>NW_028240723.1:0-733096 GCF_964263255.1 Lissotriton vulgaris
TCCAGGCCGTCCGCCATCCACGAAGCCCTGAGGCCCTCAAGCACATCAGCCCTGTTATTGATGAGCTTTTTGTAAATCAGTGATATGGTACTATCCGGCACATGGCCGTCAAGGATACGGTCCTCCAGCGGCGAGGATTGGGGAATCTCCGTCCCCGGGGGGAAAACGGAGGTCAAGGCATGTCGCACCTGAATGTACCTGAAGTGTTCCTTGTCATCAAGCTCATATTTAATTTTGAGCACCTCAAAAGTCTTAATACTACCTCTGGACCAGAGATCCTCCACCTTGCTTATACCAATCATGTCCCATTTATCAAATCCTTTCGTTCTCCACACATTGCCCAAACGGTCAGAATCATACAACGGTGTCACTTGGGTCAACCTACCACTCCACCCCATAGCAGCATTCGCGTCTCGCCACACTCGCACAGCACTTTTTGTGGGGCCAGTCAGGGCGTCAAATGGTTTCTTAGAATACAGTGCCCTGTTAAAATTTCCGCCCGGCAGAAGATGTTTATCCATTGCAAAGGCAGGAGTATGACCAGGGGCGTAAGTCACATGATTAACTGCACATAGCTGCGAGACCCAGTAGTAGCGTCTGATGTGAGGGAGGGCGATGCCACCGTCATACCACGGCAAAGTGAGTTTGGGTAAGGAGATACGAGCACGCCCGTCCCAAATCAGTTGCCTCTGAAGGCCCTCAACCTCACGGAAATACCCCGGAGGTATAGGATCAAAGAGGTTCTGAAGTGCATATAGGAACCTGGGGAGCGACATCATCTTAAAGAGAGTGCACGCCCCAATGGGGAAAGGGGCAGTCGTCGCCACCGTGAGACGTCAAGTTTAAGCCGCTGGAGAGGGGCATGAAGGTTACGCTCGTAGCGGACGGCGGAGTTCAGCAAGACATAAATCCCCAGGTACCTAAAATCAGTCTCGGCCACCTGAATCGGAAATCTACGGGGCAACGGGGGTAGATACCCAGCCAGAACGTAGACGCAGGACTTAGTCCAGCTGATAACAAGACCCGAGTTCTTCCCGAAGGAGGTAAGAACATCGAAAAGCACATTAAGAGACTTCCGGGGGGAGGTGAGATAAAGAAGAATGTCATCTGCATATAGCGAGACACGATCTTCAAAGTCAGGGGTCCACTGGATACCCCTGATCGAGGGTTCCCAGCGAAGCCACTCGGCCAACGGTTCCAGAGCGAGGGCGAAAAGCAACGGAGACAGCGGACAACCCTGACTGGTGCCCCGTCCAAGTCCAAAAGTACCGGAAACCCTGCCATTCACCACCACCTGGGCTAGCGGTCGTTCATAAAGGAGCTGCACCCAGGCGATAAATTTCGAGCCGAAACCAAACTTAGCGAGACCTGCCCAGAGATACGGTTATTCTATCGTATCAAAAGCCATAGTGGTATCGAGGGAAGCCAAAATGGCCGACTCAGTCAGAGTTCCAGCTCTCGCAAGAACGCCGTGGAGTCTCCTGAGGTTAAGGGCGGTATTTCGGTGCGGGATGAAACCGGATTGATCCGGATGGATCAAGTCGCCGACCACCTTAATCAGTCGATTGGCCAGTAATTTAGCAAATATCTTGGGCTCAGCATTAACAAGTGAAATAGGCCTGTACGAAGCACAACAATCGCGCGGCTTACCTTCCTTGTGAATGACAACGATGGTGGCCAGGCGCTGATCAATAGGAAGGAGACCAGTATCGTAAGCCTCAAAAAACATATTTCTCAGATGGGGCGCCATTTTGTCGGGCCGTAATTTGTAAAGCTCAATAGGCAAGCCATTGGGCCCCATGGCCTTACCAGATCGAAGGGCACGAATGGCACCAGCGACCTCATCCACTGTTATAGGCGCATCCATCATGGCCCTATCCTCATCAGAAAGGCAGGGTAACGTGATATCGCGCAACAGCAAACGGGAGTCACACTCATCTCTATCACTCACCGAGGCATGGACCGTCTGGAAATGGTCCACAAAGCAATCAACAATCCCAATCGGGTCAGACACACAATCCCCATTCGACTTTTCAATCACCGGCACAACTCGATTCGCTCTCTCTGACTTATCCAACCACACGATGAGCTTACCCGCCTTATCACCCACATCGTAGAGTCTACCCTGCTGCTCCCTATTCATAACTTTAGCAGCGTCTGTCACCAGGGCTTTATAGTCGGCCTGCTTCAGAGCTAGGGAGTGCAAAGTTGCAGGGGTATCATTCCCACCCAGGTCACTCTCAAGTACTGTTATCTCATCTTCGAGACGCTCTAATTCTTCATGTTTGGCCTTCTTAGCGGCAGCAATCAACGACAGTGAATAACCCCGAATAACAGTTTTCAAAGCCTCCCACAGTGAAACAGAAGAGGGGACAGACCCCACATTTTTAGTAAAGTAGCAATCAATGGCCTTGACCAGCTCAGAGCGCGTCTTGGGGTTTCGCAAATACCAAGGGTTAATAGGAGCAACTCTACCCTCACTACCTACCCCAACCGCAACCCTTAGCCACAGGGGAGAATGATCAGAGATGCCCCTAGGGAGGTGACGAACCTCTCGCACGGAGGAAGATTGGGCCGACGGCAGTAAGAAATAATCAATTCTAGAGAGACTACCGTGGGCCCCAGAATGGAAAATATATTGTATATAACGCGGGACTATTACTCCGCAAAGACATCATTTCTAAAACTTTTACAACGCATATGACTTTATCATGCATGCCATTATAAGGCAAATGCATGTGTGGTAAAGTCATATACATTGTAATAGTACATTATTAAAACATCAAATATATGTTTGTATATATGTGTATTATATATATATATATATATATATATATATATATATATATATATATATATATATATATATATATATATATATATATATATATATATATATATATATATATATATATATATATACATATTAGGAAAACGCCATTCTTTCTCCACAGTTTGTCCAAAGAATAACGAGAGTGAGCCCAGAAATTGTGCCAATTTCTCTGTGATTTATTTATTAATCACACCAGCCATCCATATATATATATATATACATATATATACACACACATACATTTGTTTAATGTAATTAAAACATTTATTCTTTTAAATTGCATTATTTATATTATTTTTATTTATTATTTTATTTTATTACACTTTACACCCTAAAAACGAATCCCACCCTGCTCCCTTTAAATACCCCTGCACCCCATATTCATAACTCACCCTCACTCCTTAAAATACCCCAACAAACTTAAACACTAAAAAAACGACAGTGCCCCTGCACTTAAACATTTTAGTGAAAACAGGTAGTGACTGTAATATTAGTATCTTATACTTGGCAAATACTGATTTTAGACAAATCTAAACATGTAGTCAATCTCCGAGAAAAAGTTCATAATCCTGGGTATGGGTAATATAAGTAGAAACACAGTTCGTTCTTGGTGTGGACACTTCTGTTTATTGTTCCTTTTCAATAGCCAACACGTGTTTCATCGCAGGGAACAAGCTGCGAATCTTCAGGGCTAGATAAAAACATAAAGATACATTTTTTGGGAACATGTTCTTTCTATAGACACATTTAGGTAGTGACTTGATGATGTCAACCCAATGTGACAAAAGCATGCCATTTTATGTGACTTTGTACATAGTTAGATCCACTAAAGTAGTGATATCTGTGGGTAAGAGATATGTCTCATGGTCATAGAGACAGAGAACACTGGCCGGAACCATGGGTGAAGTGGTAATGTGAAAGATTCATTCGTTAAAAAAACGCGTGACCCCAAGTGACTTGAAATTGGTGCTTTAAATAACAAAGGAAAGAAAGGCGGACATGTCATCGCGAATTCTGATTCATGCAGTCTCAAACATTTGTAAATCTATTCATTGCATAGATCTATTGGACAGAGACCTTATAACCCTTACGTGTGTGTAATCTATTGGGTGCATGTTCTACCTGGATTGGGAAAAACCTTTCAGACTAGATAAAATCCGTACAGATCCCTAGTCATCTGTCAATTCCAAATAAGTCTATTCTGAGGGATACGGCCAGTCAGTGTACACGGCTCTGTTCCGTGTCTGCAAGGGATAAGGAGAAAACACTGGGGTCTGCTTAAAGATGACACGGTACTAAAAGAAATGATCCCATTAACCCCACAGATCACATTTCGCAAAGGGAGAACACTCAGGAACAGGTTGAGTCCGACGGTTCCACGTAGCGATATGACCCCCAACTGGCTAACACAACAGAGTGATGGGTTCTTCAAATGTGGCTTCTGCACCATGTGTAAGTGGGCCAGACATAAAACAAAACAATTTAATGGTCCATCTGGAGAATCCTATATAATCAGAGTGAATATCAATTGTACTACTAAATATGTGGTCTATATCATAGAATGCCGATGTGGTAAAAAATATGTGGGTAGTACAATAAGAGCTCTGAAGCACAGAATATCAGAGCACATGAGGGCAATACAAAAGCAGGACCCTAAATACCCAGTAGCCTTACATGTAGCTAAATATCAACCTAATGTTGAAGACTTCCAAGTATCCTTTTTCGGAATTGAAACAGTGCCCGTCCACATCAGGGGGGGTAATCGTGAACTAGCTTTGAGACGCAAAGAAGCAACTTGGATCATGCGTCTTCGAAGCATAGAGCTAGGCCTGAATTATGACCCGGAACTGCAATTCTTTTTAGGAGACTAGGCACCTCTGACTCATGAACTAATCTGTTAGTCTTTGGGATTTATATAATTTACAAACAATAACAATGTTTTTGTTTTTTATGAACTATCTGCATTATCTATAGAAATTAGTTATATACTTATATGTCTAAGATTTCATCCCTTAAACAACATATGTTTTCGCCTGTGTTTATAACTAGACAATGTTTACATATATCGATATCACTTACTCGGTGTTCACAATAGGGATATTTTCTCTTAGGGGCATTGAGTGGTAGAGATTCATGTCCACCTACCATTAGATGTACTGACCAACTGAGAAACCATATTTGGTTGGATATATGGCACCCTTAACATTGATGCCTTAGACGAATTAGAATAATTCTGTAATTTTAATCTACTTATGGGCGCTACCATGCCCCATTTTTCACGCTTTTTCTTTGTTGCAACAAGCATCACTGGATACAACCACGTATTTAATATGCCAGTCTAACAAACCTCACTCTTCATCCGACAATGGACTATCACACGAGAGAGCACTTTTGTGCATCCTCTCGGATCGTGAATAATACGTGACTCACTTCTTCTTAACCACTAAACGCGTTCTACAAAAAGAATTCTGACACATCACTTTGGGGCAATTTTTTGTTCAATTTACGACTTAATGTTTGTAAATATAGCCGTATATACATAAAAAAGTAACTTCTCTCAAAATTATCGTGAATAAAATAAATGCCGAATTACTCCATTCAATAGAGAAGATAGTATTTCTTCTTCTCTACGCCAACTATTGACAATAAGTATTACACTTGACGGTCTAGTTGTTTGCTTTCTCCTACGAGACAGCAGTATTTAAGTTGGTTAGACTTCCGGTCACGTGTCCGTACCTGGAACACGGCAACCGGGAACTTTACAAGAGGGAGATCAACAAATACAAGGTAAGCGATCTCTCCCAAGTTGTATTTAGTCTTTTGTTTTTTACCAAAAACAAAACACGCGAGATACTCACCAAATATTGGTTTTAGAAACGTTTTCGAATGAAAATGCCGATATCCTAATTTATCATTGTTCTCAATAGGACACTTGCCTACGTTGACAAGACGGCGTACCCGCCCATTGACAACATTTTTCTCCTCCCGGTATACTCTTCCTACGGGTAATAATAAGGTAGGCACTGTTGATAGCACGCTACACCCTGCCACTTTCTAGATACTGCCTTTTCATATTTCCAAACAAATCATCAACTAGACCGTGTACTTACTGGGTCGTATGTATATTATATCTCCCAGATACCCCTTAACTATCTGGATATCCGATCCAGGATTCCACGCTACGCCCGGACTGGGCGTTTCCTTCTGACCGATCATCGAACATAATTATTTCCTACGAGGGTGAGAGTTTTTCCCATTTTTTTGTTATTTTACCTCCTGAATATGGGCTTTTCAATAAGAACAACCTTGTCTTCCTTTAAAACAAGAGAGCCCATTTTCCTACACCTCACGCACAATAACAGTATCTGTTGTTTACCCAAGATACTCATCACATACCATCTCCCTTGCTCTTTTTCTGTTTTCTCCTTATCCCTTGCAGACACGGAACAGAGCCGTGTACACTGACCGGCCGTATCCCTCAGAATAGACTTATTTGGAATTGACAGATGACTAGGGATCTGAACGGATTTTATCTAGTCTGAAAGGTTTTTCCCAATCCAGGTAGAACATGCACCCAATAGATTACGCACACGTAAGGGTTATAAGGTCTCTGTCCAATAGATCTATGCAATGAATAGATTTACAAATGTTTGAGACTGCATGAATCAGAATTCGCGATGACATGTCCGCCTTTCTTTCCTTTGTTATTTAAAGCACCAATTTCAAGTCACTTGGGGTCACGCGTTTTTTTAACGAATGAATCTTTCACATTACCACTTCACCCATGATTCCGGCCAGTGTTCTCTGTCTTTATGACCATGAGACATATCTCTTACCCACAGATATCACTACTTTAGTGGATCTAACTATGTACAAAGTCACATAAAATGGCATGCTTTTGTCACATTGGGTTGACATCATCAAGTCACTACCTAAATGTGTCTATAGAAAGAACATGTTCCCAAAAAATGTATCTTTATGTTTTTATCTAGCCCTGAAGATTCGCAGCTTGTTCCCTGCGATGAAACACGTGTTGGCTATTGAAAAGGAACAATAAACAGAAGTGTCCACACCAAGAACGAACTGTGTTTCTACTTATATTACCCATACCCAGGATTATGAACTTTTTCTCGGAGATTGACTACATGTTTAGATTTGTCTAAAATCAGTATTTGCCAAGTATAAGATACTAATATTACAGTCACTACCTGTTTTCACTAAAATGTTTAAGTGCAGGGGCACTGTCGTTTTTCTAGTTTAAGTTGATCAGCCTTCTGGTCCACTTTTTGAGCGGTTTAGAGGTACTACCGATCGCCTCATTGCCTAAACTTGTCACATATTCAGAACGGTACTTTGCGGTTACTCAGGAAGTGCTCCCACTTAAATCTGGAAACTAAAAGACCTCTCAGCTGTTTCTAAAACTTAAACACTAACCCTTCTTAACCCTATAAATATACCCTGTACCCCCAAATTCAAACCTATCCCTAAACGCTAAAAATTCTCCTGTACCCCAAAACCCAAACCTAGCCCTGAACCCTATAAATACCACTGTACCTCAAAACCCAAATTTACCCCTGAACCCTAAAAATACCCCTGTACCCCAAAACCCAAACCTAGCCCTGAACCCTAAAAATACCCCTGTACCCCAAAACCCAAACCTAGCCCTGAACCATAAAAATAACCCTGTACCCCAAAACCCAAACCTACCCCTGAACCCTAAAGTACCCCTGTACCCCAAAACCCAAACCCAGCCCTGAACCCTAAAAATACCCCCGTACCCCAAAACCCGAACCTAGCCCTGAACCCTTAAAATACCCCTGTACGCCAAAACCCAAACCTAGCCCTGAACCCTAAAAATACCCTTGTACCCCAAAACCGAAACCTAGCCCTGAACCATAAAAATAACCCTGTACCCCAAAACCCAAACCTACCCCATAACCCTAAAATACCCCTGTACCCCTATGGGGTGCAGGGGTATTTAAAGGGAGCAGGGTGGGATTAGTTTTTAGGGTGTAAAGGGTAATAAAATAAAATAATAAATAAAAATAATATAAATAATGCAATTTAAAAGAATAAATGTTTTTATTACATTAAAAAAATGTGTGTTTGTGTGTATATATATATATATATATATATATATAAATACACATCTATACAAACATATATTTGATGTTTTAATAATGTACTTTTACAATGTATATGACTTTACCACACATGCATTTGCGTTATAATGGGATGCGTGATAAAGTCATATGCGTTGTAAAAGTTTTAGAAATGATGTCTTTGTGGAGTTATAGTCCTGTGTTATAAAAATTGCAGAGTGATGGTATGCGGGATGTTGGTTTGCGGAATATCATCACATATTCCTGGGGGAGGGATAGTCCCTTTCTTGCCATTTCCATGGAGGCAGGCCTTGTGTCCGGATGTGCGTGGCGCGAGGCCTGCGTAACAGAAGTGGAAAATCTCCAGTGTGCGCTTCAGGCGTCACAAGAAGTTAAGGCGAGATTACATTTCCTGCCCAATGGCCCCTGTTTGCGCTCCTTCCGGCCCTTGGGAATAGCGCCATGCCTGACATCCATACAGTAATGCAGGTGCACGTCACTGGGAGCGCGGGGCAAGCACACCCGGAGCTGGAATGTACAGAACCTGGGAAGAAAAAACAATGAAATATTGGGCACAACGCTCGCTTTTTTTTCCCGTAATCCCGCGCCCCGCACACGCCCACGCCCCCAGCACACGCCCACAGCACACGAAATGAGACATGGCATGAAGGGCGGAACGTACCACATGCCCCCAGCGTTTGTCACGCCCCCAGCACACGCCCACAGCACAACGCAGAGACGCCCACAAGGCACTACTTTGCTGGCACGGTTCTTTTACCTTTTAAATGTATATGGTGGGCATCTGCATAGCCTATTTCCTTCTGCTGCAACTGCCCAACGCTGTATTGGGTGTTGTGATTGGTGTTGTGGTTCCTGAGATTACCCGCCTCAAAGGTATGGGCTCTCTCTTTATTATATTAGTATAGATATATATACATATATATATATACATACATATATGTATATACATGTATGTAAATATATCTGTATATCATTTTACTAAAATCAACAGGTCTTAGCTCACACTTGACCTAAAAATGGTCAGACCATTACCAGCACTACATTCAATACAGATTACTATTGTAGTGGGCAACCCATTGGTGTTATGCCATAAAAGAGTCAATTTTACTGCAGTCCAGGTTTTAATTTAAATTATTGGCCTGGGGTTGTTTTGGTGCTGCATAGCACATTTGCAGATCCGTAATTCATTAGAGCCAATTCTAGCCACGATGAGCAACGACCGCCAAACTACTGCTGAACGCCCCTTCCCCTTTCCACTTGCGAACCGCCCCTTCGCTGGAAGACTTCAGGAAGATGCTCAAGACATGGCTTTTCGACCAAGGCTCACAGAACTAGGGTGACCATAATTTTAAAGCAAAAAAAGGGACATTTCACAAAAATAGAAGAAGGACTACAATTTTACTTCAAGCGATGAGAGCGTTCCTCTGCAGAGAATTACAGAACAGGCAGTAAGAACATACATAAAATGCAATTTTTAAGCCCAGTAGCTTGCCTGTTTAGTAAATTGCTTTCTTGAAACAACTGTTAACTATCCCTGCTTTTTGAAACATAAAAAACACCTCCCACCGTTTTCAGTCGACCCTCTCTAAAAACTGGGACATGAGCTAAATTTCCTGAAATTTCCTGGGAAAGCTGGTTAAAAACAGGGACCGTCCTGGGAAAACGGGGACGCCTTGTCACCCTACACAGAACCCCAGCGCTTAGAGACCCCCATGGTGACAAGTCCCACTATACAAGACTGACTGATTGCGTTACAGCTCCTCATTCAATGCTCTTTCAGTGAATGAGAGGTGTCAAGTCTACCAATGATGTAAGAGCTGTATTTCCTCTCCATGTCACGGTGCAGGGTTTTCCCTACTACTAGACCGCAGCCTCAGATTGGTAACACGGGCACTCGGGCAATGCCCGAAGGGCCGGTGTCTGCGTTCATGCTGTAGGCTGCTTTTTTAGCAGTCTGGGGCCGATTTGGGCGGTGTCTCTATTTTCGGAATACAGCCAGCGGCCCAGTGGGTGGCTGAGTGGCCTTTCTGCAGGCAGATGGGCGCTCATTACCACCCCTCACCCCCCCCCCCCCCCCCCCCCCCGCCTACAAAAACACCGCCGGTCCCCCACCCCCGGTTTAGCAACAGGCAGAGGTATCACTCCCTTTGTCTCGCTGGCCGGCCCATTAATGTGTGCACATTCTGTGCAGGACAGGGGGCCTCAGTAGAAGTGGCCTCACTTGTTTTCAGGTGTGTTTCACTAATGTAAACTAATGCGTGAACTTTTTTAAGCCCCCTCCTTCTTTTTATTGCAATTACGCTGAAGCAGTGATTTGAGAAAAGGCATTATGCAAATGAGGGCCGATTTTTTTTTGTGTGTGCCCAGGACGATTTTCAATCCCAATCCGACCCTGCTAGACCGCGACGTGGCCTCACACAAATCAACTTTAAGACTCTCGCTCAGTAGAGCTCTAGAGTTGCAGTGTTAGCTTTCCCTCTGAATTTCGAATTAAACCTATAAAAATCTGCAAATTGATAACACAGAGTATCCTCCCTTTATTTCATATTGGACCACACTAAACCACGAAGCACAAGTAATCAGATGTGTGGGCATCATGTACCAAGGTGTTTTACAGTCATGCACCCTACAATTGTGAAAAGCACAGCTGTGGTGACCGCAAAACCCCTTTCCCGATGTCTCGCAGCCCTCGTCAAAGTGATTTTAAGCCCCAGTGCGAATTTAAAATACGAAGGCGCACGAGAGGAGTGCCCCCCTCCTCGCTGGAAGTCACAAAAGGGCAAGCAGTTACCGTGGGCCAGGGTAACCTGTAGGAATCCGGCCAGGCAGCCTCAGGGGGAGCAGGCAGTGGCTCAGGGGATCACTGCCTGCTCCTCCGGAAGTGTTTACAAACCAGAATCCATTTTGAAACCAGTGACTGTCTTTTTAATGTACACGGCTGTTTAAAAAAAAATTAAAAATGTTTCTTGTTGGGAATGAAAATGCCAAGATTGTGTCTGCTGTCCCTGCACTCACAGCCATTCACAGAGGGATGCAAATTGCGACCTACCTAGTTAAAGTTAATTAGACAAGTCATTTTGTGGCACTTTACTGAGTGACTCAGCAACCTACAAAAGTGACCTTTTACCACATGGTCAATTGGTAAAAGCAAGCAATTTACACCATTCAAGGCTTACCTGTAAGTACATCAACACTATTCTTTCACGCTTGGTTCGAGTCATGATAAATAAGAAGTTTCGTATACATTCTGTGTTCATCATCAAAGTCTTGTTCTTTATGCAACTGACGAATAGTAACTTCCTGTTTGCAGTGTCCTCTGGATCCAGCTGTTGCCTCTGCAGACTCCATGGGGTTCCTAAAGTGAGCACTGTCAACAAAGGGTAGGGGTGGGATCTTTTTGAAAAGTGTAACACCTTCCATTCAGCTCTGAATATGTGCCATCTGAGCTTCCAGAACACTTTGTCCAGTGAGTCTAAAAAGCAAATATACCTAAAGCTAATTGGATTTCATCTGCCCCCTTGCAGGAAAGGGATTAACGTCCTCTCCATGCCATGATTTTAATAGGAGGCTCCACTACCTGAGCCCGTCATAAAGCATTAGCTATTATATAAACAGCTGGATTTGAACGAGTCAATGGGTTCTTTATCCAGTCCAGTAGCTTTGGCCAGTGGGTGACCAAAGCGTCTTCAACATCTGGCAAAGTAAAGCACAACTGGCTGCCAGCCTCACTGCCAGACAGGATCCCCTCACCAGCGCTGTATACAACTTCTGTCTCAGTATCTTTCGCATACAATGGATCTCAATATTCAAAAACGCCATTTCCATTACAGGACGTTCGGTGAGAGACGTATAACGAACGCTCTTCCTGACTGTCTCGTTGTCTTTCCCACTAATCACACTCTAAAGATCTGCCCAACCCACTCCCTGGACACTTTTTTCCTTCACACAAGAGCTTGCTCTCCTTCACTGGAGTCACCATTTGTGGGGATGAGTCAAGCCTGTTTTTGGCACTGGTGCTACTGGGGTCTGCTAGCGACAGAGAGCGCTGTACCACTGAGGTTTGAAAAACACACCTGTAGGCTCTATCATGGAAGAGAGTTTGCTACATGTAAGGATTTAAATCTGCAGCCCCCCTGTTGCTGCTGCTGGCCCATCCAGTGTTTTTTCTTTCCTCCCCTTCTCCACCTCGTAGGATTGCCCAGTTGATGAGCAGTCTGGTGATAGTTGGGGGGGGGGTACTACCTCCCTCTCTCTTTGGGGCCCATTAGGGAAAGGTAGGGGGGGGGAAGAAAAGCACCGACCCGAGACTCAATGTAGGTGTGAAAAAGGCTGCTTTATTGGAAGCAGGTGCATCCTACACAATAACATCCTTGGCCTGCGCCGCACAATCTGAACCTCATAAATATGAAATTCCTGACTCACCCCCACCCCCTCCCCGAACTGATTCCCACAATCCACAAACAGTAACAATTAGCATAACGTCAATTTGCCTCTCCACCTGGCTAAATACTTTATTGTGCTTGACCTACCCCCGATAATCCAAACAGTTTTCCTACTCTTCCCCATATGTTAGGAAGAACCGCCCCTACATGCAGAATGCACCCCACACCTGCTCCAGCGACATGCGAACCCCCCACCTAATCCTAAAACCCCCTTGCACCAGCCTCCAACAAAACCTCGCCCAAAAACCCCGTCCCCCCAAACTCCCCTGTAACAGAAACTCCCCCGACAAAGAGGAATACCTGCCCTTGGGCCCCCCCCCCCACTGTAACATGACCCAGGGAGGGAGGGAGGGGAAAAATTGTCCATCCGCCACCCCCCGCCCGGCGGCCGAGACACCCCACTTAAAATGGTGTCTCTGCCGCGTCCCGGCCGGATACCAAAACCCAGCCCAAAAGAAGCCCAACCAAGCCCCACCCCCCAGCCCAAACACTACCAGAGAACCCAAAACCCGTCCCCGGGCGGCGCCAACTCCACCCCCCCCTTTCCCCGGCCCCCAAATTCCCCCGGGCGGGGCAGGCCTACCTTTGGTCGGCCGCCCCCCCCAGAACCCCCATTGGGGCCCATTGGGGAAAGGTGGGGGGGGGAGAAAAGCACCGACCCGAGACTCAATGTAGGTGTGAAAAAGGCCGCTTTATTGGAAGCAGGTGCATCCTACACAATAACATCCTTGGCCTGCGCCGCACAATCTGAACCTCATAAATATGAAATTCCTGACTCACCCCCACCCCCTCCCCTAACTGATTCCCACAATCCACAAACAGTAACAATTAGCATAACGTCAATTTGCCTCTCCACCTGGCTAAATACTTTATTGTGCTTGACCTACCCCCGATAATCCAAACAGTTCTCCTACTCTTCCCCCATATGTTAGGAAGAACCGCCACTCGAGGGACGTGCTAACGGTCCTCGACCCCCCCCAGGACTCCCCATCCCTCCTACCCGGGACGTGCCGCATGACCCAGCCGGCAGGACCACACCCCTAACCATATGGCATGCCGCAGACCCCCCTCAAACACAGCGCTATCAGGTCAATGCCTTCGTACCGCCGGCAGGTCCTCCCCCCTAACCGTAGGGCCATGCCCTCCGTCCCAATGTATAGGGCCATGCCCTCCGTCAGCACGTATAGGGCCATGCCCTCCGTCACCACGTATAGGGCCATGCCTTCCGTCACCAATGTATAGGGCCATGCCCTCCGTCACCAATGTATAGGGCCACGCCCTCCGTCACCAACGTGTAGGGCCATGCTCTCTGTCACCAACGTATAGGGCCATGCCCTCCGCCACCAATGTATAGGGCCATGCCCTCCGTCACCGATGCATAGGGCCATGCCCTCCGTCCCCGATGCAGAGGGCCATGCCCTCCGTCACCAATGTATAAGGCCATGCCCTCCGTCACAAATGTAGAGGGACATGCCCTCGTCACCAATGCCTAGGGACATGCCCTCGTCACCAATGCATAGGGCCATGCCCTTGTCCCCAATGCATCGGGCCCTGCCCTCGTCACCAATGCATTTGGCCATGCCCTCGTCACCAATGCATCGGGCCATGCCCTCCGTCACCAATGCATAGGGCCATGCCCTCCGTCACCAATCCATAGGGCCATGACCTCCGTCACTAAATGTATAGGGCCATGCCCTCAGTCAACGTCACCCCCGGGGCGTGCTTCCAGGCCGCGGACCGGGCTCCCTATGAAGTATGACCGCACTGAAACTGGGCCGTGCCCTCTCTCTGGCTCCCAGCCCCCCCCCCCCCTGTCAACACAAGGCCTGGGAAGCCGCCCAGCGCCTGCAGGCAGTCCGCCGAAACCGGCCGTCCCACCAGAGAGAAACCCTCCGGATGGTGCGTCCCACACCGGAGCCCGTCCGCCAGGAAAAAAACCCTGCCGCAGTGCCCCCAACACCCCCGTCACCTACCTACCCCGCTGCCCCCGACATGGCTTCGTCACCGTTCCGCGTCAGACCCCACCGCGCGTTGCGACCCCCCTGTCCTCCGGCGGGCGTGCTCCCTGACCTGGAGTCGAGCTCACTACGGAGAATGACCACACCGACATGGGACGGTGAGTCCTCTCTGGCGCCCAGGGAGAAGTCCTCCACACAGTGCGTCACCCCCTAGAGCCTGTCCGCCAGGAAAAAGCCCACTGCAAAGAAAGTACCTCTCACCCACGCACGACCCCCAAATGCCCTTGAAATGCCCGGGGCCTAACCAAGACGCTTTCCCTGCTTACGCCTATAACGCCTGTACCGTCCGCTCGAGCCCCCGAAACCTGCACCTAGGCCGACACCCCACAAAGTAGTCAGCACCTAAAAACGCCCCATGCTCCCATAACGGCAAGAAAAGGATCCAGTACGCTCTGCAAAAAACCCCCCACCCTGCGAGATGGGTAGACTCCACCCCCTTCAGAAACCCCCAGGTTACCGACAAAGCTGCACCGGAGCCCGAATGAGGCCCGAACGACTCCCCTATCAATGCCCCCCGTGACCCTACATACAACTCCAGCCCCCCCCCCAGCCTTCCCCCCAGGCCGCCCCAAGCAACGTGTAGTCCTCCAAGATGCCATAGCCCTCCCAGACCCCAAGACAATCTACCCCTGCACTTGGCTCCCCCTTATAAATACCAATATGTGCCCAGCTTACTGGTATGTTGCTGCTTCCGTTATTGCCACCACCTATATTATAAGTCACATTTCACCTACCACAAGCCATGACTATTGCCTTTGTCAAAGTTCTTAGTTGGATAAGATAAATATACCCCATGCATACATAACACCATGGCTTCGTAGTATATACCATTGAAAATGCTTTGGGTCTTGTGCGAGTGGTTGTGGCGTAATGGCCAGAGAGCTACTAACCTTGGAGCTCAGGAAGCAGGTTCGAGTCTCAGCATCAGCTCAAGGTACAGTGTTTCTGAGCAAATCAATTAATCGCCAGTGCCTACCAAAATTAAATGAATATGTCCTTGTTGATGCTCAGGGAAAGCCCTTCGAGTTTTACAATATATAACTGCAAACAAATAAAAGTTACGTCAAAAACAGTGCACTGCTGCAGAGGTAAGATTTCTTTCCATTCAGAGAGCTAGGCCGAAAATGTTGAGCCCGACAGGGGCCCGTCTCGGTACCTGCCTTTGAAGCATTGTCAGTGCTGGGTACCGGCCGGACCCGGCCCCCTTAAAGCTCTGGGGGCACGGTGCCAACTGTGTGTTCATTAGCCTGCGGCAACTATACATTTCTGCACAGGAAGCAAAGGTGGACGCTGGGGATAAGAACTGCTCATTGCCACTGAGGCGACCTGTCGACACCTCCAAACCAAACTACTCGTAGTACCATCGCGCCCCCGACGGAGACAAATCCAAATGGAATGGGCAGGAAGCAATACCGTATCCAGAGCCGGGGGTGCACCCCATTCTGCGATTGAAGGGGAGGGGGCGCATTTTGTACTAAGCCTCTGGCCTAAATATCATAAATATACTTGTGGCGGGCACAAAACCCATGCAAGGGGCTTGCGGGTGTGATTTAAATGTGTGAGACCGCGGCGAACCGCAGAACTCACAGGGACGCGGCAGGATACACAACCCGCTGTCCGGGCCTAAACCCAAACAGGGTGTGGCCAGCCCGCCCTGTTGACAATCCGCAGCAAGTTGTTCGTGTTTATTTATCCCGCCTACACTCTGGCACACTTGCGGCCCGGCCACTTTCTTCAAAGGCGGTGTCTGTGACGCCGCCTCGGGGTAAATAAAAGGCACACTCTGAAAGCAGGTGTCTGGAAATGAGCAACTGCATTCGGGGCCCGGCGAGCAGAGCGCGGTGTCGGCTAGGGCCGCTACAAAGGGGAGATTCACAGAAACATCGCGGTATTAAAGAAACCGAACGTCACTGTGTCCGACCGGTGTGTTAACTGTGTAGCCGCGGTTGTGGCGGTGAGACCCGCAGACCTTTTGCGTTTCCTGTCGGATAATTTGGTCAATCCCGTCTCCTAATTTCGCACCGTCATGCCCCCAATTTCAGGGGCCATCACCGCGCTAAAAACACTAGCACAATGTCAATGGGGTATAGCTTCCCTATGAACCACAAGCGACGGATTCAATTCTATAGTAAGCGCGTCCTCAGAATTTATATATATTTTTCGCGTTCTACATCTCCGCCCTAATCCTTCTGCGTGTCGCCATGTATTATACACCGACCAGAAGCAGTGGCCAGTGCGAATGCTGTGATGCCGAAAAAAGCCGGGAGTGCACTTCATTCAAAGATAACCCCGCTCAGTGTTAGCGATCGGAAGAGCCACGTGCTGGAAGGAAGCAATACTCCAGCATCTTTTTTGCAAATCCACAACCGTTGTTTTTATCTGTCTTTCAAATATTTGGGCTGTGCTCAGAAAGGAAAGCGCTCGTCGTTTAGTCCACAGAAGGTGCACATATAAATGGAATAACTGAGTTTCAGTATCCTGAACTGTTCGGTTGTGCTGTACTGCCGCCTTCCTTCTTCCAAAGTAACTCAGACTGTATACGCAACCGCTGACCCGAAATGCGGTCGAGCAGGTTTAAAAAAGTCTTTAACAAAAGGACTATGTACGCGACGGAAAGGTTCCTCGGAGGCCTGTTTCATTGCGCCTCAACTACCCCCGCAGGCGATGCATAACCGGAGCTTGTGGGTCGTCTTTCAACGCGCCCCCCAGCAGGCATCCTCAGGACAGTGGCGCGCGCCACGCTAGGCCGTGACCGTGCGTAAGAGCGCGAAACCTGTGCCCGCGGCAGCGGAGCGCCGTTCTGCCGCCTCTGGCAAGTGGCTGGCACCGCACGCCCTGAAACCTGTTTGCTACCATGCGATGTAGTAATACGCACATGCGCTGTAGTAAACGCACATGTCAGCAACCCCCCCTCCACTTTCAAGGGTGACAAACCTCCCCCGCACCCCTGCCGATCCATGCTCCCGCCCGGGATTAGCCGCTGTGTATATGAAATACCTCCCCCCATTGGGAGCAGCAGGAAGGCCCCTCTAAATCATGCATACACATCGCAACTGCTAATGCACAGGTACCGTAACGCCCATTCCTCCAGTCTCTCCTACCACCAAGAAGTCCATACCCCCAGCGTATTATCCTAACATTTTTCACCCCTCAAGAAGTACATCAGTCTTTTCTCCCCCCCGGCGGCCGTAGGGACCCTTCGGGTAGAGGCAGCTGGGACTCACCTAGTCCCACGTGGGAAACCGACCGCCCGCACCAGGCAGATCAGGTCCATCCGCTCGGCCGCGTGGAGCCGCATGCTGCTCTCCCGAGCTCTTCCTACATCCAGCGATGTGTCCAGCATACCTCCTGCCGCGGAGCGAAGTGTCCAGCCTGCCGGGAAAGTCTTGTTTCACCAAAGCCCGAATGTCCCATTGTATCTACACACATTCCGAAATCCATTCTTCTGCAGGCTATCTACTTGTGCCATTTGTGACAATGGGTGATTTTGAAAAATTGTCCATCCGCCACCCCCCGCCCGGCGGCCGAGACACCCCACTTATTTTCAGATCCGTAATTCATTAGAGCCAATTCTAACCACGATGAGCAACGACCGCCAAACTACTGCTGAACGCCCCTTCCCCCTTCCACTTGCGAACCGCCCCTGCTGGAAGACTTCAGGAAGATGCTCAAGACATGGCTTTTCGACCAAGGCTCACAGAACTAGGGTGACCATAATTTTAAAGCAAAAAAAAGGACATTTCACAAAAATAGAAGAAGGACTACAATTTTACTTCAAGCGATGAGAGCGTTCCTCTGCAGAGAATTACAGAACAGGCAGTAAGAACATACATAAAATGCAATTTTTAAGCCCAGTAGCTTGCCTGTTTAGTAAATTGCTTTCTTGAAACAACTGTTAACTATCCCTGCTTTTTGAAACATAAAAAACACCTCCCGCCGTTTTCAGTCGACCCTCTCTAAAAACCGGGACATGAGCTAAATTTCCTGAAATTTCCTGGGAAAGCTGGTTAAAAACAGGGACCGTCCTGGGAAAACGGGGACGCCTTGTCACCCTACACAGAACCCCAGTGCTTGGAGACCCCCATGGTGACAAGTCCCACTATACAAGACTGACTGATTGAGTTACAGCTCCTCATTCAATGCTCTTTCAGTGAATGAGAGGTGTCAAGTCTACCAATGATGTAAGAGCTGTATTTCCTCTCCATGTCACGGTGTAGGGTTTTCCCTACTACTAGACCGCAGCCTCAGATTGGTAACACGGGCACTCGGGCAATGCCCGTAGGGCCGGTGTCTGCGTTCATGCTGTAGGCTGCTTTTTTAGCAGTCTGGGGCCGATTTGGGCGGTGTCTCTATTTTCGGAATACAGCCAGCGGCCCAGTGGGTGGCTGAGTGGCCTTTCTGCAGGCAGATGGGCGCTCATTACCACCCCTCACCCCCCCTTAAAAAACACCGCCGGTCCCCCACCCCCGGTTTAGCAACAGGCAGAGGTATCACTCCCTTTGTCTCGCTGGCCGGCCCATTAATGTGTGCACATTCTGTGCAGGACAGGGGGCCACAGTAGAAGTGGCATCACTTGTTTTCAGGTGTGTTTCACTAATGTAAACTAATGCGTGAACTTTTTTAAGCCCCCTCCTTCTTTTTATTGCAATTACGCTGAAGCAGTGATTTGAGAAAAGGCATTATGCAAATGAGGGCCGATTTTTTTTTTTTTGTGCCCGGGACGATTTTCAATCCCAATCCGACCCTGCTAGACCGCGACGTGGCCTCACACAAATCAACTTTAAGACTCTCGCTCAGTAGAGCTCTAGAGTTGCAGTGTTAGCTTTCCCTCTGAATTTCGAATTAAACCTATAAACATCTGCAAATTGATAACACAGAGTATCCTCCCTTTATTTCATATTGGACCACACTAAACCACGAAGCACAAGTAATCAGATGTGTGGGCATCATGTACCAAGGTGTTTTACAGTCATGCACCCTACAATTGTGAAAAGCACAGCTGTGGTGACCGCAAAACCCCTTTCCCGATGTCTCGCAGCCCTCGTCAAAGTGATTTTAAGCCCCAGTGCGAATTTAAAATACGAAGGCGCACGAGAGGAGTGCCCCCCTCCTCGCTGGAAGTCACAAAAGGGCAAGCAGTTACCGTGGGCCAGGGTAACCTGTAGGAATCCGGCCAGGCAGCCTCAGGGGATCACTGCCTGCTCCTCCGGAAGTGTTTACAAACCAGAATCCATTTTGAAACCAGTGACTGTCTTTTTAATGTACACGGCTGTTTAAAAAAAATAAAAAAAATGTTTCTTGTTGGGAATGCAAATGCCAAGATTGTGTCTGCTGTCCCTGCACTCACAGCCATTCACAGAGGGATGCAAATTGCGACCTACCTAGTTAAAGTTAATTAGACAAGTCATTTTGTGGCACTTTACTGAGTGACTCAGCAACCTACAAAAGTGACCTTTTACCACATGGTCAATTGGTAAAAGCAAGCAATTTACACCATTCAAGGCTTACCTGTAGGTACATCAACACTATTCTTTCACGCTTGGTTCGAGTCATGATAAATAAGAAGTTTCGTATACATTCTGTGTTCATCATCAAAGTCTTGTTCTTTATGCAACTGACGAATAGTAACTTCCTGTTTGCAGTGTCCTCTGGATCCAGCTGTTGCCTCTGCAGACTCCATGGGGTTCCTAAAGTGAGCACTGTCTACAAAGGGTAGGGGTGGGATCTTTTTGAAAAGTGTAACACCTTCCATTCAGCTCTGAATATGTGCCATCTGAGCTTCCAGAACACTTTGTCCAGTGAGTCTAAAAAGCAAATATACCTAAAGCTAATTGGATTTCATCTGCCCCCTTGCAGGAAAGGGATTAACGTCCTCTCCATGCCATGCCATGTCTTCCTCTCTCTCTAGCTCTCACTCTTTCGATCTCTCACACAACCATACGCACACCCACACACACCACTTCACTTCTACACTACTACAAAGACCGCAACACAACACACACACACAGTCATGAATACCCATGCACACCCACCTACCCAGAGATAAGGAGTTCAGCAAGATGACGGATCAGAAGCACCTCCAGGACAGGACTGGAATCCAGACACTGGACAGAGTCCACTGCCTGTGAGTTATGCCCCTGTGCTATTCATTACTCTCTGTTTGGGATTGAATTGGGGATTTGTTGGCAATAGATGAATGAATGAATGATGCAACTTATAAAGCGCATGAATACCCGGGGCGTCCTGGCGCTATACAGAGCAGAGAAGAGCTGGCGATAAATAGTATTAAAGAAGTTAATTGATTAAATAACCAGGGGGCATATTACCAACAACTAGCGATAATTATCGCTATGTTGGTTTAGTGGCGATATTTTTATCGCCGAGCTGCAGCGATTTTTATCGCTTAGGAGCCTTGCTATTATCAAGGTTTATCCCCTAAGCGATAAAAATCGGCCGAAATGCATGAATGTAAAGTCAGCGATATTCATGCATTACCGAGCTAATGCTCTTAGCCATGTTATCCACCTTCCATTGGATAACATGGCTAAGAACTGCTCAGGGGCAGGTGTTAGCTTTTGGAGATATTCGCGCTTAGCGCGAATAGCGAATATCTCCAAAAGTTGGTAATAGGAGATAGCGATGTTAGCGACTGTTTCCAGTCGCTAACATCTTGGCACACCCACTTTGCATGTCATTAGTGATAAATATCACTGACATGCAAAGCGGGGCCCAAGATGGTCGCTATCTCCTTCTAGCTGTCGCTAACTGGTGTTAGCCACAGCTAGGTAATAGGGAGATAATTTTATCTCCGCTTTCTTGGCTTTTAAAGCCAAAAAAGCAGAGATAAACCCCCTTGATAATATGCCCCCAGGTTTTGAGATTCTTCCTAAAAATAGAGAACGAGGGCACTGTTTTCAGTTTGAGCGGCAGGCGGTTCGAGTGAAGAGCCGTAATGCTGAAAAAACGTCTTCCCCCCACAGGTGGCGCGTTTGAAGGAAGCAGCCCTTAAGAATCTTGCTGAACACGAGCACAAAGTTCTACCTGAATATACGACACAAGGTTTTTCTTAAAGTCGGCTGGGGCTTTCCCGTAGAGTGTTTTATAGGCTAGACAGAGTGCCTTAAAGGTAATAGGATGGCAAACCGGGAGCCAATACAATTGTGTAGTGGATGACCTGACTGATTGAGATTTAGGAATTTAAAAAAGAAATCGTGCTGCCGCATTTTAAATAGTCTGCAGCTTCTTAAGTGGACCTTTTGGAAGGCTGATATTAAGACTATTACAATAATCCAGTTGTAATAAAACAAAGGCGATAACACCCGCTGTCAGCAGATCAGCCGGAAGAGAATTTTCAGTTTTTTAACAATTCTAAGCCAGTGGATGGAGGAGGAAGTAATTATGTTGACTTCTTCTTTATATTTTAATTCCCCATCCAACAGGAACCCCACATTTTGTTCTTTGGATATTGGCGTAGGTGCCGTGCCCAAGTCAGAAGGTCACCAGTTAGGAAACCAGATGGACGGATTATTGCCGAATTGAATGACCTCTGTTTTTTAAGAATTAAGCTTTAAGCAATTGCTGAACATCCATCTACTCACTGCACTCATACAATTATTAACCGTACTACAGGAATCATTTTCACTTTTCGCCAGTGAGACTATTATTTCTGCCTCAGGTATTTGCAGACCATCAGTACTGCTCTTTGATGTTGCAATGTATTTTAGTGATAGAGAGGTGTCTAAGGAGATCTGACAAACTGCAAAAGGCGGGGGCGCTGGATAAGGTGCGTTAGTGAGAGAAACATGCTTTTTTTTGTAAAACAAAATGTGGGCATTTGAAATGATTACATATATATCACATCTATCATTGACGATGGTATTGGCGTACAAGTGATATTGCACAGGTATACAATATATTGACATAAGAGTATATCATTTCAAGGTTTTAGATCCCCCACTCGGGCTTTTAATTGGTAATGGCCCTTAGAGGCCTGTGTCAAGATACATTTAACGTTCATGCAGGGTGATCGCTGTGCCATGCTGGGGATGTGATGTGTATTTTCCCCCTTTCACGTTTTATCGTAGGGGTTATGGGGTGTCAGCCGTATTCTAACCTTGAACAAACTTGGGGTATAGAACTGGGATGCACTGTGTCTTATATTGTGATTGTGTGTAGTTGATCGCCTGAATGTTGCACTATTGCGGGGTGTCGTGCTGGAGTTGCGCAGGTACAGGGAGGGGGGGAGGGGGATCGCCTGAAGCTGTCTGTATGAGGGTGTGGTGATGGTTCATTGGTGGCCATTAGTTGTGGCCTGTCGGTGTCTGGGCCTTTTGTACGTCCACCCGGGCAGCCGCAGGGGCTATAGGCGCTCTGGGAGAACCGACCATCCGTGTTCCTGCCACTGTTAGTGTTTCTTATGTAAAGGAGTGGAGTAACATAGCCCAGGGCATGGAGATTGGATGTTTGCGGGTTCCCTGGACTTCCTCTACTCGAAGTATTCCACTGCGCCCCATTTTTTGACAGCACCCACCCATGCCGCCAGCGGAGGGCCTTCCGGTGACTTCCAGTGCATAGTGATGCATCGTTTGGCCAGGAGGAGCACTAAGGAGGCAAAGCGCATTTCTTCTTTCATGTGTTTGTGGCACTTACAGATACCAAGGGAGCTAGCTTCCTATGTGTAGAGGTCGCGAAGTCCTGTGACCGTTCTGAGGGTGGTGTGGATTGTATTCCAGCAGCTGTGGAGTGATTGACAGTCCCATACCATGTGTAGAAAGAGGCAGTGGGCTCCGGGCATCTAGGGCAGGTGAAGGAGCTTTCGGGAAAGTACTTCTGGAGTTTTTCGGGAGTGAGGGTTGCCCGATGCAGGACGTGCAATTGTATGTTTTTGAAGCGGTAGTTGCGGGATACCTTCTTGGTATATTCAAGTGCCCTGGTCCATTCTCTATCATGCAGTGGCCTGCGAAAGTCGGATTCCCATTTTTCTCTGAGGGGTGCAAGAGCGGGCTGTTTTTAGGGTCCGTATGGCTCTGTATATCGAGGTGACTAGGTGTCACCCTGGGCCCATCTGTAGGATCGCATGGATTACCGGGTGTGTGGGAGGTTCTGTATCAATTGTGGATTTGGACCAGTTGACTCTGAGTCCCGCCACTTCTTTAAAATCTTGTAGAATGGGTACTATAGGGGAGAGGCCTGCTGCAATATCTCGGACGTAAATGAGTACATCATCGTCCTACAGTGACACAGCATTGGTGGAGTTGGCAATAAGGGTTCCCCACTCCCCGCCAGAGGCTTCATTACCATGGCAAAAGTAGGGGGAAGAGTGGGCAGCCCTACTGGGTGCCCCGGCGGACCAAAAAAGGGGTGGAGATGAGTGGGCCTAGTCGCGGTCTCGAGCTGGGAGTGGAGTAGATGATCTTAGTGTAAGCTTGGAGGCGGGGTCCTATTACCATGTGTCGCTCAGGGGAAGCAGTCACGTATCTGGTCCTGTAGGTGGACAGCCGCCGGATGTTTTAAGAGGTATTTCTACCCGGCACAAATCCCTTTTTGTACCAGATGGATCAGTTGTGGAAGGACAGTGGCGTATCTATCCGCCAGGATTTTTCTGTAGATTTTATAGTCCGCAGGTAGTAGGGCTATGGGCTGATAAGAGCCCATTTGGATGGGGATCCCTATCCGGTTTGAGAAGGGACACTATAACTGATTCACACATGTATTGTGGTAAGGCGCCCTCGTCAAGGGCTGCTTGGAATTGAATCACCAGTTGGGGGACCAATTGGGATGCGAAGGTGCGGTAAAATTCTAGTGGAAGGCCGTCCAAACCGGGAGCCTTGCAGGTAGCTAGCGCCTTCATTGCTTGTCTGATTTCGTCGCACTGATGGGTTCATCGAGGTCCTGGCGGGTGTTGCGGTCTATCTGGGGTAGTTGGTGTTAATTCAGGAAATGGGAAAGGGTTTCCACAGGTATTTGGGCAAGGTTAGCGTATAGTAATGTGTAGTGTTATTAAAAGGCCTTCAGGATCGAGTCATGTGAGTATAAGAGAATGTCTTGATCACTGCGTATGGCCGTGATTGGCGGGAGGGTCGAATCTTGTTTGACGAGCCACGCCAATAACGTGCCCGCCCTGTCACCCTCTTTGTGAGGACGGGCCACATATGCAGCTAAATTATACCGGTGCATGTTTGCTAACGCCTCCTCCTATGCTGTTTTGGTGTCAGCAATTTGGGCCGGCGTGGTTTTGTTTGGGTTGGTCTCTTTTGTAAGGGCGGCCAGTGTTTGTTCTGCGTTTTTGATGTCTCGCTCCAAGACTTGGCGGACTTTCCTGATGTGGGGAATACATGTGCCTCTTATGAAAACTTTAAAGGCGTCCCCCTCTTTTGCACGTGTGGTGGCTGTGTCAGTGTTTTCTTGGAAGTAATGGTGCATGTGGTTTGCCTGAGTTTGTTTAAAAACCGGGTCATCCCTTAAGTCCCTGGGGAGATGCCAAGTAGGGACAGGGGGTGTGGTGGGCGCCATCGGATCGTGATTGTGTGGGCTTCGTGGTCCGATATAGTTCTGCCTAGGTAGTCCGTGTTTGAAATGATAGGCAAGATGGCGGAGGAGCAAAGGAAATAGTCCACGCGCACCCTGAGGTTGTGGGCATTGAGTTGAATGAGTAGAGTCTGGTGGTGGGGTTCAGAGTTCGCCAGGCATCTGGGAGGGACCAGTGTTGTGAATCGTTTTGCCTGTACTGCGATGGGGAATGCCGGATGGGGTGGTTGGATCTGTCCAGCGCTATGTTTTGTACGCAGTTGTAGTCCCCTCCTAGGATCCAGGGGATTTGTGTGTATGTACTAAAGGGGGTGGAGAGTGTGTCCCAGAATTTGCTTTGGTCTACGTTGGGCCCATATATGCTCCCCAATAGCACTGTTTGACCATCCAGCTGTCCCTGCAAAAGAACGTATCAGCCGTCTGGGTCAATGGTGTGGGACTACTCCTGGAATGGAATGTTGGGACTTATCCATATAAGGGTGCCCCGAGCAAAGGCCGAATATGTAGGGGTGCATATGACTCCCCTCCATCGCTTATGCAGATTTGCCACTTCTCCTGACGTAAGGTGCGTCTCTTACAAGAACGCAATTTGTGCATGGTGGCGTTTGATGTAAGCGTATATTGAGTATCATTTACGCGCGGCGTGCATGCCATGCATGTTCAGTGTAAGAATAGTGGTTGTGCCGGTGTACATGTGAATGGTATATAGGGCTGAAGGGGCACTTGGGCACTCTTGGAAGTCTCGTGCTCTGATCTGTTCCTCCGCTGTCCTCTGTGCTTGGGCGTCTGTGCAGCTGTTCAGCGGCATATTGGCAAGGACAAAGTGCAGTATGGGTGTGTTCGGTGGGAGGGAGCTACTGGGGTGGGGTGAAAAACAGCCCCATTGCGGGGGACCTAGTGTCAAAGGTGATACGTCCAAACTAGCTCTCGATTGGCGTGAGGGCAACAATATGTTGTGGGGGTGGGGGCCTGTGTCCGCAAGGTAACTCGGCGTGTGGGCTATGCCCGCAATCTATGGCTGTCCGCTGGTCTGCATAAGTGTAAAAGGACAGATTAAGCCTGAGGTTGCATGAGGACGCGTGTGCCATGAGGGCTTGTGTCGGTGTGCAGAAGACGTCGCCTCCCACCCGGTACCTTCATTGTATTGCAAAGGTCCATTTATATCAGATCGTCAGCTATTCGTGGGATGACTAAAGGCATGGCCACTGAGTCCACTCCAGATTGTGTTGTTTCGCTGTCTTCTTCCTCCTCTGATGAGAATAAGTGGGGAGCCCGTTCAATGTCTGTTGCAGGGGAGGTGGGGCGGGGGCTCACCACCGCCTTCAGGGCTTTACGTCTTTCCTGAACTACTTGTTCAGGAGAAACATGCTTTTTACCCCAGTTGCCTTTCCAGTTTCTGAATCCACTGGATATGTTTTGCTGACAGCACCAGACTATGTGGGCCATGGTGAGTATTGAAAGTACACATCAACTTATTGGCAAGTGCATGTACTTTTTTTTTTTTTTTTAAACCTTTTTTATTAGCGTTGTGCAACACAGAGTCATGACAATAACAGCATCGATAATCCAATACAGTATCATTTACGGTACAGTCAGCGGACAAACATCATCGTTACAAGGGCTGGAACAGTGTAAATAGATCACCTTAACGTCCTGGAATAAGAGGTCACTCCACCTGAATCACCCCCTCCATCCATACAGCGGGGTGAGTAGCGGGGGAGACCATCATACCCCCGTATCCCAGTATCTCAGCAGGCAGGGAGGAGAGCTGCCTCCGGCACCACCGGCCCATGGTCGTCCCAGCCCCAACCGGTCTCCCAGCTATGTTACCCGGTATAGTAGAGTGTCAGATGTGTGTCAAGTGAGCGTGGCCCAGCTTAACATCCCAGTGGGCCGTCAGTTGGAGGATAATTAGGAGCGGAGTACAGCGGGTCAAGGCCCGTTCTATCGTGTGAAATACAGTATGGCGGGTGTGGTGTAAAGCGCCCATAAATGCTCACAGGCCCGGTATCGGCTCGTCATCTCCAGAGGAGTCGCTGTGAGTCGTTTGAGACATCCAGTATACCTGTAAGGGGGACCAAAAGTCACTGGGTTTACAGCGGGCAGGTAACAATTCTGTGTAAACGCCGTGCTGGTCCTGGCAATACGTGAGATCGTCCAGCCATTCCTTAAATTTTGGTGCCCTGCCCCTCCCCCATCTGCAAGCAATCCTCCTTTTAGCAAGTAGCAGCGCTATATCAACAAATTTGCGGTCTGATTTGGGTACATTTTTGGTATATCCCAGTAGCATCACCACCGGTTCAATGGAAAGAGGGCCAGCAATCATCACCTGGAGCGCAGCATGTACCTGCTCCCAGTATTCCTGTATCACACCACACTCCCAGGCCAGGTGGAGGAAACCCGCGCCCTCTGCCCGGCATCTTGCACATCTGTCGTCTTCCGAGAGATGAAATCGCAGCTTCCTGACTGGTGTATAATAATATCTCTGTACGAACTTATAGTGGATAATTTTCAGTCTACAGCTAGAGGAAACCCTGGCCGTGACCGAGCAGCAATATCTCCACTGTTCGTCAGTGAGTGCAGTGGGTAGATCAGAGTCCCAGGCAGTTCGTGCCTTGGACAGAACCAGTGGGCGTTGCTCCCGAATGGCTGTATACAATTTCGACACCAAGTGTCTGCCGTCCGACACGAGCATGACGTGTAATGGCAACACTGTGCCCGGTTCCTCCGGGAAACTAGGGATTATGTCTTTCATACCCTGACGGAGTCGGATATAATAGAACACCTCCATTGGCGTCGGGGGAATAGCCCGGAAGATCTGATCCTTTGTACGGAACAGTCCCTCCTGAAACAAATCACCCCAGGTATGAAGGTGAACGCGGTTGCACATGGATCGAAATCCATTTTCCATTAAAAGCGATAGTTTCGGGTGGTACGCAAGGGGCATCGCCGGTGAGTAGAGCATAGGGGCTCCCAGGAGCTTGGTCACTCTCCGCCACGAGTCCATGGTGCAGGTAACAGTGGTAGCAGGCGTCTCGACATCACCAACCAGGCCCATCAACATGCCCTTGAGCGGCAGCGGGTGCACGATCCAATCCTCAGCAGCAACCTGAGGCATAAAGGGAGCGGGGTTAACCCAGTAGTAAGCATGTTGAGCCTGAGCACCGATGTAATACACCTCCAGATCTGGTACGTCAAATCCGCCCTTGTCATATGGCTGTGTCAAGACCTTCCAACTGAGGCGCGGTTGTTTTCCTCCCCAGAATAGGCGAAGCAGTTCGGATCGGAGTCTTTTAAAAAAATAGGCTCCCGGGTAATAGGGTATATTTTGAAAGAGGTATAGGAAACGTGGAAGGATGACCATTTTTATCAGGGAGGCTCTGCCCGCCATCGATAGCGGGAGGGCTAACCAGCGGGTACCATTGTCGGCCAATTGGGAGATAGCTACCCCATAGTTCAATCGAACTGTGTCCTCCTTATTGAGCGATACCACTATGCCCAAGTATTTCAGGTCAGTACTGCACCATTCCAACAGGTAATCAAGCGGGAAATGGGCTACGGAGGCCGTGAGGGGGAAGAATTGCGACTTTTTACAGTTGATGTGCACTCCAGAAATGCCACCAAACAATACAAATTCTCTCAAAAGTGGGTTGAGGTGCACTTGTGGGTGTCGCACATACAAAGTAACGTCGTCCGCATAGAGGGATATGCCAATCTGCCGTTGATTACAATTAAAGGCGCTGGCCTTATGTAATTGCCGGATCCTGCAAGCCAGCGGCTCAATTGCCAGGGCAAAGAGCAGGGGTGACAGGGGGCAGCCCTGTCTAGTTCCCCTCGTGATCGGCATCTGTGCCGATAGCACACCGTTGACTACGACCCTGGCAACTGGAGAGGTGTAAAGCAACGTCACCCAGGCGATGAATATCCGGGGAATCCCATTCTGCTTAAGATGGCCAATAGATAACCCCACTCAACCGAATCGAACGCCTTGGTGGCGTCTAGGAACACAGCTGCGACTGGCAGGTCTGGCGAGATGGTAGGTATGAGGGAGAACAGGGTGCGGAGGTTATGAGACGTGGCTCTCCCTGGGACAAATCCGGATTGATCCGGAAGCACCAGGGTAGTCATAAGTAGGGATAGTCTAGTCGCTAGCACCTTAGCAAGAATCTTTGCGTCGCAGTTTAGCAGCGATAAGGGCCTATAGGCATCGGTATCCGTCGGGTCTTTCCCTGGCTTGAGAAGCGAAGTGATCGCCACCTCCCTCATAGAGCCCGGCAGTATCCCCACCTCTAACGACTCTTCAAATACCTCCTTCAGTACTGGTGCCATAATGTCAATGTAGCATTTATAAAATTCGGCCGGTAAGCCGCCCAGCCCTGCGGCTTTGCCGTTACTGAGTGACATGATCGCTTCCCGGATTTCATCAATCTCGAAAGGTCATCCCAAGAATGCCCTATCGCCATCGCTTAGCCAGCATAGTGCTATGTCGTCCAGGAAATTCCCGAGCTCCACCTCGCCAGTCTGCTGTGTGGTGTATAGCCGTTTGTAGTGCTGCAGGAAAGTGTCCTGTATCCCTTTAGAATCCTGGTAGGTCCTGCCTGCACCATCAGAGATTTCTAATATGTGCGTGGCGAACCGCTGGTGCCTCGTGAGTGCCGCTAGAACTTTTCCCGGCCTATCCCCCTCGCAGTAGCGCCTAGCCGTCCAGTATTTGCCGCGGAATTTTACTTCCCTGGCCGCTTCCTCTTCGTAAGTTGTCAGTTTGGCCCTGAATGCCATCGCTAGGTCAGGGCTAGGATTACCGACCATCTCTGCCTCTAACGCCTTAAGTTCCGCTTCAAGGCTCGTTAATGTGCGTACAATTTCCCTGAGCAGGCCACAGCTCTTAGATATTGTAACACCTCGCACAGTCACTTTAAAGGCTTCCCATATCGTTTCGACCTTATCAACAGACCCCTTATTCCTAGGGAAGAAGGCTTCAATTTCCTTGCCAAGTTCCTGCTTAAAGACAGGATCAAGGAGGGCCGAGGGGAAGAGTCTCCACGGCGGCCGTACTCTTGCATAGCCTGGCATATCCAGAATAGTCAATACAGGGCAATGGTCCGAGTGGGTGCGAGGCAGATGTTTCACCTGAACGACTCCACCAGCTAAGCCTCGTGAGATAAAGCAGTAGTCGATCCTGGCCCATGAGCGCGCGTGTGTGGTGAAGTGAGTGCCTTCCCTAGCTGCCGGGTGTGAATGCCTCCAGCTGTCCAATAATCCCGCCTCCGTCAGTATGCCCTGAAGTGCGTCCCTAGCTCTCGTGTTGTACTGTCCGCTACCGTCTGACCTGTCCGCCCCTGGGTGTAATGAGAGGTTGAAGTCCCCCCCCCAGACTACGTGTGTGGCTTCGACCTCCAGTGCATGTCCCCATAATGTCAAGAAGAAACCAGGTGTGTCAATATTAGGTGCATAGCAATTTATAAGCATTATCACATCAGCGCCCAGTCTCCCCCAAAGGATCACATATCTCCCCTCGTTATCCGCCCGAACTCCCAGCTTCTGGAACGCCAGTCTTTTATTGACCAAAATGACCGTACCCCTGGAATAGGTGGAATAGGAAGAAAACTCTCTCACAGTCGCCCACCTACTTGCAAACTGAGGGGCACACCGCGGGTTCAGGTGGGTTTCCTGGAGCATAGCTATCTGTACCTGGTGCCTATCTAAATATGCAAGTACATTTCTGCATTTCCGTGGGTTATTAAGGCCTCGAACATTCCAGGACAATATAGATACAGTAGTCAAAGCGTGATCACCCGTGCTTATCACCATATCCCTGTAACCAGCAAATGCAAAGTGCCTCAGCCCTCTGTAGGTCCGCATCATGCACCAATATCCTCATTGTACAGTACTGTCGGTTCTTACGATCATTCATGCTGACACGAACCATATTTCCAGTCCTAACATACATGCCATGTACTCCACTCGCACAAACATTCCCACTTTCAACAAGTCCCACCCCAACAATCAAACATCCCCCCTTCCTCCACGCACAGCAATACAAACCCCGTTCCACTAGTCCTCCCCCAACCCACTGAAGCAACCCAAACTTGCCAGTACCATGACCCCTCCCCCCACCCCAAACCCCGTACTCAATAACCGTAGAAAAACCATGTGGGGAATCCCCTCCTGGGGGCATTAGAGGTACACACCCATTCACCCCAACACTTCCCTCCCGTCCCGCATATACCATACGGGGAAGACAGAGAAGAAGGGGTGGTGCCTGGCATTCATAAGCCCTGCAGGTCTAAGCCCATTCATGAAACCACAGCGCCGAACCCGCCGCCCCTCAATCATAAAAGTCATCAAAGATTTCAGGCGGCCCGCCTATATACCAGCTGTTGCTTGTAATGTCACCTGCAATGCCACCAGGTTGTGCAATCCAAGTACCAACCAAACAGTGGGGTAGATTGTGCCAGCATGGCTATTAGTCTGCTGCAGGTCTACGGTGCAGGAGAGCAGCCATCCATGTCTCCTCAGGTAGGATAGGACTGCCCCAGTGCAATCAGGGCATAGATTCCAAATAAAACGCCAGAAGTTCAACCAGGAGCTAGTAAGCAAGTGCTCAAAGTGACCATGTCTCATCGCTGCTCCCACAGGTGGACCAGGTGTTGATCAATGCAGACGGAACGCCTACACGTCCGCTGTCGCCCATATTGTTTCCCGCACCGTTGCATATGTACTCAATCCCAGCACCATACCGGCAGCGAAGCGGAGTGTACAGAGTCGGTTATCACTCAGTAGTGAGTCCAAAATACCAGAAAGCACCCATCTATGTCTCTATAGGTAGGGCCGGGTAGCCACAGTTCAGGTAGGGCTCAATATCCAGAACACGCACCAGTAGTTTGATAGGGTGCAAGTGATCAAGTTATCATAAGGGCACCTTTATGATTCATCGTGCTCAGCAGGATTCCCTCCCGCTTCGTCCTCCTCCTCATTGCGCCTGTCCCTTCTATCAGTGCGGAGTTTCTTAACATAATCCTCAGCGTGCTGCGGGTTCGTAAAGAAATGTTGTTTGCTCTGATGGGTCACCCGGAGCCGCGCCGGGTACAGAAGTGCGTAATCCACCTGCATGTCTCTCAGTTTCTTTTTCACATCCAAGAACTTCCTCCGTTGGTCTTGCACCATGGGCGTGAAATCTGGGTATAAGGAGAACTGCACACCATCACAGGACAAATTCCGGTGTGTCCGAGCTGCGCGTAGCGCCACATCCCGATCGCGGTAGTTAAGCAACCGGGCAATGATAGGCCGCGGTTGCGCCCCCGGCTTGGGAATCGGGCCCAAAGAGCGATGCGCCCTTTCAACGATAAATTGAGTGGAGAATGCCTCCTTACCCACCGCAGTTAGTAGTATGCGTTCAACGTAGTCCTCCATGCGTCCAGTGTTGGTGGACTCCGGAACCCCCGTGACGCGTATGTTATTGCGTCTACTCCTCGCCTCCAACTCCTCATTCTTCGCCGCTATCACTCTGAGGATATTGTCCATACGGGTGAGGCGTGTCTCGTGTGTCGTGGACGCGTCTTCCGCAGTGGAAATGCGTCGCTCTGCCTCGGACAGCCGTTCTTCGTGGACCTCCATTTTTTGCACGACGCCATCCATCCTGGAGGACAATCGGTCTACCTTATCCACAATAGTGGCGAAACCCTGTCGCATCTCCTCTATGATCAGGCGCAGTTCAGGTGTCATGAGCGCAGGAGATGGTTCGGCGCTTGATGGTCCCGAGGAGCTGCTGGCCCCTGTCGTGCCACGTGACGTTTTTTTGGCGGTCGTGGGCTCGAAGGACAGTTTGGGCTGTCTGGCATCGTTTTTTCCCATCGTGTCCTGTCTGCGGGCGCCCAGTGGGTCCGGTGAATGGGGAAAACACACGTTCTCCTCCTTCTCCAAATGAGAGCGCTCGCTCCGATCGTTCCTCACGTGGCGGTCTCCCTAGAGTCAAGGACAGCAATGTGGATAGGTAGATCAGCAGTGCTTAATATGCCTCACGTTTCCCCTCGCACACCATCTTGGTTGATCAGGGCCACTCGGGAGCCCACTCGCTGGCAGGCGGGCAGCCAACCTCCGGGGTAGAGCCCGGCAGTCCTCGGCAGCAGGAACACCCAGGGTGATGAAAGGCAGTGGGGCGAGGTGAGGATTGATATGCCCCCGCAGTAATCGCGAAGAGGACCCCTCCGATGTTTCCTAACGGTCGCCGGTTATTCCCCAGGCCGCTATATCTGAATGTGGCGCGTCGTGGATGTGTCCCGGGGGATCAGCGGGGAGGCGCGCAGTGTGGTCGGGGAGGCGGCCAGTGTCCTTCGTAGAGTCTAGGTGTAATTTGCTCCCTCCCGTCCGCTGCTATAGTAGGGCACTGATGCAGTGAACAGCCTCTCCCCTTTTTGCAACGTCCCTAGAGGGGGCGAGACTCACCTCTGTTTGCCGCCGGTGACCCCTCAGCAGGCCGCCCGCCCTTCAGGCCGAGTTGCGCGACCTCGAGGCCTAGCCGCCTCGTGGGAAGCCGCGGTCTCTCGTTGCTCAGCGCCTGGTCCGCCTCAACAGCTCTCCGCAACGGCGCCTCTCGGGGAATGTTCACAGTGTCGCAGCTCCGGCGCCGGACCTCGGATCTCCACCGGATTTGAACAGGCACTGCAGCACAGGTGTGTCTAGCATCGGTGTTGTTTTCAGGCGTTAATCTGCAGGTGAAGCGGAGAAATGTAGGATGTTTCTGGCCAGGCAGCCAGAGCCTCACAGAAGTGCGGCCATTAGCTCGTGCGCCCTCTAGCGCCCCCTGCAAGTGCATGTACTTCCCTGTGTGTATAATACAGAGAGAACAGCAGTTAGCATCAGCAGATCCAAGGTTTAGGGGCTTTCCCTTTTTACCTGTAATCATTGGGGAGAGGAAGATCTCGCTACCCACACCAATATGAGAGATACTTTTATATTTATATGCACTACAGGCGCTTTGCGACCAGACTGTGGAAAAATAGTTACCCCAATGACCGCGTTTCCTTTATGGAAGCAGCCCAAAAGGTTTAGCTGCATCAACCAGCCTTAAAAGCACATTGAGCATGTCATATAGTAAGGACAACTACAGAGCTCCTCCAAAGCATTCCTGAAGTCCTTTAAGCAGGGCCAGGCTGTCGAGTGTGGAGCCAGAGGACCTCTTTGAAGTGTAGGGACAGCTCCTGCTCCATTCTTCCCCAGAGGATTTACCCCCAATAATTTGGAGGATAGCAGAGTGAGAAGATCGCACCCTGTTTTGTGCCTTTGCTTTGGATTTCCCTGACACTGTGGTCAAGCACCACCCTTCCTCCCTGCTGACACTAGAGGAAAAGACTGTGAAGTAGTAGAAATGTTTATTTCTGAAATTTCATTCCATAAACAGACAGTACAATATACAGTACAAAGTAACTCATAACAACTTTTAGACATTTAAAAAATAACATTAAGATGCTTTACAAATTGGCCGAGTGTAAACAATAAGTAATAACACCAATGATCTCACATATTTGATGTCCATAGCATAAACAGCATTAGAATCATTATTGTACGAACTAAAGTACTAGTACAGTAAAGTAGCAAAGAATATTTAACAGTTAAAGAAACTCAAACAAAGCATGAAGTGCTTCAAGAGACCAGAAATCTCGCAGTTTTGAAAACAGTGGCAATCATGGTAAAGTGCTAGTGCAGACCGTATTATCAAAACGTATTTAAATGTTATGAGAACTTACACACTATGAAACAATTGCCATTGATTGCAAGCTTGGAAAAAATGGAAAATAGACCAGAGTACCTATAAGTGCTAAAATATTTGACAATAATATGCCTGGAAAAGAGCTATGGGCAAGCCTCAATATCGAGGCTTGTTTAACACAATAAACATTTGTTTTTACAATATATCACAAGTGTCTCGAACATTTGTGAGTATTCAACAGCATTTGGAAACTGTTCTGCTAATGTTAGCATAAAAAATGGTGACTGAGGTCTGATACGTGAAAAGCTGGAGCACTATACTCAGACTAGAACATTCAATAGGGTTAAAACTTAAAATCTTTAGGTTTCCTCAATAGCCACACTGCGTATAAATATTTGCTCAAGGAGAACACAGTACCAATTGATATGCCACCCTTCAAAGCCCTTAAGGCTTTTTGATAACGTCTGAAGCTTAGCCGAATGCATATTGGTCGAATCCACTTGGCTCTTGGATTTGCATAGACATGACAAAAATAACAAAACGTGGCTGATAGTTTTCTTTGGCCGACAGACAACACAAAAAAAAGAATAATTGAGTTTATGAAAGAATTATATGCCAGGGATGACCTTCCAGAATTTCTCATTCCTGATAGTGAAGCACAATTCGTTAGTTCAGAGATGCAGAATTTTCTTGAAGCAAAGGAAATTAAATATTTAGGAACTTTGCAATAATATTCCCAGACCATTGGTCAGGTAGAAGGTATAAATAGTATTCTTTGAAAATGCATTCAGTGGGCATTATTGAGAAATCGGAAATCGTGGGTGCTGTTCATTTGATGTTGTTGCTTTGATGTACTCAGTCACAAAGCTCTCTCCTATGAGTAAGATAGTTAAGTTCGAAAGTGTCAAGTGAACTGGATGGCATGGTGAGACCTAATGTCGCTGAAGCTCCAATCAGGAGCAAGTGTGAATTCAACATAAAAAAAAAGGCGGAAGGCATGTAACACTTGGGGGGTCATTAGGATGGCGGGTGGAAAACCACCCCGAACGCCATGGAGGTGGAAACCAACCGCCCGCCTGCACCGCAGATACACCGGCGGCCACATTAGTATCAACCGCCACTAAAGACCGACCGCGGCGATAGCGGGCCAAGCAAAGCCGTCCGACGCAGGCGGTGACGGCCAAAAATCCACCGCGGCGGTTGGAAAAGCTGCGGAAAAGCTACAACCCGCCGCAAGGACAGTGGACACACCGCACAGGAAATTATGATAACTCCGAGGGTGTCGCGGTCGGAACGGCTGATACCGACCGCCGCGGTCGCACAGAGGAGTGAATGGTAAAAATAGCAGAAGAGCTGCAGCATTGACACCGCAGCGGACGGGACATGAAAAACATGGCGGATGATGCCAAAACACCGCAGTGATGCCAAACAGTGCACAAATAAAATCAGCCATAACCCCCAAATACATAACACACATACAAATAAAACAAATAAATCAAAAATAAAAATAAAAACCCTGGACAACTCCCACAACACACCTGACACCCAAAATCCGCTTGGAGACACCCACACAGCTGAGTATAGAGCCACCCCCATCACAAACCACAATCCTTTGCAACACTCCAGATTAGAAGGCCATACCCCACATCTAACAGGAGAGGCAAAAGAGCACAGCACACACACACACATCCACCACCACCATCACCACCACCTTTACACCAGCACAAATAATCCCACAGCACACAACACACCTCACACCTCAACACCATACCCCTGCACCCACACCCCTGCACCCACAAACACCTCAACCACCACACACCATGACAACACAAAAAATGCCCTAATTCACCGAGAGTGAGTTGACAGTCATGGTCAATGAGATTGTAAGAGTAGAGCCACAACTGTTTGGTAGCCTGGTCCAACAGACACCATTAGCCACGAGGACACAAATGTGGGAAAGGATAGTCCAAAGGGTGAATGCAGTAGGGACCACCCCAAGATCCAAGAAGGAGATCATGAAGCGGTGGCATGATCTCAAGAGGGTTGTCAAGGAGAGGAGGAGCAAGAACTGGACAATGGCGAACGTGAATGGCAGTGGCCCTCCCCTCCCCTCCCACAGAAAACATTCACACCATGGGAGGAGAAGGTGCTTGTCATACTGCTTCCTGGGAGTCTCACAGGAGTAGCCAGGGGAGCGGAGGCTGGTAAGTACAAACACATGCCAAACAACACACTGAGAACTACTTCCTTGCAATGCCAAAGCACCATTACAGTGTCCACTCTCACACAACAGGTAGCTAGCCATCTTGCTTAGAAGGCCTGTATGGTGGAGGGAGGCCTGCACTACCACTCGCACCATGCCCCCGTCTCACAGCTGAGCAGGATAGAGGTCTCCCCACCCAGACGCATGTGTTAGCCATTGCACTGTTCCCTTCACCTAACAGGTAGTTAGCTATCTTTCTTGTGATGTCTGTCTGTTGGAGGGATGCCTGCACTACCACTCCCACCATGCCCCCTGGCCCACAGCTGAGCAGGATAGAGGCCTCCCCATCCAGAAGCATGTGTTAGCCATTGCACTGTTCCCTTCACTTAACAGGTAGGTAGCTATCTTTCATGTGATGCCTGTTTGTTGGAGGGAGGCCTGCACTACCACTCCCACCATGCACCCTGGCCCACAGCTGAGCAGGATACAGGCCTCCCCACCCAGAAGCATGTGTCAGCCATTGCACTGTCCACCCTCACCTAACAGGTAGGCAGCCATCCTCACTGGGAGACATCTTTGGGGTGGGAGGCCTGCACTACCACTACCAGCATGCCCCTGTCCCACACCCCAGCAGCATGGAGGCCTCCCCCACCCAGGAGCAAGTGTCAGCCATTGCACAGTTCAACAAACAGACTTACAGGTCGGTATCCATCTTATATTGGAGCACCGTTTGGGGGTGGGAGGCCCTGAATCACCACTCCCAGCATGCCCCCTGTCCCACACTCCAGCAGCATGGAGGCCTCCCCCACCCAGGAGCAAGTGTCAGTCATTGCACTGTTCAACAAACAGACTTACAGGTCGGTATCCATCTTGTATTGGAGCACAGTTTGGGGGTGGGAGGCCCTGAATCACAACTCCCAGCATGCCCCCTGTCCCACACTCCAGTAGCATTGAGGCCTCTTCACCCAGGAGCATGTGTCAGCCATTGCACAGTTCAACAAATAGACTTACAGATCTGTATCCATCCTGTATTGGAGCACAGTTTGGGGGTGGGAGGCCCTATATCACCACTCCCAGCATGCCCCCTGTCCCACACTCCAGCAGCATGGATGCCTCCCCCACCCAGGAGCAAGTGTCAGCCATTGCACAGTTCAACAAACAGACTTACAGGTCGGTATCCATCTTGTATTGGAGCACAGTTTGGGGGTGGGAGGCCCTGAATCACCACTCTCAGCATGCCCCCTGTCCCACACTCCAGCAGCATGGAGGCCTCCCCCACCCAGGAGCAAGTGTCAGCCATTGCATTGTTCTACCTCACTTAACCAGTAGGTAGCTATCTTAACTCTTCCTGATGTGTGTGTGTGGGAGACCTGCATCCCGAAACGCAGCAACAATTGCATGCAATGCATTGACATCCAACATGTATGAGTAAATGATGTTCCTCTCCACCATGAAATTACACACAGTGTTGCCATGAATTGTACTACTGGTTACTTCATATTTGTGTAGTGTACAGACTGTCCTTTATATGCAGCTGACACAATACTTGCACAGTGCCCAACACTGACCATTCCCCACCTACTCCACAGGTGATGAAGAACTCACTGCTGAGGATCACACCAACGACCAGCAGAGCCAGTCTCCACCCCCCGCACATGGACTCTCAGATGTGGACTCCCAGGACAGTTTGGACGATGAGCTCCAGCCCGCTCCATCTGGTGTGCCACAGACCCAGAGGTCCCAGGACCCCATCCTCCCCACCACCACGTCTGCTGAAACAACAGCGCAGCAGACCCCTGCTGTCAAGGCCTCTGCCTCCACTGCAGCCACCACCGTCACCACCGCCACTACCACTAGTACCACCAGTACCACCTGCAGCACCCACCTTGTCCCAGGGGATGACCAGCCCACAGCAACTACTGTAGAGGGCAGGGAGAGAGTGCGTGGACCGACAGTGGTGAGGCAAGAGGTCCGTGGCAGAAGAGCAGGTGGGAGGGCCAGGGTCACCACCTGACCTCGGGAGGAGTGGACACCATCCATGGACCACTTTACCAGAGTAGTGGAGGCATACCAAGAGGTCCAGGGACAAAGTGGCCGGTCGGATGAACTTTTAAGGGAGCACATCCTGCTGATGAGGTCCATCGACAACCGCCTTGGACAGATGGTGGACCTCATGGGCCAGCAAGTAGCGTTGCAGAGGGACAGGCCTGTGTCGCAACCACCACCTCCACCCCCTCCTGTTGTGCCGCAGGATGACAGTGCACCATCCTCCCCTGCGCCAACAGCGAGGGACGAGATCTCTGATGCTGCTGGCCATTCAGCAGGCCCCCCAACGCCAAAGAAGAGCCTGGGAGTCTCCGGAGGCAAAGCACCTGCCACACGCCAGTCACAGAGCCAACCATGATGACAACCCTCTTCCCTACTGCATTGACTGTTTGGACTGTCTTTACCCACATTTCCTTGGCAATGTCACCTGTCTGTTGGACTGGGTCACCACATCCATGTGGAGTCTACTCTTGCATCTCAGCGAACAGGACTGTCAACTCACTACTCATTCCCCACTGTCATGTAAATATTTCCGCACAAATCACATGTCCACTGTCAAAATAAAATACCTGATGCACCAGATTTTGTGCTGTATCGTTTTTAGTGCAATATTTACAATGTAGACAATGTCCATGATGTGTCCAAATGATGTACAGTATGTAGTGCAGGATTGGTCTGTAGCACCTAGGGAGACACAACAGAACAACAGTCACTGGTCTTATTGTGCCATCACAGGCAGAACACTACACAAAACATACACAAGACACTACAGGCATACAAGACAATGGGCTGCAGGTGTGAACAAATAGAGTCCAGCATACGTTCACATATGGAACGTCAATGTCACTTTTAGCACACACAGGTGACTGAACGTGTGCCTGCCAGTTACATCTGCGCCTAGCCCTTCACAACAACAGCAACCACACCACACAATGTACACGTTGTACCTCGTCACCCACCTTCAAGTGAAGTAGCGTTCGATGAGCTGCTGGCGCAGGTCTACTCCTTCATCCTCTCCACTGTCCTCATCACTAGACTCAGGTCCTTGAGCAGGTGGTGGCCTTGGTTCCTCACTATCGTCCAGGAGCAGGGGGATCCCCTTGTGGATGGCCAGGTTGTGCAGCATACAGCATGCCAAAACTATCTTGCATACCTTCCCAGGCCAGTATGCCAGTGCACCTCCTGTCCTGTCAAGGCGGAATCTAGACTTCAGCAGGCCAAAAGTCAGTTTGATTACCCGTCGGGACATGCCATGGGCGTCATTGTAGCGGATGTCAGCCGGGGTCCTGGGATTCCTGAGGGGGCTCAGCAGCCATGGCCAACTGGGATATGCAGAGTCACCTGTGAATGACAAACACCCATTGCAATGTTGCACAGCCAGAGTGCAGCAGGTAACACACAGCACACCATATCAGTAGGCATACTCACCCACAATCCAAGCACGCTCGGGATGCAGATTCTCCATCATCCGGGGCACCATGCTGTTCCTCATGATGTACAAATCATGCACCGAGCCAGGATACTTCACACACACATGAGAAATGGTCATGTCCGCAAGGCACACCACCTGCACATTGATGGAATGATAATGTTTGCGGTTCCTATATATGTGCTCCGTCGCCTGTGGTGCCACCAGACCTACATGGGTGCAATTGATGGCCCCGACAACATGTGGGATGCGCCCAAGGGGATAGAAGTCACCCTTCACAGCAGCCAATTCTCCTCCCCTAGAGAAATGGATGTAGCGATTCCGATACAGCATCATGGCAGCAAGAATATCCCTCAGCACAATGCTGAACATGGGCTGTGACATCCCTCCAGCGCTAGCCACGGTCTCCTGGAAGGAACCTGTTGAAAAGAAGTGGAGTGCTGCTATCACCTTGTATGTGGGTGTGAATGCCGTAGGATAGTGACGGCGAGGCTGCAGGTGGGGCTCCAATAGATCACACAGGATCTTCAGTGTTGGTCTGTCCAGGCAGAATTTCCTAATTAATGCAATATTCTCCATGTCCTCCAGCACTGTCAGGTGACGTAGGAGATTTGGCGTCCTCCTAGTTGAGAAGTAAAAATGAAAATGTCAGTGACAACCATCATGAGATGGCCACAGCACATACCATCAATGATGTAATGGAAAAACATTGACTGCCTGAGAGATGCATGGCACACCAGCTTACATGGCTGGCCTTTTGATACACACAGAGGGCACACCTCTCCACTGTCAATACACAAGTGCCACAAACACATCGGAGAATGTGAAAGCGCACATACTGGAGATCACAATTCACATGTGCAGGCAAGGTGCAGCACCATCGGCCAATGTTTTGGAAATTACCATGTCTGTATCACACCCATCTGCTGTACCTGTCACACCTCAATGCATCATCTAAACTCTGCACACATCCATCAACACAATGATCACAGTATCAGGAAAACGTTCACTTGTGTGCATGAGCTGTTGTGAATGCACCAGTCTGATACGATACAATGCAGTGACACAAGCCTTGTCAAGGTCATCACCGACCCACAACAAATGGATTTGTACCACATCATGAACACCACCTCAAGAGTGTCAAGCATCATCAGCCATGAAATGCATAAGTAACATGGCAGGGACCACAGACCGAAGTGTGTCACACTGAACGTGCGTCCACCTGTGGATGACATGGAATTATGGCATTGTGTGTACAATGATGTGCCCTTCACCATGTTGCTGCTGTGTACTGATACAGTGTTCAGGATTGACATAGCCATTAATGGTCATGAAAATAGCGGAACCTACCGCCTGTCCCCGGCGGTGTGACACCAGCACCACCCCCTTCACAAGTGCGGAAGCCATTGGATTATGGACATGTGTACATGGCAGTGGTAATACTCCGCTGCATGAATCGCTGTACCTACCGCCTGTTCCCGGCGGTGTGACACCAGCACCACCCCCTTCACAAGTGCGGAAGCCATTGGCATATGGACATGTGTACATGGCGGTGGGCATGCTCCACCGCATGAATCGCGGTACCTACCGCCTGCTCCCGGCGGTGTGACACCAGCACCACCCCGTTCACAAGTACCGAAGCCATTGGCATATGGACATGTGTCCATAGCGGTGGGCATGCTCCGAATCGCGGTACCTACTACCTGTCCCCGGCGGTGTGACACCAGCACCACCCCCTTCACAAGTGCTGAAGCCATTGGCATATGGACATGTGTACATGGCGGTGGACATGCTCCGCCAGCACGTAGGTGGTCATTGGATGATTTTGAATGATGCACTATCGCGGTAGCGCACCCCGGGCACCCGCGGTGCATCACCGCCATGGAGCATTGCCCACAGCCAATGGGAGGGATGATCGCGGTGGCATGATGCACATTTGAAAAACGCTGAAGGTGTGCTCCGCCAGGGTGTAGACCTGTCCTTGGATGATTTTGAATGATGCACCATCGCGATAGCGCACCCCGGGCACCCGCGGTGCATCTCCGCCATGGAGCATTGCCCACAGCCAATGGGAGCGATGATCACGGTGGCATGATACACATTTAAAAATCGCGGAAGGTGTGCTTCGCCAGCGCTTAGGCGGTCATTGGATGATTTTGAATGATGCACCATCGCGGTAGCACACCCCGGGCACCCGTGGTGAATCACCGCCATGGAGCATTGCCCACAGCCAATGGGAGCGATGATCGCGGTGGCATGATGCACATTTGAAAAACGTGGAAGGTGTGCTCCGCCAGCGCGTAGGCGGTCATTGGATGATTTTGAATGATGCACCATCGTGGTAGCGCACCCCGGGCACCCACGGTGCAGCACCGCCATGGAGCATTGCCCACAGCCAATGGGAGCGATGATTGCGGTGGCATGATGCACATTTGAAAAATGCGGAAGGTGTGCTCCGCCAGTGCGAAGGCGGTCATTGGATGATTTTGAAAGAGGCAGACTTGGACAACCAATTGGTGCTGCTTTGCAGCTTACAGACGACCCCAGGGGGCTATAAGTGTGTGGGAGTGAGCCTCACATTTCCACTGCTCACAGAGCCTGCTGCCTGGGACCCTCTCCTGCTGCTGCCTCCTGAGCCTGCTGCCTGGGACCCTCTCCTACTGCTGCCTCCTGAGCCTGCTGCCTGGGACCCTCTCCTGCTGCTGCCTTCTGAGCCTGCTGCCTGGGACCCCTCACCACTCACTTCCGCCACAGGTGTTCCATGTCCACAGTAATGGCAAGGACAGAGAAGATCCGTGCCAGTCCATTCACCAGCGAGGAGCTAGAGGTCCTTGTGGACGAGGTGCTGGCACAGTACCCAAGGCTGTTTGGTGGTCCCAATGTCGTGGTAAGTCACCATGAAGGTAGCTGTCGGGCAGGGGGGTGTCAGACGTGTAGTTGTGCTGCTGCAGTATATGCCTGAGGGTGTGGGGTTGTGTCAAACACTGACAGACAAGCTGTCTCCTGGGCGAGGAAGTGTGTGTGTCACAATGTCACTCTTTGCCATGCCTGCTCCTGTATGTGTGAGTGGGGAGTGTCACATTGTCAGCTATACAGAGCCACCGAATGTTTGGCATGTAGGTGCCAGGACAGTAATTGCTTGTGTGAGTATTTCTGTGTGCCCCTATTGTCTGACTCAGTGTGACCCAGAGAGTCGGACCAGTGGCTGCCCACACATAAGAAGAACACCACAAGACTTACATGTTCCTTGCACCAGTTCCTTCCCACTGAATATTACATATGCCACATCTGTGCCCTGTGTAATTGCAGACTTACACACGTCTGACGATGCATATCATGTTAAGGCATCTTGCATTTGTGAGATTATCCTGGACCCTCTACGCCCCAATGTGTGCATACAATCACATCTGTGTGGGCCATGCTAAGAGCCCTTGTGAGTCTGGGTCTTGCTACTGTACGGATTGATGTTGGTACCTGACATTGTGGAACTGGTCATTAACACTTCTTTTCTCTCATACATGCAGCTCAAGGTAAACCAGTGTAAGGCCGTGTGGAGGGCCATTACGGCAAAGGTGCGAGCCCTGGGGGTATCCATCAACCCACGCACACACTGCCACAGGAGGTGGGACGACATCAGTCGGCTTGCAAAAACCGTGGCTGAGATGACATTGGGGATGCTACCACGCACAGGGCGTTTGGCACGGTGCAGCATGACTCCAGTGATGACACGCATCTTGGCAGTGACTCATCCAGACCTGGATGTACGTCTGAAGGAGCATGGCAAGCAAGACAGGGCTGGTGAGTATCTGGGGAGCGTGACTTTTGCTTGGAGTGGATGCATGTGTACAGGGCCTGTGGCAGCGTTGAGCCATGCGATGTGCGTGTGTTGCTGTGCTGTGCTGTGTCATGTGAGTGGCTGCTGTGATGTGTGCTTGTATCAGGTACTGTGCCACCCTGGCCTTGCTGAGCAGATCCTCCCTGCTGTACTTTCCCATTGCTAGATGTGTTGGGATCCACACGGTCATTCAGCGTTGGGATGGTGTGGGTGATCTATTATGGGGTGAAAAGCAGTGTCCACTTGCTGAGTGTGAATTTATGTATGCCGACTTTGCCTGCATCAGGATCGTTGGTGCCCCAACATCAGCAAATCATGTGCCCCAGATTACCACATGGTGCTTGCTATGCCCTACGTGGCATTGGGGACTGTGATGTCCTAATAGGTGTGTGTGTTGTCCCCTCCTGTTCCCTGAAGATCTGTTAGTGGTAACAAGTGTTGTACCCTCATCATGTCCCAAGGTGTGGGCAGGCCAAGTTGTGTGTGTGGTACACTTCATCTACGGGCAGGGTGTAGTGCTGTGTGTCATCAACATGGCTCACTGATGGCAGATATTCAGCGTTGCAGGCACTGTTGTAGTCTATGTTGTGTGTTTCTGCACAGCGATTGCAGGGGGTGGTGGTTACCATGTAGATTTGGGCATCCAATGTATTGCATTGTCTTGAATTCGTGTGACCAGATGATGACACTTACACAAACCTGTATCTCTCTCTCATGCAGATTCGCAAGAGACCACGGAGGAACATGAGCCCAAACCCAGTGGTGCAGAGAGTAGCACTACAGCTGCAGCGGATGCCAGTGATACAGAGCCCACCAGCGCATCTGAGGAGGACAGAAGTATGCAGGAGGAATCCGTGGCTGAGACACAGAGTAGCACATCATCTGATGCCAGCGGGGATGCATCCATGTTGGCAGGCACAGGGGATGGGGAGTCTGCATCATCATCTACCACCCAGAGGCCAGAGCTCAGCCTCCCATCCACTTCTTCTGGTGCTGCCCGTATCCATGTCACTAAGAGGGGACGGGTCACATTCACACCTGGCACCGCTGCCCCTGCACCTGTCTCCCCTGCTGCCCTCAATGCAGAGTGAGTAGAGTTCCTGTGCCAGCTCTGTGTGGGCCAGACTGCCCTGCTCAATGCCTTCAGTGCAATGTATGTATGTGGGAATCGCACACTATTTTTAGAAATTAGAACAACTGTTTTGATATGTGTGCTATGTCAGATTAACGCCGGCTCACGTTGTAATATAATTGTAAGTGGCCTAGCCCCTGAGGCGGCTAGGACTCTGACATGCAACAACTGATAGTGGTATTCCTTTAAAACATTTTAATCATGTATACAAGGAATTCAATCAATCAACCTTGAATAATCATTGATTTTGCATTATCATTTCATTACATTTTGTTTCAATGCATGTCAGATTTCTAGCCACCTGAGGGGCTAGGCCACTTACAATGCCTTCAGTGACCATGACAAGAAATTAGGCCAGGTGGTTGCATACATGGAGGGCATACACTCTGACGTGGGTGGGCTACACCGTACAGTCCAGGCGTTGTCATCCACAGTGACGTCAGCCCTTCAACAGGCACATGCACCCATTGCAGCTGAGGTGCCTTTGTACACCCCCCAGTCAGTGGCCACATCAGGGGACAGTGACCACGGTTCGCCTGCGTCACCAAAAAGATACAGCACAAGGAGCACACAACAGACACAACCCAGGCATGCCCACAGACACCATCCCCACTGAAGAGCAGGGCCACCCCACAATGCACAGACAAGAGCCAGTCAGGAAGATCAAGGCCAGGCGATCATGAGGAAGACATCAGGCTCACATGACGCAGAGGCATCACCGGCAAAAGACTCTCCTGTCACTGAAACTTCACACAGACCTACACATGTAGTGTCTATGTCCATTGAGGAGGTGTTGCATATCATGGGTACACCTAGGAAGAGCACAGGGACACATCCACCCACCACATCTACCCGAATTCCGAGTCCATTGAAGCAGGTGGAGGAGGGCACTGTAGAGACCACCCCTGGCACAAAGTCAAAGCAGGGCACTGTAGACACCACCCCTAGCAAAAAGGTAAAGCAGGGCACTGTAGACACCACCCCTGGCAAAAAGGCAAAGCAGGGAACTGTAGACACTACCCCTGGCACAAAGGCAAAGCAGGGCACTGTAGACACCACCCCTGGCACTAGGGCAAAGCAGGGCACTGTCGACACCACCCCTGGCACAAAGGCAAAGCAGGCCACTGTCAACACCACCCCTGGCACAAAGTCAAAGTAGGGAACTGTATGGGGTACACCAGGCAAAGAGGGGAAGGTGGTCCTGAGGCGTAGCCAGACCAAGCGTTTCGCAGGATCCAGCACATCACCAGAGGTAGTGCCAGTGTCTGCACCTGATGAGGGACAATTGGTGTGTGTGCCATCAACCCCAAGACCGGGAAGCCAATTCATATTCCCAAAAAGTGGAAGGGCACCCCTCCAACCTCTCCCACCACACTGTGTCAGAAGTCTGCACGAATCCACCTCCACGTGCCACTATGCCACCTGGTCCACACAGCCCTCCAGCTTGCCAATCCACTGTTAGCCCCACATCACCTGGGGCTCTGTCACCCAGTTAAGTGGGCCTGCTGTCACCGACACACAGCCAGGTCCAAGTCTGCATGACTTCCAGGAGTGAGTTGACATCCCCCTCATGCGCATGTGCCATTGTTTACTAGCATGGACACTGGCCCTATTGCTCTGCTGTGCCGTGCTCTCACCTGTGCCTTGGACACTGGCCCTGTTGCTCTGCTGTGCTGGCCTCTCGCCTGCCATGGACATTGGCCCTGTTGCTCTGCTGTGCTGGCCTCTCCCCTGCCATGGACACTGGCCCTGTTGCTCTGCTGTGTCGTGCTCTCACCTGTGCCTTGGACACTGATCCTGTTGCTCTGCTGTGCTGGCCTCTCCCCTGCCATGGACACTGGCCCTGTTGCTCTGCTGTGTTGGCCTCTCTCCTGCCATGGACACTGGCCCTGTTGCTCTGCTGTGTCGTGCTCTCACCTGTGCCTTGGACACTGGCCCTGTTGCTCTGCTGTGCTGGCCTCTCCCCTGCCATGGACACTGGCCCTGTTGCTCTGCAGTGTTGGCCTCTCCTCTGCCATGGACATTGGCCCTGTTGCTCTGCTGTGTCGTGCTCTCAGCTGTGCCTTGGATACTGGCCCTGTTGCTCTGCTGTGCTGGCCTCTCCCCTGTCATGGACACTGTCCCTGTTGCTCTGCTGTGTTGGCCTCTCCCCTGCCAGGGACACTGGCCCTGTTGCTCTGCTGTGTCGTGCTCTCACCTGTGCCTTGGACACTGGCCCTGTTGCTCTGCTGTGCTGGCCTCACCCCTGCCATGGACACTGGACCTGTTGCTCTGCTGTGTCGTGCTCTCACCTGTGCCTTGGACACTGGCCCTGTTGCTTTGCTGCGTTGGCCTCTCCCCTGCCATGGACACTGGCCCAGTTGCTCTGCTGTGTTGTCCTCTCCCCTGCCATGGACACTGGCCCTGTTTCTCTGCTGTGCTGGTCTCTCCCCTGCCATGGACACTGGCCCTGTTGCTCTGCTGTGTTGGCCCCCCACCTGCCATGGAGACTGGCCCTGTTGCTCTGCTGTGTCGTGCTCTCACCTGTGCCTTGGACACTGGCCCTGTTGCTCTGCTGTGCTGGCCTCTCCCCTGCCATGGACACTGGCCCTGTTGCTCTGCTGTGCTGGCCTCTCCCCTGCCATGGACACTGGCCCCGTTGCTCTGCTGTGTTGGCCTCTCCCCTGCCATGGACACTGGCCCTGTTGGTCCGCTGTGCTGGCCTCTTCCCTGACATGGACACTGGTCCTGTTGCTCTGCTGTGCTGGCCTCTCCCGGGCCATGGACACTGGCCCTGTTGCTCTGCTGTGTTGGCCTCTCCCCTGTGCTATAGACACTGGCCTTCCTGTTTGTGATTTACCTGTGCATGGTGTATAGCATTTTCCCATCATTTTGAGCCTTGCTGTTGTCTACTATTGATGTACCGCTGCATCTGTGCAATATGTGAATAAATACAGATACTTCTGGTGTGTGTTTTGTCGGTGTTCTTGCTGATTTCAGTTCTGTTTCTGTTCGCATTTGATTGCCTGTGCACCATGCTCCATGTATCACTTCAACATTGCAAGGCTCTTTGCAGCCATCATAATTTTGGGCAGGGGTGACAGGGTCTTAAGTCCATTCTGAGCCAGCAATTTGTGTAATCTGTGATGGCTATTTTACCTGGCATGCAGTCATCTTGTTAGTGATTTGCAGTTGTTGCCTACACTGTTCACATGTCTGGTTGGGGGACACTGCCAGCACAGGGTGTGATGCTGTGCAAATGTATCGAAGCTGGCTGGGATATGTAATGACGTATGTTTGTGGATTGCTTTCTGTGTGCCCAGCCTTGTATGTGTATGGTCATCTTGTGTTGGGCCTTGGTCTTGGTGCCATGGCCTACATGAGATGCGTGGTGTTGGGTGTAGCAGAGGTGTGCAGTGTGAAGGGTGTGAGTTTGTAGTGGATGCGTGTGTGCCCCTGTGTTGTGTGAGACACACGTGTGTCACCCAGGAGTTGTATGCCTGTTGTTTGTTTTGTCTTGCCCTGGGTAGAGGATTGTATGCACTTGTGTGAGCTGTTTGTAGTGCACTGTGCTATGTGTTGGTGTGTCCATGGTGTTGTGTGTGACTCCTCCTTGTTGTTTGTGTCAGTTTGGAGTGTACAAAGTGTGTGAGCTGCACATCAGTGTTGTGTTTGATTGATCCTCAATGTGTATTGGGTGTTTTGTGTGAAATGTGTGGCCCTGCTGCTCCACACTGGCATTGTGTTTGTGTTTGTCATGCATTGCAGGCACATGGTTGTTTTGGCATTCCTGTATGGCTTGGTGTGTGTGGTTTTAGGCCATCCCCTATGTGGGCCACTTGTGCATGCCCATTGTGGGCGTTACGTCCCTCTATTTGGGCGTGGTACACCCCTTACATGTCTGCTACTGACATGCAGGCTGTTTGACTTAGATGTCAGCTTTACCCTTGGTTTCCATGTGTGTGTGCCTACCCATCACTTCATGTGTGGGCTTGTGCTTTGTGGTGCAGTTCTTGGGCCATAAGTGTTGCTCCACTCTGGACATTGCCCCTATGGCTTATGTTTGCTGTCCTTGTGCTATTGGTCATTCTGTAGTGGTCATGTGCACTTCAGCTGTGTGTGCTGGCCAGTGCCTCTGGTGGAGGTGGCTGTGCTCTTGTATCCCAGAGTGGTGCATGTGTAGTTGTTGTGTTGGATGTGTGGATGTAGGGTGTGGTATTGCTTCAGTTCCTGGGTGTGGTGTTGTATTTGTGCAGTGCTGATTTGTGGTGTGTGGTGCAGTTGTGTCAAACATGCCTGTTCTGCAGACAATGCTTGTTGTGCATGCGGTGCTGTGTGTATGTGGCCTTGGCATTGCCTGATGTGCATCCCCTGATGTCTTGTGGTGTTTGTTCATTGAGGTTTCATGTGCATCTGTGATGGGTTTGATGCGGCTGTGTGTGTTGGTCCACATGCACTTCTTGTGTGATTTGTGTTATTGTGTGTGCGTTTTGTTCCTGAGTGATGTTTTTGTGTACTCCTGTTGTGTGTGTTCTCCCATTGATTTTCACCAGTTTGGCTGACAGGGTATGTGTGTTTCTGTTGGAGTTCAGTACGTGTTCCTGTATTGTTTGTGTGTTGTTCTTGTGCAGGCATCGGTTGAGGCATCCTTGTGTGTGTGTTGTGTTTGTGGCTACACCCAGGGTGTGTGTTTGTTTGTGTGCGCGTGTGTGCTGGCAAGGATTGTGCGACTTGAGTGTGTGTGGCAGTGGTGTTGTGTGTTCCTTGTCCGCCACTCCTGCAGTGGCTGTCTCCCTGGTTGTGTGGTGCAGGGAGTGTGTATTGTGCTTTTTGTTGCAGTGCTTGTTGGTGTGCATGGGAGTGCACAGGATGGGCACCTGGCCTGTGGGTTGATTGGGTTTGTTGATGTGTGGTTGGGGGCTGTGTGTCCCTGTGGTGTTTGTGCCCTGCCCATGCCTTGGATTGACCTGCCTTCTGCATAGTGCGCATGTGTTGACCGCGGTGGTGACCTGACCTGGACCGGGACGTTGCTGCTGGTTTGCGGTCGATGTGTGTCCCGGATGCTGAGGGGTGCCTTGTTGTGAGGTGGGTGATGTGTGGTTGCCCGTGTGGATGTGTTGTGTCCCCCAGCAGGGTGTCTGTGTGGTGATTGGACCCTGTGTCGGCCTGTGTGTTGTGTGTTGCATATGTGTATTGGCGTACCTGCGGCGGCGTCCGCAGCGACCCATCTGACAATAGTGCTGTAGGAGGAACATCACTGGATGCATATGGAGGGCTGGGTTCATGGTGGTCAGGACCGGGTATCGGCTATCTTGCTCCGCTGTCGGGTTTCCGCTTGCTCAGGCTGGGCGGTGTCTCCGCTGCGGTGCGTCTGCTTGTTTGGGCCATCCTAATTTGTTGAGCGGGGCGGACATCATTCGGCACGGCGGAGAGTCTCCATTGGCTCCCGCCGCCGCGGTGGCGGGCGCACTTTGATGGCGGTGCGCGTCGCTCCGAAGCGGACGGGAAATGACCTATGTTTACCTATCCTAATGCGGTGGACGTGAGTTCCATTGCTCGCGGGCGGAAAAAGCTGTTTTTCCGCCCCGCCACCACCGTGGTGGTGCCACCACCTGCTATCTTAATGGACCCCTTGGAGTAGGAATTGTGGTCTGGGTCAAAAAACCTTGTCGTGTCAGGAATGGCAAGTACACATTTGGAGACCCAGTTATGATAGATAAAGTCTATGGCAACTCTATGAGGTGAAATGGACGTCACAGGTGGAATGTGAAGAAATTGGTTACAAATTCTCAAAATCATCAAAATGCTAAGGGTCATTGTTATAGTGGGGCTGGAGGAGAATTTATAGTGAGAAGCAGGACAGTGGAGAAAGGCGAGGAGAGAGTAGTGATTGTAAGAGGGAGAAAGGTGTGTTTTTCTTGGCAGAAGTTTCCAGGCTTGCCCCCTACCTGGGAAATTGTGTGAGGAGAGGAGTTTGGTTAGGGAGCTGCCATGTTCTTCTACCTCCTACAGTTTTCATGTTTTAAGTTTCATGTTTCCATTAGAGTTTTCCATGTAAATTTTAGATATGTGAATCTTGTCATTCTATTTTCCGTGTTAGATGTGTATAGTTATTTTAAACTCAAGATGTGGAAGCGGTTTGATTTTTTGTATCTGGTCTTTTTTGTAAAATTAGTTGAAGGAAACGATATCTGGTGTATTCAATGTATTTATGCATTTGCAATTCCCAGTGGTAATAAAATGCTTTGTTCTTAATGTTCCAATGTTTAGATTTAACATTGGGTTTTAAATGGGAACAGAGGTTGTAGAAAAAGGCTGAAGGTTACTGTGCACATTTGTAATGGTTCACATCTTCAGCACAGCACACCATTTTAAAGATACTTATCTTATTGCATGCCTCATCCTTTGAAGGCTTCAATGTAAGCACCTGTGATGCTAGACACCAAAAGAAAATTGTGATTGCACAGGTATCCCAACCTCAACAAAATCACTATTGTGACTGGGTGGGCATTCCGCTTTGCTTGGGTGGTGAGTTTGAGCTTTAAGCATTGAGGAAGAACCATCAAAGGAGAACTCCATTAAAGTCCTACTTCTGTCCTCTGGTTCCTATGCAGCCCTGCCTCTCCAGGATCAGAGGTCTAGTATAAACAATCAATATAGACTCGAATCAGTACTATATTCCTGGGGCCTTATTTATGAAGGCCTTAGGTCAGATTTGCACCGCCGGTGGTTCACTTTTTGTGACGCACCAGCGGTGCAAAAAATGCGCCTCGTTGCGCCATATTTAAAAAGTGACGCATCTAGGTAGATGCGTCACTTTTTAAACCCCTGCGCCACATTATACCTGCGTCAGGTATAATGTATGCAGAGGGGGCGTTCCCCCGCAAAAAGCCTCGTAATAGTGACGCAGTGAAATCTATGAGATTTCACTGCGTCACTTTTAGGACGCTGTTGCGTCAAAATCTTGCGCCTGCCTCACAGCAGGCGTAAGACTGACGCAAGCCCTTTCACATGGGACTTTCCCCATGTGAAAGGACGCATTGCTGGAGTTGCGTCACTTTTGTGACACACTCCAGCAATGCGTCACTTTTGCGCTTACAGATACGTCAGAAATACTGACGTATCTGTAACTCCTTGCGACATGATGCGTCATACATTAAATATGACGCATCAGGAATGTCGTAAGGGGTGCGCAGTGAAAAGTGATGCATCGCTGTTCTCACGCAGCGATGCGTCACTTTTCATAAATGAGGCCCCTGCTGTCCAGCAGGACAGTAAGATTTAATGAATATCAAGTTAAGGATCTGCAGAAGACAAATAAAGTGGGACACAGTCCTGCGTCCTAAGCATTATAGTAAAGAGAAAGTAACGAAAACAAACATTCAGGCAGAGCAAAAAGGGCTTGTTTGCAATGTGAACAATTAAACAAGCAAAATGCAAACACAACCGTTACACTTGAATATCAAATTACGTTGTGTACACTGTGTCAAGCAAGTTGACGACGTTTCAATCCCTTTGCTGAGATCTTGAGATCATCATCAGGACAAAATTAATGCATGCCTGAGGACCATAAGGTCAAAGTTGATGAAATCGCCAAGGTAAGTGAGGGTGTTAGAAGATGAAGGTCGGAAGGATGTGTGTACGCTTGGAAAGCAATGGGCTGGATATGTGCGAAACCACAGGTGCTGTGGCGGAGTGACCTTGGCCAGCCAGATATCTGGTAAGGGTGATGACGGGGCAGGAGGGCCTCTAAGCGTTCTTGTATTTCAGTCTGGGGCTGGCTAAAGAGGACTACTGGTAGAGTCTGAAGCCGTGGGCAAGGCACGGGCAATTAAAAGGCAGCAATGGTCAGACTCCTGGTCGGGTCCGTGACCGTCACACGGAGTTGGCCTGTCGGGTTTCCGTGATCAAACTATAGCAGGGTTGAGGCCTGTAACTGGGCGGGACAATAGAAGACTGGTCCGCAGTGGCGTGGCCAGTGTTAGGTTCCAGTACCTGGGAGACGATGTTGCGGAATGGTTCTCAATGGCTGGGTGTTCAGTCTGAACACCCAGCCATTGAGCACCCATCAACCTAATGGGGACAAAAAAAGGTTATTTTCCCCCAAAGGCACAATTGGCAATTGATCATAGGTTTTGCTCAGATCTAGTTGCTTTACCTGTAATGGTTTATGAGTACATTTGCAAATAGTGTTAATAAGCCTTGTATATCTGTATATGATATTTGTTCTCTCGTTTCATGTGTAGTATTTAGCTGTGTGTCATAATTAAGGTATTTTTTCTTTTCCAGGACAAGCAGTGGCTGGGCCATTAATTATTAAGTGTTCTTATTTACTAGACTGAGTTCTGAGTCTCTACCTCACACCGCCTTCTTTAGTAAGAAGGCCTTATCCTTTTTTCAGCACATATCCTCAAAAAATATTGACTCACTATGCAAATCTCCTACTGAGTGTGTGCTATCGAAACAGAAGTATGAAGCCTAAGAGTTCTGGGGGATTCAAAACTGAACTCACAAAGAACAGGAGTTGTTAAAGCATAATCCTAGTAAATGTTTAAGAACCCACCTGACCCCATCATCACCTCTCAACACCAGCACACAGTAGAGGACAGGATTCATTCAAGACCAGACTATGGCAATGCCTTGCACATCAGGTGCCAGCCTTCCAAATCATAAATCTGCACAAAGTGCAAAACACTGCAGAGAGACTAATCATTGGTCCCAAAAATATAATCAGTAACAGCCAACCTCAGAAAGCTCTACTGGCGCCCGGATAGAGTCAGAGTCATCTCAAAACATTTTTCCTCTCGTAGAAATGTGTCAAAGTATAGCCACGAAATACCTGGCAAATTTGATCAGCAGAAAAACTCATCCTCTATAATCAGATGACATCACAAGGAAGACCGACAATTCTCAGTGGTGGCTCCATGCCTCTGGAACAACTTGCTCAAGCAAATGATGCAGATCAGAACTAAACAAAGGACTCACCCGCTTTAATGACCCTCTCCCATTCTGTTTGTGCTATTTTCTGGCAAGGCAGTTGGAGTCATTGCTGTAAATGAGAAGGAACCTCATGATTGTAACCAAAGTCAGGCCTGTCCAGTTTGTACGTCATGTTCTATGCTACATTGAAGCCAACTGGACGTGAGCAGTATAGCCATGTCTCAGATGCACAGAACCCTGAGCCAGACCACTCCACTGAGCGCGGCACCTTCTAGGCCTGACTGGCACTGACTGTACCCAGTCAATGTAGCTAGGCCCTTCCCAGCCTTGCCAATAAACTATAGTCATTCATTTGCCATTTATACCTCTTTCTGTGCTCTTGTGCCTGGACGTTATACAAACCTGATACGAATAAAAACCATAAACGCTATAAAAAGTAAAAAGAAATTGACACGGATGCACCAAACAGAAAACGAACGTTTCGTGAATGTAATGAACATATGTTTCTCTTTCACCAATCTTATAACACAAAATGAATAATTGGAACTGAAATGAGTATTTCTGTCTTGCTTTTGGCAGACTTACATTGATCTTTCTCCCAGTGTGAAATGTAATTGGACATTTTTTCCCTATAAAAGAATGGTCCGTTCCTGGCCTGAGGAAGGGACAGCCGAGGTCCTGACAGCTGCTAATAACCTAAGATATGAGGTGACTTAAAGGTAGAATCTGTGCAATGATGCAAGTGTTTTTCACCTTTTAAAAAAACACAAGCTAAACTTTTCTTGATATGTGTCACTAAATAAACAATAATAAGATGTAGCAACAATCCACTAGCGGGCGCGCAGGTCTTTCCTGCAGGTTGGGTTTTGACGTGAATTTGTGCATCTTCATCAGAAGGTATAATCCCGCCTCTTCCTCCTCGCTGGGGTCCCTCCCTAGTCTCTGGGACAAAGAGTCCTCATTAAGGTGGGATGCGCATGAACGGACATTATTCAACCTCCCTGGGCGATGACATAAACCTTCTCACATTCCCTTTAAAGCTCCTTATTTGCCGAAAACAAACGCAACTAATCATGAAAAATTCAAAGTGGAAAAATTAAGGAAATACCGCTAGATGACGTATGTGGCAATGGAGGCCGTGAGAGACGCTAGTTATTTTGGGGGAAATTACGAATATTAATTGTGTTATTATAATTCCACTACAGTGCTTCGCCTGTCCTCGCATGATAATTATGTTTAAAGTATTTTATTCATTCAGTGTGACACATCCAAACTTATACACAGCAATAGAAGATCAGCAGATGAAAAGGAGCAAAAGTCCGGCATGTCACAACATTTTAGCCCAAACATTCCCCACCACCCCAATGTCCCGATGCCCCCCCCAACTCCCCCCCACCCGCCCCCCCCCCCCCACTGTCTAGTGCGCTATTAACATGCAGCCTATCTCCGGAGGCTATAGGTAATTGGGGAGGAGGATCTCATCCCTCTCACTGATCCGGCGCTGGCGGGCTCGTAAGCCGCAGGAGGCGGAGGTACCTCGGGCAAGGGACCTCCCTGAACTCTGTGATCAGCAAAGAGTGAAATGGTTGCCACAGTTCATTAAATTGCGTTACATCCCCAGCCACAACCAAAGACAATTTCTCCATCCCCAACACATGCCAAAGTCTGTGGAGCCAGCCCGTTATCGTGGGTTCTGTGTCTGAACGCCAATGCATCAAGATATTCTGGACCGCAGAGCCGAGTGCAATGGCGATCTGTCTACCTCTTCTGGACTTGAGGGGATACATTAGAGCATTTGGGAGTCCTAACAGGGTATATGCCGGGAAGCGCGGGAGCTCTATGCCGAAATGAGAGTCAATTTCATCCAGCACCTCCTTCCAGTAGTCAGTTAAGAGAGGACAGTCCCAGAGAATGTGCGTGAGCGTACCCCGATGTCCGCACCCCCGCCAGCACGTGTCCGTCTTACTATGGTCGAACTCATGAATCCGCTCAGGCGTATAATACCAGTAAGTGGACACTTTAGTAAAGGTATCTGTGAGGCCCATATGATAGGCTGAGTGGCGCGCCCTATAAGATATGTGATCCCATTCTTTGGGGCTCAGCGTCCTCCCAAGCTCCCGTTCCCACCTAGCCCTCCCTGGATTGTGGAAGTGTGTGGAGGGTAATTGCAAAAACTTATACAGGTCCGAGATTAGTTTCGAGTCCGATGTATGGGACAACAGCCATCTCTCACACGGTGAGAGCATCCTATCCGCAACCTCCCGCACCTGTGGCTGAAGGGCCCAATGCCGAACCTGCATGTAACGGTGTCTCTCCGTTTCAGGGAATGAGAAATCCTGCCGAAATTGTATGAACGGGATGATACCCTCGGGGCCATACAGGTGACATAAGCCTCTGCAGCCTGCCTGCCGCCAATGTGTGAAAGCTCCCTTCTCCATCCCGGGGGTGAAGGCAGGATTATCCACTAGCGGCGAAAGGGGCGAAGGAAACGTGGTGAGGTCGTACCTAAGGTAGGTCACATCCCAAACCCTCAAAGGTACCCTAGTAATAAAGGATGCGTAAAGATTCTTAGGCCGATGAGTCCGGTGCAGGAACGGTATCTCCTGCAGAGGCCGTCCCGCCACCGCTTGGTCTTGGAAAAGCCAATGCTTATCCGACTCCCACCTGCACCATTCAACCAAGTACCTCAATTGTGTCGCCTGAAAGTATTTCCGGAAGTCGGGAATGCCCAAGCCTCCAGCGTCAGGAGACAAAAGAGAAAGGGACCTGCGTAGCCTAGGCTTTTTCCCCTGCCAAATGAAACGGGCCACGTCCGACTGTAGTTGCTGTATCCACCCTTTCGGCGGTTGCAGCGGCAGTGCCCTGAATAAGTAGAGCACTTGTGGCAAGATCGTCATCTTGACAGCAGCAATCCTACCCAACCAGGAAAGGATGCCGCGATTCCAGCGCCCTAGCTCGGCCTTGATCTTGGCACCCAAGGCCAAGTAGTTGGCTGAGACCATGGCTGGCAACGTAGGGGCAATCTGAATCCCTAAATACGGTATCGCATCCGAGGACCAAAGTAGCGGGAACCTGTTCCGCAAGTACGCCTTGGTGTCAGGCGCCAGGGATACATCCAAGGCCACCGACTTCCCCATATTTACTTTAAAGCCCGAGACCGTGCCGAATGCCGCCAGTTCTTCCATACAGGCCGGAAGTGATGTCCGGGGTGTAGCCAATGTGAAGATGACATCATCAGCGTAGAGAATAACCGCATGGGTAAAGCCACCCATCCGTATCCCTTCCACCGCTAGTAGAGTCCGCACCCGCTGAGCGAGCGGCTCCATGTAGAGAGCGAAGAGCAAGGGTGAGAGTGGACAGCCCTGCCTTGTGCCTCTCTCAATGGGGAAGGCTGCGGAAGTATGGCCATTAACCCGGACCACCGCTGATGGCTCCTTATAGCAGTTGAGGATCATAGAGCGAAACCGTTCTCCAATACCCGCCTTCACCAGTACTTGTTCCAAGAAGGGCCAGTGCACGTGGTCGAACGCTTTTTCGGCTTCGACCGTGAGCATCATCCTCTCTCCCGGGATCCGGGACACCTTCTACAGCAGGTGGACCACCCGTTTAGTATTATCCACCGTCTGCCGTCCCAGAACAAAGCCCGCCTGATCCGGATCAACAAGGCCGGGCAGATGAAGCGCCAAGCGGCTTGCCAAGATCCCAGTATAAAGTTTCAGGTCAACATTTAAAAGAGATATCGGCCTATAAGATCCACAGTGTTTGGGGTCTTTCCCGGGTTTGGGGATTACAGTTACGGAAGCCCTCAAGAGATCAGGCGGGATGGCTCCAGGTTCTGCGAAGGAATTAAAAAGGCAGGCGAGGTTCGGGGCTAACGATCAGCAGAACGTTTTATAGAAGAGGGCCGAGTAGCCATCCGGGCCTGGTGCTTTGCCATGCTTGAGCCTGGCAATGGCCGTCACTACTTCCTCTATGCTAATATCCCTGTTTAGGTGGTCCGCCTGTAGCGAGTCCAGGGAGGGCAAAGTGATCGAATCTAGGTAGAAGGTCATAGCCGGCACATCCGGCGGGTCACCCGCGTAGAGGTTGCCGTAGAACTCCCGGAACGCGGCCGAGATACAGGCGTCATCTGTCACTATTCCGCCCACGGGATCAGAGAGTTCCTTCACCAGCTGGCTCTGCCTAGAGGCCCGGAGTTTATTGGCCAATAGTTTGCCACAGCGATCCCCCCCAGTGTAAAACGCATGGCGTTGTCGAAGAGCCGCATATTCCGCTCTGTCCATATCCAAGGCGGCAAGAAGTTTCCTCGCTTCTTTCAGCTGCCGCCAAATCCTCGGGCCCCAGTTCTGCAGTGAATCAGCTCCAATTCCCGGACCCTGTCCGTGAGCTCGTCCTCCCTCTTTATCTTGCGCTCCCTATTGTCGGCCGCAGAGATCGATATGAACTCTCCTCGGAGGACCGCTTTCAAAGCAGCCCACTGGGTGGCTCTGGTAGTATCTGTGTTGTCGTTGTGCGCTAAATAGTCACGAAGTACCTGCTCAATACGGTCCGTCACCGCTTTCCTGTGGAGCAGAGTGTCCCGGAGGCGCCAGATCCTCGCCGGGGCAGCAGACGGTGGCAAGCGAAAGGATGCCTCAACAGGGGCGTGATCCGACAGGGAAATAACCCCCATGTCTACGGTAGTCGCCAGGGCCTGCACCGGGGAGGTGACCAGGAGGTGATCAAGCCTCGCATAAGTCTTGTGCGCGTGGGAGTAATATGAGTAATCCCTGTCCGCGGGGTGCATTAGACGCCAGAGATCCTGGAGATCCACCTCCGCAAGACGCGCCCTGCAACCAGCTCAGAATTCCCCGACTTGCGGTGAGCGCTGAGCCGATCTGTCGACTACCGAATCAAAGACCATGTTAAGGTCGCCCCCGAGGATAATATGCCTGTCCGGCGAGGCTGAAATCTCTTCCACCGCAGACTGCAAGAACTGCTCCTGTTTGTCATTAGGGCTATAAAAAGAGCCTATCGTGAATATCATGCCCCCCATCCGAAACCTATGTGCCAACATCCTCCCTTTAGTTTCTGCAAATTTATGGATGTGCTCCCCCCTGAAGTGTCGAGCCACTAGAATCGCTACCCCGGCTGTCTTGGTAGGACCTGAAGAAAAAAACTGCGTCGGAAATTTACAAGAGCGTAGCTTATGTGTGTCCTGTGGCAATAGGTGGGTTTCCTGAAGGAGACAAATGTCTGCTTGGGTGTTCTCCAACAGGGAAAGCACTGCTCGCCGCTTAACGGGATTATTCAGACCCCTGACATTCAGGGTCACAATTTTAAAGGAGTGAGGATGCATAGGAAGAAATGTGTGTAAAGGCGCAAGTGTCCTGCATGGTGGATACCGCGGATGAACACACTCCCTCAAATTCAAACAGCAAGTCGGACACCCACCAACAGTATGCAACACCTCTCCCCCTTGCGCAGCGCATCCTAGTATCAACCACCAGCCCCAGTGCGACCAAGTCACCCGCCATAGACGTGCCAACCTCACAGACCCCCTCCCCATGCACCAACCCACCGCCACAAAGCAGAGCAAAATGGAGAGACTCAGGCAAAGCAACATTTCCTAGTACAGCGCACTGGACAACTTCTTTCCCCACAACCAACTCCCACGAACCCTCCCGGTACCCCAACATCCCAAAACAACCCCTTCCAAACTCCAAACACTGTCCCCGTCCCTCCAAAAATAGAGTCAGGGAAACCATTGTCCAGGCCGGCCCAAAAAGGCAAGCCTATGGGAAAGTCTCGAAAGTGGACGTCCAGCCAGCTCACCCAGGACTTCCTGAAACAGATCTTGCAAGTAGGCGGCCGCCTCTTCCCCTTCTTCTCCGAGCGGAACGCCCCGGACCCTGATGTTGTTCCTCCGGGAACGGTTCTCGAGGTCCTCCACATGGGACTGTAGATCAATCTGCTGGTCTCGGAGCCTAATCACCTCTTGCTGAAGCTGTGTGAGTTCCTCGTCCCGGGCGTGTCCCGCTTCCTCCACTGATGAGACCCTTTCTCCTAGGCCATCCACCTCTCTCCGGACCTCTCGTACTTCCCCGCCACTTCCTGCTTGAGAGTCTGGAAGTCATCCCGTAGGGAGCTGAAGAGCGACTCAAGGAACGACCTAGTCACTGGTGGCTCCCCTCCATTCGCCCCCTGTGAACTGCTAGACTGACTGGGGGAGGACTGTCCACGGTCCTGTCTAGCATTGCTCCTGTTCAGCATATCCGGCAGGGTGTGGTCTCCCTTCCTGTTCCCCCTTTCACCGGCCATTTTGGGCGCTGAATGAGAGTGTTCAGATTCACCAGCGATAGCAGCGTTCACAACACCACTTAGCTACCCGCTGTATGACCGCCCAGACCGAGGGGGCCGCACGCCGCTCCTGTAGTGCAGTCCAGCATCCGTTCTCCACCGCTCCGTGTTTACTCCACCTTAGTACTAGGCCGACGGGGTGTAGCTTCCAGATCAAAATGGCGTCCACGCTCCGTAGCACGCTGCCACTCAAGTCCCTGGCCGTACATGACAAGGGAGCCACCAGGCCCCTGCGGCAATCGCTTCAAAAGGCTCCTGAGATTCCTCTGGATCCGAGTTACACCACCAGGCACCCACCACTTTCCGTCCGGTGTCAGCGGGTGGGACGATCTCGTTTCCCAATCCAGGCCGCAAGGCCTCCGAAATCCTCGGCCCCGGTCTCATCCACGGCCGTAAATCGATCGGTCGTCTCGGCGGGGCTCCAACTTCTCACCACTCCGGTCGCTATCGTTCAGCGCCACTATCAGGGGCTCCGCACTGCAGTAGGGGGCGGACCCGAGCTGGTCCCCGTTCCCCTCTGGGCCTCGCCAGCGGCTTCCGCACAGCGCCCCAGGCTCGAGTTCGCTCACAGGGCGGACCCAACGGCACTTCCGGTCGGGCCGCAGCTTTTCGAAGGTCGCGGCTCGGCTTCCACAGTCAGCCAAAAGTGCCTTCTGGCGCGCAGATTTCACTCCCAGAAAGGTCCCTCAGTTCTCCACTGCACCCGCTGTCGCCAGCTAGCGACGGTGGGGGGAGATCAGCGATAAATAAGGTGCTCAGGGGCCTGGGTCGGAGGAGCTCGCCGAGGTCGCGTCCTTCTACTCCGCCATCTTGGCCACGCCCCCCTCGCATGATAATTAGACTCCAACTTTGTGCTTTCTCTTTGTATTTCATATTCCCTGTTTTCTGGAATTGTTAACGCCGGTATGAGCCACATTATGCAATAAACATATAGAAATATTTTGCGTCTTCTATATTTTAGAGGATGCAGAGGGCGCTATATTTAAATGCGTACGTTTTCCTGGCCTCAGCCTACAGCGATAGGCCACCTAGTGCCCTCTATCTAGAATCAGGAGGATGTAGAACAGTGGCAGCTTAATTTAATAGAGGGTTAGGAAGAAATAAAAGGAAATATATGTGCAATCAGTGCATCTCTTTCAGTTTCTAAGTGGAACCCCAACTCTGACTAACCAGATAAAACCCAGACATTTCCCTGGGTGTGGTTTGTTGTCAGTATCTGTGCCAAAAATGTTCTGTGACATGGTTTCTATTGCCAGGACCCCGACCGCACAAAATCCTGCCCTGGGCCTTCACAAGAGAAGAGGTATTAAGTTAGGACTAGTGGCAAAGATCCTGTGTCTCTCTTTCATGTGTGACACCTTCCGCAATTCCTGACTTTTGAACAAATCACACTTTGAAGGCTGGACTCTTTAAGCTCATATTTACATTGGGAAGAGTGAAACTACTAGCCCCGGAAACAAAAGTTCTTTGGCTTAAAAGATAGCGCTGGCTGAAAGTGTGGCATGGGATAGGTCAGACCTGGCATATTTGCAGTGTTTTCCCCCTCTATGTTTTGCTTCCGACCTGATTTTGTCTGCATGCTGCATTTGTTTTTTGCTGGTTTTAGAACTCTCAGCACTTTACCACTGCGGACCAGTGCTAAACTACAAGTGGTCCCTGTTTATTCAATTTACTGGTAAGTCCACAGTAATGTGCACTGTGTGTATCCAGGGCCTGTAAATCAAATGCTGTCAGTGGGCCTGCAGCACTGATTGTGCCACACACATGAGTAGCCGTGCAACCATGTCTCAGACCTGCCACTGTAGTATCTGGGACAGTTTCGGAGTATCACCCCTCATCTGCCAGGCTAGCTTGAATCCAGTGCCAGGAAGAAGAGCTGGATGCTGTAGGAGGAAATTACACTCTGCTGGTTGCTTTGTTGTGCTAGCCTATTGCTTGCTGCTTCTGTCCTGAGAGTGAAATGACTGGACTTTGCTTTCTACATCCTGCTTTCCAAGGTTTTCTCAGGGCTTATGCATGCTTGCCTCCTGTTAAGAAGTCTCAGGGCCATCAAAGACTTCATCTGCCGCCCTGAACTCCTCTGCTGGGAGTTCTGACCTGCCATGTGGTGCCAATACCAGTTCTGAGACATTAGAGATAGTTTTGCTGCTACGAGCCATGAAAATCCTCCCATCGTCTCTCAATGCCTGTTTTTCTGAAACAGCACCCCATGGTTAAAAAACCAATGCATCGCAGCGGTGTGGCCGAAGAATCGACTTAGCGCCTTCCATGCGGCTTACAGATCACTGCAACCCGAGTCCTGAGCACTGAGTCACTGATGTCTGTGGTGCACGCCCCTACTCTGAAGTACAGCCCTTCTGTGCGGCTGAAGAAATTGATACATCACCCACTTCGTGGCTGGAAAATCAATGCAGTGCCTGTTCTGCAACCATGGCATCGACCCAGCACGTCCCGGTTTTCAACATATTGACCCGGTGTGCCAGGTTCTTTATCAACGTGGCCCAGCATAAAGGCACCTAGGCTGCGTGTCTGAAGATCGACGCATCACCTCTCCTCACAGTAAGAAATCAATGCATCACTTCCCCTGACAGTAAAGAACCGATGCATCATATCCTCTGCGTAGCAGTAAGGAACCGATGCATCACTTCCCCTTGCAATAAGGAACAGACTTATCACCTTCCCTTGGAGAAATGTACAGCCGCATTGCTTTGATTTTCTGGCGCCTCACCTCCCCTGTGCCTGTGTTCGTCTTTGAAGTTGACGCATCCCAGGTACGTTGTGATAGAAGTGACGCATCCATAGTTTCCTGTGGACTGAACTATTTAGAACTTTTTTAAAGTGATATCTTTTTCGTGTGTATGTGGATTTTTGTAGTTTTGGTCTTGTTTTATTCAGATCAATATTGGTTATTTTTCTAAACTGGTGTGAGGTCCTTTTGTGGAATATTCACTGTGTTACTGTGTATGTATGTGCAAATACTTTACACGGTGCTTCTGGGATAGGCCTGACTGCTCGTGCCAAGCTACCTAAGGGGTGAGCAGGGGTTATCCTAGCTGTGTAATCCCCTTGGCCTGACTATAGTGAAGGTCCCTAATTGGACAGGGGGCAAACCACTGCCAACCAGAGACCCCATTTCTAACTGGAGACTTGGAATGTATGGCAGGGTTTAGAGACATTTGTAGCCTGCACAGTGCACACACTGTGCTGCGAGATGTATTGTTTACAATTTAGTGGGCTACAATCCACCCACAGCATACCATTAGTGGTTTTTGTTGTCACTCTCCTTTGCAATGTTTCGATTTCTTAGCTCCCGTAGGTTTCCCTTCCTTTTTAGTGTTAGCTCCTCCCTGGAGCAAGGTTCAAGTACATGCGCTCTTCCTCGCTGTTTTGCAATGCAGTATTTTTTTAATTTAAATTTTAGAAGCGTTTCGGCAATATTACTGGACATGCAATGTGCCTGACTACTTTTAATACAGATGGTCGCCATCTTATTTATGTCACCTTTGCTCAATCTGCCATCTCTAATGATGCTTTAGTTACTTACACCCACAACTGTACCACTCTATTATTATTATTGTTATTCATATTATTATTAGACTTAGTATAGCACACTACTTGTTCCCAAAGGAGTATCTCGTGCTTGGTACTCGTACTTGGCCAGGCCGAGGCAAAGTGGAGTTCAAAACAATCATGTTTTCAACAACTGCTTAAAGGTCTGGAAGTTGGGGCCGGTACGGATATGAAGGGGCAGTTTATTTCAATGATACACTACAGACTCCACACCACTCTACTCTAGGCTACTCCACTCCAATCGACTCCACATCACTCTACACCATTCCACCCACTCTATGCCACTCTACTCCACTCTACTACATTCTACAACACTCTACTCCATGCCACTCTGCTCTACGCCACTGTGCACCACTTCATGCTACGCCACGCCACTCCACTCAATGCTACTCTATGGCACCATAAGCTACTTTGCTCTACACTACTCTAAGACACTTTACTCTATGCTACTCTACTCTATGCCACTCCACACCACTGTACGCCACCAGTCTTTGCCACTCTATGCCGCTCCATGCTACGACAATCTACTCCACACCAATCTCCAACCCACTCTATGCTACTATACTCAAAGCCACTCCTCTCTATGCAACTCCACTCCACTCTATACCAATCTACTCTATGACACTCTTCTCTAAGCCTCTTCACTGTACTCTACACCATTCCACTCTACACCACTCTACTCCACCCTGCACCTCTCTACTCTATTCTATGCCACTCCACTCTACTCTATGCCACTCCAGGCCACTCTAAGTCACACCACTCTATGCCACTCCATTCTATTCCATCTATTCCACGCTACTGTACTCTATGCCACTCTAGTTTATGCCACTCTACTCTCTACGCAACTCTACGCCACTGTACTCCACTCTACACCACTCTACTCTACTCCACTCTACGCCACTCTGCTCTACAGCACTCTGCATCAGTCCACGCTACACCACTCCGCTCCACTCCACAAAATGTCACTCTTTGGCACTATAAGCAACACCACTCTACGTCACTCTACTCTAGCCACTCACTCTTTGCCACTCTTCTCTACACCACTCCACCCCACTTTACCCCACTACTCTTTGTCACTCTACGAGGCTCCAAGCCACAACACTCTACTCCATGCCACTCCACTCCACTCCAACCCACTCTATGCCACTTTACTCTATGCCACTTCATGCCATTCTTCTCTACGCTAATCCACGCCACTTCACTTCATTCCACTCTATATCAATATTCTTTGAGCCACTCTACTCTATACAACTTTACTCTCACCACTCCATGCCACTCCACTTCACACAACTCTATGCCATTCCACTCTACGCCACCCTACTTTATGCCATTCTATGCCACTCTACTATATGCCACTGTACACGGTACTATGCTACTCTCCACTTACAACTCTACTCTACTCCACTCCATTCCACTCTACGCCACTCTACTCTGCTCCCCTCTACTCTATGCCACTCTGGTCTATGCCACTCCACTCTAGGCCACTCCATGCCACCCTATGCCACTCTACTCTACGCCACTACAGTCTAAGCCACTCGACACCATTCGACTCTATGCCACTCTACTATATGCCACTATACTGTACTCTACTTTACTATATGCCACTCCACGCTACTCTACTCTATACCACTATAGCCTGCCCCACTCCACTCTACACTACTCTATGTCACTCTCGTCCCGCTCTCTACGCCACTCTGCTATATGCCACTCTACTTCACTCTCCTTTTCGCCACTCTACACTCACTGCTAACTTGTAGCCATGCTGAACCCTGCTGTACAACATGGCTAAAAGACATTGGCAAAGCCAACAGGTCCCAATAGGCGAGATCTACAGGCTTTGGCAATGCCTTTACACCAGGGTCCCTAGGATGGTCTGGACTTGAACTGGACTCTTAGTGGCATCCACGTGGAGGTCTAATTGAGTGCAAACAACGCCTTTTCAAAATGGTTTTAAAACAATACATTAAATAATAAAACATACACCCAAAATGTGTTTCTTATTGCAGTAGAAGGTACAGGTCCTGCAGAGTTTTATACTTCGGTTTCTCTCCACCCTCCTAGCCCTCACCGGGGCCTGTCCTCCTAAACATACGTTTTCGTTGACGCAAGCTTTTCTTTGAAGACAGGACTGTGTGGCTACAGTGCCCGGTCCTCTGCTCTGCACCTGTGAAGACACAATCATGTTCGTGTTCCCTATTAGGGGCTGTGAGCGGTGTCTGCTTTGTTCGGTGGGATATTTTACTATAATATAAATAACGCTGTGCGCCTCGTCAGGGGCAGCAAGCAAGCACTATAAAAGGCAGCAACAATAAAATACTTGGATGCATCAGACAGAGCTCCGGGTCCATGAAAACTGAGGAAAGAAGACGCCTTTTCTGCATCAATTGCCAGCGAGAGGTGAGGGCACGAGCACAGACCAGCTGCTCGATGCCAACTAATTAGAAGACATTTACAGGAACTCACACGCTGGAGCCCGGGGCGCGTTGATGGCAGCAGTCACATGGCACCGGCTGTCGTTGCCCCTTGCTGCTAGGAGGTGGATCTGGGAGGTAAGTGCGACTGGATATGGAGAAGCGATGGCGCCGCAGGGTCACAGAACGCTGCAGTAATTAGCCTTTAAATTAGCTTCATCACAAGTTGGTCGCGTTTAGAGGGGGAGAAACCGGTCCACGAATTACTGACTCCGGCCGGAAGCTCCTTTAAACTCCAGCACTCCAAGTTTTAGAACCCGGTATGAGAAGTCAAACTTCAGTTCCAGGAAGGTCCTTTTCTGCTGGTTATTTTCGATTATGGGGACTTATCTGAAACATATTTATTACCTGTACTGAGCATGTGGCAAATTTAAGCACTGTATTGTAGCATTTATATGGCGCTTCATACCCATTTGCAGAACGCTAAGGGCATTATCAGACAGGTGGCGCGCTATACCCTGGATCTACCACTGAGAGGTATGTTATTGGTAGTCCTCTTTGATGGTAGGAGGACTAAAATATGTAGGTATCTACACATTACCAACCTAGTCAGAGGGGCCGCAGAGTGCAATGTGCCTGTGCACCAAGCATGGGGGTAATCTGGGAAGGCCCAGCCATTCCTATGGCAGTATGCGCAAGGCAGAGATGCTGTCATTTGAGTAAGATGATACAAAATAGGCAAGAATGGAAATTGGCGACACGGGCAGCATCCATGCACGATTTTAAATGACGAGATACTGCCAGGGCACGAGTTGAGGGTCCACCTGGGTGGACGCCGTATCCCCACTTCTTTCACAGGGTGGATGCCGTCCACCCTGCCAAGAAGTTGGGCCCCACTAAAACAAAAGATGCTGAATTCGTCCTAGTGTAATTTCCAAACACCGGGACACATTCAGCAGCGCATGCACGTTGTTGTCTGCTTTTAATCACAACAACGTGCAGGCGGGGACGGGGCTCTCTTATTTCTGACTCCTGCTGGGATACTCGGCTATAACAAAGGCCGAGTCTCAGGGGTCATCAAGCCTCCTTTTGTTGGAGTTTCCTGGCTGGCAGCAGTCAGAAGCCTCACACACCTGATGTAAATGCAGCAGAGGGGAAACAAAGGCTCACACCTTTTTAGCACTTCACACATACTTAGGAGAGGCAGCTTTTCACTTTGTTCAGGCTGTGTTCAGGAGATTTGCATGCACTGTTAGAATGTCAGATGTGTTGATCTTTCCCAGTATTTGCACAAAATAAATTGCATTTATACACGCTTATTACCCTTGAGGAGGCGTTTTAATAATTTAAATATCACTATTTCTTTTAAAGCACTATGGGTATAGAAAGCTTAAGGCTGACAAAAGGTAACATTGTTTTATATGTAGCGTACAAAATTGTGAATATTCTGCTTAAATCAGGAGGGTTTACATGTGCTCAAATGTATTCATGATACACCTGCTGAACATATATGTGAGGGCTTAAGATCTGATAGCATTTCTTGTGATGTCACGCGCTGTGATGTCACGCCCCATGATGCCACGCGCTGCGGTGCCACGTGCTGCGATGCCACGTGCTGCGATGCCACTTGGCTATTCATTAACTAGGTTAGTCCCCCACTTCTTTTTTTTAGGACTTGTGCCCTGGATACTGCCTACTGCTGTCCTAATACATCTCATGAGCATCGATGAGTGAAGTAGAGCAATCATGGTTGGCAACCTGAACAGAAACTACAATATTGTTGGACCAGGCCCTTTTTGCAGGTTTATATCCAAACTTTTTGCCTACTATTTTCTGACACTGTTTTTGTTGGTTATAGGATTCTCTACACTTCACCACTGCTAATCAGTGCCAAAGTGCATATGTTCTCTGTGTAAATTGTAAAAAAATTATGATTTTTTTTAGACTTTTATATAGCGCGAACTAGACCCGAGAAATCAGGTATCAGAGCGCTTTACATGAGCACCAGTTTCATTACATGAGGATACATTCATTGTTTTAGGCACGGGGAGATTAAGTGATTTGCCCAAAATCACAGGATGTTGAGCGTCGTTGTCGAGACTCGAATCTGGTTCCCCAGCTTCGAGGTCGACCGCTCTAGCCGTAAGGCTACATCCTCTCTAATATGATTGGTTATCCATGATTGGCATATTTGATTTACTGGTAAGTCCCTAGTAAAGTACACTGAGTGTGCCAGGGCTTGTAATCAAATACTGCTAGTGGACCTGCAGCACTGGTTGTGCCACCCACATGAGTGGCCCTGTTAATTTGTCTCTTCCCTACCACTGTTGTGTCTCTGTCATATTGCCATGATATGTGCACGCACTTGCCAGGGCCAAACCCTCCCTTTCTTTACATGTAAGGCACCCCCCTTTTGGCCATTGTACTCCCATGGGCAGGGTGCAGTGTATATGAAAGGTAGCACATGTTCTGGTGTGTGTAATATATCTTGATAGTGAAATACTGTGTATTTCGTTTTTCACTTTTGAAAGGCTGTCTGTCACATAGGTTATCATTGGGGCTGAACTGTAACATTTTACATGTGTAACTTCCAAATGGGACAAGAGTGAGAAATGGAGTTTAGGCTCTCTGAACTCAGAATTTACTTACACACCTTCTGGTAAAGGTTGTTTTTAAATTGTGTGTTTGAAAATGCCACTTTTAGAAAGTGGGCATTTTCTTGCTTTACCATTCTGTGTACATCATTGTGGGGAGCATAAACATTATGCTCCACTCCCAGATGCACAGCATGACAGGATATTTTATCCACAGTTTTTTTACTCCTTCCTTTTTCTCAAATTTAGTCCATATTTTTACTCAATATTCATTCTTCTTCATAGTTTCCACATCATAGCCCATTTGCCTCTTTGGAAGCTTCACATATTTCCACGTGCCCATCCAGACCTTCGTCAAAAATGCGCTCCAAGTGCAACAAAAAGTTCCGAGCAGCATGATTTTATTTGAAGCCCAATGCATTTCGGGCTGCGTCACCAGCCCTTCGTCAGGGGCCGCTACAAATTAACCAATAGAAAAGAACCTATCAGTCATGGATATTGCATCAAATTCAAAACATCGTTCATTTTATGCGTGTTAACACACAATTAAAATTAAAGTGCAAACAAATAAATTGAAGCCTAGTGCAAAAATTACGTGAGTTAACTTCCTCTATTCGCACCAGTTCTTTACATTATTTTACAAATCCCTTCTATCAACCAAATCACGCTAGCTTCTCTTTAAACATCCCTCTGCACGATCGCGTTCGTATCTTTAAATTCTCACCACCCTCCCAGATAACGTCAACATTTAACCAAGTTGTTACACGCTAACAAACGTTTTAAAGATACTCGTACTTTCAGCCTTCTAAACAGCAGAAAAGATTTACCTCGTTACTACAAACTAACAGGCATTTGGAAACGCTCTTACTTATCCTCTAGAGTTTAATTTTTATCGTACCTGCTCATTGTGTTTTCTGTGTGCCGCGCGGCTACCGCCACCAACGGCCAAAATAATCTTGTGTGTCAAGGCCCTTTCTAACAACCCTCATTTAAAACTAGCGTGCTTCGCCCCCTGGTGCCTCCTACTCACTCTTCCCAATTACTTGCCTATGCACTATAAATCCCAGCATTCAATTTTGATTTCAACATAAATATCGTGAAATTCACATTTTCAACTGTTCTATTATTTTAACATAAAAACTTTACGACATGCAATATTATCCTCGTTGAAACGTTGTTCGGAACTCAAGGTGTTGAGTATGTTACTTATTAGCTAATTCATTATACAATTGTTTATTTATCCAGGGTGCAAGAGCCAACGGGGGGCATTTTACATTCAGTACAAAGTAGGTGGTCTGCACACCGATATTCAAAGTTTTACCATCGTTTTTCCACCTATTACTTTTTGCGTGCAACCCAGGTAGTGCTTGCCCTAATGCACTCATTTAAAATCATCATTGTGGGGAGCATAAACATTATGCTCCACTCCCAGATGCACAGCATGACAGGATATTTTATCCACAGTTTTTCTACTCCTTCCTTTTTCTCAAATTTAGTCCATATTTTTACTCAATATTCATTCTTCTTCATAGTTTCCACATCATAGCCCATTTGCCTCTTTGGAAGCTTCACATATTTCCACGTGCCCATCCAGACCTTCGTCAAAAATACGCTCCAAGTGCAACAAAAAGTTCAGAGCAGCATGATTTTATTTGAAGCCCAATGCATTTCGGGCTGCGTCACCAGCCCTTCGTCAGGTGTCGCTTCGTCAAAAATACGCTCCAAGTGCAACAAAAAGTTCCGAGCAGCGTGATTTTATTTGAAGCCCAATGCATTTCGGGCTGCGTCACCAGCCCTTCGTCAGGGGTCGCTACAAATTAACCAATAGAAAAGAACCTATCAGTCATGGATATTGCATCAAATTCAAAACATCGTTCATTGTATGCGTGTGAACATACAATTAAAATTAAAGTGCAAACAAATAAATTGAAGCCTAGTGCAAAAATTACGTGAGTTAACTTCCTCTATTCGCACCAGTTCTTTTCATTATTTTACAAATCCCTTCTATCAACCAAATCACGCTAGCTTCTCTTTAAACATCCCTCTGCACGATCGCGTTCGTATCTTTAAATTCTCACCACCCTCCCAGATAACGTCAACATTTAACCAAGTTGTTACACGCTAACAAACGTTTTAAAGATACTCGTACTTTCAGCCTTCTAAACAGCAGAAAAGATTTACCTCGTTACTACAAACTAACAGGCATTTGGAAACGCTCTTACTTATCCTCTAGAGTTTAATTTTTATCGTGCCTGCTCATTGTGTTTTCTGTGTGCCGCGCGGCTACCGCCACCAACGGCCAAAATAATCTCGTGTGTCAAGGCCCTTTCTAACAACCCTCATTTAAAACCAGCGTGCTCCGCCCCCTGGTGCCTCCTACTCACTCTTCCCAATTACTTGCCTATGCACTATAAATCCCAGCATTCAATTTTGATTTCAACATAAATATCGTGAAATTCAACATTTTCAACTGTTCTATTATTTTAACATAAAAACTTTACGACATGCAATATTATCCTTGTTGAAACGTTGTTCGGACCTCAAGGTGTGGAGTATGTTACTTATTAGCTAATTCATTATACAATTGTTTATTTATCCAGGGTGCAAGAGCCAACGGGGGGCATTTTACATTCAGTACAAAATAGGTGGTCTGCACACCGATATTCAAAGTTTTACCATCGTTTTTCCACCTATTACTTTTTGCGTGCAACCCAGGTAGTGCTTGCCCTAATGCACTCATTTAAATACATCATTGTGGGGAGCATAAACATTATGCTCCACTCCCAGATGCACAGCATCACAGGATATTTCATCCACAGTTTTTCTACTCCTTCCTTTTTCTCAAATTTAGTCCATATTTTTACTCAATATTCATTCTTCTTCATAGTTTCCACATCATAGCCCATTTGCCTCTTTGGAAGCTTCACATATTTCCACGTGCCCATCCAGACCTTCGTCAAAAATGCGCTCCAAGTGCAACAAAAAGTTCCGAGCAGCATGATTTTATTTGAAGCCCAATGCATTTCGGGCTGCGTCACCAGCCCTTCGTCAGGGGCCGCTACAAATTAACCAATAGAAAAGAACCTATCAGTCATGGATATTGCATCAAATTCAAAACATCGTTCATTTTATGCGTGTTAACACACAATTAAAATTAAAGTGCAAACAAATAAATTGAAGCCTAGTGCAAAAATTACGTGAGTTAACTTCCTCTATTCGCACCAGTACTTTACATTATTTTACAAATCCCTTCTATCAACCAAATCACGCTAGCTTCTCTTTAAACATCCCTCTGCACGATCGCGTTCGTATCTTTAAATTCTCACCACCCTCCCAGATAACGTCAACATTTAACCAAGTTGTTACACGCTAACAAACGTTTTAAAGATACTTGTACTTTCAGCCTTCTAAACAGCAGAAAAGATTTACCTCATTACTACAAACTAACAGGCATTTGGAAACGCTCTTACTTATCCTCTAGAGTTTAATTTTTATCGTCCCTGCTCATTGTGTTTTCTGTGTGCCGCGCGGCTACCGCCACCAACGGCCAAAATAATCTTGTGTGTCAAGGCCCTTTCTAACAACCCTCATTTAAAACCAGCGTGCTCCGCCCCCTGGTGCCTCCTACTCACTCTTCCCAATTACTTGCCTATGCACTATAAATCCCAGCATTCAATTTTGATTTCAACATAAATATCGTGAAATTCAACATTTTCAACTGTTCTATTATTTTAACATAACAACTTTACGACATGCAATATTATCCTCGTTGAAACGTTGTTCGGAACTCAAGGTGTGGAGTATGTTACTTATTAGCTAATTCATTATACAATTGTTTATTTATCCAGGGTGCAAGAGCCAACGGGGGGCATTTTACATTCAGTACAAAGTAGGTGGTCTGCACACCGATATTCAAAGTTTTACCATCGTTTTTCCACCTATTACTTTTTGCGTGCAACCCAGGTAGTGCTTGCCCTAATGCACTCATTTAAATACATCATTGTGGGGAGCATAAATATTATGCTCCACTCTCAGATGCACAGCATGACAGGATATTTTATCCACAGTTTTTCTACTCCTTCCTTTTTCTCGAATTTAGTCCATATTTTTACTCAATATTCATTCTTCTTCATAGTTTCCACATCATAGCCCATTTGCCTCTTTGGAAGCTTCACATATTTCCACGTGCCCATCCAGACCTTCGTCAAAAACACGCTGCAAGTGCAACAAAAAGTTCAGAGCAGCATGATTTTATTTGAAGCCCAATGCATTTCGGGCTGCGTCACCAGCCCTTCGTCAGGGGGCGCTTCGTCAAAAATACGCTCCAAGTGCAACAAAAAGTTACGAGCAGCATGATTTTATTTGAAGCCCAATGCATTTCGGGCTGCGTTACCAGCGCTTCGTCAGGGGTCGCTACAAATTAACCAATAGAAAAGAACCTATCAGTCATGGATATTGCATCAAATTCAAAACATCGTTCATTTTATGCGTGTGAACATACAATTAAAATTAAAGTGCAAACAAGTAAATTGAAGCCTAGTGCAAAAATTACGTGAGTTAACTTCCTCTATTCGCACCAGTTCTTTTCATTATTTTACAAATCCCTTCTATCAACCAAATCACGCTAGCTTCTCTTTAAACATCCCTCTGCACGATCGCGTTCATATCTTTAAATTCTCACCACCCTCCCAGATAACGTCAACATTTAACCAAGTTGTTACACGCTAACAAACGTTTTAAAGATACTCGTACTTTCAGCCTTCTAAACAGCAGAAAAGATTTACCTCGTTACTACAAACTATCAGGCATTTGGAAACGCTCTTACTTATCCTCTAGAGTTTAATTTTTATCGTGCCTGCTCATTGTGTTTTCTGTGTGCCGCGCGGCTACCGCCACCAACGGCCAAAATAATCTCGTGTGCCAAGGCCCTTTCTAACAACCCTCATTTAAAACCAGCGTGCTCCGCCCCCTGGTGCCTCCTACTCACTCTTCCCAATTACTTTCCTATGCACTATAAATCCCAGCATTCAATTTTGATTTCAACATAAATATCGTGAAATTCAACATTTTCAACTGTTCTATTATTTTAACATAAAAACTTTACGACATGCAATATTATCCTGGTTGAAACGTTGTTCGGACCTCAAGGTGTGGAGTATGTTACTTATTAGCTAATTCATTATACAATTGTTTATTTATCCAGGGTGCAAGAGCCAACGGGGGGCATTTTACATTCAGTACAAAGTAGGTGGTCTGCACACCGATATTCAAAGTTTTACCATCGTTTTTCCACCTATTACTTTTTGCGTGCAACCCAGGTAGTGCTTGCCTTAAATGCACTCATTTAAATACATCATTGTGGGGAGCATAAACATTATGCTCCACTCCCAGATGCACAGCATCACAGGATATTTCATCCACAGTTTTTCTACTCCTTCCTTTTTCTCAAATTTAGTCCATATTTTTACTCAATATTCATTCTTCTTCATAGTTTCCACATCATAGCCCATTTGCCTCTTTGGAAGCTTCACATATTTCCACGTGCCCATCCAGACCTTCGTCAAAAATACGCTCCAAGTGCAACAAAAAGTTCTGAGCAGCATGATTTTATTTGAAGCCCAATGCATTTCGGGCTGCGTCACCAGCCCTTCGTCAGGGGTCGCTTCGTCAAAAATACGCTCCAAGTGCAACAAAAAGTTCCGAGCAGCATGATTTTATTTGAAGCCCAATGCATTTCGGGCTGCGTCACCAGCCCTTCGTCAGGGGTCGCTACAAATTAACCAATAGAAAAGAACCTATCAGTCATGGATATTGCTTAAAATTCAAAACATCGTTCATGTTATGCGTGTTAACATACAATTAAAATTAAAGTGCAAACAAATAAATTGAAGCCTAGTGCAAAAATTACATGAGTTAACGTCCTCTATTCGCACCAGTTCTTTACTTTTTTTTACAAATCCCTTCTATCAACCAAATCACGCTAGCTTCTCTTTAAACATCCCTCTGCACGATCGCGTTTGTATCTTTAAATTCTCACCACCCTCCCAGATAACGTCAACATTTAACCAAGTTGTTACACGCTAACAAACGTTTTAAAGATACTTGTACTTTCAGCCTTCTAAACAGCAGAAAAGATTTACCTCGTTACTACAAACTAACAGGCATTTGGAAACGCTCTTACTTATCCTCTAGAGCAGAGGTCTTCAAACTTTTTGATGCCGAGACCCCCTTGTAAAACCTTTTTAGGCGTAAAGACCCCCTTCCGACAAAAGATTCTAGAAACTGGTACTCCTCATCATAAACAACTATCGACAACCATAAATGCGCCTGTTAGACCTCATCACATCCATCCATCCATCCATCATTCATCCACCCACACTTCCACACATCCATCCATCCTTCATCCATCCACCCTTTCATCCTTCCATCCATACATCCATCCTTCATCCATCCTTTCATCCTTCCATCCATACATCTATCCTTTACCTATCCACCCGTCCATCCACACACCCACCTTTTCACACATCCATCCATCCATCATTCATCCGTGAAACCTTTTATCCATCCATACATCCATCATCCATCCACCCTTTCATCCTTCCATCCATACATCCATCCTTTACCTATCCACCCGTCCATCCATCCACCCATCATTCTTCCACCCACCTTTTCACGCATCCATCCATCATTCATCCATGCAACCTTTTATCCATCCATCCATCCATCCATACATCCATCCTTCATCCATCCACCTTTTCATCCTTCCATTCATCCTTCATCCATCCACCCTTTCATTATTCCATTCATATATCCATCCACCCTTTCATCCATACATCCATCCTTCATCCACCCACCCTTTCATCCATCCATCCACCCATCCATCATTCATCCCCCACCTTTTCACACATCCATCCATGCATCCATCATTCATCCATGCAACCTTTTATCCATCCATACATCCATCCTTCATCCATCCATCCACCCTTTCATCTTTACATCCATCCACTCATCATTCATCCACCCACCTTTTCACACATCCGTCCACCCTTTCATCCGTCCATCCGTCCATCCATACAGCCGCTTTCATCCATCCATACATCCTTCATCCGTCCACCCTTTCATCCATCATTCATTCACCCACCTTGTCTGTGCATCTCTCATGGGGGGTCAGTATCTCTCTGCTTCGTCTTCCTTCTTCCTCTCTCATGGCAGGGCATCCTTGTGCCTCCCTGCTTGGGGGGGGGGGGGGGCAGCCAGCTGTGAAAACATTTCACAGTGAAGAACAGACTCTCAGCCACATTTCTCCTGCACAGGCGCCAGGTATGAGGGCTCGTGGGACTTGAACCAATAATTGTAATGTCCTTCTGCTGTTTACTGTGTATTTGTAAAGCGCTCTGATACCTACTAAACTAGTGCTATATAAAACGTTAAAACTAAAAATAAACCCCCAGCTAAGTCCATTGAACTCAAAGGGCTACAGCCTCCTCCCCCAGCCCCCCCCCCCCCCCAGCTCGTGTATGTCAGCCGGGCTGAAACAGCTTGGGCACACACAAAGGCACACCAGAGTACTATCACAGGTCTTTAAAAGACCTTTACTTGTTAATGAGGCTTTGATGTGTTTCACACCTCGGTGTGAATTAGACGGCCTCCGTGAGCACCCTCCATCAGCCTGGCGCCAGGAACTGCACTCTGGCAGAATCTGCGACCCCCTTCCCAGGACTCCACGACCCCCCTGGGGGTCGCGCCCCACAGATTGAAGACCTCTGCTCTAGAGTTTAATTTTTATCGTACCTGCTCATTGTGTTTTCTGTGTGCCGCGCGGCTACCGCCACCAACGGCCAAAATAATCTTGTGTTTCAAGGCCCTTTCTAACAACCCTCATTTAAAACTAGCGTGCTCCGCCCCCTGGTGCCTCCTACTCACTCTTCCCAATTACTTGCCTATGCACTATAAATCCCAGCATTCAATTTTGATTTCAACATAAATATCGTGAAATTCAACATTTTCAACTGTTCTATTATTTTAACATAAAAACTTTACGACATGCAATATTATCCTCGTTGAAACGTTGTTCGGAACTCAAGGTGTTGAGTATGTTACTTATTAGCTAATTCATTATACAATTGTTTATTTATCCAGGGTGCAAGAGCCAACGGGGGGCATTTTACATTCAGTACAAAGTAGGTGGTCTGCACACCGATATTCAAAGTTTTACCATCGTTTTTCCACCTATTACTTTTTGCGTGCAACCCAGGTAGTGCTTGCCCTAATGCACTCATTTAAAATCATCATTGTGGGGAGCATAAACATTATGCTCCACTCCCAGATGCACAGCATGACAGGATATTTTATCCACAGTTTTTCTACTCCTTCCTTTTTCTCAAATTTAGTCCATATTTTTACTCAATATTCATTCTTCTTCATAGTTTCCACATCATAGCCCATTTGCCTCTTTGGAAGCTTCACATATTTCCACGTGCCCATCCAGACCTTCGTCAAAAATACGCTCCAAGTGCAACAAAAAGTTCAGAGCAGCATGATTTTATTTGAAGCCCAATGCCTTTCGGGCTGCGTCACCAGCCCTTCGTCAGGTGTCGCTTCGTCAAAAATACGCTCCAAGTGCAACAAAAAGTTCCGAGCAGCGTGATTTTATTTGAAGCCCAATGCATTTCGGGCTGCGTCACCAGCCCTTCGTCAGGGGTCGCTACAAATTAACCAATAGAAAAGAACCTATCAGTCATGGATATTGCATCAAATTCAAAACATCGTTCATTGTATGCGTGTGAACATACAATTAAAATTAAAGTGCAAACAAATAAATTGAAGCCTAGTGCAAAAATTACGTGAGTTAACTTCCTCTATTCGCACCAGTTCTTTTCATTATTTTACAAATCCCTTCTATCAACCAAATCACGCTAGCTTCTCTTTAAACATCCCTCTGCACGATCGCGTTCGTATCTTTAAATTCTCACCACCCTCCCAGATAACGTCAACATTTAACCAAGTTGTTACACGCTAACAAACGTTTTAAAGATACTCGTACTTTCAGCCTTCTAAACAGCAGAAAAGATTTACCTCGTTACTACAAACTAACAGGCATTTGGAAACGCTCTTACTTATCCTCTAGAGTTTAATTTTTATCGTGCCTGCTCATTGTGTTTTCTGTGTGCCGCGCGGCTACCGCCACCAACGGCCAAAATAATCTCGTGTGTCAAGGCCCTTTCTAACAACCCTCATTTAAAACCAGCGTGCTCCGCCCCTGGTGCCTCCTACTCACTCTTCCCAATTACTTGCCTATGCACTATAAATCCCAGCATTCAATTTTGATTTCAACATAAATATCGTAAAATTCAACATTTTTAACTGTTCTATTATTTTAACATAAAAACTTTACGACATGCAATATTATCCTTGTTGAAACGTTGTTCGGACCTCAAGGTGTGGAGTATGTTACTTATTAGCTAATTCATTATACAATTGTTTATTTATCCAGGGTGCAAGAGCCATCGGGGGGCATTTTACATTCAGTACAAAGTAGGTGGTCTGCACACCGATATTCAAAGTTTTACCATCGTTTTTCCACCTATTACTTTTTGCGTGCAACCCAGGTAGTGCTTGCCCTAATGCACTCATTTAAATACATCATTGTGGGGAGCATAAACATTATGCTCCACTCCCAGATGCACAGCATCACAGGATATTTCATCCACAGTTTTTCTACTCCTTCCTTTTTCTCAAATTTAGTCCATATTTTTACTCAATATTCATTCTTCTTCATAGTTTCCACATCATAGCCCATTTGCCTCTTTGGAAGCTTCACATATTTCCACATGCCCATCCAGACCTTCGTCAAAAATACGCTCCAAGTGCAACAAAAAGTTCAGAGCAGCATGATTTTATTTGAAGCCCAATGCATTTCGGGCTGCGTCACCAGCCCTTCGTCAGGGGTCGCTTAGTCAAAAATACGCTCCAAGTGCAACAAAAAGTTCCGAGCAGCATGATTTTATTTGAAGCCCAATGCATTTCGGGCTGCGTCACCAGCCCTTCGTCAGGGGTCGCTACAAATTAACCAATAGAAAAGAATCTATCAGTCATGGATATTGCATTAAATTCAAAACATCGTTCATTGTATGAGTGTGAACATACAATTAAAATTAAAGTGCAAAGAAATAAATTGAAGCCTAGTGCAAAAATTACGTGAGCTAACTTCCTCTATTCGCACCAGTTCTTTTCATTATTTTACAAATCCCTTCTATGAACCAAATCACGCTAGCTTCTCTTTAAACATCCCTCTGCACGATCGCGTTCGTATCTTTAAATTCCCACCACCCTCCCAGATAACGTCAACATTTAACCAAGTTGTTACACGCTAACAAACGTTTTAAAGATACTCGTACTTTCAGCCTTCTAAACAGCAGAAAAGATTTACCTCGTTACTACAAACTAACAGGCATTTGGAAACGCTCTTACTTATCCTCTAGAGTTTAATTTTTATCGTGCCTGCTCATTGTGTTTTCTGTGTGCCGCGCGGCTACCGCCACCAACGGCCAAAATAATCTCGTGTGTCAAGGCCCTTTCTAACAACCCTCATTTAAAACCAGCGTGCTCCGCCCCCTGGTGCCTCCTACTCACTCTTCCCAATTACTTGCCTATGCACTATAAATCCCAGCATTCAATTTTGATTTCAACATAAATATCGTGAAATTCAACATTTTCAACTGTTCTATTATTTTAACATAAAAACTTTACGACATGCAATATTATCCTTGTTGAAACGTTGTTCGGACCTCAAGGTGTGGAGTATGTTACTTATTAGCTAATTCATTATACAATTGTTTATTTATCCAGGGTGCAAGAGCCAACGGGGGGCATTTTACATTCAGTACAAAATAGGTGGTCTGCACACCGATATTCAAAGTTTTACCATCGTTTTTCCACCTATTACTTTTTGCGTGCAACCCAGGTAGTGCTTGCCCTAATGCACTCATTTAAATACATCATTGTGGGGAGCATAAACATTATGCTCCACTCCCAGATGCACAGCATCACAGGATATTTCATCCACAGTTTTTCTACTCCTTCCTTTTTCTCAAATTTAGTCCATATTTTTACTCAATATTCATTCTTCTTCATAGTTTCCACATCATAGCCCATTTGCCTCTTTGGAAGCTTCACATATTTCCACGTGCCCATCCAGACCTTCGTCAAAAATACGCTCCAAGTGCAACAAAAAGTTCCGAGCAGCATGATTTTATTTGAAGCCCAATGCATTTCGGGCTGCGTCACCAGCCCTTCGTCAGGGGTCGCTTCGTCAAAAATACGCTCCAAGTGCAACAAAAAGTTCCGAGCAGCATGATTTTATTTGAAGCCCAATGCATTTCGGGCTGCGTCACCAGCCCTTCGTCAGGGGTCGCTACAAATTAACCAATAGAAAAGAACCTATCAGTCATGGATATTGCATCAAATTCAAAACATTGTTCATTTTATGCGTGTTAACATACAATTAAAATTAAAGTGCAAACAAATAAATTGAAGCCTAGTGCAAAAATTACGTGAGTTAACGTCCTCTATTCGCACCAGTTCTTTACATTATTTTGCAAATCCCTTCTATCAACCAAATCACGCTAGCTTCTCTTTAAACATCCCTCTGCACGATCGCGTTCGTATCTTTAAATTCTCACCACCCTCCCAGATAACGTCAACATTTAACCAAGTTGTTACACGCTAACAAACGTTTTAAAGATACTCGTACTTTCAGCCTTCTAAACAGCAGAAAAGATTTACCTCGTTACTACAAACTAACAGGCATTTGAAAACGCTCTTACTTATCCTCTAGAGTTTAATTTTTATCGTACCTGCTCATTGTGTTTTCTGTGTGCCGCGCGGCTACCGCCACCAAAGGCCAAAATAATCTCGTGTGTCAAGGCCCTTTCTAACAGCCCTCATTTAAAACCAGCGTGCTCCGCCCCCTGGTGCCTCCTACTCACTCTTCCAAATTACTTGCCTATGCACTATAAATCCCAGCATTCAATTTTGATTTCAACATAAATATCGTGAAATTCAACATTTTCAACTGTTCTATTATTTTAACATAAAAACTTTACGACATGCAATATTATCATTGTTGAAACGTTGTTCGGAACTCAAGGTGTTGAGTATATTACTTATTAGCTAATTCATTATACAATTGTTTATTTATCCAGGGTGCAAGAGCCAACGGGGGGCATTTTACATTCAGTACAAAGTAGGTGGTCTGCACACCGATATTCAAAGTTTTACCATCGTTTTTCCACCTATTACTTTTTGCGTGCAACCCAGGTAGTGCTTGCCCTAATGCACTCATTTAAATACATCATTGTGGGGAGCATAAACATTATGCTCCACTCCCAGATGCACAGCATGACAGGATATTTTATCCACAGTTTTTCTACTCCTTCCTTTTTCTCAAATTTAGTCCATATTTTTACTCAATATTCATTCTTCTTCATAGTTTCCACATCATAGCCCATTTGCCTCTTTGGAAGCTTCACATATTTCCACGTGCCCATCCAGACCTTCGTCAAAAATACGCTCCAAGTGCAACAAAAAGATCAGAGCAGCATGATTTTATTTGAAGCCCAATGCATTTCGGGCTGCGTCACCAGCCCTTCATCAGGGGCCTCTTCGTCAAAAATACGCTTCAAGTGCAACAAAAAGTTCCGCGCAGCATGATTTTATTTGAAGCCCAATGCATTTCGGGCTGCGTCACCAGCCCTTCGTCAGGGGTCGCTACAAATTAACCAATAGAAAAGAACCTATCAGTCATGGATATTGCATCAAATTCAAAACATCGTTCATTTTATGCGTGTTAACATACAATTAAAATTAAAGTGCAAACAAATAAATTGAAGCCTAGTGCAAAAATTACGTGAGTTAACTTCCTCTATTCGCACCAGTTCTTTTCATTATTTTACAAATCCCTTCTATCAACCAAATCACGCTAGCTTCTCTTTAAACATCCCTCTGCACGATCGCGTTCGTATCTTTAAATTCTCACCACCCTCCCAGATAACGTCAACATTTAACCAAGTTGTTACACGCTAACAAACGTTTTAAAGATACTCGTACTTTCAGCCTTCTAAACAGCAGAAAAGATTTACCTCGTTACTACAAACTAACAGGCATTTGGAAACGCTCTTACTTATCCTCTAGAGTTTAATTTTTATCGTGCCTGCTCATTGTGTTTTCTGGGTGCCGCGCGGCTACCGCCACCAACGGCCAAAATAATCTCCTGTGTCAAGGCCCTTTCTAACAACCCTCATTTAAAACCAGCCTGCTCCGCCCCCTGGTGCCTCCTACTCACTCTTCCCAATTACGTGCCTATGCACTATAAATCCCAGCATTCAATTTTGATTTCAACATAAATATCGTGAAATTCAACATTTTCAACTGTTCTATTATTTTAACATAAAAACTTTACGACATGCAATATTATCCTCGTTGAAACGTTGTTCGGACCTCAAGGTGTGGAGTATGTTACTTATTAGCTAATTCATTATACAATTGTTTATTTATCCAGGGTGCAAGAGCCAACGGGGGGCATTTTACATTCAGTACAAAGTAGGTGGTCTGCACACCGATATTCAAAGTTTTACCATCGTTTTTCCACCTATTACTTTTTGCGTGCAACCCAGGTAGTGCTTGCCCTAATGCACTCATTTAAATACATCATTTTGGGGAGCATAAACATTATGTCCACTCCCAGATGCACAGCATCACAGGATATTTCATCCACAGTTTTTCTACTCCTTCCTTTTTCTCAAATTTAGTCCATATTTTTACTCAATATTCATTCTTCTTCATAGTTTCCACATCATAGCCCATTTGCCTCTTTGGAAGCTTCACATATTTCCACGTGCCCATCCAGACCTTCGTCAAAAATACGCTCCAAGTGCAACAAAAAGTTTCGAGCAGCATGATTTTATTTGAAGCCCAATGCATTTCGGGCTGCGTCACCAGCCCTTCGTCAGGGGTCGCTTCGTCAAAAATACGCTCCAAGTGCAACAAAAAGTTCCGAGCAGCATGATTTTATTTGAAGCCCAATGCATTTCGGGCTGCGTCCCCAGCCCTTCGTCAGGGGTCGCTACAAATTAACCAATAGAAAAGAACCTATCAGTCATGGATATTGCATCAAATTCAAAACATCGTTCATTTTATGCGTGTTCACATACAATTAAAATTAAAGTGCAAACAAATAAATTGAAGCCTAGTGCAAAAATGATGTGAGTTAACGTCCTCTATTCGCACCAGTTCTTTACATTATTTTACAAATCCCTTCTATCAACCAAATCACGCTAGCTTCTCTTTAAACATCCCTCTGCACGATCGCGTTCATATCTTTAAATTCTCACCACCCTCCCAGATAACGTCAACATTTAACCAAGTTGTTACACGCTAACAAACGTTTTAAAGATACTCGTACTTTCAGCCTTCTAAACAGCAGAAAAGATTTACCTCGTTACTACAAACTAACAGGCATTTGGAAACGCTCTTACTTATCCTCTAGAGTTTAATTTTTATCGTACCTGCTCATTGTGTTTTCTGTGTGCCGCTCGGCTACCGCCACCAACGGCCAAAATAATCTCGTGTGTCAAGGTCCTTTCTAACAACCCTCATTTAAAACCAGCGTGCTCCGCCCCCTGGTGCCTCCTACTCACTCTTCCCAATTACTTGCCTATGCACTATAAATCCCAGCATTCAATTTTGATTTCAACATACATATCGTGAAATTCAACATTTTCAACTGCTCTATTATTTTAACATAAAAACTTTACGACATGCAATATTATCCTCGTTGAAACGTTGTTCGGAACTCAAGGTGTTGAGTATGTTACTTATTAGCTAATTCATTATACAATTGTTTATTTATCCAGGGTGCAAGAGCCAACGGTGGGCATTTTACATTCAGTACAAAGTAGGTGGTCTGCACACCGATATTCAAAGTTTTACCATTGTTTTTCCACCTATTACTTTTTGCGTGCAACCCAGGTAGTGCTTGCTCTAATACACTCATTTAAATACATCATTGTGGGGAGCATAAACATTATGCTCCACTCCCAGATGCACAGCATGACAGGATATTTTATTACTTTTTGTTGCACTTGGGGCGTATTTTTGACGAAGGTCTGGATGGGCACGTGGAAATATGTGAAGCTTCCAAAGAGGCAAATGGGCTATGATGTGGAAACTATGAAGAAGAATGAATATTGAGTAAAAATATGGACTAAATTTGAGAAAAAGGAAGGAGTAGAAAAACTGTGGATAAAATATCCTGTCATGCTGTGCATCTGGGAGTGGAGCATAATGTTTATGCTCCCCACAATGATGTATTTAAATGAGTGCATTAGGGCAAGCACTACCTGGGTTGCACGCAAAAAGTAATAGGTGGAAAAACGATGGTAAAACTTTGAATATCGGTGTGCAGACCACCTACTTTGTACTGAATGTAAAATGCCCCCGTCGGCTCTTGCACCCTGGATAAATAAACAATTGTATAATGAATTAGCTAATAAGTAACATACTCCACACCTTGAGTTCCGAACAACGTTTCAACGAGGATAATATTGCATGTCGTAAAGTTTTTATGTTAAAATAATAGAACAGTTGAAAATGTTGAATTTCACGATATTTATGTTGAAATCAAAATTGAATGCTGGGATTTATAGTGCACAGGCAAGCAATTGGGAAGAGTGAGTAGGAGGCACCAGGGGGCGGAGCATGCTGGTTTTAAATGAGGGTTGTTAGAAAGGGCCTTGACACACGAGATTATTTTGGCCGTTGGTGGCGGTCGCCGCGCGGCACACAGAAAACACAATGAGCAGGTACGATAAAAATTAAACTCTAGAGGATAAGTAAGAGCGTTTTCAAATGCCTGGTAGTTTGTAGTAACGAGGTAAATCTTTTCTGCTGTTTAGAAGGCTGAAAGTACGAGTATCTTTAAAACGTTTGTTAGCGTGTAACAACTTGGTTAAATGTTGACGTTATCTGGGAGGGTGGTGAGAATTTAAAGATACGAACGCGATCGTGCAGAGGGATGTTTAAAGAGAAGCTAGCGTGATTTGGTTGATAGAAGGGATTTGTAAAATAATGTAAAGAACTGGTGCGAATAGAGGAAGTTAACTCACTTAATTTTTGCACTAGGCTTCAATTTATTTGTTTGCACTTTAATTTTAATTGTATGTTAACACGCATAAAATGAACGATGTTTTGAATTTGATGCAATATCCATGACTGATAGGTTCTTTTCTATTGGTTAATTTGTAGCGACCCCTGACGAAGGGCTGGTGACGCAGCCCGAAATGCATTGGGCTTCAAATAAAATCATGCTGCTCGGAACTTTTTGTTGCACTTGGAGCGTATTTTTGACGAAGGTCTGGATGGGTACGTGGAAATATGTGAAGCTTCCAAAGAGGCAAATGGGCTATGATGTGGAAACTATGAAGAAGAATGAATATTGAGTAAAAATATGGACTAAATTTGAGAAAAAGGAAGGAGTAGAAAAACTGTGGATAAAATATCCTGTGATGCTGTGCATCTGGGAGTGGAGCATAATGTTTATGCTCCCCACAATGATGTATTTAAATGAGTGCATTAGTGCAAACACTACCTGGGTTGCACGCAAAAAGTAATAGGTGGAAAAACGATGGTAAAACTTTGAATATCGGTGTGCAGACCACCTACTTTGTACTGAGTTACCATTCTGTGTGCCTCTAACTGTTTGTGTATTCAGCGTCTGGTTTTGGAGCGACAGGAGTTTGGGATGTGCATTCACTGTAGAGAAGGGGTCTCCAACAAGTAGCTCATGAGTTGCGGCAGCTCTCCAGCTACCTGTGAGAAGCTCACCTGTCTGCAGCCCAGCCTATTAAATTAGAAAGGTTTTGCTTGGTTGAATTAATAGGCATCGAAAAAGGGAAATTATACAACACATACTATTAGTAGCTCTCAATGCATTTCATTGAACATAAGTAGCTCTCAGTACAGAAGAGGTTGGAGACTCCTGCTCTAGACAGTCATAAGGGAGGTTGAGGTGTGTCCTGCCTTGCCTGGGTGACTCATTGAATAGACCAGGTCTTCATTTAGAGTGGTGGGAGGAGTTATGCTAGTACCTGAACAGGATGTATCTCCTTTGCACAATGGTTTCTCCAGCCCCTGTGGTCATGCTGGACCGGGGAGGACAGGACTGGTTGGGACTGTGCTCAGAGACCCTTGCACCAAAGAGAACAATGACAAAATGGGGTATAAGTATGAGACCTTAAAAACCAGGACTTTAGATTACTTCAAGAAACAAGAGGACCCTGCCAAGAAGAAGAGTGGAGGGACTGTGTGAGGAGCCATGCCTTTTCTGTGTAAAAATAAGCGCGCTCCATGTGTTCGATCCTCAACTTGGCCGGAAAAAGCATAGCGTACTTAAGGCCCATATCACGCAATCTTACCCACAGGAAGCCAAGTCTCTGCTTTTGGACAGATTGGGTAAAGTCCGGGTAGAAGCTGATGGTAGTGTTCTCGAACTTCATAGGACCACTCATCCGCGAGGCCTGCAGGATAGCTTCTCTATCAGAGAAATTAAAAATCCTTGTGATCATAGGCTGCGGTGGTACACCTACCTTTGGCCTACCACCCGGAACTCTATGAGCCCGCTCAACCGTGTAAAACTTACTCAGTCCCTTGGGTGCCAGATGGTTAACAACAAGATTTTCGACGAAGAGGTCAGCTGCAGAATCTTCCGCCTTCTCTGGGACCCCGATGATACGGACATTGTTCCGCAGAGCCCTTCCTTCAAAATCCTCCAAACGACGCAGAAAGAGATCATTGGAGGCCTTCAAGTTGCGGACCTCCGTCTGCAAGTCAGCAACGTCACCCGTCACACTGGAAGTCTTAATGTCCAACGACTTGCCTTTCTCGTTCGTTTTCGTCAAGTCCGTGCGGATCACATTGACATCGATCACCACAGTATCAAGTTTATGGGCGAGGGTCTCCATTTGTTGCCCAAGCGAGGATTTGATCCAGTCTACAGCGGCCATAACGTCTTGCAGGGTTGGCTCAGTTGCCGAAATTGGAGCATCTCTCATGTACTCCAGTGACCTGCCCGATCCGCTGGGCATAACGATCCATGTTGTTAGTCTGGATATAGCCACCCCGCTGAGTTGTCTTGAGCTTCTGCCTTTTCCCCTCCGGTTTCCCCGCCATTGCAGAATGTGGACCAATGTGAGGCAGATAGACTAAGTAGGAAGATGGCGGCTCCTCAGCCAGAGGGCACAGGCCAGGTATCTTCCCAAAACTCGCAAAGCAGTGAGGGGGTACACTCGGGTGCAGTGTAGGATAGCTGCCCTAGGCACTGGGGTGCCGCTCCCAGTCGGAAATCCTTCCGGAAAAACAAATCGAAAGTGAAAGTCAACCAGACTGGTCGACCCTGCCCCCTCAAGCCGATGTTGTTCAACTACAGCTCGGGCACCATGCCAACTCCACAGCCGGGCATCACGGAGACGTAGGCCGCAATCTTCTGAGCACCACAACACCGGCTCCCGGGGCCCGATTCGGAATCGGAATGCAGGTCTCGCCTCACCCGTGGTTCGTCTTCACGAAGACATCAATGAAGGACAGGATATATGACAGGATAGACGCGGGAGGTTACGAGGGTCTCGGGAGCCCTGTGCCTCCGCGGCCATCTTGGTTGCACGTGAAGCTCCTCCTCTGAAGTAGTATTATTGATAGTGCTGGCTGTGACGGGATTTGGCAGAGAAATGTTCACCTAGTCTCACCTCATGTACAATAAACCATCCTGGGGGTGGGTGAGGACAGGGGTTGTAACAGATAGAAATGTGGATCCTTCAAGAGTGCCCCTGACTTCTCTCTAATTTGCGCGGTGGTAGCACCTCTTAAAGGGCTCGACTCGCTGTTGTGGGCATTGAGCATTTGTCCGGTAGGCGGTAAGGTGGGGGCCAGTTTTACAGCAGTGGGGGCTGGTTTTGTTACTGGGGGACGGTTTTGCAGCAATGCTGCAATATCAGCCCTGTACCAAAAGCAGCAGTGCTGGGGGCTGGTTTTGTTAAGCAGAAGTGCTTAAATCTTGACCCCTCCAACTCCAACCCCAGGGGTCATGGGGTCAGGTCCTGAAAAACTGCAAGGGCCCCATTGGATTCCCAGTCTGGCCCTGACCTCTTGCTAATACTATCTCGAGTGAGGGCATTGAGAAAGGCACTCAAAAGCCTTATCTGTGTATGCTATATTGCTGGACCTTTTGTCTCTTCCCACTAAGGAATTTGTGAAGATCATAAAGACCTTGTACTGTCTCTCTGACATGATCTTGCAATGCTTGGGCTGCCTCCTTTCTCAGGGAAAAATACAGGATCTTTGTGCATCTATTGGAGTTATGGAAGGGTCAGAAGCTGGCATCTGAAAAACTATTTTTTTAAAATCCTCTGTACTCTTTTTTTTCAAAGCAGTCTTGAAATGGAAAAATAGCACTTTTTATTGATTGCCCTTTTCTTTTCACCTCTCTTAACATGAAAATACTGGCCAGGGTGGTAAGATACTGGTCTTGTAACAACCCCAAGCGATGGTAGGGGATGTTGTTCAGGTACTTGGAGGTCCAAGTATTCCACATAGATGCCGATGTCAACATAATGATACTTCGAAAGTTCAGTCTCCTTGAAAGACTACCACTGTTTAAATCTACCAGGATAGCCAGAGTGAAAATACTTGTGTTGCCATGCCTAATTTACTGTTTTTTCATCATACCATTGGCTATACAATGTAGTGCATTTCAGGGGATTGAATACCCTATTAGTTTAATTGATGTAGGGATCCTATAGAAACAGGGATGCTTGTAATACATTACACCACCTATGGTGGATGGGAGATTAGGGGCACCTAATTAATATCCATTTAACTTGATTGCCTGATTGCAATAGGTCTAAAATGACTCTCCATTGAAAAGTCAGGTAAGTCTAAATACTTTGAGATGAAATTGAGGCCAACATTGATACTCAAGGTATTATTTAAGGATGCAAACTCACCAAGACTAACCCCCAGGGTAGGATTTGGATCACAGTTTGGCCCGGGCCCTGACGAAAAAAGTGGCCCACAGTCACGGGGTGTGGCCCACATTCGCGGGTGTGCCCTTTCATGAAACACACAAGGAATGTAAGTGGGAGGATATTATTATTGGGAAGGACACAGGGACAAGGTGACAAAGTCCTACAAGCTGAGCACCTGAAAAAGAGCAAGGCCCCTTTCTATTACAAAATTATTCCCCAGCCCTCCAGCGCAGGAGCAACTGAAAAACAGAGAGGCCCCTTTCTCTTAAAATATTATTCCCCAGCCCTCCAGCGCAGGCACATCTCAAAAACAGAGAGGCCCCTTTCTCTTAAAATATTATTCCCTAGCCCTCCTGCGCAGGAGCACCTGAAAAGCAGTGAGGCCCCTTTCTATTACAAAATTATTCCCCAGCCCTGCAGCGCAGGATCACCTGAAAAAAAGAGGCCCCTTTCACTTAAAATATTATTTCCCGGCCCAACCGCACAAGAGCACCTGAAAAACAGCGAGGCCCCTTTCTATTACAAAATTATTCCCCAGCCCTCCAGGTCTGGAGCACCTGAAAAACAGCGAGGCCCCTTTCTATTACAAAATTATTCCCCAGCCCTCCAGGTCTGGAGCACCTGAAAAACAGAGAGGCCCCAGCTATTTGTAAGTTACTCAGCCCTCCCCATCCCTTCAGTGCCTCGGGGCAATGGCATGGCAGGAGAGGGGATAGAGCAAAAAACACAGCTGTTGGGCCATTCACGGGAGTGGGGGAGGCTAACATGGTGTGAGTTCCCATCATCACATGGCCCCCACAACGAGACCCACTATTCCCTGAATGAGAAGGGCTGTGGGTGAGGTGTTATTACAAACACTGTTTCTGGGCTGCGTGGGCCCCAGGGGGGGCCGAGGTGAAAATGGCTCAAAGGTATGAGCAATACCTGGCCCCCAGGGAGGCCGATTCTGACACACAATCACCCCTCCCCAGCCCACCATCAGTATGATTGCTTGGCAGGGCAGGGGGTCAAGGAGAGGCCACAGCTGATCATCCATGAAGGGCCGCACAGCCAGGCTGCTTTCCTCTCCCTGTCAGGGCTCTCTGTGGACCTTTCTTTCCCCTTTCCCAGTCCACAGAGTACACTGAGACACCGGCCCTTCAGCCCATGCCTGAGAGCCCGCAGTGCCAATCCGCCCCTGCTAACATCAAACTGATACCTTGCACAACTCTGGTGAAAGCAAAGCATGTCGCAGGCAAAAATACAACATGCATGCAGACAATGATGCCCCTCAGTGGGGCCTCCTCAGATTTCGCCTTGTTGCCCAATCAACTACCACTCACACATGGATGAATGCAGGGATACTGCGCATATGAGACTTATACGAAGGGGCAAGTTGTCTACCTTTGATGCTTTGAGCCAAACATTAGGAATTCATGCATACTAAACTTCCAAGTAGAATATACTCTGTGACAACTGGTGAATGCCCTAAATGCAGAAAAAGTAGTGCACACTTGTAACACCTAAAATGGAGTTGCCCAGTCCCATATTAATATTGAATGTAAGTTACAAACACAGCTTGACACTCTCAAGGAAAACAAAGTGAATGAACCAGAGACTTGCCCTTTGGGACTGATAAGTAGGTCCGAGTAAAACAAGTGGGATTGTAGTTTCTAGGTTCAGCTCTGACCAGAGCCAGACGACATACAGGCATGGCATGGAAAACACAACAAGCACCTCGATTCCCCATCTGGTTAAAGTGAAAAAGTGGATGAAAAATGAAAACTTAGTGGAGACGGGGCGGTGGAGCAGCCGTCACAGATTCATGATCGTGTCGGTCTTAGTTAAAACGCCCAGTGATAAACAAATTAGAAACGCACCAATGGCACTCGGGGTGACACACTCTGAGGCCCAGAAGACTGAGCAGTAGCAAAATGATCCATTACTTGAATGACCACACATCGAACATTACCTCCAATCAACGGCTGCACTCAATTGCCCCAACCACCCCAATAGCCACTCAACTATACTCTAGACGCCTCCCACATCTGGAGAAAGAACCCAACAGAGACGACATACCCCTCGCCGATCCTTCAAGTTATGACTAACCCAGCATCGGACTAGGAAGGTACTGAATAGGTACTGAGTGTTGTAAATACTCTTTAATTTTTAAAATGAATTTGATGTTGATGACCCGCACTGTTATGTGTTTTTGGGGTCATTGTAGGCACATGCTGGATGTAGTTTTGTGTTAATCAAATTAGTTCCAAAATGCGGCAATGATGCATGCAAACTAACATGTTTCTTTGTAAATGTGAAACCAGTAGCAACATCCAAAACACGGATGTGCAGCAAGGTTACTGTTCGATGGTGATAAGGGGGCAGGAGTAAGAGGGAAATGGGTATGGCAGTAGATAATGAAGACGTGGGAAAGTGTACAATCCTAGCTTTGCAAAAGTTAAGTCGGATGGTAGTGTGACAATCTGAGACTTCAGATAAAAAGACAGAGGTAAGCCATGGGATGGAGTAGATTGAGCTGTCATTAATAAAGCTATGGTAGGAGTACTCAAACGAGGAGATCATCCGCCTGATTCATGAACCTAAATTGCGCTCGCAAGGGGCCGGATTCTGAGAATCCGGCCCTTTGCTAGAGCGATTTTTGCATTTGGGATTCAGCATCCCAAATGCAAAAATCGCTAATTGCGATGTCGCAAATGTGCGAGGAATTACATTTAAGGAATCTCTATTAGAGATTCCTTAAATGCAATTCAACATCTAATTTTAATTTGCGAATTCGCAATTTCTTGCCGCAATTTACCGCGAGGTCAGACCTCGTGGTAAATTGCGAAAACTCAGAAAAATGCATTTAAATGCATTTTTCTGAGTTGCATGTTACACACACACATGTCCTTTGGACATGTGTGTGTGCAACACCTGTGTGAAATTTCATTTGAGGGGTGCTACAGGGTGTCCTGTGGACACCCCTGGCACCCTTCAAATCGCAATCTTATTTGCGATTAGCTAATTGCTAATCGCAAATAAGGAATACTCCCCATTCATTCCTATGGGCCTTTTGGCCCATAGGAATGAATGGCGAGTTATTCCTTATTTGCGATTAGCAATTTGCTAATCGCAAATAAGGAATCAGTAGGAATCGCATTTTATTATGCGATTCCTACATGATTACCGTTTTGCGAGTCCTTAATAGCGAATCGCTATGATTCGCTATTAGGGGCTCGCAAAACGGCCCGTTGATGAATCAGGCTGTATGTCACTGAGGGAGTGATAGTAGAAGAAACCCCATTTGCACATATGTGGGAAAGAGTGAGGATTATGGTGAGATACTGATGGCTCCATTGAAGATGTGATGTGAAAATACCATGGAAAGGTGAAGCTGGATAATGAAGGCTTCTTGTCATGGACTAGATCGGCGCATATTAAAGTGCACAAGCGGTAAGGTGTAAGGCAGGCCAGGTACGCAACTGGTTTTTGGCAGGAAGGTGGACAAGAGACTTGACAAAACTTGGATGTGGGAATGGGTCAGCCATGGTGCATTGAGTTATGGCACGAACACAGCTGATTTGAAACATTTTGAAAAAACACCACTTCAGAACGACTGATAGAAAAGACTGAAGGGAGGTGCTTTATGATCAGTGAACTAAATAGGCGCAAAGAAGTGAGGGAGGAGTGTGTAGAAATGAGTAGAGGTTGGCTCCCGAAGTGTGATAAATGAGAAAGCCAAGAGACCTGTGAGGTAAAAAGGGAGGCAGAAGAGGGCTAAGAGGGCCTTAAATTTGATCTTCGATGAAGGGCATTTTTTAGGAGAACTCCTAGGTGAAGTAATTGGGTCATACTGAGGATAGAGGAGGCGAGATTTTAGTATCACAGAGGTTGGGGTGAGGTGCTGAAGAGACGATAGTAGGTTGAGATGGCACAGTGAGGAAAACATGAGAATACTGACATCCTGATTATAAGTGTTGTGGTGTTCGAGGTGCTAATCTTGCTCCAATTACTGAGGCCAGGGTGTATCTGAGTACAGAGGGCATGAGTGGTTGAGATACCCAGGGTTGAGAGTAAGGACTGAAAACCGTGAAATATTGGAGTGGATAGAGTAGAGAATGGCGCTAAAGGTGTTGAAATATGAGTTTTCAACAAGTAGTGTGTGTGCAATATAATGGGACCATGTCAAGTGGAAACCTGCATCTAGAAGAAGCGTCTTTGGAATAAATGTATGCAGTAAAGGGAGTTTCAATGGACGTGGAAGAGGCTGTGGTCTGCAGGAGTAGACGTATGTTAGGATGGCCAGAACCGATCAATTTGAGGCAATAATGTGGTCAATGGGCTTGCTGAGTAACGCCATAGAGCAGGATTGTATACTTGAGGTAGATGGTAGTGAAGAAGCTCATTTTACTTACATGTAAGATCACTTGAAAAATGATGTTTATCCAGTGGATGTTGTCCCAAAAGGTCTCAAATCCTAAATAAACAGGATCAAGCAAAGGCCCATTCTAGAATGCCTGTTGTTGGAGACTGTTAGAGAAGCAGGACTAAAGTAAAGAGAACTGTCCTTTTCCTTCACACTGGAGGACCCCTTACATTTGAGATTGAAATCCTCTAAGATGATGCTGCAGGTTTTAGAGGGTAGCGTGGCAAGGATACTGTCCAGACAGTTGAAAAAGAATATGGTGACAGCTGCATGTGGCTTGAGGGGGGAAAGAGCAGTGATGTCAATGTGCCCTATAGAGAAGAGTGTGGGGTCCTTGGGAGGGAGTAGGGCTGTTGCGAGCGGCTTGAGTGGAGAAGACTGTCGCCACGATCTTGAAGAGCAGTGCAGGATGTATGCATGTGTGATTGGAATATTGCACGTCCACTGCCTTTTCTTTCTTTTTAACCTGAGGGCTGAAGAAGCTTGCACTGCTTCCCTTCACTGTTTTACGTGTTCTGTGTGCTAGTTACGCGTACACTTTTTTACATTTCTGTACGGTGAGTGGTCCTTTTGTGGGACATGGTTTCCCAGCTTCGATTCATGTGGCATCTGTTTTATGTATTTAGCTTAAGAAGGCCTCTCCCAATACAAATGCAAGAACTATTGACTTTTGTGACTGGCTTTTGGTTGTGTATGGAAGTATTCTTTCCTAGGTGGTACCTAGTCTATATGTTTCACCGAAGCTGAAACAAACATTTCATGTCACAAAAGTTTGTACTCTTTGCTTTACCTATGCTTATTGAATTTGAAGATGCGCAGAGCTACCATCGCAGCACTTCGATTTACTCCTCTGGCTGCTTATTTTATGGAGACCGCAGTAAGATACCTTCTCTGGTCCATTAAAAATCTCATGTAAAACAAATGAGAAGAAAATTGATTTTGTGTTTTAAAAATATGACGATAATCAGGGTTTTTATTGCACTTTATAGCTGCTCAGTAATGCATCCTCACAGCAAAAAAAAGGTTTGTCTGGGAGCCTCAATTATTTGCATTGAGATTTTATGGCCAAAGGTTTTATGACTTTTTAAATTTGGAATAACAATTGTTAAGCAGATAAAATGCGGCTGATTCTGAATGCCATTAGATTAGGCTGGCAGAGCCTGGGTGTGCAGTTAACTAATGCACTCGAGCACAAGGGTGAAGTAACAACTGGGGGGGCCTATTTATGAACAGTTTTGCTCCGCTCTTGCACCAGCAACGGTGTGCAAGAGCGACGCACATCCTACATGCGATTTATAAAGCCACGCACGGCCACTTTGGCTCCATAAATCTGGAGTAAGGCAATGCCACGCAAATCAGGCAATGCAGCGCAAATCAGGCAACGCAGCGCAAATCAGGCAATGCAGCGCAAATCAGGCAATGCAGCGCAAATCAGGCAATGCAGCGCAAATCAGGCAATGCAGCGCAAATCGCTGCATTGCCTTACTCTGCCCTGGGAAGGCATTTAATGAGCAATGCGTGGGTGTTCCCACACAACTCCAATGGTTTTTGACGCATTCTTACATTTGAAAATATCAAATAGAGGGAAAGAGGAGCTACGGGTAAAGAGGTCCCACTCTGCTCCCAAGCGTATGCCAACAAAAATCAAACATGAGTAGAATCTATGTTTTAGAGGATCCCTTTGAAAAAAGTCTGTGGGACCCTCAACAACTACTTTTGGTTGGTGGTATATGCTTTGCCACTAACATACTAGGAGTTGATAGTGTCGTCATCGGGTCTTCCTTCCTTCAACCAGGAGTTGATCCCTTGTAATCAAAGAGATTTTTCATGGGGATCCACAACAAACTCAGTGCTCTAAATTTACCTCTTGTCTATTGCTCAAAATGTAATAAAATTAGACAAGGGTAAGGTTAAAAGAAAAAATGGATGCATGTATTGGGCGTTTAATGTATTCATTGCATCTTGTAGTGAGGTCTATGTTTACGTGTTTCAGCCTCCCTGCGCAGAGAGGATGAAACACTAGTTTAGTGGCAAAGAATATGCCACCGACCAAAAGTAGTTGTTGAGGGTCCCGAATCCTTAGATTTACCAGAACTGGTAGAACTTGGAATGCACTAAAAAGATACGTCTTCTCAGAGGAAGCGTAATGAGGAGAAATATCTTTATTTCTCTTCGCTACTTTCTCTATTTATATGTTATGTATTTTACAGCAAACATAGAAAGAGGAATAATCCTCTCAGGATTGTTTTTTTACAGGAAGGTGTCCCTTCCAGCACAAAAACAATCCTGCATAAAACGCAGGCACTCTTACACCATGGTGCAAGGGAGCTCGCGTTGGCACTAGGCTGCCAAAATCATGCCAGTGCAGTGGAAAAAGTAGGAATGCTCCGTATTGACTTAAATACTGTGCATTTCTGCCCTTTCCTTGTCACACAGTGCAGCGCAGCAAGGTCTCTTGCTGTGCTGCGTGACATTCTGGTAAAAAGGCCCCTATGAGTCGCAAGAGGATGAGAACTGCTGGGATGACACAGGGCCCTGTTTAGACTCTGGGGGGGGGGGGGCAGTACTCTGTGCTGCCAGGGCAGTGGAGGGATATCCTGCCTGACGGAGATCTCTGTACTTTCAGCTGAGGGCACTGTAGCTTTGGTGTGATGGCATCGTTAAATGTGCCCACACCCTGACCCTGCTCTCAGGTAGGTCGCTCCCCACGCCACCACACGGCCACCAGCTGCCTCGTACCTGCTCCCTGCCGCCCACCTGTTTTACCGCCGTTTCCCGCTCCTTCCCGCCGCGGCGTCCCCGCCCCCCTGCTCCCCATTGGCCACCCGCTCCCACCTCCCAGCTGCTCCTCCCTCCCTATCCCCCTCTTAAGGAGGCCGCGAGTGGCGTAGGAGCAACCTCTGACCCTGCTCGCAGGCACGTCGCTCCCCACGCCACCACACGGCCACCAGCTGCCTCGTATCTGCTCCCTGCCACCAGACTGTTTTCCCGCCATTTCCCGCTCTTTCCCGCCGCTGCGACCCTGCGGCCCTGCCCCCTGCTCCCCATTGGCCACCCCGCTCCCGCCTCCCAGCTGCTCCTCCCTCCCTCTCCCCCTCCTAAGGAGGCCTTGCAGTGGCGTAGGAGCGACCTCTGACCCTGGCCGCAGGCAGGTCGCTCCCCACACCACCACACGGCCGCCAGCTGCCTCGCACCTGCTCCCTCCCGCCCGCCTGTTTTCCCGCCGTTTCCCGTTCCTTCCCGCTGATATGTCCCTGCGGCCACGCCCCCCCTGCTCCCCATTGGCCACCCCGCTCCCTCCTCCCAGCTGCTTCTCCCTCCCTATCCCCCTCTAATGGAGGCCGCGTAGCAGCTGCGCGCAGCTGGCGCACCAGAGGCAAACCCGTCTGCGCCCGTCTGTGCCTGAACCGCGACCAGCGCCAGAACCCCTGGACCCCGCGAACGCCACAACACCAGACTCCGCTACGACGCCAACACCCTCTACGCACTCAACGCCGGTCAAAACCACACCTGCTTCCAAGCCGCCCCGAAACGGACTCACGGACCTTTCTCCTGCCACACCTCCAGCTTCACCTGCGACAGAATCACCAAACCTCCAAGGACTGGACCCAACCACCTCCGCTGCATACTCCTCAACACCCGCTCCGCACGCAAACACACCGTCGAGCTCTGGGATCTGCTCGACACCTCCGCCCCAGATGTGGGCTTCCTGACTGAGACCTGGTGGAACGACTCCTAGGCGCCCAACATCGCCATAGCCATCTCGGACGGCTACTAGATCACCCGCAGGGATCACGCCAACGGAATCGGAGGAGGAATAGCCATTGCCCACAAGTCCACCCTCAAGGTCACCACCAACGCAGACGACACCCTCAACACTGCCGAACACCTGCACTTCTGGTTCCACACCAACCCCAACACCACCCTCAGAGGACTTCATCGCCGACCTCGCCAGCACGCACACACTCACCTCCATGGACTACATCCTCCTCTGGGACCTGAATTTCCACCTCAAGAACAACAACAACACCAACTCCGCCACCCTGATCGACAACTTCGCCAATCTTGGCCTCAGACAACTCATCACCGCACCCACCCACACCACTGGCCACACGCTGGACCCCGTATTCTCCACAGGCACCCACGTCACCTTCGACCACACCACCGAACTCCACTGGACCGACCACCGCTGCATCCATTTCACCTTCAATAAACCAACCACGCATCACCGCACCCAACAGCTACCTCACCGCTGCTGGAGCAAAGTCACCGAAGACCAGCTGATCACCACCCTCACCCAAAACCCACCCACCGACCCCACCAACCCAGACACCGCAGCCTTCAATCTCAGACAGTGGATCGACGACTGCGCCAACACCCCCGCCCCACTCAAGTAACCCTCCAAAAACCACGCCAGCAAGAGAGCCACCTGGTTCACGACGAGCTGCAGACCTCCAAACGCGCGGAAACTGGAGAAGATATGGCTCCACGAATGCACTCCGGACAACCACGCAGCCCACAAGGACGCCACCTGCAGACATCACCACCTCATCAGATTAGCCAAGAGACCCTCCTTCAAAGACCGCCTGGATAACAACGCACACAACAGCAAAGAGCTTTTGAGCATCGTAAGGAACTCTCGAACCCCAGCGCCAACGCCAACAACATACCGCCCTCACAAGAACTGTGCAACACACTGGCCATCTTCTTCCACTGCAAGATCGCTAACACCCATGACAGCTTCAACACCATGACCGCCCCAACTACGCCAGACCCCACCTCCCCAGTGAAAACCACCAGCGCCATCCACCTGACCTCCTGGTCCAACGTCAACGATGACGAGACACGCAGGGTCATGAACTCCATCCACTCAGGATCTCCGTCAGACCCGTGCCCACACCACGTATTCAACAAGGCAGACGCTGCTATCGCACCCCAACTACGGAAGGTCATCAACAAACATATCCTTCAAAACAGTGACATTCCCAGAAAACTGAAACACGCAGAAATCAACGCCCTCCTCAAGAAGCCCAAGGTGGACCTCAAGGACCTCAAGAACTTCCGGCCCATCTCCCTGCTCCCGTTCCCGGCGAAGGTCATCGAGAAAATCGTCAACATGCAACTGGTCTGCCACCTGGAAGACATCTTGGACCAGTCCCAGTCCGAGTTCAGACGAAACCACAGCACTGAGACAGCCCTCATCGCCGCCATAGACGACATCAGACACCAACTAGACAACCGCGAAACATCAGCCCTCATCCTCCTGGGCCTGTCAGCCACCTTCGACACGGTCTGCCATCGCACTCTAAAGACACGCCTATTAGAAGCCGGAATCCAAGAGAAGACCTTTGACTGGACCACGTCCTTCCTCTCCAGCAGAACCCAGAGCATCCGCCTCCCACTCTTCGGATCCGAGGCCACCGAAATCATCTGCAGAGTCCTCCAGGGCTCATCCCTCAGCCCGACGCTGTTCAATGTCTACATGGCCCCCCTCGCACAAGTGGCCCGCCAACACAACCTCACTATCATCTCCTACGCTGACAACACCCAGCTCATCCTCTCCCTCACCAAGGACCCGCACACCACCAAAACCAACCTCTACAAGGGAATGAAGGCCGTTGCTGACTGGATGAGGAACAGTCATCTGAAGCTAAACTTGGACAAGACGGAGGTACTCATCCTCGGACCCACCCCCTCAGCCTGGGACAACTCCTGGTTGCCGACCACACTGGGAACAGCACCGACACCCACCGACCATGCACGCAACCTAGGATTCCTCCTCAACTCCTCCCTCTCCATTTCTAAACAGGTCAACACCGTCTTCTCCTCCTGCTACAACACCCTCCGCATGCTCCGCAGGATCTACAAGTAGATCCCGACCGAAACAAGAAGAACAGTGACACAGGCCCCCTTCAGCAGCAGACTGGACTACGGCAGCGCACTCTACACAGCAATCCCAGGCAAACACCTACGATGACTACAAGGCATCCAAAACACCTCCGCCCAACTGATCGTCAACGTCCCCCACCGCAGCCACATCAACCTCCACCTGAGAGACCTACACTGGCTCCCCGTCGACATGAGGATCACCTTCAAGCTCCTCACCCACAAAGCACTCTACAACGCCGGTCCAGCCTACCTGAACAGCAGACTCAGCTTCTACAACCCCACCCGCCAGCTCCGCTCCGCCAGCCTCGCCCTCGCCGCTGTCCTCCGCAACGAACAACCTCCGGCGGCAGATCCTTCTCCTACTTCGCCGCCAAGACCTGGAACACCCTCCCTGCCCACCTACGGCAGACCCAAGTCCTACTCACCTTCAGAAGACTCCTCAAGACCTGGCTCTTCGAGCAGGAGCAGCACACCCTCCCCTCAGCACCTGAAGACCCTCACGGGTAAGTAGCATGCTTTACAAGTACTCTGATTGATACTTATTGCATTTGAGGCACTGCCTCCCTTGTGCAGGGCACACTCTTTGGTCATGCGCCCCCATGCCGCTGTTCCAGCATTCAAGCCTTTGGCACCTCTCTTCCTGTTTGGCACCCGCTCCAGCACCTTGGTCATATGCTTTTTTGAGCACCTTGACCCTCTCTTCCTTGATGGGCTTCGGGAACAGCGGTTGAACTCCATTCAATTTCTTTGCCAACGCCACTTCCATCTCACCTGCTCGTTCATCCACCAGCTCAAGCGATCTACCCAAGATCAGTATCTCGTCCAACGTGATCCTGGGCTGATGTAGGATCAGTTTGCACAGTTCTATGGACTTACATTCTGCTTTCAGCTGGGTCCTGGTCTCAAACGCTCGACCGACCCCCACGCATGTGCTGGCCAACTTCCGCAGTCTCGCATAGAACATGTCAATCGACTCATCGTCGCGTTGCTTTGCCTGCCGCAGCTTGAAATGCTCAAAGTCTGGGTTAACCTGCAGATCAAAATGGGGATTCAGGACCCGGAACGCCTTTTCATAGTCATCACTATCACCAGTGTCAGGCAAATCTTGGAAAATTCATAGAGCTCATCGCCACCCATTAACAGCAGCAACTATCTCTTCACTGCATTGTCAGTCTATCATGTGGTGACAAAGTCGTTTTCCAGCTGCCCCAGCCACTTCTTCCAGCACGGAGCCGCCGTCGCGGGGTCCACAAGCGGATTGAACTCTAGGAGGGACTTCGCGGCTGTGCGACCCGGCCGCCCTCCCGCCGCCTCCGCTCCCGGGGCAGCCGCTCTCCCTGGTGAATCTGGCATTTCCACCGGGTGTTACACACCCCGCCACCCGCACAGTCACTGGCCGATGACTCGACAACACTCCAGCCTCGCCAGGCCACGCCTCCCCTTTTCGAGCCTGCACTGGCGCTGTCCCTCTCTCTGTACCGCACCTTGCAGCCCGATGCCTCCATCGACAGCCAGAAGTCCACCACCAATTCTGCTGATTCTAGCAGCCCTGCCACAAGCGAAGGCCAGCCCACGCGCCAGACACGTGGCAGCTCGTGGGGTCTGCTCTCACCTTCGTCACCAATGTGATACCCTGAGTGGGGAAGGGTGCAGGTAGCCTGGGTGGAGGAGAACCTCGGGTGGTCCCTGGGGAATGCCGTTGGGGCTACAACTGACTTCTAAGGAGTCCGGGCAGGGTAGGCCTAACTGCTAACAGCGGAGCTGCAATAAGGGACGTCTACTCATGTGCTCCGTTCGTGCCGTCAGCCATGTGCGCTGACGTCCCAGTTTATTATACACTCCCCAGTCCACGCCCGGCCCAGGGAGTTGAATGTGTTACAAAGTATTGCAGTGGCTGGTTGGCCCACTACATCACCCACCGCACAATAGAGTGGGCAAATGTATGTGGCGGAAAACCCTGCCCGCCAAACTGTAAATAAGGCCAACAGTGATTTGTGCAGCAGCGAGTGCCACTGTACCTAAAAACACGTCTACAAACACTGATTCTCTGACACAGGAGTGATCATCTGCATCACAAATGGCACCGTCTGACCCCCGAATTGATATTTGAGGGCACAGAATGTTTCAGAATCTCCTAGAGAGAGAGAGGGAGAGAGACAGGCACTTTGAGGTACCCGTTGTAGCTTGGCTGATAATAAAATTAGACCTCACATTAGACTGCAGCAGTAAAAGAGGCCTTACTGTGATCAGGGATGGAAATGATAGACATTAGAGTCTAAATATCCAATGGCGCGTGATATATTCTAACATTTATTAGTGGGAGTTTGCAAACCTCTGGATTAGGAATGTTTTACATAGATCCTAATTGTTCTGTTTTTCGTGTATATCCAATTATTCTTAAAATGAGTCGTTTGGGGCTTCCTGTTCCAACTCTCTTGGGCATTATGAAAAATGTGTGATGCCACAATGAACAGAGTTCAGGGTCCTCCGCTAAGAGCCAATAGCCTTCAAATCCCCGTCTAGTGTCACTGAATTACTCCTGTGTGTACACTCAAAGTCATCTTCAGTGCTTGTTGCTGACATTCGGTGCCTCGTCCAGGCTGCAGCCTAAGGCTGTGGTCCCCGTTTTATGGAAGCGCCATCCATGCCCCTGTACTGACGGTAGCTTCTGTCTCCCACAGACACTTGCGGTACAATGACCCCAGCGGATTATGTCCCTCATGACGATACATTTACCGTCACAGTACTCAAGAAAGTGCACAAGTCGGTACTGGGCCATTGAGCATCCTGTTCCCCGACCCCAGATAAAATAATTAAAAGGTAAAAAATCACGAGATAGTTAGCAATGAACGCGGAGTTTCGGTAAAAGCATGTTGTATTTCAACGAAGGTTGCACTTTCTATTTATTTTATTTTATTGCAGATTTATATAGCACGAACTCGACCCAAAGGTATTGAAGCTCTTTACATGAGCACCGGTTACGTTATACATTCAGGCACGGGGAGATTAAGAGATTTGCCCAGAATCACAGGATGTGTACACGACCCCGATGTTCGAACGCTGGTTTCCAGCACCAAAGCCCGCAATTTCGCCAACGGACCACATCCTCTCCCCAGAGGCAGCTTAGTAGTGTATAGTGAGTAAATGAGAGATTGAAAAATCTGTGCTTCACTCATCTTCAATCACATTGATTCACAGCACTTTAGACACATGTTGTAAAGGAAGTGAATGGCTATGTGTAATTTAGGGTGAACAAAGTCAATATTCTGCTCCATTTTACACCCTGTTGCGTTCTGGGAGTTGTGGTCTTTGTTCATAATCAATGAATAAATTGGACCGAAGTGCCAGAGGTCAAAAAGGGTCAACAAACTCGGTGAAGGCTGGCATGTACGCAAAGTGGTGGGGCAGGTGGCACAAAAATAATTAAGTAAAAAATTAAATACACTTACCTTCCTGGTGTGACGTCCTCCTCGCTCAGGTCTTTTCCAGGCAGACTTCAACGGGGGACCCAGGAAACTGCACTCACCAATCTTGGCGTGTTTCTTTGGCTAGCATGAGAGATGCATCAGTATTGGAGTGAGAGGCTTCTTGCAGTGCCTTCAAAAGCACTGGAGGCCTGCGCTTTCTTTAACCCAGCTGTCTTAAACCGCCAAGTTAGAGAGGTTTAAAATGTGCATGTCTGGCTGGCTGTCGCAAGACTGCTGGCCAACGGGACATGTGCATTTTAAACTTAAGCGCACAGCTGCCTGACACTCTGTTCGGGACAGTTTGCTGAAAAATAAAATGGTAATAAATAAACTTTATTACCAGTTTATTTTTCAGCTCTGGGGCTTTTCTGGGGTCTTTTTTTTCTGGGGCAATGCTTCTCCGCCCTAATGAATGAGTCGGAAGGTTACCGTTTTTAATTATGCTGACGATCTTCAGTTGATCTTTCCCTTAGATGGGCCAAATGCTGTTGTGGAATTTCAAACCACCATGCTACATATCCAACATTGGATGGATAGCAACCAATTGAAGCTTAATCCGGGTAAGACGAAATTGGTGTTGCCTGGGAGGAGTGAGGATTGTTGGGGTCCTCATTTTTGGCCCAGCGAACTGGGTCACCCCCCCGTTCCATCCTTGTCTGTAAAAAGCCTTGGGGTAATAATCAATGCAGATCTCTCGCTAAAAGGACAGGTGGGTGCAGTGGTCTCTTCCTGTCTTTATCAGCTCCGTAAAATTAGGAAGATTGCTCATCTGTTGACTCACTCGACGTTGATCCAGGTGACGATTGCACTGGTTCTTTCTCGCATTGACTTTGCAAATACCCTCTATATTGGCGTGCCTCAGTATTTAATGAAACGGTTGCAAATGGTGCAGAACCAGGCAGCCAGATTAATATATAAACAACCAAAATGGCACCCTGCTAGGTCATTGATGCTCAAGCTCCACTGACTTCTCGTGGAGAAATGGGCGGCATTTAAGACCAGGTGCCTTGCTTTTAGGACACTGCATGGCAATAGTCCAAAATGTATCAAAGCCATGATAAGTAAACATGCCTCTCGTCGTAATTTGCACTCATCTTATCTGCATCTCCTTTCTGTCCCGGCTATAAAGCTCAAACGGGCCGGAGGCTGCCGTTTTTCTTACCTGGCACCTACCTTTTGGAACTCTCTCCCGGTAACAATCAGAAGCTGCGACAACCTTTTGGGCTTTCGTAAGGCACTCAAGACGTGGTTGTTTGGACGAGCCTACTAGTAGGGTCTGATGGAATAATTCAAGCAGAAGTAGCGCCATGAAACCCTGGGGTGACCGCGCACTTTATAAGTACATGCTAAGATAAGAGTCGCCCCTAAACAAACTTATGCCTACGTTGTTGTCATCGGATAAAATTGCAGAGGCACAAAATGGAGAAAAATGAAGCCTAGCCAGAACAAAATTAGTTATAAAAGATTTTCCACGCCTCCTGTCGTGCTACATCATTTGCCCAGATTGCAACTGAAGAAAACAAATTAACCCTGTGCACCACCTCATTGCTGAGTACTACCCAAGAAAACTGCCACTAGCCCCTCGGAGTCCCCGATTTATGTGTCTTCTTGTATCACATTCACTTTGAGATTCTTACTTTTTGTCACAGCCTTCCAGTCACTCAGGTACTTCGGGGGAATGTGCTTTCCCCAAACAGAGAAGGGCTACAATGGTATTAGTGGCCATTTTATATTATATTGTATCTACAAAGTGTCTCATGGCCCTGAGGCGCTTTCAAGTGGATGTGTAAGAGGCTACTCCATTTGCTGTGCCTGGCTGAAAGAGTGTGGGTTTAATGACTGTCCCATTTGTAGAGGTGGGAGATAAACTCTGCTCCTCCATTTTTTTTTTTTTTTAAATATCTTTATTCAAGAAATTTTCCCCCCCCCATTTTTCTGTTACAACCGGTGTGTTTTTATACCTTTTTTATAACGAATACAGATTTGTACTGCTAAATAATATGCAGATTCACGTATTAATATTCAATGACATTAAATCACAGTCATAAATATGGCACATTACACAACTTCACTATTATTAGCGTTTTATGTTCAGCCCATTTCTCCATTATTGCTGCACACCATTTTTCCTATTCTTCCACTGTTCAATAGGTAGCCATATCCTGCACCCCATAGCTTTTGCCTTCCTTCCTTTTCTGTCATAAATTGCCTTCTCCAAGTTATACGTAGATAGTAATCTCGCAACCCATATCTGAAATGACGGTGCAGTTTTATCCTTCCATGCTTTTGCTACAATTATCCTGTATACTGCTGTGGCCATAAATAAAAATTCAGGGTGGATTATATTACCCTCTGAGCTTACCCCCAGGATTATTAATTTTTCAGATAATTTAATTTTTATATTCAGAGAATTATCTAGGAACTCTTCTATTGCCAGTTTTAAAGTATATAATTGTGGACATTGTACGAACATATGTGTAATATTAGCATGAGCTGAGTTACACCTTGGGCACGTTATTCCCGTAGAGCCTCCCCAACTGGCTATTCTGGCTGGTGTATAATATAAAGAGTAAACTGTTTTATAGTGTTGGGTTTGGAGTGTAGCGGAACATAAAATAGAACTACCAAAATCTAGGGAAGCCTGTAGATCTTCAGATCCTGCATTTACCTGCTCTCTCCATTTACTACTATATTTCTCTCTGTCATCAGTTTTATAGGCTTGTAATTCTACGTACAGCTGTCTTATGGAGCATGATAAGGTACTCCCCAAATAATCCATTAGCTTACATCTCGCCATCCCTCCTACACCCCCCGTCTTTGTGTAGAAATAACTCCTTGCTTGTAGATATTTAAAGAAGCTATGGCCAGCTACTTTATACCTATGCTGTAAGTTTTGAAACGTTAAGATTGCTCCCCCTTCATCCATTAAATCTCCCAGTTTCTTAATCCCTTTCTCGTCCCATTCTTTCATAACTGAATCCCAGAAAATTTCTATCGGGAGGCTATCATTTCTGTAAAGTCTTAGATACCGATTGTACCTTCCCAGCCCAAGTTTTTTCCTTACGGCTTTCCAGACTTTATATATCGCAGTCAGTGTCTTGAATCTTGTGTGCTTAAAATATACAAAATCCACCGTTGCTACCAAAGCGTTTTCTGACGCTTCCCCTAGGAGTGCTTTATATACATTAGCCGGCCCTGTCCCCCCCATCTCCTCCTCCTGATTGCTTCCGCCTAATAATCCTTTGGAGTATTGCAGAGCTGCCGCCCAGTAATAAAATCTAAAATCAGGTGCACCCCAGCCCCCTCTCTCACGTGGTAGTGTTAAAAACCGGTAGGCTCTGCGTGTCTTCCCCTGTGCCCAAATTAACTTATTTACAGCCGATTCTATCCTATTAAACCAAATCCCTTCAAAGAAAAGTGGAATTGCCCTGAACAAATACAGAAATTTCGGAAAAGTAACCATTTTGATAAAGTTGATTCTACCCATGAGAGTCAAGTGTAAATTATTTACTCTCTCCAGATTACTTTTAACTTTGGCTAGAAGTGGTTCCATATTTATCTCTACTAGTTTTTCTAGGTCTGCCGTCACCCTGATGCCCAAATACTTTGTGTCTGAGACAACCCTTGCGTCTTCAAATGTAGTGTATGAATTCTGAACGATCTGTGTTTTCCCCCTATTTATTGAATAACCAGACGCCTCTCCGAATTTCCTAGCCTCCTGTTCAATTTCAACCAGTGACACCTCTGGCGTCGGTGTTATGACGGCCACATCATCTGCGTAGGCAAACAATTTATATTCCTTCCCATGTAAAATAACTGGGGTAATCCTCCTATTTATTGACAGTCTTCTCAGATAGGGGTCAAGATAAATTGCAAATAATAATGGTGAAACTGGGCACCCCTGCCTTGTCCCTCGTTTAATCTGCACTGTATTAGAGAATGTTCTATTAATACGGATTCTTGCACTAGGATGCTTATATAAAGCCTGGACAGCCTTTATGTATCCTCGCCCTATACCAGCCCACTCCATAGCCTTCCACAGGTAAACCCAAGAGACCCTGTCGAAAGCCTTCTCGGCATCCAAAAAGATCGCCGCAACGGGATCACCTGCGGCCGCTGCAGCGTCCATAATGGTTATCAGTTGTCTAGTATGTTCGGTGGTTCCCTTCCCTGGTATGAACCCATGTTGAACGGGGGAGACCACCTTCTCTATCACTTTACTCAATCTGTTAGCCAGTGCCTTAGAGAATATCTTCGCATCAGCATTAAGCAAAGTGATAGGCCTATAAGAGCCCGGTTCAGTTGGAGGTTTATCTTTTTTCAATAATACGATTATATCAGCTCCCGCCCAAGAATGAGGAACCGTTCTACCTTCTTGTGCCAAACAACAGATTATCCAGATGTCCTTGGCTAGTATATCCCAAAAAGTTTTATAAAATTCTACCGGGATCTGATCTTGTCCCGTTGCTTTGCCAGATGGTAAACTAAATGTTGCGTCTCTTAACTCCTGTAGTGTTAGTTGTGTATCTAGTTTATCCCTATCCTCTGTGCTCAGCCCATCCGGTTGACCTTGCCTTAGGTATTCCAGGCTCTTTTCTTCTATCTCCTCATCATTTTTATCCTGCATGTATAATTTCTCGTAAAACCTCCTGAACTCCTCCTGCACCTCCTCCACTTTATTAACAATTGACCCATTGCTGTCCTTAATTTCTTTAATTTCTCCTGCAGCTAGGGTTTGCCTGGTTCTTATAGCAAGCAGATGTCCCACCCTCTCGTTACACTCATAACATTTCTCTTTGTGGGCTAAGTATTTACTCGCTGTTTTTTGTGCCAGAGTAATCCCTGTTTCTGCTCTTTGCATCTCCATGGCCACTAAAATCTGACCAATAGGTTCTTGTTTTTCTATTGCTTCTATCAACATTTTTTCCATCTCCAACAATTTTCTAATATCCTCCTCCATCTTGTCTTTTTCCTTTTTAGTTCTTGCCAAAGTAAAACTTAATGTCTCTCCTCTCACTCCTGCTTTGAAACTGTCCCACACCATATCCGCTGAGGTTGAGTATCTATTTAAGTCCCAGAATTGTGTCATCCATTCTTCCATCCTTGCGATGTAGCTCTCCTCCTTCAGCAAACCTCTTTCAAATGTCCATGCCGAGTTTATTTTTTCCACCCCCACTTTTTGTAATATTGCTAAGCTTAACACCAATGGATTGTGATCCGACATTATCCTTGGAAGGCAGTCTATTTTAGCCTTACTGACTAATGAGCTAGAGATAAGAAAATAGTCCAAGCGGGCAACTGTTTGGTGTGGTGCTGAATAGTGAGTACTACCTGATCCTATCGGATTAAACTCCAGCCATGTATCCACCAGTGCATTGTGTCTCGCGAGGTTTTGTACTGCTTTATGCACCTTTTTTTTTCTTCCTTTATACCCACCTCCGCTTGCGCCTATTACTCCGTACAACCCATTAATATTAAAATCCCCACAGCAAATCACAGGCTCTGGCCATAGAGCTAACTCACTATCCAAAAACTCTAATAGTTCCGATTCGTCTTCATTCGAACCATATAGTGAGACCAAGGTACATCTTCCCATTGAAGTTTCTAGGTCTAGCATCACCCATCTCCCTTCCGCATCCTCTTTTTTCTTTTTAATTTTAACCACCCCTTTTCTGGCCAATACTGCCACCCCCTTATTTCGCTCTTTTTGTCCTGTGTTAGCGAGGATCTCCAACCCCATCTGACCCAGCAAAAATTTATCATCAGCTGCTACGTGCGTTTCCTGTATACAGGCTATATCAATTTTCCAGTATCGCAGTAGCGCAGAGAACTTCTGTCTTTTCTCCAAGTTATTTAAGCCACAGATATTGATTGACATTATCCTAAGTGCCATACTTCTAATTTAGCTTTTGCCAGCACCTCAGCTATTTTTTTTGTCTTTTTTTATGTATTCCTTAACTACATCACTACATTCCTTACAAATCTGCATTACCTTACACCTACACCTTTTCCCCGTGAAAACTCCCCCTCCCCTCCCCCCCTTTAAGCCCCCCCACCCCTGCTGCTGCCCCTCCCCCCTTGTGACAGGCAAATAGGTCATCTCTGACCTATGTGTGTCCGCTCAACGTTGTAGAGTCGCTCCCCCTCTCCTCCCCTCTTATCTAGTACTACTTCTGTTTGTCAGGCTTGATGAGTTATCCAGCTTTTGTATCTTCTTAAATTGAGCTATTTCTGCCCCTTTCCCTGACTATTTTCTACTGGCACCCCCTTGCTCTTTTAATTCTGACAGGAATTCCCCCGCTTTGATCTCAGAAAAAAACATTCTCGTGCGGCCTGCTGAAATAACCTTTAACTTCGCTGGGAACATCAGATAGGCCTCTGCTCCTTGTAACTGAAATGCACTAATCAGCTGTCTAAGCCTCCAGCGTCTCTCCACTGTTGTGTGGCAGAAGTCCGGCCTCGCAAAGAAAGTTATTCCTTCCGCCGTTTTTTTGGCATCAGGCCTGGCTTTCTCCATTAGTTCTTGCCTAGCCAGGTAGTTACCAAAAAATACCAACATAGCCCTAGGTAAAGCTCCTGAACCTTCTTTTTGAGTTTTCTTTGCAAAAAGCGGGTACCTGTGGGCTCTCTGCACTTCTTGTTCCCAGATCCATGGGACCTCTGGGAAGGCCGCTTTTAATAACTTAACAACAAAACCTCTGGGATCCTGCCCCTCAATCCCTTCCTCTATTCCAAGGAGCCTTGCATTATTGCGCCTCTGGCGATTCTCCAAATCCTCCACCTTCCACTGTAGATCTTCCACTTTCTTGTTCTGTTCCTCTCTAGATGATTTCCAATCCGTTACCTCGTCTTTTAGTCTACCAGTTCTTTCTTCAACTTCCGTGACTCTTTCCTCCACTTCTTCAAACTTTTTATTTATTTTCCTTATTGCGGCTTGGATTTTTTTCGTATCATGTCTGGCCCTCCGACTTTCAGCTCTCGCCTCCATTTGAATCTGTTTTAATGTGGCAAACATTAAGTCCAATTTTCCTCCACCATTTTGAAGCTCTTGTTCATCGTCTTTGTACATATTGGAGGTAGCGGAGTAATCCCACACGAGTTTTTTTTGTGTACCCTTATGTGAGCTCCCAGTCATTTTCCGCCTTTTTTGTTTACCTTTTCCCCTGGAGCTGCCACTGTCATCCGAGCTAGAGTCTGTGTCCAAAGAGTCCCTTTCCTCCTCACTGCTCGCAAGTGTGGATTCTGATTCTTCTGGAACAGAGAAGAACCTATCCCCCTCAGCCCCTTCCGCCAGATCCACCTCTAACAAATTATTGTCCACTCTAGGGCTTGCAGTAACCTCGCCCAGCACCAGCTTTTCTTCTCTCTGAGTCTTAATCTGCTCCTCTCGCATTTCCGCCTCCACCTCTATCAGTGCTTTTAGCATTTGACCAGTGTTTGACATCCCCGACGACCTTACCCCCTCCACAGCCTCTCTCACCTCTTTTTCTGAAACCCGGCCTTCGTTCTGCCTCTCCTGCATCCGTTCTCGCAACACAGCGTCTGGCTGAGCCTCTGCGCGGCGTTCCGCGGGAAGCGTGAACTCTGTGTACTCTGGTTGCTTAGCAACCCCACCGCTTGCGTCCTCGAGGACGCTCTGAGCTGTATCGGCCGCTGATCCTGCTGCCATGGGAAATGAGCTTGCTGTAGCCGAGCCCGGCGTCCCTGGTGGCGCTTTCGCACTGAACACTTCGGACATCGAGGGTTGTCGATAAGTGACATCATTTTTCTTCTTTTCTGCTGTTTCTCGTGCCGCTGGGGTGATATTGCTGCCTTTTGCCTCCTTACTTTGGTCGATCCCCTTTTCTTTATCGCTTGCTCTCTCCAGTTTGCGCAACTGTGCTTTGGTGATTGTAGAGACTGTGGGGGTAATTCTTTTGCTAGTAGGTGGTGCCTTTATTTTTGGAATTGCGCCCGTTCTTCCAGCTTCTTTCTGTGATATCTCTTTGTGTGTTCCATTAGCTGTGGGCTGTTGCTGTTGCTGCTGCAGATACTTCTCTTTACCTCGGGTCCCCATCTCTGCCATAAATGCCTCGAGAAGTTTACAATAGATCGTTTTTGCTTTCAGAAGTACTCGTGTGAGGCCAGCAATTCCACCGTGAATAAGCCTCGCAGAGGCGGTTCCCGTCTGTTGGTTCCAGAAAGCTGCTTGCATACTGTTTCAGAGTTCCATTGCCTGAATTTGTGCTTTAGGTCGGAGAGGGTTTAGTGAGCGACTAACTCCTACAAAGCTTCAGCGGCCATCTTGCCTCTCTCCACCTGTGTGTCATTTTTGTGACGCAGTCAAAACTCTGCTCCTCCAGTGGAGTTTGCAAAGTGTTGCCGACTCTGCGCTCTGCTTGGACCGTGGAATTTAGAGAAAACTCGGCCAACTCAACTAGCACTAGACTGCCTTCACATGGGCGGTCGAGGCAGGCCGCTGCCACTTGTGCTGAGAAAGCTGCCGCTTGCTCAAGGCGAAAATCGACTTGAGTAGCAGAAAGGAGCAGTGCATTCGGCTGCGCTGTTTTTCACATGCATTTTACAGTTTGGAACCAGCTCCTGACACTAAAATTCACCCCGAGTAGTATGATGACCTGGAATTTCGCTGCTCGCGGAACTCTGTGGAATCTAGTGGGGTGTATAGGTAACGCTGCGGAATTCTGCAAAGTAAAACTCCCTAGGTTCCGCCCACCCCAACCCATTTGAGAAGAGTAAGGGAGTCCTATGTGAGACACATTGGGAGCTCTGAAGTGTTGAACTTGCACCCTTCTGATGTGATGAAGTGAAAAAGTATAAGAGTGGTGCCGCCTCATTTTGAGTATGCTCACCATCTTTGAGGACTAGGCTGGTCCCTTTGCAGTATGTGGTTGCCAGCTGAGGGTCTTTAGAGGGACCTACATGGGAAGAGTACTGGTTTTGTGCTTGATGTTATGAGGGTGCTCTAAATGTGTTATGGTGGACCATTTGAATACACTTACTCGTGAGTGAAATACAGAGATGACGCATGACTGATGTAGGATAGATAGGGTCACTGTTTGCATGTCCTTCCCAACCTGAGTATCCATTTGTTGTGCATTACTCATGGTTGCTAGGCTGTTGATGTGTAGAATGACTTATTTAGGAAACGTTTTGGTGTTGTTCATCAGCCTGGAGGGCAGCTGCGGCTCATCCACTGGAGAGCAGGAACGACGAAATTCGTGCTGCCAGCGCAGCAAACATGACAAATAAAATGATGATAATATGTTTTTTTTGCAGTTTTATTGTTCAGTGCAGCCGGGCAGCCTGAGCCAAGTGTTGGGATGGGGCCATCACTGTTGACTGGCAGGAGGGGAGGAGGAATTGTGCACACCTACAGTTTAAAGTGTGCATGTCACTTTGACTGGCTGTCTTGCGCCGGTCAGCCTGACATGCACACTTTAAAGCTGTCCACCGAGCTGTCTTAGACAGCTGGGTGGAGAGCAGGCACGTGCCTCTATTGCCTGTAGGAGCTCTGAGCCAGCCCACTCCAGCCAATCCTGGTGCTTGGTTAAGGGAGTTGTTTTGACTCAGAGACCCCTTGCTGCCGAACTGCGGGACTGAAGAGGACTGGATTCAGTAAGTACGTTTTTTTCTATTAATTTATTGTAATGTTTAACTTATTTTCGCACACTACAAGGCAGTGTGAGAAGGTCACGCTGCCTTCAGCCTCAACTTGAGAGCTCTTAATCGTGGCCCATTATAAGCACTGTTTATCGCAAAGGCGGGCCCTCCCCCCGTAGGGGGCTTGGGAACCGTCGCCATAACCCAGCGGCGAGCCCCCCACAAGGCAGAAGGGGGGTAGACGGCCCAGGAAACACCAGGCAATGGCGGAAAAACAGGGTCTCCCCAGAGAGCAGGGGGAACCCCAGAAGGTGCCCGGCGCGTCCCCCCCCCACCTCCCCCTTATTCTTCTCGGCCGCGCCACGGCCAATGGGGGGGCAGGCGATGTTCAAACCCCCCAATGAGGGGGGGGGGCCCTATACCAAAGGCAGGCTGGGGGGGATATAAGCGCGCTCCCCCAGAGATACTCCTATGTACAGGAGCGGGGGGAGCAGCACGGCGCACCAGGAATCTTGTGCGGAATCTCGGAGAAGCAAACGACGGCGACGCGTGCAGCCCCACGTTAGGAAGGATTAACGGCTGGAGCAGGAAACCGGCCTCCACGGCCGACCAAGCACCTGAGGGCACTTCGGGTGAAGCGACCGGAGCCCACCCGGAGAAGACAGGGACGAAGCAGAGCCCCCGGCCCGACTGATCTGCTCCAAGGAGGCGGCCGGAACCGACCCGGCACCTCACGACCAGCCGAACTGCCAGACCATGACCGGAGGCCACCCGGCGGGGCGGGAAGCGGGAGCCCACAGGCGACGACCGGAGCCCACCCGGTATCGCCCGACCAGGCAGAGGCCCGCCAACACCAACCGGGGCCCACCCGGTGGGGGCGAGAAGCGGCAGCTCGGGGAAGACGAGCGGAGCCCATCCGGTATCGCCCGACGGATTGGAAACCCGCCGACAACGACCGGAGCCCACCTGGTGGAGCGGGAAGACTCGGCGTGCAGGCAGCGGACCGGAGCCCACCCGGTGTTGCCTGATCGTGGGAATCCCGCCCGCGACGACCGGACCCCACCCGGCGGGGGCGGGAAAGCAGCAGGACACCAGCATCGCGGTCGGAGCACTCCCCCGACCCGGTGCCCCGCTTACTTCGCTGCATAGCCTGACGGCCGGGAGGAAGCGCGGCCGCATCTGCAAGCGAGGAGAGGAGAGGCCTCTCGGGATAAGGGCCCGGCAACAGCAGCGGACGCCCTATAGTGGAGGACACGTGTGCACTCACGGCGAAACATCAACAAGCATTGGCAAACTTGTCGTTTTTGGTGCAAACTATAACAAACAGCATTTGCAGACTTGACGTTTTTGGTGCACGAGAGACAGCGGCTGCACCCCGCTGCGGGGGGCCATATAAGGCGGGGACTTGATCATTTGGTTGGTGCAAAAGAATCAGCGGCTGCACCCCGCTGCCAAGGGCCTTAACTGCCAGGTTTGGTGCAAGGCATCTGGCGGCAGCACCCCGCACCACGCACAGAGAGCACCCCCCAGCCAGGAGGGATGGCCAAGAAAGGGGGCACAAGGAAGGGCCAGAACAAGTTGATTGACCTGCTGCGGAAGATACGCGCGGCATCAGAGGCACATGGAGATGGATGGCTGCAAGAGCAACTTAACCGCGACCCGGACGAGGGGACGAGTGGGGCACGGCGCAAAGCGCCCACGCCCCCCGCAGCATAAAGGAGCAGGAGGGCGCCAGCAAAGCTAGCGGATGCGGCACCAACCAAGAGAGCGTCGAGAAAGACCCAGCCAACTGCAGCCAGCACGGCGGTGGTGGGACCGGACTAAAGGACCAGCGACACCCCAACCAATGGTGAGCATATTAGCACGATCATTCAGGAGTGTTGCAAAACAATGGCGCCACTGTTGTTACAAGGGTTGGGTGTCCAGAACACAGGGGGCGTGAGGGCACAGCTGAGCAAGCGTCAAGGGACAGGGCGACCAGAGGGAGCCGCAACCCCGCAGGGGGAAGGAGCCACAGGGGCCCCCTGGTACTTACTCAACCCGGGCGCGGCGTGGCAGCAACAGATAATAGAGCAAACCACAGCCGCCCCAAGGGGGGAGGGGGGTTCACCCACAGCAGCATGGGGGGATGCCCAGCGGCTGAGCGGACTTCCTAATACCGCAGCGATAGCAGGGGCCTACACCAGACCTTCCTCGGGGCCCGCCTCCTTGACCACTAGAGCGACAGGATTGGCCAGCCTAATCCCCTTGGCAGTAAAGGAAAGAATATGGCGGAAGGAGTTCATAGACATCTTCTCACTATTAGAGATTACTGTTGGAGGGGCTAGACCTGACCACATGTGACAAGAAAGAGGAAGACAGGAGGGAAAGGAGAAGGGAACGAAAAGAGCGCACATTTGACAATTGGTTAGACGCATTCAGGATAATGGCGTGCATCATAGTCGAGAAGTTCCCACACTGCGCAGCCGACTTATGGTTAAAGGAGGCGAGCATACACAATGCGCAAAGGCAGTTCCAGGGGGAGGCGTGGCTGGAATACGACAAAGGTTTCAGGCTAAAGATGCAGACGCACCTCGAAATGGAGTGGAATGCGGAAGATGTTTCAGGTTTCATCCATAAGATGATGGTAGCGAAGGACGCTAGGTCCTGGGGGGGAAGGGCCGAGCACTCCTACTGGAGCTCCTTTCAAAGAGGGAAAGGAAGGCCGTTTCAGAAACACAAACACTTCAACACAGGAAAGGGAACACACGCAAGCGGACCACCAGCGATATGCTGGAAATTCGAGTCCAATGAATGCACATATGGGGCAGCGTGTAGATTCTTGCACACGTGTTCAGCATGCGGGGGAGGGCACCCAGCAGCAAGCTGCAAGCGCAGAGATAACCACAAGCGCGACAACAAAGAGGGTAAGAAGAAATAAGGCGCACGGGGCGGACCGAGAGGGTGAAGCGCGAAAAGGTACCCCCGCTCTGGCTTGGTCTCCAATCAACACACAACAACTGCGCACGCTAGCCAACAGATACCACAACAAGGAAGACGTGGAAATATTGGTTCAGGGATTTGAGAACGTTTTCACCATACCATTCAAGGGCCCCCTCCCCCCCAGCTGCGGGAGAAACTTGACATCAGCAATGCAGCACCCTGGGGTAGTGACAAAGAAGATAGAAAAGGAGAGGCAGCTGGGCAGGATTGAGGGCCCCCTCCCGCCAACGGCGAGGGAAGGACTAGTCACATCACCATTGGGGGTAGTCCCCAAAAAGGAGGCAGGGCAGTTTAGATTGATCCACCACTTGTCGTTCCCTGACGGGCTATCAGTCAATGATGGGATTGAATCGGAGGTGTGCTCTGTGAGTTACTCCACGATAGACAACGCAATAGACTTGATCAGGGCCTCAGGGAGTGGTACGCTCATGGCAAAGGCAGACATAGAATCAGCATTTTGCCTCCTCCCAGTCCACCCCGTTAGTTTCCTCCTGTTAGGCTTCCAGTGGGAAGGACAGTACTACCACAACAAGGCAATGCCAATGGGCTGCTCAGTGTCATGTGCCTACTTCGAGCTATTTAGCACATTCGTCGAATGGGAACTACAAGACCGCCACCCGGCGGGCGGTAAACTGCATTACTTAGACGATTTCCTATTTACCGGCCCCGCGGAGTCTCCCGTGTGCCGGGACACCTTGGGGGCATTTATCAAGCTCGCAGGAGAATTAGGGATTCCTTTGTCCAAAGAGAAAACAGAAGGGCCCACGACAAAGATCACGTTCCTAGGGATAGAGTTAGATTCAGTATCTGGCACGTCCAGGCTCTCTCCCGAGAAGGTAGAAGACTTCCGGCGAGAGATAAAAGGCATGTGCGGACGGGACAAAGCCACACTAAGAGAGCTACAACAACTGATTGGGAAACTGAATTTCGCCACCGGGTCATCCCGGCTGGCAGAGTGTTTGCAAGAAGACTGACAAAACTCACACGCGGCCTCACACACAAGCACTCCCATGTGCGGCTGGGGGCCGAGGTAAAAAGGGACCTGGCGGTGTGGGATTCCTTCCTAGCAGACTTCAATGGGGTACTGATCTAGAGGGAAGGTTGGCTGACTTGCAAACAAGTCGAGCTATACACAGATGCGTCAGAGAGCACAGGGTTTGGCGCGCTACTGAGGGACAAGTGGTGCGCAGGTCAGTGGCCTGACAGCTGGCACAGGCAAGGTGTTACAAGCAATATAACATTTTTGGAGCTGTTCCCCATTGTAGTAGCGCTAGTGATTTGGAAGGAGGACCTCAAAAACGTGAAACTGACCCTATGGTCTGACAACAAGGGCGTAGTTCAGGCAATTAACAGGGGGTCGGCCAGGTGCCCAGACACATTAAGACTAATGCGCCGTCTGGTTACATTACAGTTGGAAGGCAACATAGACCTGCGGGCAAGACACGTACCAGGGGTGGAGAACGAGATAGCAGACGCATTGTCCAGAGACAAGATGAGCAGATTCAGGGAATTGGCTCCCAGGGCAGAAGCAGAAATGACACCCTTCCCGCCCCAGCTATGGAAACTGGCAGGGCAGACCTCTCTGAACTGATCACCCAAGCCCTGACCCCCGGCGCGGCGAAGAGGTACACCAAATACTTAACCACAGTGCTTCAGGTAGGGGGCATACACTCACTGGCCATACCGGGCGACACGCGCAGAGCGACAGAACGGTTTATCAGCTGGGCATACAAGAACGGTAGATCCAGGTCATGGACACAAGCCCATCTGGCAGCCGTGTCACACCATGCGAAGTTAGAAACAGGACACAACCCACTGGCATCACAGTACATAAAGACAGCAATGAAGGGATGGAAGAGGAAGGAAGGAAAGAAAGCAGACACAAGGCGCCCAATAGACTTCAACAGATTAGGGGCGCTGCTACAGGCACTAGACGGCGTAACAGCGGGCGACTACGAGCGAGTGCTCTTCAGGGCAGCTTTCACCACGGCCTTCTTCGGGGCGTTCCGCATCAGCGAACTGGTGGCCCCCGCCAGGGAGGGCCAAGCAGAGCGCTGCTTACAGGCCAGTGATGTAACACCAGGAGCCAGGCAAGTAGAACTGGCGCTGCGAAGGTCAAAAACAGACCAGGGGGGCCACAGTGATCTTACATTGCATTCAGAACCAGGAGCTCTGCGCTGTATGCTGCCTCTTTGCCTTCATGGCTATACGCCCAGCAGGACATGGCCCCCTACTCATACACAGGGACGGGTCGCACTTGAGCAAATTCCAGTTCATAGCGGTGATGCGCCTGTCCCTCAGCAAAGCGGGCCTGTCACCAGGGGCCTTTGGTTCTAACTCATTCCGTATAGGGGCGGCCACGACCGCGGCACAACACGGGATGCCCGAGGCAGGCATACAGGCGGTGGGGAGGTGGCGCTCACGCGCATACAAGTCATATGTGAGGCCCCAGCTATTGTGACCAGAGGGCGCGCGGGGTGGGCAAGAGAGTGACCGGACGCTTTACATTTGCATCAACAGGGAGCAGACCCCACCTCGTGTGGGTGGTGGGCCACTCTTTCGTCAAGCGGATGGGCATGTGGTGGAAGTACAGGGGTTGCGAGCTCAAGGCCAGACCGCAACACACGTGCATCCGCTGGTTTGGACAGTCAGGCATGCGCTGGGCCCAGCTTGCAACAGCCCTCAAGAGCCTGAGGTATGCAGCGGGGCGCCACCCAGACGTCCTGATCATACACCTCGGGGGGAACGACCTGGCCAGTGTGGGGCGGAGGGCCCTCCGATTCGGAATAGAGACCGACCTGGTGGAAACAGCCAGGATATGCGGGCGAACGGCAATCATATGGTCCGAAGTGGTCAGCAGGCAGGAATGGCGAGGCGCGGAGTCATACAAAGGGGTGGAGAACTCGAGAAAAAAGCTGAACGTCACAATGAGCAAATTTTGCAGGGCGAACGGCCTGGGCTCCATCAGACATGGGTTGATATACACGGGGCGCCCGGAGTATTACGCAGCCGACGGGGTGCACCTATGCGAACAGGGGATGGAGATCTCTGGAGCAATCTGTGGGGCGCCATGGCGTTAGCGGGTTGCCAATGAATAGCAGGGCATGAGGGGGGCGCAGCAGGAAGACGGCAGCCTCCCTGACGGCGTGGCGAAGGGCTACGCTGAGAACGGTTGGTACGGAGGCACACTGGAGGGCGGTGCGCCAGAATAGGTCCACTCACCTTCAGATGCCGCACGGCTGGGTGAGATGGCCTAAGGACAGCGGCTCTGGGATGCCTCACGGCTGGGTGACATGCTACGAAGGGAAGGGGGAATATGCAGAGATGGCGCTCGCAGCCCAGCCCCTACCGGATGGCAGGGCACAACAAAGTCGGAAAGGTAGCGAGGCAGCCTAACTCTGGGATAACGAATATCCCCTTCCCGCGCAAAGGAAGCGCAAGGAAATCCAACCTACAGAAAAACCGCCCTAGAAGGGCCAAGAGACAATGGCAAGGAAATGTATATGACATAACATGCAAATGCAAGTAATACCTGTTTCCTTGTAACCCTAATAAACTGCGGCCAACAAATGACCACCACAAAAGAAAAGTGTAGTGGCTTTCTTGGCGGGAGGGAAAAATAAAAATGTATTTGTAGTTCACTGCAAGAGTGGGGCAGAGTGCGAGGGTTATAGCGGTCCGCGATTTAGAGCCTCAGGGTTGTGCCTAAGGGCCTTCGGAAGTGTCCCACTATTTTTTAAAGGAATCAGCCGCCACTGCTGAAGGGTTGTTACAAACAAGTCATGGTGCGCTTGTTGCTGTGCTTACCCACTGAGCAATGCAGAGGCAGGGTTGCTTTTAACTATGCTTACCATCTCTAATGAAGGGTACGTTGGAATGACAATGGCGGGCTTTGCGCAGTACTCTGCTGGTTCTTATTCTGAAAGGGATGGGAAGAGTTTGATGTCTTGTATGGGGTTCACAGGTTCTTAGAGCTGGTTCACTGCCTTTTGTGTGGTGGGGGACTGGGATAGGTAGAATAAGCAGAGATGAATGTATTTCCTTCAGTTAAGGTGAACAGGGCATGAGATGCTGGTCGGTTTGGATACAGCTAGCACTTAGCTCCATGTTCAGAGCATTCCCAGTCTTGGGCTTTCCTTGTGTAAAATATGTATTGTGAATGTTATTCCAATGGTGTCTGTGAAAAAGGCTAGAACTCCTGCAGCATACTGGTGTGTTCAATTTGAGCCAAAAAATTATAATGCAATAGGTCTGCTGTCTATCTGCACTCCCTATAGACCTCAGCAGAGGATTGGACGTCATGTTATTTTTGCCCAGCCTTTATGTGTCTCGGTTGCAGGGTACCCACTATACTGCATCCTCACCAGTATCAAGTAGCCCTGCAGTCCTTTGCAGAAGCCCTGGAATGGCAGGCATGAAAGATGGAGGGCAGGAACCAACAATGAACCTTGCCTTGGAGTCAAGAGAAAGCCTTGCCTAAAAGCTCTTAAAATCATGCAGGAAATGCGGGGGTCATGCCTAGCTGCTTCCGGCCTGAGGTCATCCCTGAATTTGCCAGAGTGTCTTTGACTCAGAGCATCACTGCCCTGCAGTGGTGCTGAAGAGCGTAAACCTAAAAGTGACCCTTAGAGATGGTTTCTCTGTTACCTGTTGTACGACCCTATATTGAGATGGAAAATATCTAACCAAAGACTACAAAAACTCTAATATGGCAACATACTACGCCCTATCCCATCCAAATGCCGCGAAGTCAACAAGATGTACTAGATGCACCAACAGCACAAACTCATGCAATCAACACTGCACCTGCCGCATATGATCCACTGTGGGGACAGTTAAAGGTCACAATACCCAAGCCCCCCACACAAAACCCTCATGGGGATAACCTACAATATGCATACAGCACTCATGCCGGGGAAAGGTAGAAGGACTAGCACCTGACCTTCCACACAGGCCTTCCCATAGGAAACCCACATCCTGCAGATGACAGTCTTCACATGTTTTTTTCCACTGGAAAGAAAAAAACAAAGGTTACATGGACGTTACAGTTAGGCTCAGATTTCACTTGTACAAAATCAGTGAAATTCAGCAGTTATAGTTACCCTACTAATTTTAACTTGCTCCAGCAATGCACTGCTTATGGCCTTACATGTTACATCACTCATGACCTGGTCAGGGAAATCACTGAAGACATCTCAAATGACATCACTGATGACATCATCAAGTGAAAGTGCTTTTAAGAGTATATGTGTGTTAAACATACATACTAACCTACTCCAAAAGTTACATTAGTATACTAGGTGCACCACTACTGAGTGATAGTACTTCTAACATATACTATGTGAGTGGCTGTATTGTATTGTATTGCAATTGCATTTATATAGCACTTACTACCCTTGACAAGGCATTGATGCACTTTTTCCGTGAGGAGAACGCTATTCTGTAACCCATTAAGGATTGGCGGGGAATTAGTCTAGTGAAATATGAAAGTAATTTGAGTGGTGGATATGTTAGTTATTTGGATTCAGAAGGGTAGTGGAGGGATAGAAGAGGGAAAAAGGTTTGCATTGATATAGCACTTGCTACCCCTGATGAGGTGGTGAAGTGCTTATTTGGCGAGTAACACGCTACTCCAGAACCCATATAGGACTAGTGGTGAATTAGTATAGTGAAATATGAAAGTAATTTGAGAGGTGGACATGTTAGTCTGTTATTTGTATTGAAAAGGTTAGTGGAGGGATAGAAAAGGGAAGGATTTAAACTATTTTTGTTTTTTTTTGTTTTGGAGGTCATATCAGTAGGAGGATGCTTGGGATGAGTAAAAGGGAGGTGGAGGGGGAAGAGTCCGAGGGAAGGGTTTAGAAAGGCTTGTTTTGGGAAATAGGAATAGAAAAAGAAGTATGAGATGATCCAAGAGGGGTAGAGCAGGGAAGAGTCTAGAAAGGATTATTTTGGGTAACATAGAAGTGGTATGGGGTTTGTGATGAAAGAGAACTAAGGTAGGTGATATATTGATAGAGGTATAGGGTAGTGCATTGGAAATGGTGGTAGAAAGGTTTGAGATGAGTTAGAGAGTTGGGGTAGAGGATATATTGAAAGAGGTAAAGGGTGAGAAATGGCGTAGTACATTGGATATGCTGAATTAGAAGAATAGTTATAAATATATAATATAGATCCCTAAGTACATGGAAGGTATATAGCTGCATAAAGGAAGTACGTATATGTAGATTAAGGATGCACGTTTGTGTTTTGTTATTAAAATTACTTATATATATATATATATATATATATATATATATATATATATATATATATATATATATATATATATATATATATATATATATATATATATATATATACTTATTGCCGTTTGCCAGTGGAGAGTTATAGTTAGGACCGTGTTTATATTAAAAAAACGTTTTTTCTTTTCCCGATAACTTTGGCAGCGGTTGACGAATCTTCGTGAAATTTTCAAAACTAGTGGGGCGCTCCGGTCAATTCCCATCTTGAAAGTTTCGGGGTGATTCGGCAAGTGGGGGCCGAGAAAAAAGTGGGGTCCCCAAACGTGTTTTCTCACTGTTAATTCCCGTAGGAAACTTTAGGCACGGCTACAGCCCGAACTGCTGAATATAATTACACCAAATTTGGAAAAAAGGTAGCCCTTGTTCCAGAATGAACTCTTTTTGTTAAATGGTGTAATTCCGTTCAGTAGTTCTTGAGAAATAAAAAAAAAGTGGTCAGAAAATGCATTTCCCATAGGAAGCTTTAGACACAGCTGCAGCTCGAACTGCTAAACGGATTTAAACCAAATTTGGCACAAAGGATGTGCTGGTTCAAAAAGCACTCTTTTTTTTTAAAAATGGTGTAAATCCATTCAGTAGTTGCTGGGGAAATAAAAAAATCATAGTTTCGATATATAGAGGCATGAGGATCCGAGTACCCTGCTGATCAGGAGCTGCATTCTTATTGGCTGTCAACACTTCAAACCAGGAAGTGTTGGCAGCCGTATTGTGCGAACCGAGGCACACATCACCTCACGCCCCCCCTCTCTTCACCACTGTGCAAACGCACCCCATAGTGCGTTTTGAGGGGTAGTTTTAATCCCCCTGCCCTATTATCTACTAGGGCCTTACAGAGGCGGTCATGCTAATCGCAGGGTACCCCAATTCATAGTGTTCCCTATGGTATGTAGGTGGTTTCATTGTATTCTAAGTGTCTTTTAGCATAACACTGGCTCTAGGCCTGGTTAGTCAGAGTCAGTTACCACCAGTACCCGTCTGAAAAAGTTGTGGGCACCAGATGATCTTGGAACAAGGCCTCTTTCTGCTCCTCTGTTGGTTCTTTCTGCACATGTCTTGCTTCTTCTTGCACTTTTCTTCATCTTTGTGGACTTCTGTTGCTTCTTTCTGCATTTCTTTAGCTTCTTTCCATGTGTTTTTTCTTCTTTCTTCACATGTCCCACCTCTGTAGGCATAGTTAGAAACTAGCATTTGAAAAACCTTTCAAATTCACTGAAAATACCATAGGTTTCAGGCCCGTTATAGTTAGAAATTAGCATTCAAAAAACCTTTGAAATTCACTGAAAAAAACCATAGGTTTCAGGCCCGTTGAAGTTAGGAATTAGCATTTAAAAAACCTTAGAAATTCACTGAAAAAGCCATAGGTTTCAGGAAAGTTATAGTTAGAAATTATCATTTAAAGAGCCTTAGAAATTCACTGAAAAAACCATAGGTTTCAGGGGTGTTATAGTTAGCTGGACATTTCACTCGTACCAAACCATAGACATTCCTCCGTTATAGTTAGTTCTGCTAACTATAACTTGCGTGCCCACAATGCACTGCTGATGATGTCACATATTACATCATTCATGACATGCTCAGTGACATCACTGATGACATCTCAAATGTCATCACTGATGAAATCATCCATGTGATAATCTGATACACGTTATCACACACTAGTAAAAACTAGAGTACCATATTTGAAACCATTGATACGTCAATACCAGTTACTACATACCCACTCACTTATTTCTAAGTCTATACACAGAACTACCCATTCACCCACAGAATCACTTATGCATACAGTCACTGATCAATACAACACTATCAAATGCCCTCATAAACCTATATAGACATTGACACATCAGCAGTCATCCTAGTCGGTTATGTTAAAACACAAAAAAGTCCCTAGTTGTCAGGAAATACCCTCTGTCACAGCCCCTTGTTCCCAAAGGACCTAGCGTGGCTTCAACACAATTGTTGTGTTACACCTAGTCCTGTTATTCGACCTGGACCCTAATAACCATGTGAGAAACAATTTTAACTACTCGAGGTCAGCTAAACATCATCAACTAAAACAAAACAGATATAATTCCTGTGGCATTCAAAAAAAGGATCTAACTGTATTTGAGTAAATTAAAAACAATGATTTATTAAAATTTCATCACATTACAGTACATCACAAGTTGCATCATTGTACAAAAACATTACAATAAAAACCAAAGAGTCGACGCAGCGTTTCGGTGTCTTGACCAGTGTGTCACACCTTCTTCAGGACGGGTTTTTAAAATCACTAAAAAGAGAATGCCACAATTATACACAGTTTATAACAAGACCTCGAGCTATGACCTATACATATTGTTCTCATTATTTAAAAAACATTGCACATTTATTGAAGAAACTAGTCATAACAGCAACAACTTTCCTATACTCGTTCATTACAGTTATTCATCAACGTAATTCTAGACTTTCACATACAGGAAGTTTTTCTCTAATAGATTAACTTCTTCCCATTTAAGATTTTCACATACAGGCAATATTCTCTTTACAATTATGCTATTCCATTTTGGGTTTGAACTGGTGGCCATGAATCATCTATTTTCATGTTTACATGGCTAATCTAAATATATCTCTCATTTGCATTTGGATTGCTCTTATTTGAGAGATGTTTACAATATTTTCTCAACTTGTTATGATGAACAAATATATGCTTTGCATAAATCCTAGGGTTATTTGTGCATGCTCCAAAGTTATACATACCTTGGAAATCAAATGAGACAGATTCGTAATATACTGTCTAGGTTTACCCTCTATTTCTCAATCTCATAGGGGTATGTTCTCCATATCATAAAAGGATATGTTACCTACAAAAATACAGATGGCATCATCTATCAGGTTACTCCCCTTTCTTTGGCAAAAAATACTTTTATTCCTGTGTATAAAATTGCTTGTTGTAATACCTTAATCCAGGAATACATATGTTGAATAGGTTTGCTGCACCAGGAATGACCACCGTTCTGATAGGTTATATAAACTTCTACTGTAAATAGACAGAAATACACACAATTGCCAAATTGTAAGAAGGCTATGGTCTTCTGGTAATGGTTAAAAAACGACAATTAGTAGGTTTTGAAAGTTTTATTACCTTTCGTTATGTAGTTTGAGGTCCCCTCATGGGGTCTGGAGGAGTTTAAATCACTTCCTTCTATTTCCGATTTTGATAATCGCTTTTGAACTTCTTTTTTTCTTTCTTTTAGGTTCAAGTTGTCTAGTTGGATAAAGCAGAACCCGGGATATGGTTGTAATCAAACCTGCTGTTAGGGTTTTTATTTTCATTTTACCTATTGATGTTATTATAGAAACTCCTTAAGTTTTTTAGTGAGTTCTAAGTTGTATTATGGCTTACAGGCTCTTTCTTTCTATATTGCGCGTTGTTTTTAGCGTTTTACCCACTAGGTTCAAAATGGCTTTTATCGCCATTTTTGAGGGGTATTGTAATACGAGCCCTGGGTTTGTTATCATAGTTACACCCACTAGTGACCCCGTTCTCATGCAGATGGCGCTAGGGGAATTGACTGCATAACCCTCCAGAAATTATAAAACTGCCGCTAGCCGTCGATGTCCTGCATTTTTGCACTAGCGGTTTTGGCGGGTAGCAAAGACTCACTCGGAGCCTCCCGGCTTACCTTTTTAAAAATCAGCGGCCTCCCTGTCATTTCGCTCCCGGTGCAGCATCAGCGGTAACAACCGGAGATGTCTGCGCTTTCTTTTTATCTCCCCTATCCGGGTTAAAGGTGACGGAGGTCCCGGTCACGTGGTCCGCACTTTACGTGTCGGCCATTTTCAGATGGGCTAAGTATATGTGTCCCTCTGGATTTAGTAGTAATATGTTCCTAAGGCCGATATATATATATTTTCCAAAAGGAAACAAAGCGTATATCTATTTTTGATATTATCTTCGCTCAATTCGGTTGTACGCCAATCAAACTCGTTACTTAATCAAGCAATAATATTGCGATAACATATTCCTAAAGTCGGTGTATATACGTTTTCCTAAAGGAAACAAAGCCTATATCTGTTTTTAAAATTATCTTAGCGCGATTCGATTAATGCTAGTAGAAATTGTAGCTTACTGGCGATATTCTATTATGCTATTAGTCACGTGATCTGCATAAAACGTGTCCGCCATTTTGGATTGGGCAAAATATGTGTATCTCTTTTGGTTTAGTAATACTGTCTTACCAGATGCAGATTTATATATGCTTTCCTAATGGCAAAACAAAGCATATGACTATAGTAGATTTTATTCATTATTATGGCGCTGTACGTTTATACTATTATAAAATAGCTCCATTATAGCATTTCCATAGGGACAACATGGTTTTTTTTGGAGTTGTGTAATAAACTCATATTTTTGGTATAGTGGAAAAGGATGAATTCATCTATAAGCCAAGTTATTTGCTGAGGGCCTTATGTTGTCATTGTGAGAGTTAGTAATTATTAGGTTTTTAGCTGTTATTACATGATCTAGATTTGCCTAAATAATTCTCTCCCAATCTTCCTTGCTATTTAAGCCATTTCGTACTGAATTAAACTTGGACATATAGAATTGCTCTCTTTTTTTACGTTTTGTGTCGATGTCCCCTCCTCTCATGTTCATTTTCACGGTTTCTAAAACACACCAATTTAGATCTTGTTGGTTGTGTTTTGCCGTGGTCCAATGCTCCACTAGTGGTGCCGTGACTTTCTGCGTTCTAATCGCTGATCTGTGCTCATTTAATCTTACCCTTATCTCTCTAGATGTTTCACCTATGTATATTAAGTTACAGGGGCATTTTATTAGGTAAATTAAATTTTTTGATCTGCAATTAAAGAATTCATGGGCTTTGTGTATCTTCTCCCCTATCTTAATTTCTGCACCTTTAAGAATGCCCTTGCAATTACCACAACCACTACATGGAAAGGTACCCTTGGGCAGTGGCTTCCTGTCTATTGTAGATTGGGTTTGATGATTGATTTCTCTATAGGTTTTTACAAGACTGTTTCTTATTGTTTTATTACGTCTATATGAAAACATGGGTTTAGGAAGAGTGGAGTCCGTTTGTTTTTCCACCAAGTGCCAGTTGCGGTTTATTATGTTTTTAATTTTATTGTTAAGGCAACTATGGTTTGTGACAAACGTAAGCGGGATCGTCTGTTCCTCTCTGTCTTTAGTTTTAAAAAATTCATCTCGATTATAATATTTTGCCCTTTTGTAGGAATGTCTGATTAGTTTTCTGGGGTACCCCCTTTCTACAAATTTTTCAGTGAGAATTTTGGCGTGTTTATCAAAGTCCGAGTTTTTAGTACAATTTCTCCTTAGCCTGAGGAACTGACCATACGGTATATTATTTTTCTGGCAAGGGGGATGGTAGCTATTGAAGTGCAGCATTGTATTTCTGTCCGTGGGTTTGGTGAAAAGTTCAACCACCAGTTTTCCTGTCTCACACTTTATTGTTACATCAAGGAATTCACATCTGGTGTTACTTATACAGTGAGTGAACCTTAGATTATTGTCCCCTAAATTGAGCCAAAGAATAAATTCCATAAGGGTTTCTCTGTGCCCCGTCCAAATGAAAAAAACGTCATCTATATAACGTGTCCAATTAGAGATATTCTCAAAAAATGGTGCAGAGGGATTAAAAATATGTTTTTCCTCGAATTTAGATACGTAAAGACAAGCCAGGCTGGGGGCACAAGTAGCCCCCATACTGGTGCCCTTGATTTGTTTGAATAGGGATTCCTCGAATAAAAATATGTTATTTTTTAGGATGATCATGATGCACTCGATGATAAAGGTCGAGTGTGGACTAAGATCAGCATCTTCTGTTTTTAGGAACTCCGACACTGTTCTGATTGTGTCGTCCTGCGGAATGTTAGAGTATAGAGCCTCAATGTCTAGTGAGACCAGGAATTGGTTTTCAGGGTTAAAGTCTAGATTTTCTATCTTTTCAATCATTGAGGTTGTATCTTTTACATAGGCCGGTTGCCTCTTCACTATCGGTTGTAGGAAGATATCCGTGTACTTGCTAAGTGGTTCTGTTAAGGAATTGAGACTAGAGACAATAGGTCTCATAGGTGGGTCTTTTATGTTTTTATGCACCTTCGGTAGTCCATATAGTGCTGGTATGGTAGGACAGGTGTTATTTAAGAAACCATACTCATCCTGGCAAATGATATCGTCTTCTTTTGCCCATTGTATTAAGTTCGTGATTTTTTTGGTCACTGCACTCAGTTCCTCTCTGTTTGAAGGGCAGTAGTTTTCTCTGTTGTTTAGGAGTAAATACATGCGTGCATTGTAATCTGTTGTATCCATAATCACAATGCCGCCCCCTTTATCCGCTGGCTTTATTGTGATGGAAGTGTCTTCTTCTAAGGTTTTTAAAGACTGTTTCTCTGATTTGGTGAAATTGTTGTCTACCCAGATTTTTTTATCAAGGAGGTCTTCAATGCTTTTTTCTACGCATCTTTCGAACGTTTCTATGTCTTTTTTAACCATATTGGACTGTGGAGTCCATTTGGACCTAGCTTTAAGTCCTGATTTATTTTCAAATGTTGTCCTTTCTTTACCTTCAAAGTAGGCATTTAGCCGTACTTTTCTAAAAAAGCTTTGAAGGTCCCTTTCCAAGCTATATCTATCAACGGGGCTAGCAATGGCATATCCTAAACCCTTTTCCAGGATCTTTTTGTCAGTGTCTGAGATATTTTTGGAAGATAAGTTTATAATGGGAGCCTTCTTGTTGTTTTCATCTAATCCCAGTTCTTCTGGCTCCGCGTATTGTAGTGACGTGGTTGGTATTGGGGTTTGGTGTTGTATCCACCCCTCCCTCTGCTTTTCCCTCTCTGTGGACCAAAGGTTTTCGGGCGTTGGTCTAAAAAAGGTAGACTGTCCCTGATGTCGCTAGTAGTTTCTTTTTCCTTATTGTTTGTCTCCTGGTGTATCTCATTTTCTGAGTCGGAGCTTGTGTATGAAGTGTCAAAGAAGCGTACCTTCTTTCTCTGAAAGTTACGACCTGGTTGTGACCATTGCCTTCTATTTTGATAATCTTCTTGTACTTTTTCAAAATAATCTTTTTGAAGGTATGGATAGACCCTTTCTAGGTTATATTGGGCTACATCCTTTCCGAGTTTGTTGGATTTTTTATTAATCATAAAATCCCGATACCCTGATATATCAGCTTGTATAGCTTCTAATTTACGTTTTGCCTCGTCAAGGGCATCACATTCTCTTAGTTTCCTTTCTAATTCCTCTATTTCTGCTCTTTCAATTATTAAGACCTCCTGTGCTGTTTCTATTATAAGATATTTACAAAAAGGGGTGGTGAGGGACAGAGTCTCTGAATTAAGCAGAAAGCTCTCACCCAGTCAAAAGATCAGGGCTAGATCCAACACCGTTTTTTAGCTCACTGCACCATCCCAGTTTCAGAACCTGGCTGTATGCAAATTAGTCTGTTCCTGTCCCAGTGCATGATGGGAACAGGACAAACCAAACTACAGAAGCCAATTCTTACACTGGGAAGGAAACAAGCTCCCGGGGACCGGTTTCTGGCATTACAGCCGTCTTCGGCCCGGTTTGCTTGAATCCTGATGGTGCAATGAGCAAGGGTCTCACATCTGAGAATACCCTTCCACGCTTAGGGTGGACAAAAATATTTACAAAAAGGGGTGGTGAGGGACAGAGTCTCTGAATTAAGCAGAAAGCTCTCACCCAGTCAAAAGATCAGGGCTAGATCCAACACCGTTTTTTAGCTCACTGCACCATCCCAGTTTCAGAACCTGGCTGTATGCAAATTAGTCTGTTCCTGTCCCAGTGCATGATGGGAACAGGACAAACCAAACTACAGAAGCCAATTCTTACACTGGGAAGGAAACAAGCTCCCGGGGACCGGTTTCTGGCATTACAGCCGTCTTCGGCCCGGTTTGCTTGAATCCTGATGGTGCAATGAGCAAGGGTCTCACATCTGAGAATACCCTTCCACGCTTAGGGTGGACAAAAATATTTACAAAAAGGGGTGGTGAGGGACAGAGTCTCTGAATTAAGCAGAAAGCTCTCACCCAGTCAAAAGATCAGGGCTAGATCCAACACCGTTTTTTAGCTCACTGCACCATCCCAGTTTCAGAACCTGGCTGTATGCAAATTAGTCTGTTCCTGTCCCAGTGCATGATGGGAACAGGACAAACCAAACTACAGAAGCCAATTCTTACACTGGGAAGGAAACAAGCTCCCGGGGACCGGTTTCTGGCATTACAGCCGTCTTCGGCCCGGTTTGCTTGAATCCTGATGGTGCAATGAGCAAGGGTCTCACATCTGAGAATACCCTTCCACGCTTAGGGTGGACAAAAATATTTACAAAAAGGGGTGGTGAGGGACAGAGTCTCTGAATTAAGCAGAAAGCTCTCACCCAGTCAAAAGATCAGGGCTAGATCCAACACCGTTTTTTAGCTCACTGCACCATCCCAGTTTCAGAACCTGGCTGTATGCAAATTAGTCTGTTCCTGTCCCAGTGCATGATGGGAACAGGACAAACCAAACTACAGAAGCCAATTCTTACACTGGGAAGGAAACAAGCTCCCGGGGACCGGTTTCTGGCATTACAGCCGTCTTCGGCCCGGTTTGCTTGAATCCTGATGGTGCAATGAGCAAGGGTCTCACATCTGAGAATACCCTTCCACGCTTAGGGTGGACAAAAATATTTACAAAAAGGGGTGGTGAGGGACAGAGTCTCTGAATTAAGCAGAAAGCTCTCACCCAGTCAAAAGATCAGGGCTAGATCCAACACCGTTTTTTAGCTCACTGCACCATCCCAGTTTCAGAACCTGGCTGTATGCAAATTAGTCTGTTCCTGTCCCAGTGCATGATGGGAACAGGACAAACCAAACTACAGAAGCCAATTCTTACACTGGGAAGGAAACAAGCTCCCGGGGACCGGTTTCTGGCATTACAGCCGTCTTCGGCCCGGTTTGCTTGAATCCTGATGGTGCAATGAGCAAGGGTCTCACATCTGAGAATACCCTTCCACGCTTAGGGTGGACAAAAATATTTACAAAAAGGGGTGGTGAGGGACAGAGTCTCTGAATTAAGCAGAAAGCTCTCACCCAGTCAAAAGATCAGGGCTAGATCCAACACCGTTTTTTAGCTCACTGCACCATCCCAGTTTCAGAACCTGGCTGTATGCAAATTAGTCTGTTCCTGTCCCAGTGCATGATGGGAACAGGACAAACCAAACTACAGAAGCCAATTCTTACACTGGGAAGGAAACAAGCTCCCGGGGACCACCACCCCCTTTTGTAAATCGTTTCTATTATAAGAAGCATCCAATCTCGGCTGCATCTATTCGCAATAAGGGTCCAATTGTCTATAAATTTTTTAACCTTAATGAAGACCCCTGGTTCGTTTGTTATTTGCAAGCCTTTGGGGATGATACCCTTTTTACAGTAGTCAATTAAAAATTCTGCATGTAGTTCTGTCCTTACAATTTTTTTCTTTAAATTCCACAGTTCTTTCCATTGGTCTTCCTTACTGTTGTCAATAATCACAGTTGGTGTGCTTCTATTTGAGCCATGTATCATTTTATTAAATTGCTCTTCCATATATCCATGTGTCTTAATACCTTCCATGGTTCTACAAAAGCTCCCCAGCTAACAAGCTGTATTAGTTAAACGGGATATGGTTGTAATCAAACCTGCTGTTAGGGTTTTTATTTTCATTTTACCTATTGATGTTATTATAGAAACTCCTTAAGTTTTTTAGTGAGTTCTAAGTTGTATTATGGCTTACAGGCTCTTTCTTTCTATATTGCGCGTTGTTTTTAGCGTTTTACCCACTAGGTTCAAAATGGCTTTGATTACAACCATATCCCGGGTTCTGCTTTATCCAACTAGACAACTTGAACCTAAAAGAAAGAAAAAAAGAAGTTCAAAAGCGATTATCAAAATCGGAAATAGAAGGAAGTGATTTAAACTCCTCCAGACCCCATGAGGGGACCTCAAACTACATAACGAAAGGTAATAAAACTTTCAAAACCTACTAATTGTCGTTTTTTAACCATTACCAGAAGACCATAGCCTTCTTACAATTTGGCAATTGTGTGTATTTCTGTCTATTTACAGTAGAAGTTTATATAACCTATCAGAACGGTGGTCATTCCTGGTGCAGCAAACCTATTCAACATATGTATTCCTGGATTAAGGTATTACAACAAGCAATTTTATACACAGGAATAAAAGTATTTTTTGCCAAAGAAAGGGGAGTAACCTGATAGATGATGCCATCTGTATTTTTGTAGGTAACATATCCTTTTATGATATGGAGAACATACCCCTATGAGATTGAGAAATAGAGGGTAAACCTAGACAGTATATTACGAATCTGTCTCATTTGATTTCCAAGGTATGTATAACTTTGGAGCATGCACAAATAACCCTAGGATTTATGCAAAGCATATATTTGTTCATCATAACAAGTTGAGAAAATATTGTAAACATCTCTCAAATAAGAGCAATCCAAATGCAAATGAGAGATATATTTAGATTAGCCATGTAAACATGAAAATAGATGATTCATGGCCACCAGTTCAAACCCAAAATGGAATAGCATAATTGTAAAGAGAATATTGCCTGTATGTGAAAATCTTAAATGGGAAGAAGTTAATCTATTAGAGAAAAACTTCCTGTATGTGAAAGTCTAGAATTACGTTGATGAATAACTGTAATGAACGAGTATAGGAAAGTTGTTGCTGTTATGACTAGTTTCTTCAATAAATGTGCAATGTTTTTTAAATAATGAGAACAATATGTATAGGTCATAGCTCGAGGTCTTGTTATAAACTGTGTATAATTGTGGCATTCTCTTTTTAGTGATTTTAAAAACCCGTCCTGAAGAAGGTGTGACACACTGGTCAAGACACCGAAACGCTGCGTCGACTCTTTGGTTTTTATTGTAATGTTTTTGTACAATGATGCAACTTGTGATGTACTGTAATGTGATGAAATTTTAATAAATCATTGTTTTTAATTTACTCAAATACAGTTAGATCCTTTTTTTGAATGCCACAGGAATTATATCTGTTTTGTTTTAGTTGATGATGTTTAGCTGACCTCGAGTAGTTAAAATTGTTTCTCACATGGTTATTAGGGTCCAGGTCGAATAACAGGACTAGGTGTGACACAACAATTGTGTTGAAGCCACGCTAGGTCCTTTGGGAACAAGGGGCTGTGACAGAGGGTATTTCCTGACAACTAGGGACTTTTTTGTGTTTTAACATTACTCTACCCTGTCCCATATTGGCATATAGGGGATCTCCCTCTTTTTTCTTGTTTATCCTAGTCGGTTATGCAGTCATCCTACTCACTCATGAAAAGAATCAATCACACTTACATTTACTCACCTACACAGTTATACACACGACCTATTTCTCTCTTGCCATATATGGTGAAGGTTGCGTAGAAAACTGTGAACCTCTAGTTGATGAATTTTGTGGAAGAGGCTTCCCTGCTTCACGATTCTCAGTTTGGCTTCCGCCCACAACATTCGACGGAGTCAGCACTACTTATGGCAGTGGAGGCCATACGGCAGGGTGTGGATGAGGGCCAGACTATGGCCCTGATCCTTCTGGACCTAAGCGCAGCATTCGACACTGTAGCTCATTCTATCTTGCAACAGTGTCTGGATGATGGAGGGGTATCGGGAGAGGCGCTTAGATGGATCCAGTCCTTCCTGACAAGCAGATGCTTTCAAGTCCGTCTGGGAGATTGTTATTCTAGGGAGATCAGTTTGGGCCAGAGCGTGCCGCAGGGCTCGTCCCTGAGCCCAACTCTGTTCAATCTATATGTCTCCCCGTTGGCGGCAATTGTTGAAAGTCATGGCCTGCGCCTTGTGTCTTATGCCGACCACATGCAGATGCAGTTGGTCATCTCCCTCTCACGCATGCCAAGTCTTGTGGCGGACAGTTTCAGAGTTTGCATGCAAGAACTGGCAACTTGGATGTCCGCCAACTGTTTGAAACTAAACGGTAGCAAAACCGAGGTACTCATGGTGGGGGGAGGGCCATCTGTCTGGTCGTCGGCATGGTGGCCACCCTGTCTGGGAGAAACCCCTGTCCCTTGCCAGGAAGCAAGGAATCTCGGGGTGTGGCTTGATGTCGACCTCGCCTTTGGCCCCCAGATTGGCCGGGTGGTGGGGGTATGCTTCGGAGTTTTAAAAACTCTGAGGAAGGTCTTGGACCCTCTATCTATCACAGCTCGTCGGACGCTGGTGCATGCCCTCGTCACCTCGCGCCCAGATTGCGGCAATTTGCTGTATCTGGGGGCCACGGGAGGGGCCTTCAACTGCCTCCAGGTGCTGCAAAATGCAGCTGCACGTTTAGTTCTGAGGCTCCCCAGGAGATCTCCCTCTAAAGCAGCGCTTCAGGCCTTACACTGTCTTCCTGTCAGGAGCAGGGTGGAGTTCAAGGCTCGTTCCACGTGTCATCGCATCCTGAGCGGTAAAGCCCCTGCCCCGCTACAGAGTCTGGTCACTCGTTATGAGCCTATACGGGACCTGCGTTCCTCCTGTACAGGGCTATTGAAAATTCCAACAATAAAGAAGGCTCGAATGGGGGGCAGGTCTTTTAGATATCTGGCCGCTAAGCAGTGGAATTCCCTGCCTATAGAGCTACGTTTGGAGCCTTCAGAGTCCACTTTTAGAAGAAAATGTAAGACTCACCTATACGGAAGGTAGGAGGCTGTGATGGCTGTTTGGACTGTTTACTCTACTTAGCATAGCGCGGGGACACGCCGGTGCGCGTAACAAGGCGCTCTATAAATTTTCCTAATAATAATAATAATAATAACAGCTCATTTATTCATATACATAGTACTCATAGTTACTTTGTTATAAAATCACTGTTACAATTTTACACTCATCCATACAGTCACTCTCACAATCACTGACTCTTATATATACTTATTTATATACACCAACTCTCACATACAATGCGTTTTATTTTTGTACTTCGTTGGAGATGTAGCAGTGAGGCATATATTCATTCACCAACACACCCATAAACACGCTCAGTCACCAAAACTGTTTCCACATGCACTCTTAAACTCATACACCTAGTCAAACAACCACTCACACATCTATTTACTTTCACACCCCCCCCACCCAGCCACACACACACACTCAGTCTCCCATACACATACTGATCCAACTAATCAATAACTAATATAGACAATCATATAGCTAGTGACCAACTGATACAGCGGGTTACACAACAACAGACAGAGTGATACAGACATTTAAACAGTTTAGTCACTAATCCATGTATTTAGTGAGACACTTTTAATTACTCCCTTAAACAGTCAGTCAAGCAGCTATTAAATCCTCCACCCAAACACTTATATATCCACTCATTCTTCAATACAGATTGGTATATATATAATACATATTTAAATGTCAAACAAAACCACATTTACTGGATGATGTTATCAGTGATGTCATCAGTGATGTCACTGACCATGTCATGTTTTGTACGAGTGAAATGTCCAGCTAACTATAACACTCCTGAAACCTATGGTTTTTTCAGTGATATATATATAATTGTAATAAGCAAATCTGTTTTTTTCAAATAAGTACATATCAGTCACAGGTTGTTTTATTTATAATTTTTATTTGTTTTCTTTATTCTAGAGCATATGAAGAAAAGAAGCGGTAGAATTTACAGATACCGAGAGAATCTTTTCATGTATACTTCATAAATTGAGTGAAATTGTGGTGAATTGGGGGAATGAAATGCCCACTTGGGCTCAATAACTTTTTCTAAGTTGGTCACTCAGAATGAGCGAAAAAGAAATTGTGACAAGGGGATACAATAAGGCATTTAATCAATGCGGTGATGTATAGCCGGGGATGCCCACTGGGGCTAGATACCTTACAGTCACTAAAGTCTGTCCTGATTAACAGAGGACTAAGAGGCAAAGCGCACACAGACGAAAGTAACTTAAGTAAAGTTACCCCTGTTTTCAATTACCCCTGTCTCCATTTTTATGTTGAAATCCCCATAAGCCCTATGGCTTTAAAAAGAGTTTAATATAGACGTTTGTTACTGAAAAGAATATGGTTTAATATTCAATATACCGTTAGAAAATTTATGCATAAGGAGGTAAAGGAATTATTTACATTTGCTATTTTATTTGAGAATCACAGTTATAGTCTGTTTTTCTGTTTCATTATTTGCACAACTATCACATGACTATTTAAGTTGCAGTTTGGATGTTGAAATTTACTCGTGAGCAAGGGTCACAGACCCGAAACGCGTAGAGTGATTGCCTTTAAACTGTCTAATTAAAAGGCTTTTTGGGAGATCCAAGTGTTCGTGCGTTTTCTTCGAAGGAATATTGAAGAAACATTTGACTCTATATGTATATATATATATATATATATATATATATATATATATATATATATATATATATATATATATATATATATATATATATATATATATATTAATTTTCAAAAGGATTTAATTTTTACCACGAACTTTCGGCAACTCACTGGAGTAGTTACATGCACTACTGATCCCAGGATGCCACGAGGGTGGCCACGCCCACCAGGGCCAGGATCACGAGTATAATAGGTGCACACGAAACAGCCGGTGGTTCTTGGTTGCAGTCCACAAGCCCAGGATGAAGTGCTTGATACACGAAACGCGTCGGCTGGACTCTGCTTTTATTCAACTTGCTGGAAAGTCCTGTTGTTTTGCTCATCAGCTGCCATTAAAGATTTGAAGCGATACTTACCTGTGTGGGCTCCCTCTGTTGGAGGTAACTTCGTGTGTGATATAGTAAATGCGGTTGATCTCAGCCGCTTGAAGGAGCCCCGCTGTTCGTAAACGGCCCCGCAGTGACGCCGAGAGGTGTGACAGCATTTGGGACAGGAGCTGAGTAATGGCTGCACAAACATGATGGCAGATGTAACGGGACTGTACCGCAACCCACTGGGGGTTTTCAAAAGGATTTAATTTTTACCACGAACTTTCGGCAACTCACTGGAGTAGTTACATGCACTACTGATCCCAGGATGCCACGAGGGTGGCCACGCCCACCAGGGCCAGGATCACGAGTATAATAGGTGCACACGAAACAGCCGGTGGTTCTTGGTTGCAGTCCACAAGCCCAGGATGAAGTGCTTGATACACGAAACGCGTCGGCTGGACTCTGCTTTTATTCAACTTGCTGGAAAGTCCTGTTGTTTTGCTCATCAGCTGCCATTAAAGATTTGAAGCGATACTTACCTGTGTGGGCTCCCTCTGTTGGAGGTAACTTCGTGTGTGATATAGTAAATGCGGTTGATCTCAGCCGCTTGAAGGAGCCCCGCTGTTCGTAAACGGCCCCGCAGTGACGCCGAGAGGTGTGACAGCAATTGGGACAGGAGCTGAGTAATGGCTGCACAAACATGATGGCAGATGTAACGGGACTGTACCGCAACCCACTGGGGGTTTTCAAAAGGATTTAATTTTTACCACGAACTTTCGGCAACTCACTGGAGTAGTTACATGCACTACTGATCCCAGGATGCCACGAGGGTGGCCACGCCCACCAGGGCCAGGATCACGAGTATAATAGGTGCACACGAAACAGCCGGTGGTTCTTGGTTGCAGTCCACAAGCCCAGGATGAAGTGCTTGATACACGAAACGCGTCGGCTGGACTCTGCTTTTATTCAACTTGCTGGAAAGTCCTGTTGTTTTGCTCATCAGCTGCCATTAAAGATTTGAAGCGATACTTACCTGTGTGGGCTCCCTCTGTTGGAGGTAACTTCGTGTGTGATATAGTAAATGCGGTTGATCTCAGCCGCTTGAAGGAGCCCCGCTGTTCGTAAACGGCCCCGCAGTGACGCCGAGAGGTGTGACAGCATTTGGGACAGGAGCTGAGTAATGGCTGCACAAACATGATGGCAGATGTAACGGGACTGTACCGCAACCCACTGGGGGTTTTCAAAAGGATTTAATTTTTACCACGAACTTTCGGCAACTCACTGGAGTAGTTACATGCACTACTGATCCCAGGATGCCACGAGGGTGGCCACGCCCACCAGGGCCAGGATCACGAGTATAATAGGTGCACACGAAACAGCCGGTGGTTCTTGGTTGCAGTCCACAAGCCCAGGATGAAGTGCTTGATACACGAAACGCGTCGGCTGGACTCTGCTTTTATTCAACTTGCTGGAAAGTCCTGTTGTTTTGCTCATCAGCTGCCATTAAAGATTTGAAGCGATACTTACCTGTGTGGGCTCCCTCTGTTGGAGGTAACTTCGTGTGTGATATAGTAAATGCGGTTGATCTCAGCCGCTTGAAGGAGCCCCGCTGTTCGTAAACGGCCCCGCAGTGACGCCGAGAGGTGTGACAGCATTTGGGACAGGAGCTGAGTAATGGCTGCACAAACATGATGGCAGATGTAACGGGACTGTACCGCAACCCACTGGGGGTTTTCAAAAGGATTTAATTTTTACCACGAACTTTCGGCAACTCACTGGAGTAGTTACATGCACTACTGATCCCAGGATGCCACGAGGGTGGCCACGCCCACCAGGGCCAGGAACACGAGTATAATAGGTGCACACGAAACAGCCGGTGGTTCTTGGTTGCAGTCCACAAGCCCAGGATGAAGTGCTTGATACACGAAACGCGTCGGCTGGACTCTGCTTTTATTCAACTTGCTGGAAAGTCCTGTTGTTTTGCTCATCAGCTGCCATTAAAGATTTGAAGCGATACTTACCTGTGTGGGCTCCCTCTGTTGGAGGTAACTTCGTGTGTGATATATATATATATATATATATATATATATATATATATATATATATATATATGGAGCCAAATGTTTCTTCAATATTCCTTCGAAGAAAACACACGAATATATATATATATATATATATATATATATATATATATATATATATATATATATATATATATATATATATATATATATATATGTTTACATGAGCATCACACACTTTATATTTGCAGTGTCTGAAAAACTAGTTTACAACCTGCAGTATTTGCACATTAGAGTGTTTACATCTGCATTATGCACTTTAATACTGTCTGTGTTCTGCCCTCTGCCACAGCTTGTCATTTTATTTATAAAATGTACTTAAGGTGCTTATATGTATTTTATTGCCATATTTTAATTGCCGATTTTAGGAACAGTAACAGTGCTCGCTTTGTTCTTTAAAAAATAATCACGTATTGATACCGGTATGATTGTTAGCAATGAATGCAATTTAACGCAATATATATCAAATTTTGCAATTTTTTGCATAATGCTCTTTAATTGTATGCAATGTATAGGCTTTAGATACTAGGCATCTAACGGTCATTATTACAGTCAAGTTATGTAATTAACAAGCGTATACGTATAAGAAAGACGCATTTCAAAATGGCACCCATGTTAGTTCCTTTGCAGTAGGGCTATGTATTACGATGGTCCTCTGTTTATGTTTACCAATCACTCGATTTTGGTGCGCATTTGTGTTTGTTTGTTTTAAAGCACAGTGGTAGCCCTCATTCTCGCTATCAGTGAGCAAGGACTTTACGTCCGAAACGCGTCTGAAGGCTTACACCACTTCACTTTTGGAATGAATGAAAGCAGTATAAATTGAAGAATGACTCTGGCGCATTTCTGTTGTCTGCGTACTGGTTTGTGCTACCAAGAGCACTGAGGACTAGTTGGATTTATATATATATATATTCACTGAAAAAACCATAGGTTATAGACCATATATAGTTAGGAATTAGCATTTACAAAACCTTGAAAATTCACTGAAAAAACCATAGGTTATAGACCATATATAGTTAATAATTAGCATTTACAAAACCTTATTTTACTCACACAAAACCATTGAAATTCGCATATATAGTTAGTTGCACTAACTATATATCGCGCACTCGCAATCCACTGCAATATTAACTTGCGTTACAACATACAAGACATCTACAGAGGAGATGGTGTGCACTTCTCAGATGAGGGGAATAGAATATTCCTCCTGAATTTTAGACTGTGCATTGGAACCTACTTGTAGGTACCTAAATCAGCCACAGAACCCAAAAGCTCTTTTCAGAGCTACCCTACCTCTGATGATTCAGAACGTTTATCTTTTTCTAACTTTTTTCACTATTTTTCTCCAAAGTACGCTCCCCAGTACGCTTACCGGTGCACGTACCGGGCGCTCCCCACGTAAAATTGTTTTTAATTTTTATTTTTTGCCTATATGACCGTCCTAAGCCCCCCTCAGAAAACCTAGAGGGTCAGGAAGTGTCTTCCCTGCCCCCTACTACCCATTCCGAACATTGTTTGCCCTCCATCTTGTGTCTCAATTCTACCGAAACACAAAATGGAGGACTCCCGTTATGCTGCCGGTACGCGTACCGGGGCACGCATCGGTAAGCGCTCGTTAAAAAAAGGTGGGAAAGTAATTTACAGAAAAAACACTGGAGACACTTTCATCAAATATAGAATAGGCCTTACTACATAGCAATCCCTACCATTTACCCAAATTTGGTGGTATTCCATTGAGCCATTTGGGCTGTAGCCCTGTCTAAATATCCCGAGGTAAATTACATGACAAAAACACATATGAAACTGTTTGAATTTTTAACCAATTAAAATGTTACTTACATTTTGTACTTTTATGTGCTGACATTTGATTGGTTAAGTACATGAATATATATAAAAGATGAGAGGGAAACACAGCCATTTTGACTAACACTACCTAAGGTACATTTGGAAAAGAATTTGACAGAAACTTCAACTACTTTGAAGAAGGTAAGTTGTTAATTTGAAAGGAGAACTATGTTATGCACTTTAAGTTAATTTTGTAAAACGTTTTCAGATAGTTATATACTGTCCCTCTATAAGAGTTAGACATTGAGAAAGGATTATTTATTTAAATTATTGATTGAGTTAGGCTTCTGTGGTATAATTATGAATTTACTTAGACTTCATCACAGGCACTTTTTAATAGTTCTACTTCCTGCCTGAAACCATACACTGCCCAAAGATAACTTCACTGTTAAAAACTCACAAGTACCTGTCTGAACTTAAACCCAACAGTGCCCTATCTCTACTGATATATTTATTTTGTATGCAATTTACAGAACGAAAATGGAAGCACAACAGAATGAAAATAATATTTCATTTCAAATTAAAATGGAAAACAATCCAAAGGAAGACAAAGAAGAAATAGACTTTTTGGATGACACTGTAGACCAAGACTTTATTAAATGTGTTGAAGAAATTGAAGGATGGAATGAAAAGGAGGACATACCAGATGAATTAATGTTGCAAATTCTTTTAGATTTCGAACAATCACAACAATAAATTTAAATTTTAAAAGTTAAAATTGTTTGAGACATTATTCTTTTTTATATGAAAATTATGAAATAGTACCCAACAAGATATAATATAAAGTGAGACTTAAAATATACTGTGCAACTTTTTTGTGTTACATAGTAAGTTTGCTCATAGTTACTTCCTTTCTCCAACTATATTATTTCCAATGTGTATTTAACATCTCTTTATCATGTCCTGCCTCCATATTGTTTCTGCTTTCCTGACAGACTATGGTATGAATTCCATATACCACAATAACTTCTGAAACAACATGCAACTACAGAGCTCGGGCCTTCAACTACAGAGCTCGCAGTACATGCGAGCGGGACGCTCTGCTGAATCACTTGCCTTGGACCCACCGGGAGTTCTTTGTTTGCACCAACTTCTTGCGGAACCCGCTCCGCGGGTCCCGCTGCGCCAGGAGTGCCGCCTGCAGCCTTAACCAGCGGAACTACGTGGGAGGCTGAACCTTCGGGGCTGCGAGCGTGCGTGTGTGCTCCACTGGGACTGCATATCCCAGGAGCGCCCGCTTGCCTGACTCGCCACACCTGGGCCGCTCTCCCCGACCCCTCCCACCACTTTACCGAGCCTTCAACTACAGAGCTCGCAGTACATGCGAGCGGGACGCTCTGCTGAATCACTTGCCTTGGACCCACCGGGAGTTCTTTGTTTGCACCAACTTCTTGCGGAACCCGCTCCGCGGGTCCCGCTGCGCCAGGAGTGCCGCCTGCAGCCTTAACCAGCGGAACTACGTGGGAGGCTGAACCTTCGGGGCTGCGAGCGTGCGTGTGTGCTCCACTGGGACTGCATATCCCAGGAGCGCCCGCTTGCCTGACTCGCCACACCTGGGCCGCTCTCCCCGACCCCTCCCACCACTTTACCTACGTAGTTGAACACCATTTAAGGCACCTGGCACTCCCGCTGCGCGGGAGCGCCGGGAGAAGCCCGGGACAAGGGCGGGACCGTCCAAGGCCGTCACCGGCCGGAGCAGGCCGGGCTGGGCCCACCCTCTTGGTTTCCCATATTTGTGCAGGTACTTACAGGCTTTATAATTTTGTTGCACCCGTTTTGGGTGGGATAACTGACTGACCCTCCTGGAGTTTAACCATGCCTTCGCCAACAAAGGAGAGTACCCCTCAGAAGCCGGGTGGAGTGAAAAATGGGACTCTTGAAAAGTATTTTGCACGGGCTGTGGGGGAGGCGGATAAAGAGGGAAATTTGTCAAGGCTAAGGGCGGAACGGAGACGATCAGTGGACAACCTGACAAACACCCCCATGGGAGATCTATCTATTACTTTAAGGGAGGAGTCAACTCGTATTGAGGATGTTCCACTCTTGTTAAGGGAAGGGATGAACACCTCCCCAATTGAAATCACGAGCACTGCTCTACCTATTAGTATCAGTCCCGCTAGGGGGGCTATAGCTTTAACGTCACAACCGCCCACAACCCGTAACGACAGGCATTCCAAATTGAAAGTAGTCACCACACAAGCAATCCCAGGACCCCCCCCAAAAAAACGTAGGAGAAGGGCAAAGGGAGCACAGGGTGGCAGTAAACCCAAGACTCTACACTTAGACTTTGGGAAATCCTTAAAACATCAGGTATCCACAGCAAAACCACTGGTAGAGTCACACTCTAAATCTAATGCGCAGGAAGTTATAGCTCCCGCCTTGAGCACAGATGTAGGAACTAGTAGTGATAATGTCCCCCTCTCTGTTGTGCCACTGGGAAACTTGGAATTTCTCTTAAGGTCTCTGTTACTCCCGATCAGCGAAAGCGTAAAAAAGATCGAGATCAGACTAACCATACTGGAGGCCACATTGGGAAGTCTGAAAAATCGCAGTGGCCGACAGGAAAGTGATTTAACAGCCATCACTAGCCCCGTAGCCTCGCAAGGGTTAAAACACAGGGTAGTTAACCCAACGCCAATTCCACCTCAGGCCGCAAACGGGGTAGTCCACCAAAAACCACTAAACCCAAATCCCGTAGCCACCAATCCACTCCATGCTAACACACCTAACCCTCCCCCTGTATTAGTACCTCAGGCACATACGACAGAAAACAACATCCTGGACAATCAAAAAATGCCCCCTGCAAGACCTCGTCGTCCTAACCTACCACCTGAGACTAACGACCTCACAGTAGTTATGGCAGGGGTCCCCCAACTTGATGAAGGTGAAATAGAGGATTTTTGTACTCTAAAAACTAGGGTCATTAAGTGGTTAAACAGAAATAGACCTCTCCCGAGACATCTTAACAATGAGATTATAATGGTAAGAAGGGTCCCATGGGTGGGGAGAAGTCAGAAATCCATCACTGGGGACTGTATATTGGTGAGTTTCAGGGACAAGGGCACGGTGTCGCACATTTGTCAAGGGGAAAACATATCAAGGGAATCTACCATCCATACCCTCCGTGTGTCTTTCTTCTTCCCAAGTACCCCAGGCTTACAACATCCACCCCAACGACATGATAGATGGGAGATAGTCGGAAGAAGAGGGCGCCATCAGGCTTCTCATCCCTGGCCTTTTTTGGGTAGAACGGCACCATTCCTCCCAACTTATAACCGGTTTAATTGTCTAAATGGTTTAGAGGGGGTGGATTGACAAATAGATAAGGCCTCTAAGGAGACCGCAGAAAAGGGCGCCCAAGCAGAAACATCAGTGGTGCAAAGACACTTGGCCCTGCAAACCCAATTAGGTAGGGCGGAGGATCCTATGTCTGTAGTTAATGAACAACTAATATATACTCAGACACTGCCTGTAGCTCCATTAGGGGAGGTGGAACTGACTCCATGTCGGTTTCTTAGCTGGAACGTGGCAGGGACTAGAGCCAAAAGACTAGATCCCACATGGATAGACTTCATAGCCAGCAACCACGTAATTGCCCTACAAGAAACATGGGACACCGCACCAACTTTCTGGCTGGATGGGTTCACAAGTTTTACTATTCCAGCAACTCCAAGTAGTGCGGGAAGAGCTAAGGGTGGACTAGTTCTCCTCTTCTCGCTTAAATTGGCAGGGACGTTTAAACAACTAGAGTCTGGCTCCCCAAATATCTTAATGGTAGAATGGACTATCTCACCAGGGCGGGTCTTAGTGGTCTCAAATTTTTATAATTCCTGGGCTAGACAAACAGACACAGCCCATGTGGATCATTTGGAAAATGTTCTTATTGATTATAGTCACAAATCTTGCACTAATTTCGATTTCTTAATCTTAGGTGATTTTAACATCCAAAAATGTGTTTTAAAATGCAACTTAGGCAACCTAGATGGTCAAACAGAAAATGGCAATCTGCACTTTGCTCACACCAAAGCGGGGGAGGCGCTGGAATTTCTCCTTGCTAGCCTTAATATGTCTGAACCCCTTAGCACTGGTAGTGACGAATCCCCGCCCACTTACAAAGGGTCTGAAAGTGGGTCTGTGATAGATTTCATTTTCGTTTCTCAGGGCTTAACCTCTAAGATGGGGATTTACGAGGTAACTGCCTCTCCACATAGTGATCACAACCCAGTCTCTGTACAGGTTCATTGGAGTGACTTATGGAGCAAACACCTGGGTCTTCCCAGGGCTTGCACATCGACGGTGCCCAGTGACCAGGGCAGACGGCTCAAGTGGGGTAAGGTGGTCCAGGAAACCTTTATGGCTTCCCTGTGCCCAAAGATAGAGGAACCCATGCGTATTTGTTTAGACCAAAATGCCTCCAATGAAGAGATTGTTTCAGCTTTTAATTTAATTTGCTCACAAACGGCTGAAGAACTTACAGTTCCCAATTCCAATTTGCCACCCAAGCCATTTAAATGGTTTGATAGAAATTGCTCTAAAGCCCATAAAGAACTGAAAAATGCCCTTAAAATAAAGCCGAGGGATAAAACTCTAATCTCTAAATTAAGACGAGAGTACAAACTGGTTGTCAAAAATAGAAAAAATACAATTAAAAAGAATGCTTGGAATGATTTGCTTGACGTGGATATACTACGGAATAGTAAAAGATTCTGGGACATCATAAACAACCAATTCTTCTCTGGGGAGATCAACACAATCTCCGACTGCATTATCAGTGATGAGAAATGGGTTGATCATTTTAAAAATATATATGGCGGCAATGACCCTGTGAATGGAAATGAGACAGGACTGACCAGGGGCCTAGTGGCAGTAGAATTTAACGAGGAGGAGGTATATAAAGCCATAATGGACTCCACGAAAAATAAGGCTCCGGGCCCGGATGGAGTCCCGGTAGACTTCTTCATATATGCCCCTACCACCTGGTCTAAAGTCCTTACAAATGTCTTCAGGGCAACAAATGATGGATGTTTTCCAGAAACTTGGAACACATCTGTCATAGTACCAATTTTTAAAAAAGGAGACAGGGAGAACCCGGGATGCTACCGCCCAATTTCTTTGATAGACTCTGCCTTTAAGATCCTGGGCAGAGTACTATTGACGAAGTTGAGAACAAGCCTGGAGACCTGTGGGGATCTCGCAGAGATTCAATATGGCCTCAGGGAAAAACGGGGAACCTTAGAGCAATGCTCAAATTTACACCTCCTAATATCGAAGTACACGGTGGCCGGGGAGGGTTCATTATATTTGGCCTTTATGGACCTCTCCTCGGCCTTCGACTTGGTTAATAGGGCCAAGCTCTGGGCTATACTGCGCGAGCTTGGTATTGAGGATCCCTTGGTGGCCCTCATAGCAAGCTTGCACCAAGGCCTTACTGCGAAGGTCCGGGTAACCAGGGAAGGGCGATGCTCTGACAGCTTTAGGTCAAATAAGGGTGTCCGCCAAGGCTGTATCCTAGCCCCACTTTTATTCACCATTTACATTAACGATCTAGGGAAGTCCTTGTTAGCAGGCAACGCTGATGTCCCGCGGGTAGGTGGGAAGCAGATTCCGGCTCTTTTATATGCGGACGATGCTGTTCTCATCGCCCGCACGGGCATTGGGCTACAGACCCTTTTGGAACTCTTTGGCTCCTTTATGGCCAAATTGGATCTAAAAATCAATGTGACTAAATCGCACACAATGATTGTGGGTCCACAAAAAAATAAATCACATACAAAAACCTTTTTCTGCAATGGCGAGGTTCTCTCCAGGGTCCCGGTTTTTCCTTACTTAGGGGTCCTGTTTGATGAGAAGGGCTCCTGGGTCCCGCAAATTAAGGCCAAACATATTTCTTTAGCCCGGTCCACAGCAGCCCTGTTGGATTTTACTAAAAGACTAGGGGCTAAACCAATGGATGCTGTGTTAAAAGTTTACAAAAGTAAATGCATTTCGATAGCCTCATATGGTGCAGCACTGTGGGGCTATACTAATCTGGATAGTATGCAGATAGTAGAGAATAAACTCATTAGACGAATTTTGTCGGTCCCAAACTCCACACCTACCTACTCCATACATGAGGAAGTTGGCCTACCCTATATTATAGATGGATTGAAAATGGCCCCTTTACTTTTTTGGGCCAATACCTGGATAAATACTGAGTTGTCTTTAAATCACACAATTCTTAAAGACGTGATTGCAAGGGAGGGGGCAATGAAAATAGCCTGGCTGAGATATATAAAGTCATCATTCACTGCCCTCGGGAGACCTGACTTATACACAACTCCGTCAATAATCAGGAAAGCGGACATTGCATGGATTAAGAAGGAATTCCAGGGGAGGACACGCTTAGAGAGAGAGGAGTCTGAAGTTAACAAACCGTTAGTAAGAGCACACCTGGTTTTGTCCTCTTCCCCCTCGATGGAACCTTACCTGCAATATGTCTCTAAACCCTTGCACAGATTTTTGCTAACCAGATTCAGAATGAATTTAATCCACTATTCACTAGGTACCTTTCCTACGTGGGGTAAACCGGAACATGCACCACCCTGTGAGTGTGACCAGTTCTCTAATCAGGACACTCTCCATTTCCTGTTTTTCTGTGCATTTTACAATACTGAGAGGAGAAAATATCTAATTCCCCTCCTGAAAACACTGGGCTTTATACAAGTGAGACCTGCCTTGCTTTATCTCCAAAGATTACCGGATGCACATGTCACTTTTTGTGTAGCGAGTTTTTTAACAGCCGCACACAGAGGTAGAAACAAAAGAATCCCTAGAACTGTACTGTTTTAAACTAAAAATCAATATAATAACTGTTACTTTATTGTATGTATCACGGTGACTAATTAAGTGACTCTTTTATGGACACTATGTAAAAACAAAATGAATTGTGGGTATTTTTAAAATGTCTTTTTTAAATATATGTATGTCTTGCCTTTTATGATTTTAACAAAAATCGAATAAAGTGTATTTTGACTGACTGACTAACATGCAAGATATCTACAAAAAAGACGGTGTATATTAAATTTTAGACTCTGCATTGGTACCTACATGTTGGTACTTAAATTTAAAAAAACAAAAAAAACAACAAAAAAAACAATTAATAAACATATAATATTTGAAAAGTATATAATTCTTTTTTCCCATAGTACGCTCCCCGGACCGCTTTCCGGTGTGCGTACCGGGCGCTCCACCCGCAAAAAAAACAATTTTTTTTTTGTTGCCCCGCGGGGCCCTTTTAAAGCCCCCACATCAAACCTAGGGGTCAGGGAGGATCTACTCTGCCCCCTTATGGTCATTTCCCCCTTTGTTTTGGCCACCTCTTGTGTCTCGATCCTACCGAGACACAAGATGGCGGCCCGTCCGGACTGTTTAGAATGTTTACAGACACCCGAGTGCCAATCAGCTTTCCGTGCGCAAGTCGCGTGGCGCGCCCGGTGCGCTCCCCGGTGCGCGTACCGGGGCACGCTTACAGATATATATATTTTTTGAACCTAAATTACTCAAAATCCACTCAAGCACATGTCTTGAGACCTAGCAAAGGCACATCGGACTACCAGTCTCTACAATTTTGCCAAGTTTCATAGTAATCCTTTCAGCCGTTTGAGCTAAAAGTGAGTCCAACCGCCCTATGGAAAACTCAATGTTAAAAACACGTTTTGGGACCCCCCTTTTTTCTCTTTCCCCACTTCACGAAACCCCCCCAAACCTTCAGGGGACGCTCCGAAACAAAATGTGCCATTTTCCTGAAAATTTCAGCCAATTCCGTCCATCAACGCCAAAGTTATTCAACATAGAATTTGCAGAAATCCCTATTCAAAGAAATCCTAACTATATATACCTACTGACTCCATGTCGGTTTCTTAGCTGGAACGTGGCAGGGACTAGAGCCAAAAGACTAGATCCCACATGGATAGACTTCATAGCCAGCAACCACGTAATTGCCCTACAAGAAACATGGGACACCGCACCAACTTTCTGGCTGGATGGGTTCACAAGTTTTACTATTCCAGCAACTCCAAGTAGTGCGGGAAGAGCTAAGGGTGGACTAGTTCTCCTCTTCTCGCTTAAATTGGCAGGGACGTTTAAACAACTAGAGTCTGGCTCCCCAAATATCTTAATGGTAGAATGGACTATCTCACCAGGGCGGGTCTTAGTGGTCTCAAATTTTTATAATTCCTGGGCTAGACAAACAGACACAGCCCATGTGGATCATTTGGAAAATGTTCTTATTGATTATAGTCACAAATCTTGCACTAATTTCGATTTCTTAATCTTAGGTGATTTTAACATCCAAAAATGTGTTTTAAAATGCAATTTAGGCAACCTAGATGGTCAAACAGAAAATGGCAATCTGCACTTTGCTCACACCAAAGCGGGGGAGGCGCTGGAATTTCTCCTTGCTAGCCTTAATATGTCTGAACCCCTTAGCACTGGTAGTGACGAATCCCCGCCCACTTACAAAGGGTCTGAAAGTGGGTCTGTGATAGATTTCATTTTCGTTTCTCAGGGCTTAACCTCTAAGATGGGGATTTACGAGGTAACTGCCTCTCCACATAGTGATCACAACCCAGTCTCTGTACAGGTTCATTGGAGTGACTTATGGAGCAAACACCTGGGTCTTCCCAGGGCTTGCACATCGACGGTGCCCAGTGACCAGGGCAGACGGCTCAAGTGGGGTAAGGTGGTCCAGGAAACCTTTATGGCTTCCCTGTGCCCAAAGATAGAGGAACCCATGCGTATTTGTTTAGACCAAAATGCCTCCAATGAAGAGATTGTTTCAGCTTTGAATTTAATTTGCTCACAAACGGCTGAAGAACTTACAGTTCCCAATTCCAATTTGCCACCCAAGCCATTTAAATGGTTTGATAGAAATTGCTCTAAAGCCCATAAAGAACTGAAAAATGCCCTTAAAATAAAGCCGAGGGATAAAACTCTAATCTCTAAATTAAGACGAGAGTACAAACTGGTTGTCAAAAATAGAAAAAATACAATTAAAAAGAATGCTTGGAATGATTTGCTTGACGTGGATATACTACGGAATAGTAAAAGATTCTGGGACATCATAAACAACCAATTCTTCTCTGGGGAGATCAACACAATCTCCGACTGCATTATCAGTGATGAGAAATGGGTTGATCATTTTAAAAATATATATGGCGGCAATGACCCTGTGAATGGAAATGAGACAGGACTGACCAGGGGCCTAGTGGCAGTAGAATTTAACGAGGAGGAGGTATATAAAGCCATAATGGACTCCACGAAAAATAAGGCTCCGGGCCCGGATGGAGTCCCGGTAGACTTCTTCATATATGCCCCTACCACCTGGTCTAAAGTCCTTACAAATGTCTTCAGGGCAACAAATGATGGATGTTTTCCAGAAACTTGGAACACATCTGTCATAGTACCAATTTTTAAAAAAGGAGACAGGGAGAACCCGGGATGCTACCGCCCAATTTCTTTGATAGACTCTGCCTTTAAGATCCTGGGCAGAGTACTATTGACGAAGTTGAGAACAAGCCTGGAGACCTGTGGGGATCTCGCAGAGATTCAATATGGCCTCAGGGAAAAACGGGGAACCTTAGAGCAATGCTCAAATTTACACCTCCTAATATCGAAGTACACGGTGGCCGGGGAGGGTTCATTATATTTGGCCTTTATGGACCTCTCCTCGGCCTTCGACTTGGTTAATAGGGCCAAGCTCTGGGCTATACTGCGCGAGCTTGGTATTGAGGATCCCTTGGTGGCCCTCATAGCAAGCTTGCACCAAGGCCTTACTGCGAAGGTCCGGGTAACCAGGGAAGGGCGATGCTCTGACAGCTTTAGGTCAAATAAGGGTGTCCGCCAAGGCTGTATCCTAGCCCCACTTTTATTCACCATTTACATTAACGATCTAGGGAAGTCCTTGTTAGCAGGCAACGCTGATGTCCCGCGGGTAGGTGGGAAGCAGATTCCGGCTCTTTTATATGCGGACGATGCTGTTCTCATCGCCCGCACGGGCATTGGGCTACAGACCCTTTTGGAACTCTTTGGCTCCTTTATGGCCAAATTGGATCTAAAAATCAATGTGACTAAATCACACACAATGATTGTGGGTCCACAAAAAAATAAATCACATACAAAAACCTTTTTCTGCAATGGCGAGGTTCTCTCCAGGGTCCCGGTTTTTCCTTACTTAGGGGTCCTGTTTGATGAGAAGGGCTCCTGGGTCCCGCAAATTAAGGCCAAACATATTTCTTTAGCCCGGTCCACAGCAGCCCTGTTGGATTTTACTAAAAGACTAGGGGCTAAACCAATGGATGCTGTGTTAAAAGTTTACAAAAGTAAATGCATTTCGATAGCCTCATATGGTGCAGCACTGTGGGGCTATACTAATCTGGATAGTATGCAGATAGTAGAGAATAAACTCATTAGACGAATTTTGTCGGTCCCAAACTCCACACCTACCTACTCCATACATGAGGAAGTTGGCCTACCCTATATTATAGATGGATTGAAAATGGCCCCTTTACTTTTTTGGGCCAATACCTGGATAAATACTGAGTTGTCTTTAAATCACACAATTCTTAAAGACGTGATTGCAAGGGAGGGGGCAATGAAAATAGCCTGGCTGAGATATATAAAGTCATCATTCACTGCCCTCGGGAGACCTGACTTATACACAACTCCGTCAATAATCAGGAAAGCGGACATTGCATGGATTAAGAAGGAATTCCAGGGGAGGACACGCTTAGAGAGAGAGGAGTCTGAAGTTAACAAACCGTTAGTAAGAGCACACCTGGTTTTGTCCTCTTCCCCCTCGATGGAACCTTACCAGCAATATGTCTCTAAACCCTTGCACAGATTTTTGCTAACCAGATTCAGAATGAATTTAATCCACTATTCACTAGGTACCTTTCCTACGTGGGGTAAACCGGAACATGCACCACCCTGTGAGTGTGACCAGTTCTCTAATCAGGACACTCTCCATTTCCTGTTTTTCTGTGCATTTTACAATACTGAGAGGAGAAAATATCTAATTCCCCTCCTGAAAACACTGGGCTTTATACAAGTGAGACCTGCCTTGCTTTATCTCCAAAGATTACCGGATGCACATGTCACTTTTTGTGTAGCGAGTTTTTTAACAGCCGCACACAGAGGTAGAAACAAAAGAATCCCTAGATCTGTACTGTTTTAAACTAAAAATCAATATATTAACTGTTACTTTATTGTATGTATCACGGTGACTAATTAAGTGACTCTTTTATGGACACTATGTAAAAACAAAATGAATTGTGGGTATTTTTAAAATGTCTTTTTTAAATATATGTATGTCTTGCCTTTTATGATTTTAACAAAAATCGAATAAAGTGTATTTTGACTGACTGACTAACATGCAAGATATCTACAAAAAAGACGGTGTATATTAAATTTTAGACTCTGCATTGGTACCTACATGTTGGTACTTAAATTTAAAAAAACAAAAAAAACAACAAAAAAACCAATTAATAAACATATAATATTTGAAAAGTATATAATTCTTTTTTCCCATAGTACGCTCCCCGGACCGCTTTCTGGTGTGCGTACCGGGCGCTCCACCCGCAAAAAAAACAATTTTTTTTTTGTTGCCCCGCGGGGCCCTTTTAAAGCCCCCACATCAAACCTAGGGGTCAGGGAGGATCTACTCTGCCCCCTTATGGTCATTTCCCCCTTTGTTTTGGCCACCTCTTGTGTCTCGATCCTACCGAGACACAAGATGGCGGCCCGTCCGGACTGTTTAGAATGTTTACAGACACCCGAGTGCCAATCAGCTTTCCGTGCGCAAGTCGCGTGGCGCGCCCGGTGCGCTCCCCGGTGCGCGTACCGGGGCACGCTTACAGATATATATATTTTTTGAACCTAAATTACTCAAAATCCACTCAAGCACATGTCTTGAGACCTAGCAAAGGCACATCGGACTACCAGTCTCTACAATTTTGCCAAGTTTCATAGTAATCCTTTCAGCCGTTTGAGCTAAAAGTGAGTCCAACCGCCCTATGGAAAACTCAATGTTAAAAACACGTTTTGGGACCCCCCTTTTTTCTCTTTCCCCACTTCACGAAACCCCCCCAAACCTTCAGGGGACGCTCCGAAACAAAATGTGCCATTTTCCTGAAAATTTCAGCCAATTCCGTCCATCAACGCCAAAGTTATTCAACATAGAATTTGCAGAAATCCCTATTCAAAGAAATCCTAACTATATATACCTACTGGCGACCGCCAGTAGGTTATATATATATATATATATATATATATATATATATATATATATATATATATATATATATATATATATATATATATATATATATATATATATTTATATATATATATATTTCTTTTTTGGTGTAGTTCAATAGTGAAGCAATTTAAAAATAAAAAGTTATGATAAAAAATTTACTTATTTATGTAGTCACTTAAATACATGTTAACCCCTTCGCTGTGGCACAAATTTCGCCGCGGCGAGTGGGTTGTGAGCTGCTGTGCTTGTGACGGAACCACGCCGTCATGAGTCACAGGCAGCGTGTGCTCATGACGGCGTGGTTCCGTCACGGCCCCGCCTGCTCATTAATTCGCCCGCACAAGCAGGGAATTAATGTTGTGGGGGTGGAGCAGCAGCCGCATGACGCAACCATGCCGTCATGAGCACACGATTCAGAAAAGGGGGTGTTGATGGACAGAGTATCTGAATTAAGCAGACCACTCCTACCCAGTCCAAAGATCAGGGCTTGATCCATCACCGTTTTTTAGCTCACTGCACCATCCCAGCTCAGAACCTGGCAACATGCAAATTAGTCTGTCCCTGGCCCAGTGCATCATGGGAACAGGGCAGACCAAACTACCAAGCCAATTCTTATACTGGAAAGGAAACAAGCTTCTGGGGACCGGTTTCTGCCATTACAGCCGTCTTCGGCCCGGCTTGCTTGAATCTGATGGTGCAATAAGCAAGGGACTCACATCTGAGTATACCCTTCCACGCTTATGGTGGACAAAACGATTCAGAAAAGGGGGTGGTGATGGACAGAGTATCTGAATTAAGCAGACCACTCCTACCCAGTCCAAAGATCAGGGCTTGATCCATCACCGTTTTTTAGCTCACTGCACCATCCCAGCTCAGAACCTGGCTACATGCAAACGAGTCTGTCCCTGGCCCAGTGCATCATGGGAACAGGGCAGACCAAACTACCAAGCCAATTCTTATACTGGAAAGGAAACAATCTTCCGGGGACCGGTTTCTGGCATTACAGCCATCTTTGGCCCGGCTTGCTTGAATCCTGATGGTGCCGTGAGCAAGGGACTCATGTCTGAGCATACCCTTCCACGCTTATGGTGGACAAAACGATTCAGAAAAGGGGGTGGTGATGGACAGAGTATCTGAATTAAGCAGACCACTCCTACCCAGTCCAAAGATCAGGGCTTGATCCATCACCGTTTGAGCTAAAAGTGAGTCCAACCGCCCTATGGAAAACTCAATGTTAAAAACATGTTTTGGGACCCCCCTTTTTTCTCTTTCCCCACTTCACGAAACCCCCCCAAACCTTCAGGGGACGCTCCGAAACAAAATGTGCCATTTTCCTGAAAATTTCAGCCAATTCCGTCCATCAACGCCAAAGTTATTCAACATAGAATTTGCAGAAATCCCCATTCAAAGAAATCCTAACTATATATACCTACTGGCGACCGCCAGTAGGTTATATATATATATATATATATATATATATATATATATATATATATTTCTTTTTTGGTGTAGTTCAATAGTGAAGCAATTTAAAAATAAAAAGTTATGATAAAAAATTTACTTATTTATGTAGTCACTTAAATACATGTTAACCCCTTCGCTGTGGCACAAATTTCGCCGCGGCGAGTGGGTAGTGAGCTGCTGTGCTTGTGACGGAACCACGCCGTCATGAGTCACAGGCAGCGTGTGCTCATGACGGCGTGGTTCCGTCACGGCCCCGCCTGCTCATTAATTCGCCCGCACAAGCAGGGAATTAATGTTGTGGGGGTGGAGCAGCAGCCGCATGACGCAACCATGCCGTCATGAGCACACGATTCAGAAAAGGGGGTGTTGATGGACAGAGTATCTGAATTAAGCAGACCACTCCTACCCAGTCCAAAGATCAGGGCTTGATCCATCACCGTTTTTTAGCTCACTGCACCATCCCAGCTCAGAACCTGGCAACATGCAAATTAGTCTGTCCCTGGCCCAGTGCATCATGGGAACAGGGCAGACCAAACTACCAAGCCAATTCTTATACTGGAAAGGAAACAAGCTTCTGGGGACCGGTTTCTGCCATTACAGCCGTCTTCGGCCCGGCTTGCTTGAATCTGATGGTGCAATGAGCAAGGGACTCACATCTGAGTATACCCTTCCACGCTTATGGTGGACAAAACGATTCAGAAAAGGGGGTGGTGATGGACAGAGTATCTGAATTAAGCAGACCACTCCTACCCAGTCCAAAGATCAGGGCTTGATCCATCACCGTTTTTTAGCTCACTGCACCATCCCAGCTCAGAACCTGGCTACATGCAAACGAGTCTGTCCCTGGCCCAGTGCATCATGGGAACAGGGCAGACCAAACTACCAAGCCAATTCTTATACTGGAAAGGAAACAATCTTCCGGGGACCGGTTTCTGGCATTACAGCCATCTTTGGCCCGGCTTGCTTGAATCCTGATGGTGCCGTGAGCAAGGGACTCATGTCTGAGCATACCCTTCCACGCTTATGGTGGACAAAACGATTCAGAAAAGGGGGTGGTGATGGACAGAGTATCTGAATTAAGCAGACCACTCCTACCCAGTCCAAAGATCAGGGCTTGATCCATCACCGTTTTTTAGCTCACTGTACCATCCCAGCTCAGAACCTGGCTACATGCAAATTAGTCTGTCCCTGGCACAGTGCATCATGGGAAAAGGGCAGACCAAACTACCAAGCCAATTCTTTTATTGGAAAGGAAACAAGCTTCCGGGGATCGGTTTCTGGCATTACAGCCGTCTTCGGCCCGGCTTGCTTGAATCCTGATGGTGCAGTGAGCAAGGGACTCATGTCTTAGCATACCCTTCCACGCTTATGGTGGACAAAACGATTCAGAAAAGGGGGTGGTGATGGACAGAGTATCTGAATTAAGCAGACCACTCCTACCCAGTCCAAAGATCAGGGCTTGATCCATTACCGGTTTTTAGCTCACTGCACCATCCCAGCTCAGAACCTGGCTACATGTAAATTAGTCTGTCCCTGGCCCAGTGAATCATGGGAACAGGGCAGACCAAACTACCAAGCCAATTCTTTTACTGGAAAGGAAACAAGCTTCCGGGGATCGGTTTCTGGCATTACAGCCGTCTTCGGCCCGGCTTGCTTGAATCCTGATGGTGCAGTGAGCAAGGGACTCATGTCTGAGCATACCCTTCCACGCTTATGGTGGACAAAACGATTCAGAAAAGGGGGTGGCGATGGACAGAGTATCTGAATTAAGCAGACCACTCCTACCCAGTCCAAAGATAAGGCCTTGATCCATCACCGTTTTTTAGCTCACTGCACCATCCCAGCTCAGAACCTGGCTACATGCAAATTAGTCTGTCCCTGGCCCAGTTCATCATGGGAACAGGGCAGACAAAACTACCAAGCCAATTCTTATACTGGAAAGGAAACAAGCTTCCGGGGACCGGTTTCTGGCATTACAGCCGTCTTCGGCCCGGCTTGCTTGAATCCTGATGGTGCAGTGATAAGGGCTTGATCCATCACCGTTTTTTTTAGCTCACTGCACCATCCCAGCTCAGAACCTGGCTACATGCAAATTAGTCTGTCCCTGGCCCAGTGAATCATGGGAACAGGGCAGACCAAACTACCAAGCCAATTCTTTTACTGGAAAGGAAACAAGCTTCCGGGGACCGGTTTCTGGCATTACAGCCGTCTTCGGCCAGGCTTGCTTGAATCCTGATGGTGCAATGAGCAAGGGACTCACATCTGAGTATACCCTTCCACGCTTATGGTGGACAAAACGATTCAGAAAAGGGGGTGGTGATGGACAGAGTATCTGAATTAAGCAGACCACTCCTACCCAGTCCAAAGATCAGGCCTTGATCCATCACCGTTTTTTAGCTCACTGCACCATTCCAGCTCAGAACCTGGCTACATGCAAATTAGTCTGTCCCTGGCCCAGTTCATCATGGGAACAGGGCAGACCAAACTACCAAGCCAATTCTTATACTGGAAAGGAAACAAGCTTCCGGGGACCGGTTTCTGGCATTTCAGCCGTCTTCGTCCCGGCTTGCTTCCTGTAGCCACTCATATAGTTTTTTAAAAGAATTTTTAGTTTCTAGATCTGTACTGGATGTTAGTTGTGTTTCTAAGTGTTCCAAATTGAGTTTGTTCCGCAGTTGATAGGTGGATGCTTGTAAGGTGGTTTTAGGTGCGTTGCTTAGTGTTGTTTTATCCAATTATACAAAGAGATAGTAGTGTTCCCAACTTGGGAAAGGACCGCACATCAAACAGGAGAACAAATATCAACAAGTCAAGTAAATGGCGTGATAAGTAAGCAATGGCTGAAAGTACAGCGGGGTGCTCGGTGGGCTGTAAGCACTTACTAGCCAAGAGTCCCATAAGCAGATTGAAAGCACAATCTGCTGGAAAATTCACAAAAAAATCAGCTGATGCAGCACACCCATAGGCAATGTAATAGGTCCTAAACACAAGCCAATTTTAAAGGACCAATGTCGCTTAAGAGTCCTTATACAATACAGAGTATCCAGAGGTTCCAACAGTCCACAAAGCTTCACTGTATGATGTTGTTTTTATTGTTCCTCCAACACATACTCAATATAGATAACAGCCAACACGTGTTTCGTCTGTACCTAGTAAGTACAATGACTTTCTCAAGGCTAGTGATCAGTTTTGAATAATGTCACAAATCCAATAAATATCGCCGATGAACTATAAAGTCAATGAAGAATCTCCAAAATGTGAGTCTAAACTCAGGTTAATCCTCACTGCCGAAAAAGTGTAGATGCAGTGAGTAATTTCCACACTAAGATACGTGCACCAATGTACGTGTTTTCAATGTAAAAAACCTTCAGGAACTGTGTTAATGAACACCTGTTGGGTGTGTAATGTTTCCAATATGTGTCGTTCCGATGTCCAGAGAAAACAATCAAGTAAGCTGTAAGAGGCTTACAACGAAACTCCTGAAGCAGTAACGTTCAAAATAGCAATAAGAGGTCACGCAATAGTAGGCAAACACACCGTGGAATGTAACGTACGCAGGCTCAAAGAACACGGCCCCGCGCATGAACAAACATGCGCATGATACTAACATGTATCTAGCGTTATCATGCGCGGGGGGCCGTGTTCTTTGAGCGTATTGGCTGGAGTGTAGTGTTATCAGTTTTGAAGCTGTGTTTAGAAGCATGCCTGAGAATGTCGCATTACTAGGTGGAGGTCTGTAAAGGACAGGAAAGTTATAGGCGGAAGATAGTGAAGGATTGCATCTGGTAAAAAAAGCCTCACAATTTTATATGGATACATCATCAACTTTAGTGATATGTAATGTTTGCCTGAACTTAACGTCTAGGCCACCTCCTTTTATGCCTATACAATTTTGGGTGATTGTTTGATAGCCTAGAGGAACGGCTTCATGCAGGACTGGAGCCATATCATCTCCCAACCATGATTCAGTTATGAATAGTCTATCTGTTTTTCATCAGTCAGAAGGTTAAAAAAAAGATCGTAGATGTGATGTTTTCAGAGAGTGATCATGCCTTTATTAGTAAACAGTTTAGCAAATGTGCTTTGGTGAAAGTGTGTCTTTGTTTTGTAGAAGAGTGAGCAGTATTTTGTTGGCTTGTAGTAGGTGTGTCCTTACTGCTGGTATTAGCTGTATGAGAATAGCAATAGTGTAGCTGTTCTGTATTGTGTTTCTCGTCCAGCAGGCTAAGAAGGTATTTTGATGGGTCTTGCTGAGTAAGTAGTGGAGATGGTGCTTGAAAGTGAGTTGGTGCGCTGTGCTGTTTTTGTGGTGTAACCTTTGTGTGTAGTAGACAGGGAGAAGCGAAGTTGTGAGTTGTGGCATGATGCTTGTATTGTTTGATTGTGTTTAGGGTGGAAGGTGTATGAGGTAGGGGTGGTGGTGCAGCATGTGACTGTATGTTTCCTTGTATGTACAGGTGTGTGAATTGCTGTATAGAGTATAAGTAGGTGTGCGTGGAGCTGTGTAGGTGAGTGGATATGTCATTGGCTGTATGGGTGAGTGAGTGGTTCTGTAAGTGGCTCTATGGGTGGGTAAATGGGTGTGTAGTGACTCTATGGGTGGGTGAATCAGTGTCTAAATGACTGTATGAGTGAGTGACTGGGTGTGTAAGTAGCTGTATGGGTGAGTGGGTTTTTAATTAAGTGAGGCGGTGTGTGCGTGGCTGTTTCGGAGAATGAGTGTCTGGTGAATGGCTGTATGGGTGAGTGAGCAGATGTGTGAGTGCTTGTATGGAGGTGTGAATGGATATGTAAGGTATTGTGTAGGTGTGTGAGTGAGTGTGTGAGCACTTGTGTGGTTGAGTGAGTGTCTGTATTGAGAGGCTGTATGGGTGAGTGAGTGGGTGTGTGAGTGACTGTGTAGATGAATAAATGGGTGTGTGAGTAGCTGTATGGGTGAGTGTGTGGCTCTGTGAGTAGCTTGATGGGTAAGTAACTGGTTGTACAAGTAGCTGTAAGGGTGAGTGAACAGTTTTGCGAGTGGCTGTACGAGTGAGTGGGTTTGTAAGTGGCTCTATGGAGGAGTGTTTGGTTGTGTGAGTACTGGTATTGGTTTGTGAATGGATTTGTGGGTGGTTGTGTGGGTGTGTGAGTGGGCATATGAGAGGTTGCATGTGGTGTTAATGGGTGTGTGAGTGGTTCTGTGGATAATGTAATCAGTGATGTCACTGACCATATCCTGAGTGATGCAATATGTGAGGCCATAAGCTGTGCATTGCAGGGGCATAAGTTATAGTTAGCACAGGTAACTATAACTTCTGAATTTCACTGGTTTTGTATAAGTAAAATCTGAGGATAACTATAACTTCCAAGTAACCTTTGTATTTTCAGTGAATTTCTAAGGTTTTTTAAATTCTATTTCCGAACTATAATGTACCTATAACCTTTGCTTTTTCAAGTAAATTTGCATGTTTTTTTTAACTGGTAGTCGCGTTTTCAGAGTTGTGGAGAAAAGGGGCGGGTCCCCCAACCAGCTCTAAGTAATCCTGCTGTGTCGGACTTGGAGGTAACAGTCTGATTTCTGGGCCCCCAAGAACCCTCAGCATCCAAGAAGACTTCATCCCTCAACCAGCAGTGAGCCAGGAGGGACATTTGCATAGTGCGAGAGAAAGGGGACGTGGCCTCCGAAGACCTCTCAGCAATTACATTGTGTGGGACTTACTGCAGATGACAGAAGGGCTTGTTGGCTTCCAAGGACCCTCTAGAGCCAAGGGGACTTCATCCCTCAACCAGCACTACTCCAGGAGACATGTTTGCAGAGTGGTGGAGAAAGGGGGCATGGCCTCTAAAGTCAATTCAACAATCACGCTTTGTGGGACTTACTGGAGATAAGAGGAGGGCTTGTTGGTCACCAAGGGCACTCAGCAACCAAAGGAACTTCATCAGAAACAGCAGTGCTCCAGGAGGCGTGTTTGCAGAGTGGTGGAGAAAGGGGGTGGGGCCTCTGGGTACCTCTCAACAATCCCGCATTGTGGGACTTACTGAAGGTAAAAGGAGGGCCTGTTGGCCCCACTGGACCATCTGGAGCCAAAGGGACTTGATCTAGGTACAGGCCGGCCCGTTCCCTTAGATCTTCTGGTGGTGGTCAATTAGTGATTGCCAGAATTAAAAAAGCACGTATGGGGAGCAAATCTTTCCGGCCCCTTGCAGCAAGGAGCTGGAATAAACTTCCGCTGGAGTTCCGTCTGGAGCCATCAGAGGCAAGGTTCAGGGGAAAGCTCAAGGACCATCTGTTTGTGCAGTAGCTAAGTAGCAGTGCGCAGAGCTGAGCTGAGGGCATGCTGTTTCCACTTACTACAGCGTGGGGACACGCTGGGGTGCGTAATCAGGCACTTTATAAGTATCCCTATTATTATTATTATTATCCACCCAACAAGCAATGTGTAAGGAGGTGCGTTTGCAGAGTGGTGAAAAAAGGGAGCATGGCCTACGAAGCCCTCTCAGCTATCCTGCTGTTTGGGGCTTACAGGAGGTAACAGGAGAGCTAATTCACCCCTAAGGACCCTCTGCAGTCAAGGGGTATTCATCCCCTAAACAGTTGTGCACCACGAAGACGGTATGCAAAGTGTTAGTAAAGGGGGCGGGGCCTCCGGTGACCTGACAGTCATCTTTGTAACTTTTTCTGCATTAAGGGAGGGGGCATGCGATCCCCCTTCCCTGGGCTGTTTTTGATCCCTGGGTCCCCATCGCCCAGGCCAGGCCTTTTTTCAATGGGGAGGAGGGCGGCATGACCCGCCCCCGGGGACACTATCTCCCGGTGCCCGGCCTTTTAAAAAAAAATGTAATTTAACATTAAAGGAAGGGGGGCCTGCGACTCTGCATCTGGGGTAGATTTTCAGCCTCTGGGACCCCATCCCTTAGGGCCTGGCTTTTTTAATTGGAAAAAAAGAGGAGGGGGCTGCGTGGCCCACTCTTCCGGGCCGATTTCAGGCCAAGCATACCATCCCTGTGGCCTGGCCTCTAATGTGGGTGCCCTGGCCCAACCCAAGGTACCCACTTGTCATAGATGGGGACCGTGGGGGAGATGAAGGCAGGCTCCCATGGTCCCTGACTGCTCGCCTCCTGCAATAGCCAAGATTGGTTTTACAGAGAGAGAGCTGCTAACATGTAGCTCCCTCTCTGTGAAAGGTATTGTGCTCCGTTTGTAGCAAGCAAGATACATTTTTATGCTATCACCTGCTAGAAGCGGAGCACAGTTTGCTACGTCTTGGCGGAGCTGTCAAAGCTCCCACCAAGCCATATCAAACAGCTATGTCCCAGGACATAGCAGGAGATGACTCTAGGTGGCAGTCCCCAAGGCCATGTATGGCTCCAGGAGAATTAGCCCCGGGAAGGTTGTGGTCCCTGGGACTGCAGAGGGCCACGCGCCTCTGCCTGCATTGAATTGACTTAAGCCCCAGTTATGTCCCTGGGGCTGGGGAGATGGGGGTCCGCAACGCCCCCCCATTCTGTAATCTTAAAGTCTATGGAGATGCCAGTCCCCAGGGTTAGGGGGTCTAAGAGGCCCCCATTAATAAATAAATAAGACTCCGTAGGTGGTGGTCCCTGGGGCAGAAGAGGGAAGCCATAAGGGCCTCCCCTCACTTTTTGTCAAAGAAGCTCTGGAGAGATAGTGGTCCCCAGGGCATCAATGAGCCCCAGGAAACGGGGGGCTCTGCACCACCTTCCTTTATTAAAATGCCCCCGGGACCTGACCCACTTGGGGTTGATTAGAAACAAAGCATGGAATCACTTGCTACTTAAAAAAAAAAATACCAGCTGGATTCGCAGTTGCAGCGTGATTCCTGTCAATTTGTTTGTTATTTAAATACATATGCCCCGCCCACCCAGAAGTCTAGGGGTTCAAGGTGTTTCTACCATGCTGTCTTTTCTATTTTTAATATTTTTTCTGTGACTTGGTTCAACCTAGTCACCTGATGGCTGCCAAAACTTCCTGGTTTGAAGTATTGGCAGCCAATCAGATCTCACCATGTGATTGGGAGGGGTCGTGTATCCTCCACATCCCTAGATTTACATGTAGAAATGTCTTTAAATAACTCCACAACTAAGGAACAGATTTACACCAAATGGCATTACCCTGAACTAACATCTACCTTCATGCCAACTTTGGTGTAATTCCCTTCAGCAGTTTGGGCTGTAGCCATGTCTAAAGTTCCTATGAAAATTAACATGGGGAAAATGCATTTTGGGACCCTCTTTTTCTCGGCTTCCGGTTAACAGATCATCCCGAAACTTTCAAGAAAGCAGCTGAAGTGAGTGGCAAACTAGTTTTGAAAATTTCATGAGAGATTCATCAAAAGACCCCAAAGTTATTGGCAAATATAAAAATGCTCTTCCTATGGAAACTACATCCTAACTATAACTACCTACTGTCAACCACCATTAGGTAATATATATATAGCTGATTTCTACCTAACCTTGAGAACTACCCAGAGTTCTATACTTCTTTTTTGCATAATTTATTTGTCACTCTATGCCTGAAAGGGTATTGTTTTGTCTTAAACTGGGTGCTCGAAGCCCCAAGGCGAAACGCGTCGTTGCTGTTGGTTTCTTCATTAAATACCTCTGGAAACCTCCCCTGCGTGTGCTACTTTCCTTTGGAGTTAATTTCCTGGAAGTTTGGAGCGTAATTTAAAAACGGGCACACCCCCGTTTTCGTGTGCACCCACTCGTGAGTGCAATTGGTTGGTGTTTGGGAGCTGTTATATATATATATATATATATGTATATTACCTACTGGCGGTCGCCAGTAGGTAGTTATAGTTAAGATTTTTTTCAATGCAAAATCTCAAAATTCTATTGTGAATAACTTTGGCGTCAGGTTGACGAATCTGCCTGAAAATGTCCTCAAATTTGCCTCGTCGAGCTCCGGTCCTTCCCTGAAAGTTTGGGGGGGATTCGTGAAGTGGGGGCCGAGATAAAAGGGGGGTCCCAAAACGTGTTTTCCCCATGTTAATTTCCATAGGGCGGTCAAACTCACTTTTAGCCCGAACGGCTGAATGGATTTCAACCAAACTTGGCAAAATTGTAGGGACTGGTAGCCCGAGGTGCCTTTGCTATGTCTCAAGATATGTGCTCCAGTGGATTTTGAGTAATTTAAGTTAGAAAAAATATATATATCTATGGCAGCGCCCCGGTACGTGCACCGTGGAGCGCTCTGGGCGCGCCACGCGAGGTGCGCACGGAAAGCTGATTGGCTCTCGGGTGTCTGTAAACATTCGAAACAGTCCGGACCGGCCGCCATCTTGTGTCTCGGAAGGATAGAGACACAAGAGGTGGAAAAAAAAGGGGGAAATTACCATAAGGGGGCAGGGATAGACCCCCCCTGACCCCCTAGGTTTGATGTGGGGGCCATAAAAGGGCCCAGCGGGGCAAAAAAAAATAATTTTTTTTTTACTTGCGCGGGGGGAGCGCCCGGTACGCGCACCGGGGAGCGGACCGGGGAGCGGACCATGGGGAAAAAAGAATGACAGAGTTTTTAAAAAATGTAGCCTTTTCTTATAAATTGAAGGTAGTTCTAAAAAGAACTGCTTTTTTCTTCTTTTTGTTGTTTTATATTTTTTTATTGTTTTTTTAACATTTTTAACTTTTTGGGGGTTTTTTGAACAGTTTTATATTTTTTTTGTATTTTTCATGGGGAGAAACGAAGAAACAGGGAATTGAAAATGGCTCAACTGGAGCAAAAAAAAAAAAGAAAAGAAATAATTAGGGTTTATTGGGGCATTTGTGGTTGTCCCCAGCAAGGACAATGAGCTTTACGCTCTGTTCTCCGTAGGAGATGGTCTTCCCACAATATTTACAGATTATTCGGAAATCCGCAAACCGTGGCTGAATGCAAGGGATCGTCTCTCTTGCCCCTTGTCCCGACGGAGTGCGTTGCTTTCTTTTGAAGGAGGTGCTTGTAGTTTGGGGAGGGTTTCTGGCCAGTTCCCTCATCTCTGCAGCAGAATAGTTGATTGGATGCTTGTGCTGCATGTGTCTAATCATTGTGTTGTTTCCGAATGAATATTTTTTATCGGGTTCCCCCTAGAAAGTTCCATGCCACAGATTAGGCAAGTCACCTTGGCTGCATTTACTTTTTTCTTCCCCTCTGGGATCGAAAAAAACTCCCATATAATGTGTGGTCTTGGCTGGTATTGTGTTCTTCAAGCCATCTTCTCCTCCCCTCCTCCTCCTCCTCCTCCTCCTCCTCTTCCTCCTCTTGTTGACCACCAATGTAATCTTGTGGTGGTCCTCTTGGTGGTTGTGGTGGTGGTGGTGGTGGTGCAGATGCACCAGCTGCTGCTGCTACTGAAGCCATTATATAGATCAAAAAGGTACAGAGAGGTACAAACAGGTCTTCCTAAGTCAAAGGACAAAGTCAGAATAAGGAAAAAAGGTGGGGTCTTTCATCATTTGGAAAAAAAACTGTCCTGAACCAATGAGAAGTGTTATTTTCAGGTCACAAGACCAGGGATTTCATCATTATGAAACCAAAATTGTTCTGCACCAATAAAAAGTGTTATTTTCAGGTCACATGACCGACGCACTTACGCGGCGCGCCCGGGGGTCACTGACCATGTCATGAGTGATGTAATATGTGACGTCATCAGCAGTGCATTACACGCGCAAGTTATAGTGAGTCCAACTAACTATAACGTGGAATTTCAATGATTTTATGTCAGTAAAATTCCCAGCTAACTATAACTGGTGTGAAACCTAGGGTTTTTTCAGTGAATTTAATAGGTTTTTTAAATGCTAATTCCTAACTATAACTGGTGTGAAACCTATGGTTTTTTCAGTGAATATATATATATATATATCTATATATATATATATATATATAGATATATATACATATATAGATATATATATAGATATATATATATAGATATATATATTTAAATATTAAAAACTAAAGATCCTGGTTAATGCCAGACCTAAATAAAACAGTGCAAAACTTAACAATCACAGTTTAAGGGATCACGTACTGTACCCAGGAGTACAGAAAGAGCACTGCTGGCAATAATATCTTGCACGCCAGCAGTGCTCATCCACGACACATCACAGATAACATTCCTTTTGGGGAGCTGCTCAGATTAAAGAGAATCTGTAGTACTGATCGTGACTTGGCTATCTGCACCAATGAAGCCTTGGATAGATTTAGACGTAGGGGCTATAAGGAATCCATCTTGAAAATAGCCATCCAAAAAACTAACGCCAGAACTCGTGAGTCATTGTTAACCTCTACTCACAGCAGTTCTGTAGTAGTAGAAAGTAACACTGAGGAACAAACCCCTAGGCTGATTACCAGCTACTGCAAACAGGCCAGACAGATTAAATCGATCATTAAACAGAGAGGGCCTGTCTTGAAAACTGACCTAGTTCTGGCTCTATGGCTTCCTGACAGTCCTATTGTCACTTATATGAGGGGACCCTCCCTTAAAACTCAAATCAGTCACGAATTCCCAGAGCTTGAGAAGAAGGAGGATTGGTTGAAATCCCGGCCGGGATTTAAACGTTGCTCTACTTGTAGAGCCTGTAAATTTGGGAAAAACACCTCCCAGTATTCAACCCCATTCAGTCCGGTTATGAGAAACATCAAGGGCACATATAACTCTAAGACTGATTTTGCTGTCTACATCCTGACATGCACCTGTGGTCTTAGATATGTGGGCAGCACTAAACTACAGGTGCATGCCAGGATTCTCCAGCATTTATGTGCCATCGTCAATAATGATGGCACATACCCAGTTGTCAGGCATTTTAAAGCTATTCATAACAACAATCTACAATGCCTGGAATACTATGTCATTGCATCTGTCCCAAAACCTCGGAGAGGCGGTGACAGAGAAAAAAGGCTGAGGAGATTAGAATCTCAGTTCATTTTGGAACTAGACAGCAGATTTCCTAATGGATTGACTACTACAGAAGATTTACATGTATTTTTATAACCATGATTTTCCTCCATGATTCTCAATTTATTTGCAATTTCCCGTCCTGGTCTGCCTCACGAACCCATGAAATGTTATGAATTCTGTTTTAAAATTTCACACTTTTCAATGTATTTTTTCGCACATATGGTTTTTTCTCTTTCCCCTGGGTATAGGATTTATACTATTTTCCCCCACTCTTTCATTGGACACAGACACTATGACAGTATCTTTGGTTGTGTTTCCCTTATACGTTTAACATCATCCTTTGTGGGAGTTTGTAGGAGTGCTTTTGTCTTGAGGTTTGAGTTCTATCGTTTTCTAAAATGTTATCAGTGCTGTAAATATGTAGATAGCCGCTATTGCATTTATGCATATATATTTCAAACTACTGTTATGAATTGGACAATGATTTTTATTATGGTTTGATTTTCTCTTGTTGATTCATAATTCATGATTAATAATATTTTATCATGAAATTATTTATATATATTTATATATCCATGCATCTTTGCACATATCTTCTTGCGCTATTTGCACAGTATATATTTGCACTTTATTTGAGCAATTTGCACTAACATGTACAAAGCGAATGTTGCACACATTCATTTTGTGTTCACATTAACAGTAGTTTGTTTGGCTTGAGCATTTATGGCTTTATAACCACATATTTTCACATGCACGCAACAGCACTTTACAAATAATTTACAGTCCGCTAACATTGGTTTGTAAATTAATTAGACTCAATTGCAACCTCTAAGTATGATATCCGCACCTATTTCACCCTTCAAGTTTTTGAGCCTCATTTGTTGTTTGGAAAACAGACTATATATGCCATCAATGTGTAGTGTGTCTTTGCTTTTTATTTCATCACATGGTGTTGTAAATGTGAAAAAAATGCAATTAGAAAAAGAAAAAAATCGTGCAAAAAAAATATATAAAGGGTGTTTTGTCGTTCACCTGACGATCTGTGAGCAAGGGCGGATGCCCGAAACGCGTTCAGATTTGGTAACTCTCCTTGAATAAATTTTGCCGAAAATACGTTTGGACTGGCGTGGTCTTTCCTGTCCCTACTTGCTGGGTGGTGGCGTGGTATATATATATATATATATATATATATATATATATATATATATATATATATATATATATATATATATATATATATATATATATATCCAAGAAAGTACCGTCATTAATCGTTCACATGACAGAGAGTCGAGGCCCCGTTCAGCTTTGTTTAAGTGCTTTTAATCGATTAAAAGCACTTAAACAAAGCTGAACGGGGCCTCGACTCTCTGTCATGTGAACGATTAATGACGGTACTTTCTTGGATCTAAAGGGGCAAGGCGAAACCCCGTCGAGGCCCGCCATTAACTAAGAGGCGCAGGCGTGAATTTCGTCAGTCTTTTGGAATATATATATATATATATATATAAATATATAAATATATATATATATATATATATATATATAAATATATGTATATATATATATATATATAAATATATATATATATATTAATATTAATATATATATTTAAATATTAAAAACTAAAGATCCTGGTTAATGCCAGTCCTAAATTAAACAGTGCAAAACTTAACAATCACAGTTTAAGGGATCACGTACTGTACCCAGGACTACACAGTGGATTAATTGATTATGTTAAAAAATGTTTCTAAGGGATAAGGTCTTGCCAAAATAGCTAATTGTCTGTTATACTTTCTATTTAAAAACAAACATCCCATTTCAGTTTAGTACTGAACTGTTCAGTCGGGACTGACAGGTTGTTATTTGGAGAATGCTGGGGATTGATTAGCCATTATTAATTTACCATTTATTTTCCTGCGAGCACCTGCTGGCAGCAGAATTGCTTCCAATTATCTTTGCTTGGACGGCTGCAGCTACACGCGTTGCTTGGACGGCTGCAGCTACACGCAGGGCCTCCTCTCTGAGCTGTCCATCATTCCGGATCTGCACCACTGGTTACACTGTCGGAGGGAGAGTTCCTAGGTTGGCGTGCCGCAGGATGGTACGAATGGGTGCTCGAGAATACCTGTTTGTACAGGTGGCACGAGGTGGCCCAAGATGGCCTCTGTCATCCGACGCCCTAGGAACGCATAGAGAAAGCTACAAGGAAACTATAATAGGAGAAGAAAGACTCACAAGTACTCTCAGTATATTTTTCAAGTTGTAAGACAGCACAGCATGTTTGACCATGTGCTCTAGTATTTTCTTGGTGCCTGAAGGGGGGGTGGCGGTGCAGATGTGGAATGCAAGCAATCCTTGCGATGATAAGTTAGTCTTAGATAAGGTTGCATATAAATCAGTGCCACTCATATTATGGCCACCAGATGACCCCATTTTTTCCTCAATATGTTGTTTCCCACAGCCTTGTTTTTGTTTCCTAATTCACATAACCCTGTCAGCCCCACAACAGAATACATGGAGCCCTGAACCATGATGGTGGCCTTCAGTTCTTCGTGTGGAGGTGACTAGGGCCAGTAAAATCTGCCCAGAAACAGGAGCTAACACAAAGGAACATCTAGGATGTGTGGACTGACTACACATACCAGAGCAGTTGATGACCTCCATCCTCTTGGTCTCAGCTTTCTGTGGAGATAGCTGAATAAGATATCATTTGAAATACAAGACTGGGCACTGGCTTTCCTTCCTTCCTGATGCCATATTTTTGGATGTATACTATATATTTAATTCTCCTTTGACAACCGAAGAAGCAAGGTGTGGATCAGTTGATTACTCTGGGGCATATTTACAATGGAATGGCGGAGCGTGGCGTTCAGCACAAAATGCTAATGCCACACTCCGCCATTCCGAAAACACAGGGAGGATGAGCTGTATTTACAAAGATACAGCACATCCCTGCGTTTTCCCTAGCAATGGAGCTAAAAAATGCTGTCTAGCACCCACGCAGACACCCTTGCACCATAGTGAGAGGGTGCTCATGTGCAGGATGTGTCCCTTCCTGCACATAAACAGTTACAGATGGCGAGTTGAAACTTCTATGTGTGCTGCATTGTGCAGCACACATAGAAGTTGCAAATTGTCATTTTTAAGGGACACCCTCCTGCCATAAACAATCATTCATGGCATTTTACTATTTCTATGTGTGCTGCACAATGCAGCACAAGTAGAAACAGCAAAAACTAGATGAAATAAAGCATTTCTCCTCATTTTGAAGGCGCATGTTGTACACATACAACCACCTGCTATGCCTTCCCAAATGATGAGTCAGTCAGACAGTAGAGAATACAAATAAGCATTTATTACCATATTCTCTGCAGAGGAGTCCTTCATGATCTGCACCCTAAGATGACCATAGAGGGTCTGCCCCTCCCAGGCATTGGAATAGCAATTATACATTTCATCAGGAGCACAAGACACACCCACCCAGTAACTTTCCACAGAGGGCAGCAGGAGACAAAGAGGGTGACACAAGGATGAGCTGAGAGTCTGAGGGTGGGTGCACACTATCTCCCCCTGGCAAGGTCATACTGTTTGCCTGCCGCTGAGCCAGTGGGAGCAGGCTCTGTCTCATGGGAAAGGTATGCAGGAGTATAAACAGTATATCCATTAATACAGCAAGGCCCAAACTTAGGAGAAACTGCACTCCCGCAGCTTTCTGCTGAAGCAAGCAGTACATACACATTCAGTCACAGTCTAATATGGATTGCGAAATACAAAATGGAGTCACACTTGCTAATGAAGCCTGCATACTGCAAGGGATACTTGACGGGCTACTGGATGCAAGCATCAATACATGTAATGTAGCCACACACTGCTAATCTAAAACAGAACGGCAGAAGCATCATAGGAAAGGGAATTATAAATCTAACAGTTTAGCCATGTTAAGACCAACATTTCCCTGATCTTAGTTTTGGCGCTGGCTCCTATCAATGGGTGTTGTGGCAGAACACCCAACCCAATACCCATTGCCTACCTTTCACGTTAAGTATAGTGTGAAAGGGAGCCTTATTTACAAGGTGGCGTTAAGCCATGTTAAGTGGCTTAACGCTGCCTTGTAAATAATGTGAATCCCCTATCACCACAAGAACGTCCTCAAAAGTGGCGTTCCTATAGCGATAGGGGCTTGTAAATATGCCCCTCTCTTTCAAGGTTCCGAGCTGTTACCCGCTGCAAGGAGTTAGAGGTGCTGGACTGTCCTGATATCATAGCCAGATCTGAGATCCAGGTGACCAAGTCCTGCCATGATCACTTAGTGAAGAAGGAAGAACTTGCCCAAGACCAGGACGTTGTCTGCCCGTCTTTCCAATGTGATCTAAAAAAAGAATACTAATCAGGATATACATCAGTGGGACAGCCTCCGGTGGACAACACTTGCTTGATGTGCGAACAAACCTGGTCTAGCCTGTACTGCAGTCCATCCAGCATTTAGCAAGCCACGCTCCCTTCTCAGTGGTGTGGAAATGTGTATTATAGGCTGCAGGGTTCTCACTTGAGGCTCCACCCTGTGTCCCCTAGCAGAGAAGGATCCCTACTATTCTTTGAAACCCCACAGCCTTTGACCATTTGTCCCAAAAAAACACCAGGGTAATGACATTTGCACCTGAGTCTCATGTACTGCAGATTTCCAAATATGGGCTCCTGTAAATTTTGAACAGTAGAAAAGAGTCTGTTTCCTAACCACTGACCTGACACCATCTTCGACTCAAATGCCTGTAGCAGACATCAAGGAAGTGGGTTCAGTGGTTCGTTTGGGTGGTGTTTTTGGTGTAGTTTGTAAGGTTTGAATCTTCAGGCTTTGCAGCATTGACCCTAACTGCTTGGGATGTGCCGAGGGTACTATTTGACTAAATACCTGAACTCAGCCCCCCCCCCCCCCACCCCCATACTTTAATCTTTCGCCTGATGCATCCCCGGCTGATCCAGATCCAATGCACCTTCCACTGAGATGCTCAAACCTCCTCATCTTCAGACATTACTGTTGCGCCTGCAGCGCCACCATGCAGCTCACCTCCCCCAACTTAGTGCAGCACTTTTTAATAAGCTAAAATAACCCAATACCACTTATTATTCAAGTCTCATGACACCATACAACTTATGGTAATTCCTAATATAATTAGTCAACATTATGAAGCTTAATGAAACATGCTAACATTACCAAGCGATTATTTACATGGATGGCTTGTCTCTTAAGTTCGTTTTCAGCCATGGTTCAAGAAAACCCACCGTGGGCCATGGGTGCAGACACTATGTTCATACACTCTTTGCCTTCGCTGGGTGCTTGGGTGAGCATGCCTGTGTGTACATTAGTGTGCCCCCCCCCCCCCCCCCCACCCCCCTAGCCCTCCCCTGTCTGCATTCCTCTGCATGTCTTCCCAGATCCGGCGCTCATTCATCAGTGCCAGTTTGGGGCTGAGCAGATCACTTCTGCTCCCTGGACGCTGTTCAATCCTGTAATAGCTAATTTACCGTCTTAATTACATTTGCGGCGTGTGATTATGTTGAAATATTGCTCTCGGTGAGGTCCTAATGAGGAGGAGCGGGCAGTTGGGCAGCTCTAATGCGGGAAAGCTTCACGGTGTCCGTGTAATTTATCCTGAAGCCTCGGACACAGGCCCAGCTGCGAGCCATCGTGATGCAGGTGTTTATTCGAAACTGGCTTTTACCCAAAGACTCTGGGCCAGAGGAAAGGAAATCTACCTTATCCTACCACACAGGAATGGCTGCTCCCTGGCCACCCGCTGTGCATGACTCCTCTCTTCCTCCTCAGGCACTCTCGAACCCTTCGAGCAAGCATCATATTTACGACAGGGATCATTCACTCATAACACAAATAAATGTGTCAACCGAGTAAAGATCTGGGGAAAAACACTGCATTTGAAGTACATGCAAAGATTTTAAAAGAAACAAAAATAAGAAAGTATAAACAGCAATAACACCCCTAAAAACAGATCACCAAATAGCAGTATGCCAATATGTGTGGCTTATGGATGAACGTGCGCGTTGTCTCATTGAAGGGCTTAGGCCCCCAATAATCTGCCCTACAAACTCTGTCTATCCTCTTTGCACTAATTGGATCAGTTCATCCAATCACTGACTCATTCTTGCATTCACCCTTTGACACAACCGCAATAAAATATACACAAACTCAACTCCATATGCAAAATAATGTAAAAGAATATGAGTGGAAAAAAGAAAACACGATGATGTTTGTAATACAAAACTAAACATAGTAGAGGATGTTAATCATGAAGGTCTATTGCACGCATTCTATCGTTGTTTTTAATTTCCAGCATGGCCACCACATTTAGAACCAACATTTTGCCCATCTTGGAATAGTAAAACACTGATGAACAACAGCATTCTACAATGGCCTGCTATTTTAGAGGAAATGAACACGTGGGATGAGCCACATTGCAGATGAAATGAGCAGCAAACAAGCTACCCATTAGCACTGCCTGGAGAGTTGTAGCAGCCTGCTACAGAATAATTTAATTAAAAGACGATACGCGAACAAATGAAAGAGGAACTATAAAAAGAGAACATTGAAAAGTAAAGGATTGGTCAACCAGCATTGACACTGAAGTGTCATGTGCACATGTGATTAGACAATACTGTCATTCACAAAGCAAGAGAGCCAATGACGGATGTGGACTGACCATTAGCTCATGCAGAACGTTGCCATGGATGCAAGCCAAGTGAAAATGACAGACAGACCAATGGCAGAAGATAGCTCAACAAAAGTAATCTATCCATATGTATGCATATTTATTTTGCTGGATTTACAGACTATGTAATGATTTTTTAAATTATAAAATCTGTCAGACTACCAAGCCAGCTAAGTCTTCCGAAGAGTTTCTAGTAAGAATTATTAAAATGCAAATCTTCTACCCCTTGGGTTTCTCAGAGGCAGTAAACAACACCAGAATCCTTCCCTCTAAAAGAACTCTATGACATTCACTGAAATAAAATATATATCTGCAGGCTTTAATACAGAGACATAGCAATCCACCCTTCACTTTAAGTATGCTTTCCACAATCAGTATGTCCACCCTTTTGCCTTTATTATAACTTTTCATAATAAACAGCTCAGATCTATGGCATCTGAAATGTCATTTCAGAGCGAACAAATCCAAGCCTCTAGCTGTTGTCAGTGGCTTGTCACAATAACCTACTCAAGCCTCTTGTATTGATCTTAAGCATTTCCACAAGGGAACCATCAGGTATCCACACACACAAAAGAGAAGTAGGAGTATTAGGATTTAAACTGTCGGATTTGGGACATGTGCTTAGTATTTATAAACTGCCCTCACCCAAAATTTGTGGTATGCTTCATCATAGAACTTGCTAAACAACCATCAGGTATACCATAATAAAATTACAAATCTGTACAAAATTACAGTTGGCAAACAATAAAAAAATCCCTACGAATACAGTCTATTAAGGACCGCACCAAGTGCCAGGACTCCTCAACCTATCACCAACGGCCACTGCAACGCTGAGGAGCTCCTGGCCCTGGACACCGAAACAACAGCTGTTGCATTTCCCTCTCCGTGATCAACCAAATGACCTTTCACCTGCCGTCAGTGTCACTTCTCCAGCCACACAGGACCGCCATCCCGCACCAGATCCCGTGCCCCCTCCGTTCAGGAGACCTTGAACAACCGAGAACCACCCCAATGCATACTGCTCAGTGCCATGTCTCTCTGCAAACATGCCATGGAATTCTGGGACACCATCACCACCCTCTCTCCTGATGTTTCCTTTATCATGAAACATGGCTCAACCCCTACTTGAACTTCGACATTGCCATCACGACACCCAATGGGTACAAGATAATACAACAAGACCGCACCAACAAACACGGTGGGGGTCTCGCCATCATCTTCAAGGAAACCCTCCAATGCATAGCCACAAATAAGGACCCCAGACTACTTATGGAACATCTCAGCTTCCAACTTCAGACTGACGCCAAGACCGCGATCAGAGGCACTCTAGTAAACAGACCCTTGGGCTTCAACCAGCTTTTTGAGACACCATTTCTAAATTCATCTCTCCTCTAGCCATCGGAACCTATCAATGCGGCCTAATCAGTGACCTCAATTTCCATGTCGACGACCCCAATGACTCCAACTCCACCTCCCTCCTGGAGGACTTTAACAACATTGGCCTCACTCAAATAGTCAATGAACCCACACACAGAGTCATTCACACGCTCCACTCAATCTTCACCTCCAGTGACGGAATCGAATTGAGCCACATCACAGAACTCACCTGCACCAATCATCCACTTCACCATCTCTGACATTCAGCACACCATCACCAAGCACCACAGCTCCACCCATTGCAGCTGAGGCAAGGTAGCTGAGACACAGTGCGCACAGACCCTCAGCACAATCCAATCTGAAGCCTCTTCAGACCTCGACCAGGCTGTCCAGAACCTCTCCGCATGGATCACCAAATGCGCCGACAAAGTTACCCTGTACAAACCAGAAAAAAAATACCTCAAAACATGTCAGCTGGTACACCTCAGAGCTCAAAACCACCAAGCAGAACTGGTACCGACTCAAGAAAATATGGCGTGCCATGAAAAACCCCTCAGACAGGGTTACTTACAAAGCAGCCCTCAGCAAAATGATCACCACCCAGTCTCCACTCACCACGCAGACCACCACAGCCATTATGTCGTCCGTCCACTCCAAAGCTCCCCCGACCCCTGCCCCCACCATCTCTTCAACTGAAGAACCAACCCATCAGCATGGAACTCACCAGCATCACCAATATCTCCATATTCACAGTGGTCTTCCCAGACAGCTAGAAACATGCAGAGGTCCAACTGCTCCTAAAGAAACCCTCCACCGACCCCAGCGAACTCAAAAATTATCGACCGATCTCCCTACTCCCTTACCCAGCCAAGGTACTTGAGAGGACCATCAACCAACAGCTTACTGAATAACTGGAACAAAACCACTTACTCGATGCCTCCCAATCAGGATTCTCTGCCAACCTCAGCCCTGAGACAGCATGATCACCACCACCGATGGCATCAGAACCCTCCTCAGTTGCAGAGTGACTGTGGCCAGGCTCCTCCTCGTCCTGTCTGCCTCATTCGACACCATTTCCCACCACAATCTCATCAACAGACTCTACAATGTTGGCAATCAACAGAACACCCTCAAGTGGGTTTACCTCCTTCCTCACTCCGAGCATCCCATCGCCTCCCTTCACCTCTGAACCTAAAGACATCATCTGCGGCATATCCGAAGGATCATCACTCAGCCCCACCTTGTTCAACACCTACGTGACCCCCCTCTGAGACATAGTCAGAACTCACTGCCTCAATATAATTTTGTACTCAGATGACATTTAACTCGTTTTCTTGCTCGCCGAAGACCCCTCCACTGCCAGAATCAACGTCTGCGATGCCATGACCACGTGGCCAACTGGATGAAGGACAGCTACATTAAACTCAACACCGACAAGACAGGCATACTCATCTTTGGGAAATAAACTTCCACATGGGACCACAGCTGGTGGCCAGCAGAACTCGGACCAATACTCATGCCAACAGATCATCCTCGACAGAGAAATAACCATGAAACGATAAGTCAACTCACAGTCTACCCTTAAAAGCATATTCCATTTCACAATAAAGAAAGTAAGGCTTACTTGCTTTGTCATCACTTTTTGTTATAAACAGACCACCTTAAGGGATTTGACTCAGACTTTCATGGGGAAAAGATAATGCTTATAGTCTTTACCATTGGCTTGACACTATAGCTAACAGCCCTGTTGAAGTGTGCATACATTGACAACAATATGGCATACAGTTATAATATTACAAATATATACAAAATTACAGTTGGCAAAACAATATGGAGCCCCTACCAATAGGGTCAAATGAGTATCATCACAGTGAAATTGAACTCCCAGGGTTTGTTATAGTTGGGTGGCTAACACCAAAACCCTACAATGTTAATCAGTGAGATTGCATGTAACCAAATACCCATCTGCAACCTGCAACTTAATGTGATAACAATTCACTGCTAGAGGCCTATTGGCTTCAATAGATGCTTTTCACAATAAATAAGCTAGATCAACTGCCTTTGTCATAACATTTCATAATAACCAGACTAGAGCGATGTCATTTGATAATGCTTCACAGTGCACTAGTCAGGCCACCAGCTTGTCACAATAGCCAACTTGGGTGAACTGTTTTGAGCAAATACTTTCACACACGCATCCATCATGCATATAGTCATGAAGTTACAAATGAATACACATTCACAGTTGTAAAAGCAAAAAACTATCTCTCATAAGAGAGCCTAATAAAGATTATCTTAATACATATCTTGTATCCTCATGGTTTGGGCAGTTGAGTCACTAACAGCAAACCCTTGCCTAACAGTAATCTGTGAGACTCCATGTGCCAACATATCTGCCTACAAGCTTTAGCACTGTGTAATAACATTCTGTCCTTAAAAACCTATTGCCTTTAACACATGCTTTTCACAAATAGTAGGTCATGCTTACTGGCTTTGTTATAACACTTCATAATAAAAAGATCAACACTAAAACATCGGGTATGGCCTTTCTTAATGAACCAATAAGGCGTAAACTCTTTACAACTGGCTTTGCATATTAACCAACAAAGGACTATTCAAGTGCACATAAACTGGCAACCAACTTAATCATGCATAGAGATATAAAATTGCAAATATGTAGAATAATACAGTTTGCAAAACAATATACAACCCCTATCAATAGGGCCTAAAAAGTATCATCACTGTGAAAGCCCTAGGCTTTATCTGAGTAAGTGGCCAACGCCAAAACCCTTGCCTATTACCATAGTCTGTTAGATTACAGGTAACAAAATACCTGTGTACAGCCTGTAACATAATGTGATAACAATTACCTGTTAAAGGCATACTGACTTCATCAAATGCTTTTCACAGTTAATGAGCTAGATCAACAGCCTTTGCCTTGACGATCCTTAATAAGCTGACCATACCTATAGCATCAGACATAATGTTTCCCAGTGCACCAAACAGGTTTACCATAACCAACTCAGACCTACTGTTATGGGCATAAACATTTCCTCGTGGCAACCATAATACATACAGTCATCAAATTAGAAAGATATGCAACATTTCAGTTGACTGAGGAAACTAATATCTCTCTTAAGAGGGCCTGACAAGGATTCTCACAAAGTAAATCTTCCATATTCATGGTTTGTCACAGGAGGTAACACACACCAAAGCATGTGCCAACTATAATAATCTGTGAGATTCCATGTAACAAAATACATACATTTAAGTTTTTATACAGAATAATAACAATGCACCATTAAATGCCTGTTGGCGTTAACGTATGCTTTTGACAATAAATATTCTTCCTTTTTTGTTACATTTCATAATAAACTCATAAAGCCTATAGCCATGATAATTAGCTTACTTCCAATCAATTCAGGCCACAAGTCTTAATAGTTCAATACAAACACTCTTTTTTAAGAAGCATGCAAATCCAGCTCAATCAAGTCTTGTACTCCTAACAACCAACATGTTGGTGAAGCCCAAGCCCAATTCTCTGAAAGCTTTATTTGTTGATCATATAAGGTCTGCGTTAAGTAAGAACAGGGTTAACCCAAAAGTCGCTGGGACCTGGGTAGCTAGCGTTAAGAATAAGGGGTCCCAGTGAACAAGAGCATATAATTACATAAAGTATTTAAAATAAAGCTGGTAAACAAAGAATCAATGCCTCTATAATGTTTTAATCACATTATAGGAAAAATGCACGGTTGTATATTCAACAAAGCATACACAATTGTAACGGTATTGGTGCCCCTGGGGGTGGAGGGGGAGTGATATAGTGAAGGTATAGTGGGGGGAAGGATAGGTGACAATAAAAACGTGATATTGATCAGGTAGTAATAATGAGAAATCAGATGCTCAGTAGTAAACAAAATAAACAGTTGCTCATTGTCATAATTTCAACAAAACACATGCCCCAATGTCCAGTTAATGCAAAATTGGTGGGTTGATTAGGGCTGTTGTAGGGTAAGGATGGGTGTCGACGTTTCGACCCTGGGAAGCAGGATTTATTCACATTCCTTGCACACGGGTCTTCTTCAGGACGGGCGGTAAAATAGGGGCAGCCAACCTGATGTTGAAAAAGGGGGGGGATTTGTTTAGTTAATTCTGAATTTGAAATATATTCCAGGCTTGACTAGGTGGGTAGGGTAAATAGACATACCTGAGTATATCCGGTGGGGGGATGGAGTTATTCCAAAGAAAGGTCCTTAATATTAGTTCAAAAGCCTAAGAAATATCATATATAGACTTTTTAGAATAAAATATCTACTTGAATCAACAAAAACTCGATAAGGGAAAGCCAAATGACTTACTAAGGTAAAGTTCGGGTTCCTTGAAAGGTCAAAATGCTGGACAAAGAACCCCTCGAACCATCTATCAAAAGGAGAAACACCACTTAGGATTGGACCCTCGGTTTTTAAAAAAGGGTAAATTATGAATCAAAACCAAAGCGGAGCTTACCGAATGGCTTGAGAGTCCGGTGGTCTATAATTGAAGCAGGGATGCTGATTAAATCCAATTGCGGTGTCTACAAAGTAAAAAGAACGCAATTGAGTGTCACATTATTCAGTTAAAAAGTTAGCGCGGGAGAGTGGAGCAGAGTAACAAGACAACCGGAGGGTTTGTAAGCTTACCGGTCGGCTTTACGCTCGGCGTCTGACTCAGGTTCCTCGCGGGCAGAGAACTTCCTGATACTCAGGTTGTTATGGTAACGGTGTCACGTGGGATGGCCAGTAAAAAAAGAATACGAGAGTCGCCCGTTGCCATAGTAGCGCAATCGAGTAACGTAGTTAAATGTTCTACGTATTTGGTAAGGTGGAGGGTACACAGAACCACATAGGTAAATAGGCATTTTAGGCAAGGCAACCCCAATGGGGGTTTAGAATCACGAAGTTAAGACGGATCCGATCCGTAATTGTCACCAATGGGTGTCTACGTCCAAAGGTAATTAATGATATATTACTGCGACATTGTCCTCGTATTGGTAATGCAATTGTAATATTAGTATAGCAGTCTCAAAGACGGTAATTAACGTAAGTAATAGTTCACATAAATACATCATGAAATAAGATGGTATCATTATTGTTGTTACAAAACTGCGTACCTATCCCATGATGGTAAAGCAGTCTATATCCAAATTTCAATAGATGATAGATATGTACACATCGTATCAGTATCAACAAAGATTGTATGTCAGTCAGTAGGATCTCCGGCAAAAGATAATAACCCATGAAAAATGTACTGCGTTCCTGTCCCATGACGGTATAGGCAGTTGCAGTAGACTGATAAACCACATTGGATGGTTATATTCAAGTAGTTCTTTAATCTCATATAGAAATTGGTAGTACACATTAAGCTAAGGTGGCCAGTTGCGAAAAGGAACTATCATGTTCGTTGAGACCTGAATTTATAGAGTCAAAGTAGAACATCCATTTAAGTTCCCTTATGTTAAGTATGTTGGATATGTTCCCACCCCTGGGGCCAAGGTTAATTTTCTCAATTACTAGCCATTTTAGACTATCAGGTGGATGTTGTACTGATCTGAAGTGGTCGACTAGAGGGGCACCGGCTACCTCACATCTGATGCGGCTCATATGTTGCAAGACCCGTTGCTTGATTTTCTGTTGGGTCTGTCCAATATAAATGAGATTGCAGGGGCATACAATCGCATAGATCACTGTCGAGGTGTTACAATTGCTGAGAGATTTCAGTTGGATTTTCTTCTGGTTGTGTATGAATTCTTTGGTTTGTATACAGCTATCACAGGCTTTACACTGGCCGCATTTGAAATGACCAATGATCGGCTGGAGATTCCACAGAGATCTGATGGTGGGATCTTCCTTGGATGGAAGAAGCGAGCGTACTACATAGTCTTTCACACTTCTGGATTTTTTGAAGGCATGTAGTGGGGTGTCGGGATGCTGTATGTCGTCTGCAACCAGTTGCCAGTGATGATTTACAATCTTCTTAATTAGGTTGCTCTTGGTAGAGAAGGTCGTCACACAGACAATCCTATCCTGCTGATTGTCAATTGGATCTTTGGTCTTTAAGAGTTCCTCCCGGGGATAGAACCATGCACGTTTCTTAGCTTTAGTCACCAGTCTTTTTGGGTAGCCACGGGCTTTCAAGCGTTCAGCTAGTTCTTCCGACTGTTGGAAGTAATGTTCTTTGGAGGAACAGTTTCTTCGGACCCGTAAAAACTGACCGAATGGGAGGTTATCACGGAGGGCACGTGGATGGTGACTACTATATTGAAGTAGGGAGTTCCTCTCCGCCGGTTTTCTGTACAGAGTGGTTTGAAGTTGGCCCTGATGGTGGTAGATGGTGATATCCAGAAAGTCTATACTTTGATTATTAGATTGTATAGTGAATTGTAGATGAGGTGATTGCTGGTTTAGCCATAGGTGAAACTCATTCAGGGTGGTCGAATCACCATTCCAAATTATAAAAATGTCGTCTATGTAACGAACCCAGATGTTAAGATGGTTGTTGAAAGGATTGTTGGCATTAAGTATGTTGTTTGCTTCAAAGGCTGCCATATATAAAATGGCTACATCCGGGGCAAAAGGAGCCCCCATTGCCACACCCTGTGTTTGAAGAAAAAAATCATTTTTGAAGGTGAAAAAGTTCTTCGTCATAGCGACCCGAAGTAAGGAAATAATGAATTCAGATGGCACACGCAGGGGTGCTGGTCTAGATTCCAGGTATCTCATGATGACTGCTAATGCTTCCTCTTGAGGGATGGAAGTATACAGAGATACCACGTCACAGGTAACCAATAATTGCTGCGTCGGGTCAAAAGGTAACTCTTCGACTAGGTTTATGGTTTGAGGAGTGTCCCTTAGGTATGTCTGGGTAGCCTCCGCCAATGGTTTTAAGAAAAAGTCAATATACCTTCCTAAGGGTTCTAGAATAGAGCCACAACCCGATACAATCGGACGTCCAGGAGGATTGGCCATGTCCTTATGTATTTTAGGGAGAGTATATATCGTGGCTAAACGTGGGTGAGGCTGGTTGAGATAATCAAATTCATGTTTAGATAGGAATCCAAGTTCCAATCCAAGCTGTGTGATTTCCAGGATTTCACGTGCTATTGCTTGCGAGGGATCCGAGCGAAGTTTCTGATAGCTGGCGCCATCCATCAGTTGTCGTTGAATCTCAGACTCGTATTTTTGGGTATCCTGAATCACAATGGCACCACCTTTATCCGCCGGTTTGATCACCACTTCAGGGTTGTTAGCCAGTGACTGGAGAGCATCCTTTTCGGTCTTACTAGTATTGTACCTGGTGTAGGTCTGATTCATTAAAGTTGTGTTCACATCCCTCCATACAACTGCCTCGTATGCCAGAATTTTATTGGTCATGGTGCAGGACGGTGGAACAAACGTGGAGGAAGTCCTCAAGCCAGTACAGGATGGATTTTTGTATGGCCCTGCGTTTCTAAAAAAGTATTTCAATCTCACTTTCCGAAAAAATTTGAACAGTTCAGTGCGAACTGTGAATAAGTCAGGTTTATTGGTTGGGACATATGATAATCCCTTGCTTAGTGCACGTGTTTCCGATTCGTTCAAGATGTAATTAGAAATGTTCACCACAGGGTTCATGGTAGATGTCTGTATTACCAGCGGTAAGTTTTGTTCCGGGTTGTTCTCTCCCCGTGCTGCTCCTGCTGGAAATGAACCTGTTTGGATGTTTGGCCTCGTCCGGTGTCCCAGTTGGTGTTGCTCTGATTCTGTCCCCGGGATTGACCTCTGTTGGAGAAATTGCCTCTGCCTCTCGGGGGGCGCCATGGTGCGGGTCGCTGACCTAAAAAAGGTTGGTACTGTGGTGACTGATAGCTGTAGTCAGGGTAGTTGTATTGACGATTCGGGCCAGCGAATTCCTGTTCACCTTCGGAACTATATGAGGAGTCAGAGAAGGTTGTATAGTTCCTTCTGCCGCGGAAACTTCCTCGCCCTCTGTTAGTAAATCTACCTTGTTGGTCCTGTTTATAGTAATCGTCTTGCAGGTAGGGGTAGGTTTTCTTTTTATCGTATAATCTTATGTCTCTGGCGAGTTTCTCTAATTTGCGATTCTGAGTGGTGAGGTCAAAATCCTTTAGAGTGGCTTCCAGATTATTTAGTGTTTCTTTTGCTCCTTCCAGATTAGCATCTGCGGCGATCTCTGCACGAAGTGATTTAATTTCGCTGGTCAGTACCTGGACCTGTTGGGCAGCTGTCTCTATCCCAAGCACCATCCAGTGGCGAGAGCAATTGTTCGATATGTGACTAAACCCTTCCCTGAATTTGGGAACTTCAACAAAGATAGCAGGTTCGATTTTTATCTGTAGGCCAATCGGGATAATGTTCTCCTTAAGGTATTTGGTGAGCAGGTGTCCGTGCCAGCGGGTACGGATTAATTTCTTTTCAAGGCGTTCTAGCCGTTGAATCTTGCCCTTAAGACTGAAGTCTAAAGTTGGCACATCAGTTGTCAAAAAATTGTTGCTGGGATCCTCAAGAAGTTTGTCAATATAGTCTTCAGAATATGATAACAATTCGCGTTCAACCATAGTTATATGAATACCCTATCATGTAGAATTTAATTCAAGGAAGAAAAACCTCGCAGACAGCGTCTGCACGAAGTGCGTTAAGTAAGAACAGGGTTAACCCAAAAGTCGCTGGGACCTGGGTAGCTAGCGTTAAGAATAAGGGGTCCCAGTGAACAAGAGCATATAATTACATAAAGTATTTAAAATAAAGCTGGTAAACAAAGAATCAATGCCTCTATAATGTTTTAATCACATTATAGGAAAAATGCACGGTTGTATATTCAACAAAGCATACACAATTGTAACGGTATTGGTGCCCCTGGGGGTGGAGGGGGAGTGATATAGTGAAGGTATAGTGGGGGGAAGGATAGGTGACAATAAAAACGTGATATTGATCAGGTAGTAATAATGAGAAATCAGATGCTCAGTAGTAAACAAAATAAACAGTTGCTCATTGTCATAATTTCAACAAAACACATGCCCCAATGTCCAGTTAATGCAAAATTGGTGGGTTGATTAGGGCTGTTGTAGGGTAAGGATGGGTGTCGACGTTTCGACCCTGGGAAGCAGGATTTATTCACATTCCTTGCACACGGGTCTTCTTCAGGACGGGCGGTAAAATAGGGGCAGCCAACCTGATGTTGAAAAAGGGGGGGGATTTGTTTAGTTAATTCTGAATTTGAAATATATTCCAGGCTTGACTAGGTGGGTAGGGTAAATAGACATACCTGAGTATATCCGGTGGGGGGATGGAGTTATTCCAAAGAAAGGTCCTTAATATTAGTTCAAAAGCCTAAGAAAAATCATATATAGACTTTTTAGAATAAAATATCTACTTGAATCAACAAAAACTCGATAAGGGAAAGCCAAATGACTTACTAAGGTAAAGTTCGGGTTCCTTGAAAGGTCAAAATGCTGGACGAAGAACCCCTCGAACCATCTATCAAAAGGAGAAACACCACTTAGGATTGGACCCTCGGTTTTTAAAAAAGGGTAAATTATGAATCAAAACCAAAGCGGAGCTTACCGAATGGCTTGAAAGTCCGCTGGTCTATAATTGAAGCAGGGATGCTGATTAAATCCAATTGCGGTGTCTACAAAGTAAAAAGAACGCAATTGAGTGTCACATTATTCAGTTAAAAAGTTAGCGCGGGAGAGTGGAGCAGAGTAACAAGACAACCGGAGGGTTTGTAAGCTTACCGGTCGGCTTTACGCTCGGCGTCTGACTCAGGTTCCTCGCGGGCAGAGAACTTCCTGATACTCAGGTTGTTATGGTAACGGTGTCACGTGGGATGGCCAGTAAAAAAAGACTACGAGAGTCGCCCGTTGCCATAGTAGCGCAATCGAGTAACGTAGTTAAATGTTCTACGTATTTGGTAAGGTGGAGGGTACACAGAACCACATAGGTAAATAGGCATTTTAGGCAAGGCAACCCCAATGGGGGTTTAGAATCACGAAGTTAAGACGGATCCGATCCGTAATTGTCACCAATGGGTGTCTACGTCCAAAGGTAATTAATGATATATTACTGCGACATTGTCCTCGTATTGGTAATGCAATTGTAATATTAGTATAGCAGTCTCAAAGACGGTAATTAACGTAAGTAATAGTTCACATAAATACATCATGAAATAAGATGGTATCATTATTGTTGTTACAAAACTGCGTACCTATCCCATGATGGTAAAGCAGTCTATATCCAAATTTCAATAGATGATAGATATGTACACATCGTATCAGTATCAACAAAGATTGTATGTCAGTCAGTAGGATCTCCGGCAAAAGATAATAACCAATGAAAAATGTACTGCGTACCTGTCCCATGACGGTATAGGCAGTTGCAGATGACTGATAAACCACATTGGATGGTTATATTCAAGTAGTTCTTTAATCTCATATAGAAATTGGTAGTACACATTAAGCTAAGGTGGCCAGTTGCGAAAAGGAACTATCATGTTCGTTGAGACCTGAATTTATAGAGTCAAAGTAGAACATCCATTTAAGTTCCCTTATGTTAAGTATGTTGGATATGTTCCCACCCCTGGGGCCAAGGTTAATTTTCTCAATTACTAGCCATTTTAGACTATCAGGTGGATGTTGTACTGATCTGAAGTGGTCGACTAGAGGGGCACCGGCCACCTCACATCTGATGCGGCTCATATGTTGCAAGACCCGTTGCTTGATTTTCTGTTGGGTCTGTCCAATATAAATGAGATTGCAGGGGCATACAATCGCATAGATCACTGTCGAGGTGTTACAATTGCTGAGAGATTTCAGTTGGATTTTCTTCTGGTTGTGTATGAATTCTTTGGTTTGTATACAGCTATCACAGGCTTTACAGTGGCCGCATTTGAAATGACCAATGATCGGCTGGAGATTCCACAGAGATCTGATGGTGGGATCTTCCTTGGATGGAAGAAGCGAGCGTACTACATAGTCTTTCACACTTCTGGATTTTTTGAAGGCATGTAGTGGGGTGTTGGGATGCTGTATGTCGTCTGCAACCAGTTGCCAGTGATGATTTACAATCTTCTTAATTAGGTTGCTCTTGGTAGAGAAGGTCGTCACACAGACAATCCTATCCTGCTGATTGTCAATTGGATCTTTGGTCTTTAAGAGTTCCTCCCGGGGGTAGAACCATGCACGTTTCTTAGCTTTAGTCACCAGTCTTTTTGGGTAGCCACGGGCTTTCAAGCATTCAGCTAGTTCTTCCGACTGTTGGAAGGAATGTTCTTTGGAGGAACAGTTTCTTCGGACCCGTAAAAACTGACCGAATGGGAGGTTATCACGGAGGGCACGTGGATGGTGACTACTATATTGAAGTAGGGAGTTCCTCTCCGCCGGTTTTCTGTACAGAGTGGTTTGAAGTTGGCCCTGATGGTGGTAGATGGTGATATCCAGAAATCCTATACTTTGATTATTAGATTGTATAGTGAATTGTAGATGAGGTGATTGCTGGTTTAGCCATAGGTGAAACTCATTCAGGGTGGTCGAATCACCATTCCAAATTATCAAAATGTCGTCTATGTAACGAACCCAGATGTTAAGATGGTTGTTGAAAGGATTGTTGGCATTAAGTATGTTGTTTGCTTCAAAGGCTGCCATATATAAAATGGCTACATCCGGGGCAAAAGGAGCCCCCATTGCCACACCCTGTGTTTGAAGAAAAAAATCATTTTTGAAGGTGAAAAAGTTCTTCGTCATAGCGACCCGAAGTAAGGAAATAATGAATTCAGATGGCACACGCAGGGGTGCTGGTCTAGATTCCAGGTATCTCATGATGACTGCTAATGCTTCCTCTTGAGGGATGGAAGTATACAGAGATACCACGTCACAGGTAACCAATAATTGCTGCGTCGGGTCAAAAGGTAACTCTTCGACTAGGTTTATGGTTTGAGGAGTGTCCCTTAGGTATGTCTGGGTAGCCTCCGCCAATGGTTTTAAGAAAAAGTCAATATACCTTCCTAAGGGTTCTAGAATAGAGCCACAACCCGATACAATCGGACGTCCAGGAGGATTGGCCATGTCCTTATGTATTTTAGGGAGAGTATATATCGTGGCTAAACGTGGGTGAGGCTGGTTGAGATAATCAAATTCATGTTTAGATAGGAATCCAAGTTCCAATCCAAGCTGTGTGATTTCCAGGATTTCACGTGCTATTGCTTGCGAGGGATCCGAGCGAAGTTTCTGATAGCTGGCGCCATCCATCAGTTGTCGTTGAATCTCAGACTCGTATTTTTGGGTATCCTGAATCACAATGGCACCACCTTTATCCGCCGGTTTGATCACCACTTCAGGGTTGTTAGCCAGTGACTGGAGAGCATCCTTTTCGGTCTTACTAGTATTGTACCTGGTGTAGGTCTGATTCATTAAAGTTGCGTTCACATCCCTCCATACAACTGCCTCGTATGCCAGAATTTTATTGGTCATGGTGCAGGACGGTGGAACAAACGTGGAGGAAGTCCTCAAGCCAGTACAGGATGGATTTTTGTATGGCCCTGCGTTTCTAAAAAAGTATTTCAATCTCACTTTCCGAAAAAATTTGAACAGTTCAGTGCGAACTGTGAATAAGTCAGGTTTATTGGTTGGGACATATGATAATCCCTTGCTTAGTGCACGTGTTTCCGATTCGTTCAAGATGTAATTAGAAATGTTCACCACAGGGTTCATGGTAGATGTCTGTATTACCAGCGGTAAGTTTTGTTCCGGGTTGTTCTCTCCCCGTGCTGCTCCTGCTGGAAATGAACCTGTTTGGATGTTTGGCCTCGTCCGGTGTCCCAGTTGGTGTTGCTCTGATTCTGTCCCCGGGATTGACCTCTGTTGGAGAAATTGCCTCTGCCTCTCGGGGGGCGCCATGGTGTGGGTCGCTGACCTAAAAAAGGTTGGTACTGTGGTGACTGATAGCTGTAGTCAGGGTAGTTGTATTAACGATTCGGGCCAGCGAATTCCTGTTCACCTTCGGAACTATATGAGGAGTCAGAGAAGGTTGTATAGTTCCTTCTGCCGCGGAAACTTCCTCGCCCTCTGTTAGTAAATCTACCTTGTTGGTCCTGTTTATAGTAATCGTCTTGCAGGTAGGGGTAGGTTTTCTTTTTATCGTATAATCTTATGTCTCTGGCGAGTTTCTCTAATTTGCGATTCTGAGTGGTGAGGTCAAAATCCTTTAGAGTGGCTTCCAGATTATTTAGTGTTTCTTTTGCTCCTTCCAGATTAGCATCTGCGGCGATCTCTGCACAAAGTGATTTAATTTCGCTGGTCAGTACCTGGACCTGTTGGGCAGCTGTCTCTATCCCAAGCACCATCCAGTGGCGAGAGCAATTGTTCGATATGTGACTAAACCCTTCCCTGAATTTGGGAACTTCAACAAAGATAGCAGGTTCGATTTTTATCTGTAGGCCAATCGGGATAATGTTCTCCTTAAGGTATTTGGTGAGCAGGTGTCCGTGCCAGCGGGTACGGATTAATTTCTTTTCAAGGCGTTCTAGCCGTTGAATCTTGTCCTTAAGACTGAAGTCTAAAGTTGGCACATCAGTTGTCAAAAAATTGTTGCTGGGATCCTCAAGAAGTTTGTCAATATAGTCTTCAGAATATGATAACAATTCGCGTTCAACCATAGTTATATGAATACCCTATCATGTAGAATTTAATTCAAGGAAGAAAAACCTCGCAGACAGCGTCTGCACGAAGTGCGTTAAGTAAGAACAGGGTTAACCCAAAAGTCGCTGGGACCTGGGTAGCTAGCGTTAAGAATAAGGGGTCCCAGTGAACAAGAGCATATAATTACATAAAGTATTTAAAATAAAGCTGGTAAACAAAGAATCAATGCCTCTATAATGTTTTAATCACATTATAGGAAAAATGCACGGTTGTATATTCAACAAAGCATACACAATTGTAACGGTATTGGTGCCCCTGGGGGTTGAGGGGGAGTGATATAGTGAAGGTATAGTGGGGGGAAGGATAGGTGACAATAAAAACGTGATATTGATCAGGTAGTAATAATGAGAAATCAGATGCTCAGTAGTAAACAAAATAAACAGTTGCTCATTGTCATAATTTCAACAAAACACATGCCCCAATGTCCAGTTAATGCAAAATTGGTGGGTTGATTAGGGCTGTTGTAGGGTAAGGATGGGTGTCGACGTTTCGACCCTGGGAAGCAGGATTTATTCACATTCCTTGCACACGGGTCTTCTTCAGGACGGGCGGTAAAATAGGGGCAGCCAACCTGATGTTGAAAAAGGGGGGGGATTTGTTTAGTTAATTCTGAATTTGAAATATATTCCAGGCTTGACTAGGTGGGTAGGGTAAATAGACATACCTGAGTATATCCGGTGGGGGGATGGAGTTATTCCAAAGAAAGGTCCTTAATATTAGTTCAAAAGCCTAAGAAAAATCATATATAGACTTTTTAGAATAAAATATCTACTTGAATCAACAAAAACTCGATAAGGGAAAGCCAAATGACTTACTAAGGTAAAGTTCGGGTTCCTTGAAAGGTCAAAATGCTGGACGAAGAACCCCTCGAACCATCTATCAAAAGGAGAAACACCACTTAGGATTGGACCCTCGGTTTTTAAAAAAGGGTAAATTATGAATCAAAACCAAAGCGGAGCTTACCGAATGGCTTGAAAGTCCGCTGGTCTATAATTGAAGCAGGGATGCTGATTAAATCCAATTGCGGTGTCTACAAAGTAAAAAGAACGCAATTGAGTGTCACATTATTCAGTTAAAAAGTTAGCGCGGGAGAGTGGAGCAGAGTAACAAGACAACCGGAGGGTTTGTAAGCTTACCGGTCGGCTTTACGCTCGGCGTCTGACTCAGGTTCCTCGCGGGCAGAGAACTTCCTGATACTCAGGTTGTTATGGTAACGGTGTCACGTGGGATGGCCAGTAAAAAAAGACTACGAGAGTCGCCCGTTGCCATAGTAGCGCAATCGAGTAACGTAGTTAAATGTTCTACGTATTTGGTAAGGTGGAGGGTACACAGAACCACATAGTTGCTGCGTCGGGTCAAAAGGTAACTCTTCGACTAGGTTTATGGTTTGAGGAGTGTCCCTTAGGTATGTCTGGGTAGCCTCCGCCAATGGTTTTAAGAAAAAGTCAATATACCTTCCTAAGGGTTCTAGAATAGAGCCACAACCCGATACAATCGGACGTCCAGGAGGATTGGCCATGTCCTTATGTATTTTAGGGAGAGTATATATCGTGGCTAAACGTGGGTGAGGCTGGTTGAGATAATCAAATTCATGTTTAGATAGGAATCCAAGTTCCAATCCAAGCTGTGTGATTTCCAGGATTTCACGTGCTATTGCTTGCGAGGGATCCGAGCGAAGTTTCTGATAGCTGGCGCCATCCATCAGTTGTCGTTGAATCTCAGACTCGTATTTTTGGGTATCCTGAATCACAATGGCACCACCTTTATCCGCCGGTTTGATCACCACTTCAGGGTTGTTAGCCAGTGACTGCCTATACCGTCATGGGACAGGTACGCAGTACATTTTTCATGGGTTATTATCTTTTGCCGGAGATCCTACTGACTGACATACAATCTTTGTTGATACTGATACGATGTGTACATATCTATCATCTATTGAAATTTGGATATAGACTGCTTTACCATCATGGGATAGGTACGCAGTTTTGTAACAACAATAATGATACCATCTTATTTCATGATGTATTTATGTGAACTATTACTTACGTTAATTACCGTCTTTGAGACTGCTATACTAATATTACAATTGCATTACCAATACGAGGACAATGTCGCAGTAATATATCATTAATTACCTTTGGACGTAGACACCCATTGGTGACAATTACGGATCGGATCCGTCTTAACTTCGTGATTCTAAACCCCCATTGGGGTTGCCTTGCCTAAAATGCCTATTTACCTATGTGGTTCTGTGTACCCTCCACCTTACCAAATACGTAGAACATTTAACTACGTTACTCGATTGCGCTACTATGGCAACGGGCGACTCTCGTAGTCTTTTTTTACTGGCCATCCCACGTGACACCGTTACCATAACAACCTGAGTATCAGGAAGTTCTCTGCCCGCGAGGAACCTGAGTCAGACGCCGAGCGTAAAGCCGACCGGTAAGCTTACAAACCCTCCGGTTGTCATGTTACTCTGCTCCACTCTCCCGCGCTAACTTTTTAACTGAATAATGTGACACTCAATTGCGTTCTTTTTACTTTGTAGACACCGCAATTGGATTTAATCAGCATCCCTGCTTCAATTATAGACCAGCGGACTTTCAAGCCATTCGGTAAGCTCCGCTTTGGTTTTGATTCATAATTTACCCTTTTTTAAAAACCGAGGGTCCAATCCTAAGTGGTGTTTCTCCTTTTGATAGATGGTTCGAGGGGTTCTTCGTCCAGCATTTTGACCTTTCAAGGAACCCGAACTTTACCTTAGTAAGTCATTTGGCTTTCCCTTATCGAGTTTTTGTTGATTCAAGTAGATATTTTATTCTAAAAAGTCTATATATGATATTTCTTAGGCTTTTGAACTAATATTAAGGACCTTTCTTTGGAATAACTCCATCCCCCCACCGGATATACTCAGGTATGTCTATTTACCCTACCCACCTAGTCAAGCCTGGAATATATTTCAAATTCAGAATTAACTAAACAAATCCCCCCCCTTTTTCAACATCAGGTTGGCTGCCCCTATTTTACCGCCCGTCCTGAAGAAGACCCGTGTGCAAGGAATTTGAATAAATCCTGCTTCCCAGGGTCGAAACGTCGACACCCATCCTTACCCTACAACAGCCCTAATCAACCCACCAATTTTGCATTAACTGGACATTGGGGCATGTGTTTTGTTGAAATTATGACAATGAGCAACTGTTTATTTTGTTTACTACTGAGCATCTGATTTCTCATTATTACTACCTGATCAATATCACGTTTTTATTGTCACCTATCCTTCCCCCCACTATACCTTCACTATATCACTCCCCCTCCACCCCCAGGGGCACCAATACCGTTACAATTGTGTATGCTTTGTTGAATATACAACCGTGCATTTTTCCTATAATGTGATTAAAACATTATAGAGGCATTGATTCTTTGTTTACCAGCTTTATTTTAAATACTTTATGTAATTATATGCTCTTGTTCACTGGGACCCCTTATCCATATAAGGTCTGCAACAGCTGCGTCTAAAAATCTGTGAAGATTAGTAGAGCCCTGGGCCTCCCATACTGCTCTCAAACACACATCTGCACTTTGAAGTCTAAAGTTGATGAAGGTAGGGTAAGGTGCTAGAACTGAAAAACAGCAATACAGCCCTCGTTACTACCCTCGTACCATCTGTGCTGCTGTCAGAGAAATAAGAGCACTGTAAATTATGTACTTATCTAAGATACTTTGACAGCATTGCAGTGACATGTGAGTGCCCTAAAAAGGTCAAGAAAGTTATAGTTATATTGCTGTTAACTCAGAATATCTCAGGCTGGATAAATAAACAAACAAACATTTGCAGTGCAATAGGTCTCGCATTTACGAGAGTTTGAGCTATTGGCATTTTAAATTACAATAGTTTAAATTCTTGCAAATGCAGAATCTATTGGATTGCAAATATTTTTTGGTTTGCTAGCGCCCCATGCTACGCTTTCATGGTACTAGAGGCCATGCCGTGTCTAAAGAAAGGGGTGAGACCGCCATTAAAGTGAAAGGGCGATATGGGCGCTTTCACCCAAAAAAGGATTTGATTGTCAAGTTGACAAACAAATGCTTTTTTTTGTAAAAGTGCCCCATGCTGCGGTTCCACTTTAATGGCAGCTGCAGACCTTTCTTTAGACGTGGCTTGTCTAAAGAAAGGGGCGTGGCCTCTATTAATGTGAAAGTGCAGCATGAGGCACTTATATACAAAATCAAAAAGTGAATATTTTGTAAAAAAAAAACAAAAAAAACATGCAGCCGCATTCTGTGCCGCAAATAAACCAAAGGTGTGGCTGCCACGGTGGCGTGCCGTACTATAAAAAAATATATATATAAAGCGTTAAGAGAGATCATGTCTTGACTGCAACAGCAGGCAGGTGAAAACAATGTAACGAAATAGTGTTCAGAAGCTGTAATTAAAGCCTACTGAGTAACAACACACGTAAGAGGGCCAGTCCTTGTGGGAGGTTGCAAGATGAGACCAGGTGGTACTTAGGAGGGACTACTAAGCCTATTGACCAATGAAAAGCCACAGATTACATTACAAAGGACAATGACACAAGCCAATGAAAAATATGGGCAGAGAGTGGGCGGAGCTTCAAGGTCATACCTGAATACAGCATGCCTCACAGAGCGAAGCATGCGCTGCTCAGGCTAGACCTAAAAAATCTGCAATGCATAGAGGAGACACACTTTTTTCGTGTGGCTCTCTGTAGTGTTCTTGAAGCTCTTTCTTAGGTTAATCACATAAAATCTGGAGACAGGTGCACTGCCAAGTCAGATATAAAAAGCATGCATAACACACAACACACACTAAGGTGCAGTTAAATTCAAGATAACATTAATTTCACCTAACATACACATACATTTTCACAAAACCGACAACAGCGCAATATTATTGCCAGCTCCCATTCGTTCAATTTTAATTTTCCATGCACCCTGAATGGTAAAAGTATCCATGGAATAGCCATGTAGGCACTGCACACTCATCCTGGACCGAAGAGCTCAAAAGACATCTCCTGCCAGCCTTAGTCAGGTTGATTCATATTTGTTACCCAACAGGATCTAGTAGTTAAGGAAACATCCTTTAGCACTTAGGGGCAGATTTATGTTAACTGGCGCATCCCCAGGGATGTGCCAGTTAACATGCGCCACAGTGCGCCACAGCTCCGCCACCCATGGTGCGCCGCATTTATAATGCGGCGCACCATGGTGCAAAAACGGCACAGATGTGTGACGCATCTGTGCCGGAAATGTGGCGCATTGCTGGAGTTGCGTCGCAAGCGCGACGCAGCTCCAGCAAGGCTCGGGGGTACACCATGTGCACAATGCTGCGTCAAGACCTACGCCTGCTTCAAGCAGGCGCACGGTTTTGACGCAGCATTGCCCTGAAAGTGACTGAGTGAAATCTCATAGATTTCACTCAGCCACTTTCAGGAGGCGTTCCTGCGCAGGAACGCCCCCCCGCGCAGGAACGCCTCCTTATGGCGCAGTGCTTTACAACGTGACGCATCTCCTAGATGCGTCACGTTGTAAATAGGGCGCATTGTTTGCGCTGCAGTTGCGTCAAATAAAGTGACGCAATTGCGGCGCAAAGAGGCGCAACGGCCTCATAAATCTGCCCCTTAGTGCTTTCCTGAAAGTGGCATATCAATTCAACAAAGTATTCGAAATAAATAAAACAAAAAGGACTGCACATTGGTTTTGTTGGTTTGAACAGTCCTATGTCGACCGCTTACCTCAACCATCCTTCTGATCCATATTTCTAAAGACATGGCTGTGGTGTTGAGTCCTTGAGAAGGTGCATCTGGTGGCGTAGCCAGGACACTTCAGAGGTTTCTTGGGCTTCCATTAGACACCATTGCATATGTAAGCAATTCACAAGTTGCAAGATGCCACCCTCTTCCAGTCAGAGGCAACCCCGGGTGCACTGGCCACGGATGTCTGGTATTGGGTAGCTGTGATCGTTTAGAAGTGGTAGTTCTCAAGTGCAAGGCATGTTGTGAAGCCCAAGGCAGATATTCAGCGAGACCCCTGCCTTCAATAACTGGACCTGAGTCTGTAAAGATGCCTTGCTGCAGGCACCTGAATCTCTCTTCCACCATCCCAATGACTTTCTCAGTGGTGTATAGAGTGTGTCGACCTGTGTGTTGTTGAATAGTTTCTGTTTCCTGGTGGTTGGGTTATGGTCGCATGTTATCAGCCATTTCTTCAGGGGTGACCACAGGCACTTGTGCCGGAGGCGGAGAGTCATACATTTTATTTATTTATTTATAAAGTTTTATATAGCGCGAACTTGATCCCGAAGGATATCAGAGTGCATAGAGGTGCGGTGCTAGCTGCTGCAACATATGATTATAGTTTCGTTATTTGGGTACTTGGATTGATGCCAAGGATCTACTACCAGACTGATTGAATGTTTCATCCTGAAACATAGGAAGACTTTGGAGGATGAAGTGAATGCAGGTTTATCAGTTATAGTTATAATCGATAATTGGGCACTGGTGCAGTTTTAAGACGGCAGAGGGGTATGCACACAATGGCACCCATAGCATGGTAGGTACAACTAATATTACAGATGTCCCTCTAGATCCATCAAATTTACTGTCTTGTCCAGGGGAAGTTAAAAGGAAAGATCCCTTGGTGGACAAATTAACTGAAGTTTAATCTGTGTACCACCACATAAATTGCAGCCCATGTGTTAGAACTTACAGGTTCGTAATTAAAACAACACTCATACCAAAGTGAATGAACATTACTATTTTATTAGTTTTTTAAAAGAATTTATAAACATCCTACATAAAAACATCAGTTTTAAAATTCATATTCAATAAAAACATGTGCAATCATTTAATTTTACATGGGACACTATCTCAACCATACAGAAATTCAAATCAAATCATTGTACTATTGGCACACAAGAGAAAACAATAATTTCATACTACAGTTAGGCCAAATGTATACTACCAGACAAAGGAACACAGAGAGAAAAAAGACAGACACTATTATTTGTCATAAAGTCACACATCAGGGTAAACAATGTTTCCTGGCTAATCCATGATATATTTGGCTTGTAATATCTATAGGATGAGCTGTTCCCCTCGATTATGTAAAACAGAGCGTCGACGCGTTTCAATGGTTAACAATAATATTCCATCTTTTTCAAGACACTTATATACGTATCTCTTGTTTTAAAAGGCACTGATTGATTGCCACTTTAACTTGGTTCCTGTCAGCAAATACAATTGAATAACTGTTTTAAAAAAGGGGCAAACTTAAACGGTTCCATATATAACAATTCCAATTCATCATCATTAAAAAAACACACAAAAAGCTTTGCTATTCACATTGCAGCCTCAGCTTAGTTCAAGATATCAATTTAGACCAAGCACTATGGGGGGCGGGGGGGGTTACTCCTCTTCTCCTTTATTAATGCATTCATTTTGAGAACACAACATTTCTGTTCATTATGTTCTAACAAATGGGCTATACCTCATATCTTACATATACCCTCCCATTAGTGTTCTTGCACAGATAAAATAGGTCCATGATTTAATTTATTAGACAGGTAAACAGTAAATAAAAAGTGATGGACGCGGGCTGGAACAACATCATATGTCTTGCCCTTCGCTAATCACTCTCATCTTTTAAATTTTACCAAATCATTCTTTTTTAAGAAAAAGGAGGAAAACTACAGTTATTATCTAAGTTACCTTACCCCTAATTATCTCATCCTCTCATTGGACTCACTCTTCAGCATATTTTCATTTATTAACTGACACGTTTCTGGAAATAAGTTGTATATAATTATTACTCTTTTCATACTAAGAGCTGAGTGAACGCTGTTTAAAACGAAACTATGATAAATTAACTTGAGTGTATAAACACCACGTGCGATTTTTCTTATTATTTCTTAAATGGAAGGATATGACCAGCTTTTAAAACCAATACAATCCAGTTGCAGGCAATGTGCCCCTCCGGATGGGTTTAGAGTGCATCTGTGACATGCCGCGCCACCTTGATCAAGGGTGATACACAAGTGCGGTTCTATTGACTGTGGAGGATTCCAGTGACATAGCTGATTCACAAGGGCGGACACTGCCTGTGACATGATTCAGAGTGGTGATACGAGGTCTGACCAGGAGTGGAAGGCTGCTAGCAATGTCTTTGACCATGGAGAATCTCTTTACACATTCATGTCTCCTGTGGTCATAGAGGTCTTCTGTGCAGGACTGTTTGCGGCCTTTCTCCGTCTGATTTTTAGCCTGAATGACAATGAGATTGAGTTATTCTCACGGGTTATCAACATCAGAATAGCCCGTAGCCCATTGGTATTCATGGCATCATTTGAGTAGGGGTTTAGTTATACCGGTGAGTTGCCCTGATGACGTATGTAGGTGCACGTGTGTATCCCTCTGCAGATTCATCTGGATATTTCTGGTGTACTGTGGGATTCCTTTGAGGTGTGCACTGCTTCCTGGACCGGTGTGATCCCGGCTGCTGTGCTCCATTCTCTTTTGAACACTGACTGTGTGTGCTTGCTCAGACAAAAACGCTTCCATCCACACATTTATAGATCTGTTTTCCACTTCTTCTTATTGTGAACCCACTTATAGGCGTTTATTTTTGGATCTGAGGTTTATAAAGAATTCTTTGTGTGATGTTTTATCAGATGTGTCTGTGGGCGATTATGCGGAAGTGTTACGTTTTTTTTTTCTTTAATTTGCTTCGGTTGGTTGTGTGGGTCTTTGCTTTGTTAGTGGGTGTTGTCTGACAAATGTGCCTTTTTTCTCTGGATGTAATAGTCTAATTTGGATGTAGGAAGACTTTGTGACTGCCTGGCGCATTTTGGACAGTTTGCTTCAGGCGATGTTAGCGTCCCATAACAATTACAAAGGCTATGGGACTGTCTTGCTAAAGCTCATTTCATCGCATTTTTTATGCGTATGGCTTTGCGTTATTGGAGCTTGAACGTGTACCCAGACAAAGCTGGAGTACATGCATGTATAGGTGAGGAAGACAGGAAACACATGACCTTGAAGTTGGAATCAGTGTTGTACACATTACTTGTAAGTCATTTACGAATTACAGGCGCATTCAGCATCATGTGCCTCTTCGTCGGTCTTACCCTTATTAGAAAATGTCATAGTGAATTAAGTGGGCAGTTTGACTAATAATTCTAAAAAACACACTAGCCAAAAATGCGAAAATGAAAATAATGCAGAATCTCAAAAACACACAGGGGCAGATTTATGATGCCCTTGCGCCGCAATTACGTCACTTTATTTGACGCAACTGCGGCGCAAACAATGCGCCCTATTTACAACGTGACGCATCTAGGAGATGCGTCACGTTGTAAAGCCCTGCGCCATAAGGAGGCGTTCCTGTGCAGGGGGGGGGGGCGTTCCTGCGCAGGAACGCCTCCTGAAAGTGGCTGAGTGAAATCTATGAGATTTCACTCAGTAACGTTCAGGCCAATGCTGCGTCAAAACACTGCGCCTGCTTGAAGCAAGCGTAGGTCTTGATGTAGCATTGTGTAGATGGGGCACCCCCGAGCCTTGCTGGAGCTTGCGACGCAACTCCAGCAATGCGCCACATTTCCGTTTTTGCACCATGGTGCGCCGCATTATAAATGCAACGCACCATGGGTGGCGGATCTGTAGCGCACTGTGGCGCACGTTAACTGGCGCATCCCTGGGGATGCGCCAGTTAACATAAATCTGCCCCACAATATTTATTAGTAAAGAAAGATCTGAAAGCAATCCTAGCAAAAAATTTTAACAAGTGGTTTCTTTTTACCAGTAGGAATGCGCGTTTGGTCTGTGAATGATGGCAGAGGCCTGGAGTAGTTTAGGTTTCTGTGAGTGATGACACAGGCGGTGTGTGCTTTGAATAGGTTTGAATGATGAAAGGCTCGGTGTGAGTGATGTCAAACAGTCTGGGCTTTGGGTCTGTGTGAGTTATGACAAAGGATGTGTGCAGTGAGTCTGTGTCTGTCATGATCATGGCAGACACAGTGTGTTCTATATATGACATTACGAGTGATGGCAGACGGAGGCTGTGCTTTAGATCTGCGTGAGAACTGGTCTCCGTGAGTGATGGCAGAGAGAATGTGTGTGATACTGTCTGTGTGACGATTGGGTTCTGTGAGTGATGGCAGACACCGGTATGCTGTTGATCTGTGTGAGGATTGGTCTGTGTGAGGGTTGGTCTGTGAGGGTTATGCAGATATAGGGTTATTCGTGTAATGGTTGGTCTATGTGAAAGTTTGACTGTGTGTGGGATGGCAATCACAGAGCGCACTATTAGTTGGTGTGAGGGTTAGTCCCTGTGAGGGGTGGCAGAAAGAGCGCTATTAGTTGGTGTGAGGGATGGCAGAAAGAGCGCTATTAGTTGGTGTGAGGGTTAGTCCCTGTGAGGGATGGCAGACAGAGAGCGCGCTATTAGTTGGTGTGAGGATAAGTCCCTGTGAGGGGTTGCAGACAGAGAGCGCGCTATTAGTTGGTGTGAGGGTTAGTCCGTGTGAGGGGTGGCAGACAGAGAGCGCGCTATTAGTTGCTGTGAGGGTTAGTCCCTGTGAGGGGTGGCAGACAGAGAGCGCGCTATTAGTTGGAGTGAGGATAAGTCCCTGTGAGGGGTGGCAGACAGAGAGCGCGCTATTAGTTGGTGCGAAGGTTAGTCCCTGTGAGGGATGGCAGACAGAGAGCGCGCTATTAGTTGGAGTGAGGATAAGTCCCTGTGAGGGGTGGCAGACAGAGAGCGCGCTATTAGTTGGTGCGAAGGTTAGTCCCTGTGAGGGATGGCAGACAGAGAGCGCGCTATTAGTTGGAGTGAGGATAAGTCCCTGTGAGGGGTGGCAGACTGAGAGCGCGCTATTAGTTGGTGTGAGGGTTAGTCCGTGTGAGGGATGTCATACATAGGTTTTGCTATTGGTCAGCTTGAAGGTTGTTCTGTGTGAGGGACGCCAGACCCAGGGTGCGCTATTAGTTTCTGTCAAGGTTGGTCTGTGTGAGCTATGGTAGAAACATGGTTGGTCTGTGTAGCCGATGACAGGCACGGGGCGCGCTATTATTCTGTGACTGACAGCAGGCTGGTGTAAAACTGCTCTAAAAGACACCACTGTGAGGCGACTCGAGCTGCCTTTGATTCCGGTCACGCGCACACGTGTGATTACAAGCCCGGAGCAGGAGCAGCGAAGGCTGCACTGGTGACAGCACAGAACTCGTCGCCACGTGCTCCGACACGGTGTTAATATACCGACTGTGTCCCCAAAACCCGCTCACGGCATCTGATCATTCAGTCTCAATATATTCTTAGCGCTGCTGGTGTGGAACATCTGATTGTGCCGCTGCGCGCATAAACCATCCTACAGCAGGAATGCACGTATGTTTATCCCATCGCGTTACATGCGACGCTGCAGCGCTGCAGGTGTACACGCCCAACTGCAGAACCGCAAATATATTTATATTCTCACAGTTGCACTGTCTGTGTATTACTTACTCCCCATTGTGGAACTGTATGTTCATGCATTCTATTTCACATACACTGCATGTATGTACCACCTCACTGCAGCAGCGCAACTACATATTGTGGCACCGTAGGTTCTTATATTCTATTTCACATACACTGCATGTATGTACCACCTCACTGCAGCAGCGCAACTACATATTGTGGCACCGTAGGTTCTTATATTCTATTTCACATACACTGCATGTATGTACCACCTCACTGCAGCAGCGCAACTACTTATTGTGGCACCGTAGGTTCCTATATTCTATTTCACATACACTGCATGCCTGCACCACCTCACTGCAGTAGGGCAACTATATCCCAGATCCCTGTGGGGCTGACTGCATGTGACACCCCCCTGGAGCACTCCATGCACACCCCAGTGGCCGCAGCAGTGCCTGCTGGTACTGCCCCAGTGCATCAATGCAAACAGATATCAAGGCACTGTGGCACACCACTTACAATCCCATTCCAGCACTAAATGTATGTACAATTCCACCTCAGCACTACATCCCGCTGCAGCACTGCTTGCAAATACCATCCCATTTTGTCACTAGATTGCACTGGGATACTGCATATATACACAATCTGATTGCAGCGTTGAGTGGTGCGCTACATGCCATAAAGTAAACCATTCCACCTTTGCACCCTCTTGTTGAGGCACAGAGTCTATAAACCATCCCACTGGGTCACCTGACACATACACCATACAACTGCAGCTTCACTGCTAGTCCACTACTGTATATATGTACAGCCCATGACAGCCCATAAATCTTTGCATAGTATGTCGACAGGAAAAGCTGTAAAACTGTCTCCAGAGGGAACATAAGAACATTGTAGGGACGTAGACATAATAGGTTTGCTTGAGTTTAAGACAATAGTATACCTGTCCTCTAACAACCTGTTTGACATCCTACAATAAGGCTCTCCTACCTTCCATTTCCACTGAAACAGCTGTGACACTTGCACTTAATTTCATCAAAACTGCTGATGACAGAGTAAGACATTGGGGCTATTGGTTGAGTGGGGTGGAAGCCCCACTCAGGTAACAACTGCAATCCTTGTCAGGGGGAATCACAAAGGTCACTAACTGAACCTATGCTTAACCCTCTGGTAGGATGGCAAAAAGCAGTCAAGCTTAACTAAGAGGCAATGTTTAAAGTATTTCAGCAGCACACAAACAGTAGTAAAGTAAAAAAACAACACAAGAACAATCTCAAACAAATTTAGACAAACAGCATAAACTTTAAAAAAATAAAATGATAGTAGAATGACAAAAATCCAATCAGTAGAACCAGAGGTAAGTCATTTAAAAGTTTTAGGTAAGTACAGTGCCTAAATTACAAAGCGTCACTCACGGCCATCTGCTTGGGCTAGTCAGTCACAAGTCACAAGTTCAGGCCGACTGTGGTGGAGCATGGGCTGGATACAGGGACCAGTTTAGTCCCTCTGAACGAGTTACATTCTCAAAGTCCAGCTTGAAGAGTTTAGTTTGCAGTGTAGGAGGCCAGGATGAGCAGGGACAGAGTTGAAGATGGTCATGCTGTAGATTGAACAGCAGGCTAGGTTGTGCGGGCTGTCATCATTGCACCCCGAAGAACCAGTCAGGCATTGTGTACAGTCGTTGTGTGGAAAAAGGTAGGTCCGATGTCGAACAAGAACCTTTTTCAGTATTGTCCGGCGCTAACCGCCTCTCATACCACTCAATCTATCAAGCAAGAGGCAGGCGCTGAAGACTGGAAGGCAGGAAACAGAAGTTTTATTCCGACGGAGCAGAACACGTCAACTCAGACAACAGGGTATCTTCTCGAGGTGCTCTAACCGCATCTCTGAGGCCTGGCCTCTTATACACAAGTTTATTGCTTTATTGCATAAAACACATCTCTGGCAACACTTTGATGTACGGAAAGACATCCTCGGAATCCCCGCTTCAAGCCCGTTCCCACACACATTTACAGTAGAAGTCCCCACCCCGGTCACAACAGGTGATGATTGTCACGCAGCTGGGCATTCCGCCGATTCCCGGAATGCATGTGGTTGATCGGATCTCATGGGGTGGGGGCTTTGATCAGTTGTGGATCCTTTGATGGGGGAGCTTCCTACTGTATGGGGGCAATAAACAGCATCCGCTGGGCCAGGTGGCGGCCTGGGAACAAGCAGGACAATCGGGCACAGAGGAAAGGTGGTTTTATCAAAGGATACGGGATCATGAAAGGAATGGAGGGAGGTGTTGAGCTGGGAACAGGATGGGATTCCGAGGCAGGGTTGTGCTGGAGAGGGGTTTATGGCCCAAGCATGTGAGAGCGGGGGCTGTCAGCGCGCGGGGGATGCCTGCGAGGTTAGGAGAGTGAGAGAGAGACACGCGCTGGCTATCGGCAGTGGGCAGAGAGGCCATGGCATTCAAAATGGCTGCCGCTTACGCGCACGAATGGGCCTAAAAAGGGACAAGATGGCGCCGATAATGTTGACGCTGCAAACTAGATTTTAACAGTCCTCCCTTTTCAACATATCTAGCCAGCTTGTCTAATCGATGTCTATCTTCATCAAATTCCTAATTTCGACATCGTACAATGCTCTCATGCGTTCTTTTTCAAAGTCCAGAGTCTTAGGGCAGATACAGATTGCACATAGTGAACACAGAGGTGGCAGGCATTGGATCCCCAGGCAGAACCCACATATCACAACAACAGGTATCAGGATAATTGTAAGTAACCTCCACCCCCAGTTCTTCACAGTACTTCAAAACCAACCACCAAGCGACCATTCTTCTTGTTCCTGGTGAACTTCTGAGGAAAGTCTGTGGAGATGTTCGATGGCTTTGTACACTGAGGGTGAATTGTCCGGTATATATGTGCAGCAGCTGGACCCAATGATGCGGCATGCTCCTCCACGATCCGCCAGAACCACATCTAGAACAAGGTGGTTCTGGAGAGCCACCAGGCGGACCGCTTGAAGCTCGGCTGTGTTGTTTGTGAGGATGCCAGCTGTAATGTTCATCGTTGTTTCAACTGCCTGGGTCAAATGCCGGATGGCACGGCTGTTTGCCATTGGGCCCCAGAGTGAAACAAGTCCCTTCATTGCATCAAGGAACTGTGCTCCGGTGGAGTCGGCTTGTTCAATGTCTTTGGCTCGTTTTTGTCTGTGATGATTCGCTGGAGCCACATAGGTCGGAGGAAGGATGAAGGCAATGTAACAGGTGCCCCCCAGCCTTTGGAGATCCAGGTGTAAGCCTTTGTACCACAAACAAAGTACATGTTCCTAGAGGAAACAAAAGAGGGTGGATCAATGGAGTCCAAAGTTCTGATGATGTGGCAAGCGCTGCGGCCTACCAGTTGTGTCCCAAGCCCTTCGATGCACATAAGGCCTGTGACGTTGATGACAGATAGGGCCACAGTCAGGGTGGCAGCTGTTCGTTTCCGGAGGTAGGAAAAGATGGGTCTGGTCGGATTGTTGAACACCTGCATTTCAATCCGTTCTTTGACAGGGATGTCCAGGTGGATAGAGTCGTTGGAGGTCAGTGGGCAGAAGTGTGCAGCAGTTTTCTTCGTTTTGTTCTGCCAAACCTCATGAAAGAAAAGTGTCATAGTTTTGCTGGAGGTGGTATTATCCCTATAGCTCTCTTGCAAGAGGATCAGCCAAGCAAGGCAGGAGCCGTGAATTGAGAAGGGCGAAGGGATGAAGGGTATAGAATGTCCAGTGGCGTGGGGTAGCAACCCACAGATCCAGCAGTTGGTGGCATTGGTAGCAAGATTGTGCTGGTGCAGCAGTTGCACGAAGGAATTATTCCAAAACTCCTTCCGCCTTTCTCGGAGTTGGGGTGAAAGAGAAATCAGATAATGTTCTTTCATTGTGGTAGGCTGTGCAGTGGTCAGGAATGTCTCATGGGCTGGTGCATTCTCTTCCACAATCCAGAGGGTGGTCATGAGGAGGAGGCAAAAGAGAAGGGCGATAAAAAGTGCAATAGTCTTTGAACTGTGGATTTTGTCAGTCTTTGGATTTCTGTAGTGTATCTTCGGATGTCCGGTTGCTTCCATCATCTTCTTATCGGGCGCTTCCATCATCTTCAAGGGTGCTCGGTAGCGGGCAGAACCACAAACTTCGTCTGGCTTTCTCTCCTGACAGCCTTTGTAGTGTTAGACCACAGCTCTGAGAATTACGACTTAGTCAGTGGTCTGCTTAGCCGAAGCTCCCTCCTTTCGTCGCAGGTTATACCCTTCTCTGGATGGCACAGTGGGGTCAGGATATTTTGCCAATTTGAGTGTCTCTGTATCAGGATAACAGTTCAAGGATGGTCGATCTTTGTTCAGGAGCTCGTCTTGGGTGGCCACGTCTTCGGTCGTCGTCAGAGTCGAGGAGATCTTCTTGCAATGGTGTGCATGCACCCAATTGCCCTTCCCTTCCACTCGAAGAGCTGTTTGGGTGGTGATTAAGACTTGCCAGGGGCCCGTCCACCGGGGTTCCAGACTCTTTGCACGCTGGAAGTTCCGGATTAGAACGAAATCCCCGGGTTGCAGGTTGTGTCCGGGACCCCTGGAAGCATCGGGAATGGCATGCAACACCTGTTGGTGGATAACAGACAGTGTTTTAGTCAACTGGTACAAGCAATCAGACATTAGGACGTCCGGGACGTCATGAATGGATGTCGGTTTTGGTGCAGATCAGACGCTTATGGGCCGGCCGAAAACAACCTCGTATGGTGTCAAGTGGTGTTTGGTGGGGGTGGAACGCATTGAGAGCAATGCCAGTGGGAGAGCGTCTGGTCATTTCAGTCCTGTGGTAGCCACTATTTTAGCTAACTTCAGTTTCAAGGTGGCGTTATGTCGTTCAACTAGTCCAGCAGATTGGGGGTGGAAGACTGCGTGGAACTTTTGTTTTACACCCAACCCCTTCAAGATGAGTTGGATAACTTCGGCTACGAAGTGGGGGCCATTGTCGCTCCACAAAATCCGACAAAGGCCGTAACGAGGGAAGAATTCTTTCAGTAGTACCTTTGCAGTGGCCATGGCAGTGTTGTCACAGGTCGGATAGGCTTCCACCCACTTGCTAAATGCGCACACCACAACTAGTACGTACTTCAGGCCTTGGCATCTGTCTAGCTGGATGTAGTCCATCTGCAGGACTTCAAATGGGTGATTGGGAACCCCAAACCCTCCCCGGGGTACTACAGTTCCTTTCCCAGGGTTGTGTTGCAAACATATCAAGCATTGTTGGACCAGACGTTTGGCGGAGTCTGCGATTTTGTCGTTGTGCCAAACTCTGGAGACAATTTCGATCATAGGGGCTGATCCTATGTGTGCAGGGGAGTGTGCCATAGTCAGTATGGGAATCAGGTACGAGTCAGGTAGCAACCATTTGTTCGTGTCTTTTGTTCGCCAGCAGCCTTCATCGTCTTTCAGTCCCACCCGTGCCCATTCAGTCAATTCGTGTTGTGAGCTGGCCATTTGGATGTCCCTAATAGTTTCCCTAGCGTCCGTCCATTTCTCTGCTTGTGACCTGGTCACGTACATGTGTGTCGTCGTCCTATTCTCATCTGTGGTTCGGGCAGTGATGTCAGCCAGTGCATTCCCCTGCCCAATGATGTCCGTCACCTTTTTGTGTGCTTGGCATTTTATTACTGCAAGTTGTTTGGGAAGAAGGACTGCTTCAGTTAGGGCGGAGACTAGATCTCCGTGTAAGATGGGGGTGCCATGTCAGGTCAGGAATCCCCTCTCCTTCCAAAGGAGCCCAAAATGGTGAACCACCCCAAAGGCGTACTGGCTGTCGGTGTAAATGTTTGCTGTGGTTCCTGCTGCCAGGATACATGCTCGTGTGAGGGCAATCAGTTCTGCTGCCTGTGCAGATCGTTGTGTGATGCGGGCTGTATCTACTACAGTTCGGGCTGTGGTAACTGCATAAGCAGCTGAGGTAGTGCCATCGGGGAGTTTGATGCAAGAACCGTCCACCCACAGCTCTCGGTCAGGGTCAGGAAAAGCCGTGTCTCTGAGGTCGACCCTACTCCTAGTCTGTTCGTCTGTGAGGGTCACACAGTCATGTACAGGGGACACATTGGGATCGTTCTCTGGTAGGGGTAACAAAGTCGCTGGGTTCAGTGTGGTGCACCTCTTCAGAGTGATGTGGGGTGCAAGCAGAGTCAACTCGTATCCAGTCAGTCGTGCGCTCGTCAGATGTTGCGTCTTAGTCTGGTTCAGGAGGGTGTCAACCGCATGCAGTACTAACACTGTGAGGGAATTCGAGAGTACGATTCCCTCACTCTGTCGGATAGAGATAGCAGCGGCAGCTACAGCTCGAAGGCAGGCAGGCAAAGCTCTGGCTACAGGGTCAAGAGTGGCAGAGAAGTAAGCGCATGGTTGTTGCTTTGGGCCAATGGACTGGGTCAAGACAGACAAAGCACATCCCTCCTTTTCGTGAGTGTAGAGGGAGAAGGGCTTCGTGTAATCGGGGGTTCCTAGAACAGGGGTTGAACAAAGGGCATCTCGTAGTTCTATGAAGGAGGATTGGCATTCAGGGGTCCAAGGGAGTGGGAAGGGAACATCTTTAGCCAGCAGAGAAAGCAGTGGTTTTACAATGAGGCTGAAATTCGGTAACCACTGTCGGCAGAAGGAAGTGAGGCCTAGTAGGGAGCGGACTTGTTTCTGAGTCTTAGGGACAGGGGTCTCTAGAATGGTTTGGATTCGGTCAGGAGTAAGTTTCCTTCCGTCTTCGGACAAAAGGTGGCCTAGGTAAGTGACTTGGGGTTGGCAGAATTGCAGCTTCTTTTTGGAGACCTTGTGGCCATTTTCCGCAAGGAAGTGCAGGAGTTGGATAGTGGCTGTGACTGCAAGTGGAGTGGGGTCGGCCGCCAAAAGGATATCATCGACGTACTTTATCAACACCACTCCATCCGATAACTGGACTGCGTCCAGTTGTCTCTTGAGGGCCTGACTGTAGATGCTGGGACTTTCAGTGTAGCCTTGGGGTGCTCGACAGAATCTATATGAGCGGGCTTTTAGGGTGAAGCCAAAGAGGTATCGGATATCTGGGTGGATGGGGATAGAGAAGAAAGCGTTCTTCAGGTCAATGACAGTGAAGGTGGTGACAGTGGAAGGAATCAGGGTCAGAATAGTAGTGATGTCTGAGACCACGGGGTACTGAGGTACAACTACTTTGTTGACCTCTCGTAGGTCGATGATGAAGCGGTACACTTTCTCATCTCCCTCTCCTTGCTTCTTTATGATGGGTAGGATAGGGCTGTTGCAAACATTGCTAACTACTTCCTCTACCACTCCTGCGTCTATCAGGGACTGAATAATCTTTACCAATGCCTTCTCGCCCTCGGGCGATATCCGATATTGTGGGAGTTTCGGGAGCATTGCGTCCTGTCGAACAGTTATGTGCACTGGGTCAATCATCATGCGTCCTACGTCCGAGTCAGTCTTGGCCCACAGATACGGAGGCAGAGTGTCAAGTAGGGACGAGTCAGCGTCAGAAATGGAAAACATGTGTCGGGAAGGACAATGTCTGAGCAGAACTGGGTTGTCGTACAGAAAGACTCGAACTCCGTCTTGTGAACATCTAATGGTGGCTCGGAAATGTTTCAACAAGTCAAGTCCCATAATGGCGTCAGGGGTATTGGAAGAAAGCAAAAACGTTGTGTCAGTGGTGTTATATTCTAGGTCGAAGGAGATCGGTGTGGACAAAGGGTTAGTGGAGGGCGTTCCATCGAAACCTATTGATGTTACAAGTGAGCCAGACAAGGGTGCCCTTGGAATCAGTCGTTTAGATAACGCACTACGTGTCGCGCCAGTGTCTACCAGAAATGGAGACTTTGTACCCAGGACCTTAGCGGTGACATAAGGACCTTGCTGGTCAACATAGAGCTCAACTGGATCCCTCCCTTGCCCTAGGCAGTCCTATGCGAAGTCGTGGGTGTCGTCACAGTCAGACTGTTGGTACTGGTTCTGTCGGGGACGGTCAAATGTGTTCGGTCTGCCTGATCTGTAGTTATTCGTATCGTTCGTGGACCCTCGTCCCTGTCCTCTATTTCTCGGTCCACCCGCTACGTCTTTAGGGTCCCTATTCTTGTTCATCTCCAACAGAAGCGGACACTGGGATTTCCAGTGGCCGAATCCCTTGCAGAATGCACACTGGTCTTCGCTAATATCTTTACGTCCAACATAGGGTGCGGGAGCACGGTCTTTAGGGGGTGGATTCCTAGGGGCATTCGTCTGGTAATTCCCTTTGTACTGCTCTCGACCTACAGTCACCCCTTGCAACTGTGCAATCATCACTCTTTCCTTCAAGTCCTTTTTCTTTTTCTCAGTCGCCCTATCGTTTTCGTTTTTCTGATGCTCATAATATTGGGCCATCTGGAGGATAGCCGCGGGTTTGGAGGCTGCCCAACTACTCTCGCTGGCCTGCAGTTTCTGAGAGACCTCCTGCGACAGACATTTGACATAATTCTGGACAAACAGATGGTGTCCGGTTGCAGTAGTCATGTCTTGGCCGCTGTAATCGGAGAACACCGATTCGAACCGGGAGAAGTATTCTGATACGTCTTCCTGGGGTTTCTGGCGACAGGCCGTTACTATCGACCAGTCCACTTTCTTTTCTGGGATCAGGGTTTTCAGTTTCTGCACAATTTTGTCTGGGAGTTCTAAAATGGATTTCAAAGGCTTCTGTCCAGGCTCTCACTGACTATCTATGCCATCGAGTTGTGACCAGGTATGTCCGAACAGCTCAAGGTGGTCGACTTTCCGGATTTGCTTCCACACATCAGCTGGCAGACATAACGCGTAAAACAAATCGATGTCGGCTAGGGTCATAATCGTTGAACCTAAGGCTGTACCTAGTTCAGTGTAGAAGGCAGTGGGGTTTTTACGTAAATCGGGCAGAGATTTTCGGAACGTCAGAATATCTTGCCGATCCCATGGTTGGTAGACCCAGTTATATACTACCCTCCCTCTTGCATCTTGGTGGTTGACGTCATCGTGTGTTCCCTGACCTCGTGGGGGAACCCAGTAGGGAGCAGCCTCTCTTATTGGCATCATGGTGCCAGCTTACTCTATTCGTGGCTCGGTCGCTACAGAAGTCGTAGGTTTAGCTTCCAACCCTTGTTCAGTGAGGTGCGCGGAAAACCTCAAGCGTTCGCGCAAGGAGGTCCGTTACATCACACTCGCCCTCATCCCCGATATCGACCTTTCTATACAGAGTTGTTAGGCTCTCGGGACCTTTGTCTCAATGTCGGCCCTCATACGCATTCAGGGCATGATAACACAATCGTACGACAAAGTGTCGTCTGTGGCTCCCCGCATATGAGTTGAACATATCCATGATGTGTTCCTCACTCTCCTTTCGTTCTACTAGTGTCTTTACTACCTTGTCAATCCCTGCTCTCTCATCTTTGCTTAACCTGTTCGTTCTTGTGGAATCTGTCTTTCGGGCCTCAGGGTCATCTAACATTGATGCTTGTGCTGTGTCTAGTACAAGGGGTTCGGCCGGCGCGGAGGCCATGGGGACCGAAGCCCTGGTACTACTCTCACCTGTGCTTGGGGGTAGTGGGTGCTGTGCTAAAGGTTGGGAAGGGGCATAAGGAGGGGGCATGTAGATGATCGGAGGACCTAATAAAAGATCATCGTTGGCTCGCTGCTTCGAGGGTAATTCAGGATAGAGCGTAGAGGGTGTTCTAACAGGACACTGACTCGATGTTTCTGACTCTTGTTATGTTATGTTATGTTAAAAATACTTGTTACCGCGCACGGTCACCAATTGGTTTCTTGGCGCTCAGAGACAAGTGGGAGGAGGGCGCAGGGGAGTAGAAGCAGCTAATCGTGAGCAAGATGAAACAGATAGGTTTTCAGGTGTTTACGGAAAGTGGTGTAGTCGGGAGTGAGTCGAATTGAAAGGGGAAAGGAGTTCCAGGTGAACGGGGCAAGAAAAGAGAAGCATGCACCACCGTGTTTCTTACGTTTAAACCTGGGAGTGGTTAAGAGATTGTGGGCAGAGGACCTAAGGTGTCGTGAGGGGACGTGGGGGTGAAGGCTAAGAGAAATAAAGGCAGGGGCAGAAGCAGATAGAGATTTAAAGACAGTGCATCCCATTTTGAAGATGCAATGGTGCGCAACCGAGAGCCAGTGTAGTTTTTTCAACATAGGCGTGACATGTTGGTATTTGGGCTGTTGAAAAACCAGTCTGGCTGCCTGGTTTTGCACCAGTTGGAGCCGGTGAAGGTGGTATGCGGGAATCCCCACGTACAGACAGTTGGCATAGTCAATACGTGAGGTTACCAGGGCCATGATGACAAGGATAAGAGCCTCTGATGATAAGAACCTTCGGATTTTCCCAATTCTGCGAAGGTGATAGAAGCAGGCCGAGGTGACAGCGTTGATTTGGGGCCGCATCGATAGATCACTAGAAATAATGACTCCAAGGCTCTTCACAGAGTTAACTGGGCAAGGGGGAGAACCAAGGGCTGGGGGCCAGAAATTAGGAGTCCAAGGGTGCGTGGACCCACCGATCAAAACCAACTCTGTCTTGCTGGGGTTGAGCTTCAGCTGGCTGAAGTTCATCCACTCGTAGATGGTGAGCATTACTGATTGAAAGTTGGCGCGAGAGAGAGGGGACTCTTGCTTCCGTTTGGCTTCCTCTCTCTCCTTTATTTCTTCTTCTAGTTTCCTAGCAGCTAGGTGGGCTGCCTTTCTTAGCTCTTTCTCTAATCTAATTTCGTTTCTCTTTTTACGTTGTTCCGTTTCTTTGCGCCACATGCCGAGACTATCAAGCATAGTGGGCGTTGTCTTATTGTTACAAAGGGCTGTTTCTAGCGCGCTCATCTTATCTTCATCGAAGGATCCTATCAGTGGCCACTGACTTTTCTGATCCTTTTTCGTATATTTATGCCATAGTTTGCTATAGGCTATGGCGATTAATCCATGCTTCATGAACATGTCCTTATTAGGGGTGCCTTCCAGTGGAGCTGGATGGTTCAAGCGGTCCGGGCTGAACCAACTACCAATCAGTGGGGAGAAGATAGGCATGACGGGTTACAAAGGGGACAAAAGTCTGCACTACCTATGTTATCACTGCTTGCAAAGACTAGACAGAATATTTCTATTCTTCGTTATTTGCAGGCAGAGAATACCTCAAAAAGAACCAATATCGAACAGTCAATGTTCGGACAATCAAACAATCAAATGGGGAGAATAATAGGCACGACAGGTTACAAAGGGGACAAAAGTCTGCGTTACCTACTCTTCACTACCTGCAAAGAGAGAACCTGTTCTTCTCCGTTTGCAGACAGAGAATCTCCAGAGAACAATCCGCGAACAACAATATTCGGGTCAAACAATCAATCAGTGGGGGAGAAAGATAGGCACGACGGGTTACAAAGGGGACAAAAGTCTGCGTTACCTACCCTTCACTACCTGCAAAGGAAGAGAGAATCTATTCTTCTCCGTTTGCAGACAGCGAATCTCCAAAAAGAACCAACAATTCAAAGAGTAATACTAGTATTTTCCAAACAATCAAACAATCATTTCGCAATTTGTCGTGTTGCACGACCTTACCCGGACCGCATGGACAGTTTCTTGTCTTCCGAATCCAGCGCCAGATCGTCCTCTACTCTCCGTGACTGTCGCGGCACTCCTGATGGTTCCCAGTCAGGACCGTAGATCACTCGAGAGAGGTCTGTTCGGAACCAGTGAAGTTCGGATGATCGGCTGTCAGACGAAGGTCTATCGGACAGGAGGTCTCCCGATCGTTGCAGTCGTTCACTCTGTCGTCAGGACCTCTCCCACTGGATCCACGTGTCACTGATGGGCCCCACGTTTGGGACGCCAATTGTGGAAAAAGGTAGGTCCGATGTCGAACAAGAACCTTTTTCAGTATTGTCCGGCGCTAACCGCCTCTCATACCACTCAATCTATCAAGCAAGAGGCAGGCACTGGAGACTGGAAGGCAGGAAACAGAAGTTTTATTCCGACGGAGCAGAACACGTCAACTCAGACAACAGGGTATCTTCTCGAGGTGCTCTAACCGCATCTCTGAGGCCTGGCCTCTTATACACAAGTTTATTGCTTTATTGCATAAAACACATCTCTGGCAACACTTTGATGTACGGAAAGACATCCTCGGAATCCCTGTTTCAAGCCCGTTCCCACACACATTTACAGTAGAAGTCCCCACCCCGGTCACAACAGGTGATGATTGTCACGCAGCTGGGCATTCCGCCGATTCCCGGAATGCATGTGGTTGACCGGATCTCATGGGGTGGGGGCTTTGATCAGTTGTGGATCCTTTGATGGGGGAGCTTCCTACTGTATGGGGGCAATAAACAGCATCCGCAGGGCCCGGTGGCGGCCTGGGAACAAGCAGGACAATCGGGCACAGAGGAAAGGGGGTTTTATCAAAGGATACAGGATCATGAAAGGAATGGAGGGAGGTGTTGAGCTGGGAACAGGATGGGATTCCGAGGCAGGGTTGTGCTGGAGAGGGGTTTATGGCCCAAGCATGTGAGAGCGGGGGCTGTCAGCGCGCGGGGGATGCCTGCGAGGTTAGGAGAGTGAGAGAGAGACACGCGCTGGGTATCGGCAGTGGGCAGAGAGGCCATGGCATTCAAAATGGCTGCCGCTTACGTGCACGAATGGGCCTAAAAAGGGACAAGATGGCGCCGATAATGTTGACGCTGCAAACTAGATTTTAACAGTTGCTGGAGATTTGCGTTTGCGGTCACCTTGGGCAGTTGTTGCTGTAGTGCGAAGTGCAGATCCCTCACTGCTGATCATTGATGGTGGTTGCTATAGTTCAAAGAGTTGGATTCACCAGAGGTACCCCTTTGCGGTCATCACGGGTGGCAGAGTGTTGGCACAAACACGCCCATTCATGGTGGTGAAAAACCCATAACATCAGGATTTAATTTTTTCTTGAGAAGGAATGCACTCTGATTACCACCAAGGGATCGGGACCTGGGGAGGCACCTCTTGAAGATCATGGCTTCACTCTAGTGGAGGTCAGCAGGGCACAGGCAGGTCCAATTGCAGGTCCAGGCAGGTCCAGTTGCAGCAGGCTAGCTGGGCAGTTGCAGGGAGATTCTGGAACTTGTGTCCCCTGTTGCTCAGAATGGGAGGTCAGTCAGCTGAAACTTTGAGTCACGCAGGTAGCCTGGAATGAAGAGAGCAGGTCCAGTCTTCCTTCTCAGAGAGCAGGGCAGGCCTCAAGCAGCAGGACTGTTCTCTGGGGAACAAGGAGGTACTCAAGCAGCAGGACATACTACTGGGAAACAAGGTAGAACTCCACAGCAGATTAGCCCATTGGGGACAAGACAGTCTATCCTGTTGTAATGCCCTCAGGTCCAGCAGTGTACTGAAGAGTGGCTCTGGGGGTTCAGTATTTATACCCGGTACCAGCCTTTGAAGTGGGGGGATCCCTATAATATCCCACATCTGGTTCTGAAAAGTTCTTCCCTTCCCCTTTCGAGGCTCCAAGAAGTCTGGTGTAAAAGTTCTGGAGACAAGCCTTTGAAATGTAAGTGGGGCTGGGTACAGCTTCGCCCCAATGATCCTAGCAGAAGGGCCCATCCTGTCCACACCCAGCCCCTTTATCCCACTGTGTGGCACAATGAGTGCTGCAGGCAGTAGCATTTAATTTCCAGGCCCTGGAAACATGTAATACCATTTACTAGAGACTTATAAGTAAATTAATGTGACAATCGGGTACAAGTACATTTCACCATGTTTTAGGGAGAGAGCACAAGCACTATATAAATGACTGATAATTACGTCCAAATCAATAAACAATCAGGCTTCTTAATATCTTGCCAATACCAGATCATGCCATGAACTGTCACCTAATCTCTGACCCTCTAACCGTTTGTTATGACTACCCTGTTCTACCATGTGTCCTCCTCTAACTACTGTTCCTTTTCCCTGTTAGGCCATTCACTGGAATGGCTCCCAATCTGTCATCCAGGCCTCAAGCTTCGTTCATGACCTCATGACTACAAAACCACACTGAAAGAAGTTCTATTGCAACTAGAGATACAAACTTGGTAACCACCCGCCCTGTTGTATATATGTGTAACACACCACCTAGAACCTATGGATATCCTTAGATAAACACGTTTTGTTGTGTCCTCTTGGTACTTGTTGTCCGTGCAAATTTTACCCCAAATTGGAACATTTTATCATGGGTACTTTGTTAAATTCACTAAATATGATCTATGTACTCTCACCGATGTTGTGTGCCAAATATATGATCAAAATATTATGTTGCTGTAACTAATAAAATAATTAATAGAGGACATTTACAAATGTTCAGATTCCTCAGATTCTTTGGATATAGGAGAATGAATATTTGGGTAGTGCAGGGTCAAGGCATGCAAGGATGGGTCAGTTGTGTGAGGTCACAGGACCTGGGAGATGGGTCATGCAGGCAGACATGAAGACATTAAGGAACGATTCATCTCACCGTTCAATGTGGAGGGAATTCCAGTAGAGAGGTAGAAGGAGCTCAGAAGAACATGAACCTATGTGAAGCCTAGGGTGGTTTGGAGCCAAAAGGTAGTTAAGGGGCTGTACTATGGGAAGGGCCCGAGGGGTGGGGTGGAGATAGGTGAAGGTGTGCCTAAGGCAAGCCCGTCTGCGCCCGTCCATGCCCGTCCATGCCCGTCCACGCCCGTCTGCTCCCGTCCACGCCTGACCTGTCCCAGGTGCCAGAACCCCTGCCGGTTGAGCGAGGGGGTCGATCTTTTATACCACTGATCAGCTCCAGCAGTACAGAGGGTCAGTAAGGAGTATTTGTATCCATCGTATGTGCCCTGATGGGAAGAAATATCAATGCATGCATTGCCCCTTTCACTTCCGTCCTGCCATCAATGAGCACACAACCCTGACTCCAGTTACTGTTTTTAACATGCTTTTGCTTAATTGTCGTTCTTTGCCCAGACATGCCATTGAAATTAGACTACTGTTAGAGGACGAGAGTCCAGACGTTTTGTTTTTAACAGAAACATGGCGAACGAGTGATTCTGATAGGACTCTTACGCACGCTCTCTCCCTTGGGTACACTATTCAAAGACATGATAGAGAACCGAATAGAGGAGGTGGCATAGCCATCATTTATAAAACTGGATTTAACAGCTGTATGTCAGGGAACCCTATACCCGACTGCGAGAGTCTGCTCTTTTCCATTGACTTCTCCCACACCTGCACTTTTTCTGGGATCTTAATTTCTCGCCCTCCGGGGACACTGGGCAAATTTTGCAATGACCTCCCCGAAATTACAGTCAAATTAGCTAGCCCCCTGTCCAACTTTTCCCTGCTGGGAGAGTTTATCATGCATTTTGATGATCACTTTTTACTAGCTGTAAAGTCAGTCAAGACTGACCTTTATACTCTGTGGAGATTAGTTAAAGGGTCACTGTGCTACTATGCATGTTCACAGACTTAGACCCTGGCGAGCAACACGTTTTTCAATACTAAATTACATGAATGAAAGCAGGTATGTTATATTGACCAGAACATTCAGTTGCCAATATGAGACCTCAACTTGAGAATGTTTTAAATCTTCAGGGGTCAAGATCAGCGATCAGATCACATCTCGCTGTCGTGTGAAATCTAAATAATGAACATACTTTTTGAGCAATGTCAATATTTCAGTTGGTGATATAAGGACGGCTTTTGGGCAGTGCGACCAGTGCGGCTGCAATGGGCGCAGACCTGGAAGGGGGCGCTGTGTTTAGCAATAACTTACGATTTAAAAGCACCTGCTGCAGAGTTTCTTGCATTCATATTTCAGGCAGCAATAAAAATGTCAAGATAACTCTTGTGATTAATGTTCCCGCTAGAGAGCGAGATCTAGTTTTGTCAAGTGGCAATTTTGATTCACCTTAATGTAGCACAGAGGGTTAATGTGCCTGCTGCAAGCAACAAAGCAGTATTTTATGTGGATAGCTGAGTGGCTTAGTAAAGGCAGCTTTATCCAGAGCTTTAAAACAAATGAATTGTAAGTGAGAGAGGGGTTATGGAGATATGAGGGGCACCTATGTGGGTCGTAGTGAGGGAATCTGAGGAGGAGGTCATGGGTGTTGGGGTGCAAAAAAAGCTTGCCACAATGGTCGTCACCAGCGCTAAAGCCGGCCCTGGGTGACAATATTTTAGAGAGCTGCTGATTCAAATGGAAATACATAACAAAATAGGAATCTACTTTTTGAAAAAAATGTTTTGAAGACTTTACAGATTGCAAGAAGGGAGGCTACACTTTGAACTTTTGATGTTTGAGAAAAACAGGGAACTTTCATCAATAGTTGACACACAACAAAATTTCATCTTATCTCTGATGTGAGAGAATAAAAGTTGGATACTACACAAAGATGGCTGCATCTTTGTCAAACCCTTACAGGATGCTAAAGACAAGGATCCATTCAAACGGAAAGGTGATACCACTTGGCAAATACCCTTTCCTAAGCACATTTACCATCCATTAATAGATAAATACACCTGAGAGATCGTTTGCTAAGACGGTCATAACCTAAGAAAATTATGCAATTTTCTTCATTGTGATGAAAGCTACTGTAGAGGCCAATTTTTCATTTGTTTCATATTTTACATTTAGGGAGTTCTGTTTCTTAATCTACAGCACTCTGATTCTGAGATTTGTAGATGTATCGTTTCTATATGCTTTCAATTGCCAGTGAGTAAAATATTGCTTTCTATACAACTATATTCGATTCGGGGGGGGGGGGGGGGGGGTCTCATCTTCTAATTCTCCTTGACCTTTCTGCAGCCTTTGACACTGTCGATCACAACACCCTCCTCAACACTCTTCAACAGAGAATGGGCATGGAGGGCACTGTGCTTAAATAGTTTGCTTCCTTCCTCTCTGATAGAGCCCAAATGATCAAAATAGCGGACAGTCTTTCATCTCCTTTGGCGGTGGGTCAAGGTGTTCCTCAAGGCTCTATACTTGCACCCACATTGTTCAATCTCTATTTGGAACCACTGGGAAATCTCCTAAGTAAATCCGGGGTCCACTATCATCTCTACGCAGATGACACTCAAATCTACCTCAACGTTGCCTCCAATCACGATCTCTCCGTCCTAAGCTCTACTCTGGACTCCATTCAAAACTGGATGTCAACACATCAACTGATTCTGAATCCCTTCAAAACTGAATTCCTCCTCCTCTCCTCCTCACTTTCTCCTCCCCGGTTCAATCATGGATGGACCAGATGAATCTACTGAACAATAAACCCATCATTGTCGACAGCGTGAAATCCCTTGGTGTCATACTCGACACAAAACTCAATCTACTCTCCCACATTAATTCAATTGCAAAGTCTGCTCGATACCAACTGCGCCTTCTTTGGGGGATTCGTCACTTTTTACCGGAGCATGACCTTAAAACCCTGGTCTAATCGCTGGTCCTCTCCAGACTGGACTACTGCAATTCTCTTCTTACTGGCCTCCCCAAATCCCACCTGTTCCCCCTTAAGTCTGTTCTCCATTCAGCAGCTCGTTTCATTTATGGGGCCAAAAGAAGCGACCACATCACACCCATGTTATCCACCCTCCGCTGGCTTCCCATCGAGGCAAGATCTATCTACAAGACTGCCTGCATCACCCACAAAGCCTTGCACTCCTCCTCTCCTCGCTACCTGGCGAATAAACTGAAACTCTTTGGAGGCTCAGACCTTCACGAAATGCGGAAAATCTACTGCTTGAACCTCCCACTTTCAATAAGGAAAGATCAATGGCCCAATCCTTTTCAGGCAACGCAGTGAGAATCTGGAACTCACTTCCGCCTCAGCTCCGAATCACCACCTCTTCCCAGGCCTTCAAAACTGACCTCAAAGTTCTCCTCCTTCAAAGACACTTCCAAAGTTAATTCATGCCCTCTCTATTATCTGAAGGAAGACCTTTTAGTATAGAACATTTCTATTCTCCATGACTATGGAAGTGCCTTCCCAGTGTGTTCTTGTGGTATGAGAGTCAGCCATTTATTGCAGTATTACTCTTTTACATGTGTTTGGTACTCTTTTGTAACATGCACACATCACTTTTATCTTGTAACACACTTTTTGCTACCTCTTACATTTTGTTTGCTTTGGATACTTGCACAAGTGCCACCATTGCCTACGTAACGTTTGTTCTTGTGTTTGAGTGTCCTCCATTTATTGCAGTATTATACCTCTACTTGTACGCTTTTGTAACCTGTGCATGTCACTTTTTCCTCCTGTAATGCACTTTTTGCTACCTCTTGTATTTTGTTTGTTCACGATTGTCACTTTTGCCTCATGTAATGTAGCGTTTGCTTTTGTAATTTGTTCACATCTAATGTTCTCATGTATCAGTTCTGTTCCTATTGTGAAGCGCTCTGACACCTTCGGGTAAAGTCCGCGCTATATAAAAACGCATAAATAAATAAATAAATAAATAAATAAATAAATAAAGGGAGAACCCACCTCCTGATCTGGCTTATGGACCCAGAGAGGCCCCAGTCATCAGAGTAGCAGACACAGAAGGGGTTTATGTTTGAGGCACCACTAAACTTATTTTCAGGACGTTTGGCAATGCGTTTCTGAACTAGATTGCCAGGAACGGTGCAGTTTTAGTGCCTCTATTTGAGTACTATAGCATTGAACGGAGCGGACCATGGGGCTGAAAGTTACATTGAGCTTCACAATTTCTTCAAGCACAGATCTGGTTCTAATTTAGAGTTAGATGTTAATGGAAAAACATCTGATACCTTGAAAAATTTTCTGGACCAAAGGGTCGGAATTTATGCAGGTAGATTCCCCTCTGAATTTAGCATCTCCTCCAAACAATTTTCTGTTATCTCAGCTCTAAATTAGACCCAGTGCCATTTGCTGTGCTGCAGTGAATAGTGGTGTAAGCATGGCTCACAGATATCTTGTAATGCAAAATAGTTCTCATCAAATTAAAAGCTTTGCTGTGCATGTACATAAATCATTTTCCACGAAAAGGACCGATTGCACATGTTTATCATCCTTCCGAAATAAGAAAAGTGTACAAGCAGACTCTTTATGCGAGTTTGAAATGTGAAAATACATGGCGAAAACTGACCTCATATTGCTTGAAAAAACCTGATGCTGAAGTCTAGACTTGGTTTCTGCTTTCTGTGTCTTTTATCCTGCTTGTTATCAAGAGGAGCGACTTTATTGGTCTACCTGAATACAATTTAAGGCCACTGATCCTGAAATCTTCTTGTTTTTCCCCTTTCTTTTCTCTGGCACACTCTAGTTTTTACTTGAATGCCTTTCAGATGATTCTGGAATGCATATATTTTCAGGCGGTGTGTGTCACAGAAGAGTTTTGCAGCACACCAGGAATGTGAAGATCAGCGCTCTGAAATGACCTAAATATAGAAGTGCTATAAAATACAAATGGCAAAAATAGCAGAAGTGAGCGTGTAGCCATTAGCAGTACCGATATAAATATGTATTTGATTTCAGCAAGAAAAAAAACAGGTGTGACATGAAAATATCTGAAATAGTATATGGGAATGTGACCCTTGTCATGTGTTATTTTATCCTCCAAATGAGGACTTATATTTCTGAATGGAGAGGTTATGAGGAGGGTAGATGCAGAAGGTAAAAATTGAAAGCAAGAGAAAGAGCAAGATGCAGACGAGGAGTCAGAGACATGTTTTTTCTCCGTACCCCATTCCTCACCCTTCCTTTCTTTTTCATTCCATGTTTATTCATTTATGGCCTTGTTAATATAGCCTCAAATCTCTCTGTAGGATGGTATATTGGCCATTAACGGCTTGCTCCAGCATCACAGGGCCAAGCCATAGGCGGTCTAACAGGCTATTAGAACATTCTGACACTTGGGGGTTGAATGTCCTAATTAGAAACCAAAGGCATCCTGGGAGACAGATTGGGTTGAAACCCCCTGCGACTCCAAAGCCTTGTTTCACAGCTCTCGCTGTAATTGTTCAAGAATTACATCTGTGTGCAGAGCCATGGCTGTTAATTGCTGAACATACAGAGTAAACATTCCACCCCATGTTCTCCCTTGGCTCAGATAATATGCTTTTCTTTGTTCAGTCAAGCCGGGGAGACCCAGGAGCTGAGTAGAATTCCTCCATCCCTCCTTCTGAGGCTGCAATGTCACTGTGAGGTACAGGAGGTGGGAGGGGAGGAAGGCTCCTGCGAGCCCTTGTCCCAGTATCTTCCCCTCTCTTTCTCCTGCCCAATCCGCATATCCCGCAGAGACAATGGAACGAGAGAGGCAGAGGTTTTGTATTAGACATTGTAATCTTGACAGCAACAGGCCTATACCAGCTTTTAAAGGATGCTACAGCTCCATTGCCTTCAATGGAGCTCTCAACATTCCAATGTCCTAATGAGGTTTTTAGAGTTCTGTGGGTCATCTTTCAATTAATTCGGCACTTTGGAGAATCCAATAATGTACAATTCTTTGAATCAGATGGGAAGAGGCTGACTCTAATGTTCATCGATTGTGACCCAATTCTGAATTGTTCAGTCTTTAGGAGTTTTGAATCATAAGTGATTGGGTTTGAATCTCAAAGTGGGGTTAACCACCTTCCCTGGCTGCAACCTGTAATCTGAGGGAACTACCACCATTTTCGGGGTGAACAGATGTTGATCAGAGATTTCTGGCTGGGGTGCATTATGGAGCAAATTCTTTGCAGGTGTTCTGGGTTTTTGCCCCAGTAAATGTTATGGACATGACAGAGAACACGTATTTTAATGTTTGCTTCTACTGAAGCAAATGGATTAGATTTAGACACAGTCTAGTTTCCTGGTTCTCTAGCATTTGTAGGCTATGCACTGAGTTTATTTGGAAGATCAGTGTAGATGATGCTGTTGCAGCCCAGATGTGCCAAAACATGGTCAAAGTAGGCAGAATGATAAGAATGATACTCTTGACCACTGCATTGAACATTTAAGGAAACAAAAGTTCATAGTAAAAAAGGATATCCAGTTTACTAGCTTTTGTTTATTTTGTTTACTATTGATACAAAGGAGAAGTCGCAGTCAAACAGGGGCACCCAGAAAGAGGGTTTTCCGTGGGCGTGTATATCAATGCATTCAGCCAATCAAATGTAAGTAATGTTGTGTGTTCCTCACAGGAAGAAGATTTCTGTCTTTGCCCTAGTAAATCAGACCCGGATACAATGCATCCAATGAATTGCCATGCTTCATGCAGATTTACACTTGATCCAGTCCCCGGTACACTTTTGAAGGCTGAGATGGATCTGAGAGTAATAGCATGTAGGTAGAGCCCAGTGGTCTACGCTTTCATGAGTCAGTGCAGGAACGAGGGCCACTAAAGAGCAAGAGAAGCTATGAATTGCAATACAAACCAGATATTACCACTGATATTGCCAGATAGTGGAAACAGTTTAACATAGGGAGAGCGGGTTTGCAGAAAAGAGATGATGCATCAACAAGTGGTACACCATGGTCAATGACGTTAGTCTTTTCTTTACCTGTACCTACATCATATGACAGAGTACAGTCAGGACACTAGTTGAAGTATTATGTGGGTTTGGTCAGGGTATCACAAGATTCTGGCACAACCTTCTTCACTTCTAGTCCTTGTGACTCTGGAAAAGAGACTTTATAAAGTCAGAACTGAACACTACTCACCTACTGATTGACCACAAGACTTGTGTGACACTTCTACCAAAATATTTTTACTTTAAAAAATTAACACTTTTTTATTTGGGAGCCAAGGGCACAGTATACCAAGCTTGCTCAGGAAGCCAAAAGGTACAGATTTCACAACTGGTTTATGAACAGGGTTACATTTTGCAATATGGCTGGTTCCTGATAAGCCTCAAGCAAATCCTTCTGCCTGACAGGAGGCTTATTGGACCCCCTGAAAATGGCTGCCCCGTGTTGGCATTTCATGCCTTGAAACATGTTTTTGAAAGCAGCCTGTGATCCTTAAAGGGATAGGTGGTATTTTAAAAATGGTTTTAAGCAGGGAAGACGTTGGATCACAAATCACCATCAAATACATACATTTACGATTTGAAATAGAATTGGGAGAGCTCTTTCACACGTCTTCGTATTTCCAATTAAAAAAAGGGTCTGAAGTTTTAATTAATTTTCTTGTATGTTAATATTTGCTTCTTTTAAATATCTTTTGTTTATGACTGTATTCATTAATTTATTTTATAGATTATTCGTGGGTTTTTGTTATATGTAATTAATATTATAATATGTGTTCTTTATTTTTATGATTTAAAATTTATTAAAGTGTTATTACAAATGTTTGTTTCTCTGCTATCCAACACTTTCCCTAATGTTGCAAACACTGGAGTGGGAATAGTCATCTTGACCTCTCTGCTATCCAGCACTTTCCCTACTGTTGCATTCAATGGAGTGCAAATAGTAATTTTACCCCTCCGCTATCCAGCACTTTCCCTACTGTTGCACTCACTGGAGTGGGGATAGTAATGTTTGCCCCTCCGCTAACCAACATTTTCCCTACTGTTGCACTCACCAGAAGTTAGAATAGTAAATTAAATTACTCTGCTATCCAACCCTTACCCTACTTTTGCACTCACTGGAGTAGGAATAGGAATTTTTACCCCTCTCCTGTCCAACACTGTCCCTTCTGTTGCACTCACTGGAGTGGGAATACTAATTTTCCCCCTCCTCTATCCAACACTTTCCCTACTGTTGCACTCATTGGAGTGGGAATAGTAATTTTTACCCCTCCGCTAGCCAACATTTTCTCTACTGTTGCACTTACAGGAGTTGGAATAGTAAATTTAATTCCTCCACTATCCAACCCTTATCCTACATTTGCACTCACTGGAGTGGGACTAGCAAGTTTTACCCCTCTGCTATCCAACACTTTCCTACTGTTGCGTCACTGGAGTGGGAATCATAATTTTTGCCCCTCCGCTATCCAACACTTTCCCTACTGTAGCACTTGTTGGAGTAGGAATAGTAATTTTTACCCCTCCGCTATCCAACATTTTCCCTACTGTTGCACTCACAGGAGTTGGAATAGTAAATTGAATTCCTCCGCTATCCAACACTTATTCTACTTTTGCACTCACTGGAGTGGGAATAGTAATTTTTACTCCTCCGCTATCCAACACTTTTCCTTCTGTTGTACTCTTTGGAGTGTGAATAGTAATTTTTACCCCTCCGCTATCCAACACTTTCCCTACTGTTGCACTCTTTGGAGTGGGATTAGTATTTTTTTACCCTCCACTATCCAACACTTTCCCTACTGTTGCTATCACTGGAGTGGGATTAGCAATTGTTACCCCTCCGCTATCCAACACTTTCCCTACTGTTGCACTTATTGTATTGGGAAATGTAAGTTTAATTTCTTTTTTAATACTTTAATGTTTTATTTTATTAAAGAATGGTTTATTTTTAAATTATTGATATATATATATTTTATTTTTATATAATTTTAAAGTTGAACAATTAAATAAAGATAATAGTTAAGAAATTATTTTTAAGTAAAGATATGTATATCTATACATTTTTATGTTTATATATTTTTAATTAAGTTTATTTGTTATATTTAGTGAAAATGTACATTATATTTAATTTATTTTGTTAAAAGTAATACTAATATTTAATATATTTACTATATATTATTTTTAAATCTATATATTTTACATCTATATTTATTATCTTGATATTTTTCAATTTTATATTTTTGTACTTACCTCTTAAGGTATTGGAGTCGATATTGTTGCAGATTATATATTTTTTTCGATATTTAGAACATCAACGTTTGTTACATTGATATTCTATCTGTAAACCTTCACAAACGGAGTGGATTTCTGACTGCTTGTGTGCAGTCTTTGAGTATCTTGCTGCAATGTTCATTTACCCTGCAAGCCACTGCATTTTAAATGAAAAGTGAGTTGGACGAGCATTTCACTATTTTGGGACTTTTACATCTTTGGCAGGCCATGTCCCTGGATGGAAAGTCCCTATGCGCTCAAACTGAAGATGTTGGATAATCATGGGACCGTGCTTTTGGAAATGTAAAGAAGCTTATTTTTAAACATCATGAACATTACAAAGTTTGGAACTTAAAATAAAAAAAGACTTTGCTGGCAAAAAACATCAAGGGCATAATTAGGGGAAAATATATTAGTTATTTTCAGGAAATTTGCCAAACAAAAACATTTAAGAAAGTCCATAGGTAAAGTCCACAAATGTCCCTCTACTCTAGTGCAGGGATTTTAATTTGGGATATTACTAACCCAAACTAAATTGTCTGTACCAGAACTGTATCAAACATTAATAATGCCACTAGGTCTGGCTTTAAAGGAATTTTGTATGGTAATGTGAAGCAGTAGAAGTAAATAGCTTGGGAATATATATTACACATCATGTTTGTGCCCCTGAATGTTCAAGCTTAGGTAGCTGGATAAATAATCAAAATGATCACTGCTGCGAGGAGGGCAGGCAGTTGTTTGTGGAAGCACACAACGTCTTCCCAATCAAAACATGTACTCCTGGCTCCCAATATGTGGGCAGAGCCAAATCCCCACTCTAGCTATTATCACATAATTGTCTGGCAATAGCTGCACTGTCAAGCCAGACCAAAAAAATCTATCACTGTTCAGGAAACAAAAAAATTACCTTTGTTAGTGCTTTTAACAACAGGACAGTGAGAGGAGGAAGGAGATTTGCTTAAAAGAGGAAGACTTGTGGAACAATAGACAACTGAAAAATAAAATGGTAAGATATGTACAGAGAAAGATTTACAAGAGTTAATTTCTTCAATCCCCATGCATGTCTGACAATTTGCTTTAGTGTTTTTTACCTAATCAGTTGATATTACATTCTGCTTTTTCATGTGTCATAAAGAATTGGCATTAATGCTTTGATGTAGCAACAGAGCCCAGTAAATACATACAACAAAAGTAAAGTAGAAACGCAGATGGTTTATCTGGCCATGACTCATCTTGCTTGCTTTGCCACTTTGCAGGGGCTCACATTGACAGTGGCTTTTATTAACTTAAGTGTTCCCCTGGGACAAGTTGCCAGATGGCCTGAGCGGCATAGATCACGTTGCCCTGGAGTGGATGCTTCGACTTTAAATTATTTTTCGTTCTGGCTTGACAGTGCAGCTGTCTGCTAGACCTATAGTTCCAAATTCTTTAACAAATATGTAGAGTGGGCTTTAGCTCTGGCCAGAAAATGTGTTTTTCGTTCTTACTTCATGCAATTGGCTGTTTGGTGTATTATTCAGCTATCTATAGAATCCTTGTACAGATATGCATGGAAAACTATTTTACATCTGAGAAGTACTCTGGATCATCATGAGTTAAATTATTTTGCTCACAGATGCATCGTATAAACAAGTGTAAAAAAGTGGATTATTAATTGGAGGGGATGTGAGTCCTCCACAAGCATTAAAGCCATAAAGTTGTCAGGATACAAGACAGTTTCAATAATTCAAACCTCGGCTCAATCCCCTGGAGGCTAGGGCTCAATGTAGACAGGCTTGATGTAGGAAAATGTTCAAGGTATTAAACAGCAACAAAATGGTTAAAAAGTAAAGCACAACACCATTCAGTCCTACAACCAATTTTTAATAATAAAGAAAAATGAAAAAAGCAAATCTACACAAAAGCAACAAAAACACAAAAAGGGAAACCAGAGATTTGAATATTTTAATAATTAAGGAAAAGAAGCACAATAAAAAGTAACTTCAGCCAGAAGTCACTGTTCAGGACTGACAGAGACCTTTGCAAGATTTCAGGCTGACCGCAATGGAGTACGGGTCAAATATACCAAGCAGGTATTCTCTCTGAAATGGAAGTCAAAATCCTTCAGCAGGTAAAGACTGCACGCTGTATCCGGCGATGTCCTCTCAAAGTCAGCTGTTGGACGAGGTCCCACTGAAGCCAGTGGTTTTGGCGAGAAAAGCTCTGAGCAAGAGAAATCAAAATTTTGCATCCACTAAAGTTCTTTTGTTGGGTGGATGCATCTTGCACATCAAAATTTCTCCCTTTGAACTCAGGGCTTTACTACAAGTATGGCGGTCCTTGGACCGTAGTACTCGCGGTTACAGTCCAACCGCCACCACCCGCCCACTCTATTATGAGTGTGGCGGTGAGACTGCCACAAGACCGCTGCCTCCACCTGGATCAAGGATCCCGCTGCTGCAGCGGTCTTCAAAGGGCCTGAATATGCTGGCGATGCCGATGCCGGCACCGCAGAGCATATTACGACCTGCATTTTCACTACCCATTTCATGGTGGGGACCCGCCATGAAAAGGGTGGCGAAAATGCAGGTTTTGGGTCACTAGCAAGGCTCCCAGCTGAATATGGCCATAGGGTGCATGCGGGGGGCACATGTTGTGCCCCCCCGGAAATTGCACCTTCGATCCTGCACGGTGTGGCATCCATGTCAAGGGGTATGCCACACCATGCAGGAACGCCCTGCAGGCTCTCTCAGGGTGGAGGTATGATATTTAGGCTCTCCTATGAGCCTAACATACTGCTGCTGTGAGACCACCACCGCACTGCTCGCCCACCTTGGATTAAACTCGTAATCATGCGAGCGGGTGCACCACAGGCTTGGTGGCTTCCTTGGACCGTGGCGCTCCCAGCCGTTGTACCCCCAAAGGTTTTTTATAGACCTCAAAATCCTCCAGTGGGTCAAGCCTGAAGCTATATGCAACAAAATCCACCGGATATCAGATGCTACACTTGCCTGGCCCTAGAACCTCCTTTGTACCCCTTTGCGCAAACTCTTCAGGATATCCAGGACTCACTATTTCCCCTACACACGACCGATTTCTGAACCCTAAAAAACAATATGCACTACTCATTACCAAACTTAAAATCCACTTTCCTACCTCTAGAAAATATTTAAGAATTAAAAAATGACATTATATGTATCTAAAATGAATTCCATATTATATATAAATTGATTATTTCATTTCAATGTAAGATTAGTGTTAGTTACTATTAGCCTTTTCAAAAACATAACCTAAAAATATTGATGAGTGTGTATGTATACATATATATATATATATATATATATATATATATATATATATATATATATATATATATATATATGTATATCTCAAACAAAGACGCTTCTGCTGCAACGCTGTGACCCATAGGAAAGTGGCGTACTCTCCGGTGAAGCACGCCGGTAAGCATTAATTCCAAAGCAATGACGATATCTGTACGCTTTGTAAGCAACAACAGAGGAGTGACTAAGTGAAAAAACTAATTAAACCAAATGGTGCTCATAAAAAATATTTTATGGTGTCCATTTTGTAACTCCAATCTGTACATATGGTTGCGTGCATAGAACATCAAACACACACCCACAAGCACATGCCTGGAGTGTTGTCTAACTATCTCCCCGTGAGTATCCAAAAACCTCCTCTAAGGAGGACACCTTCAAAGGAAAATAATAACCCCAGTATATCGCAGGAGTGAAGGGAAGAAATCCTTTCTTTTTTATGAAGGACCCTCACTCACCACTAATTGGTGACATGCTTCATCATTGGGTCCCGCTGGGGTGACCGAATGCCATCCAATCCTTGAAAAGGAATAAGGATATAATTATTAAGAGTGCAGACAAAGGGGGTGGTGTTGTGATCCAAAACAAGATAGATTATGACACCGAGTGTCAGCGTCTATTGAGCAATGCCACTAACTATGTCCCTTTAAATGTGGATCCGACGAGTGACCTAAAAGATGAAATCTGCGAACTTGTGTCAACGGCAGAAAGAGACAGCTTTATCACAAAGAAATAGGCAGATTTTTTGACAACATCGGAGGGACAGGTTCCGTATTTTTACATACTGCCAAAAACCCACAAAAATGTGCTACCTCCCCCCGGGAGACCTATCGTCTCGGGGTTGGGTTCACTTCTTGAGCCCCTCTCAAAATATTGTGATTTTTTTCTGAGACCCATTATTCAGTCTACCAGCACTTTTTTAAAAGACACGAAAAGTCTCCTTTCCTTACTTAGGACGATCACCTTACCTGACGATCCTTGCTTCCTTGTCACGATGGACATCGAGAGTTTATACACCTGCATTCCGCAGGATGAGACCATCGAGGTGGTGAAGGAAGCTCTGGACAGAGCTCCCTGGGACTTTAATACAACCCGTGCATTTGTAGTAGATTGAGCCACTCTTGCCTTGAAACGCAATTATTTTGAACACAAAGGAAAGATCTACCTCCAGGCAACAGGGACATCGATGGGCAGCACCTTTGCCCCTTCGGTGGTGGGTCTTTACGTGTTTAATTTTGAGTCCAACTGCATTTTGAATCCTACGAACCCATACGGCACGAATATCATCTTATGGCAACGCTATATAGATGACGTGCTTATGATTTGGCAAGGCGAGGAGACTCGATTATTCAATTTCTTCACTTGGGTCTACACGTGCTATAACCATCTAAGATTCACGCATGAGCACGCTCGTGAGAAAATCACCTTTTTGGATGTCAGCATTAGTAGGAAGGGCAATCAGCTTGAAACCAAGACCTTTTACAAGCCGACTGCAAAAAACAATTTGCTGCACTTCACCAGCTACCACCCTCGGGCCCTACGGGAGAATCTCCCGTATGGGCAGTATCTCAGGATACGTCGGAATTGCAGCAACCTCTCTGACTATAAGCAGCAGGCAAATGAACTGACTATCAAGCTGACAAGCAGTGGGTATCCCAAGGGGATAATAGACAAGAGTCAAAAGAGGGCCAGAAATCAACAAAGGGATGTGTTGTTGGATGACAACCCGAAAATAGGAAGTGAGGAGATCCCTTTGACATGCGTGACGACCTTTAATTCATTGTCAAATGCATTACAAAAAACTGGAGAATTATCACCAGCAATAAGACAAACTGGAAGAAGCCCCTTTTTTCATATAAAAGAGCCACCAGTCTAAAAGACTCTTTAGTCCATACACGACCAAGGGAGGTGGAAACAAGCAACCATGTACCGAGTGTTTTAAATGCTTGGGGGTTACCACCAGTTACAGGACATTTCTCGTGCGGGAACTGCAACGTGTGCCACCTCACTTCCAACACGAAATTCTTGGATCTGACGGATGGTACACGATGGGAACAACTCAGTCACACAAATTGTAATACCACCAATGTTGTGTATCTGATAACCTGCAGATGTAGTTTACAGTACATAGGGATGACATCTAGACGCATTAAAACCAGGATATAAGAACATCGTAGTAACATACATTGTAAAAAAGCAACAACTAAATTGACAGCACACTTCTTACAACTGAACCACACACCGAATGATCTAAGGTGGACAGTATTGGAGCATCTGAAAACCGGTTTGGAAGCCACGTTGTTCAAAAAGGAACAACGTTGGGTTTATCGGCTCGGAACCAACAAAACCGGTTTGAATGATGACATACCATGGGGCAGTGTGCTAAGACGATAATTCATCCTTAGCAAGGAACAGAGACTTTGCTACCTTATGTATTCTTTTGCACCTTTCCTGCAGTAGATTACACCTACGTCCACGCATCTACGTTTGCTTGACTAACCAGTTTCCTTGCTGTTATTTACGTTGAGGGTCCCTTCCCCCTCTTTCTTTTGCTAATACCAGCTCTACTCTTGTTTATCCCTTGTTAGGGTCTCGAGGTACCGCCAGTGAATGCACTATTCTCACCATAACAATTTGATGACATTTGTACACTACATGGGTCACTTATGAAAGGGCTATTAACATGTCACAGTTACCTATCACAGTGGGGGTTTCTCTTTGATGTCTCACGCTATTTGCCTGGGGTATTGAGGGCGGGTCCCCAGTACGAGGATCGGCTTTTGATACTTTAGGCTGGAAATCGGGAGTTGATTTTCTATCTCCCTTTGCACATCTTAATATGGGCCTACGGATCATGGTTACAAAAATTCTTCAGGAAAAGAGATCACCACCTGGGTCACATCGGGATTCGAACCCTCGTTTCGAACCGCTTTTGTAACTGTTGCTTTAAGGCATGAGACCGGGCGGCAGCTACGTAGCGTTACTCCACCCACGTGATCGGTCCTGGCGTATCACAGTAGAATACAATATTAAGCCTATTCCACCCCTTTTTTGGCATTTTCGGGAGACAGCAGCCGAGAGAGCAGGTGTACCGCGGGGAGCCGCAAGTGCTGAAGTAAGTTTTTTTGTTCATATAACTAGCCATCAACAGCACGGGCACTTACTTACTACACGAAAGCTTATTGTATTGCCCATTTTTCTCTTCAGAGAGACACCGCGTGAAGTGAACCCGCGCTGTCCTCACCGAAGAGGCAAGTTTATGCCATCCGCTAAGTGAGTTATGTTATTAATTACGACCTCTGCCTCATTACCACTAACTTCCCTGTATTAAGGGGGGTTTTCCCTGTTTCTTCCAATGTTTGATTTTAGCATGTCATCACATACGACGAAAATATACAAATATTATGTTGTTCTATTTAAATGGCAACGACGAGCTGAATAGCATAATGCTCGCATTGAGCCATGTCTAATTAAGAAGAAGTAGCTTGAGCATTAGTGCTTGATGCTTTTCCTCTCCTCGATGGTCGGGTATTTTATTCTGGCTATAGTGTAAGCATGAGCGAATTTTGCGGATCTCGCGTTCGCGAATTTTGCGGATTTGCGGATTCGCAATCCGCAAAATCCGCGAATTCCCGCGAATTTGCGGATTTTTTTTTTTTTGTGTTCGCCCGTGTTTCTGCCAGTTCGCGAGGGTTTTGTACACTTTCGCAAATTGCGAACTTACCTGTCGGGTCGCAAGTTTCGCGAACTTGTTGTTTCTACGTGTCCAGCCTGTTTGGGACACTCTTCTTCATCACTGCCACTCTCTGTCACCACTGCCACTCTCTGACTACTCATGCCACCCTCTGGCCCACCCATGCCACCCTCTGTTTCATCACCACACCCTCTGGTTGTCCAGTGTACATTATTTTCGGCAAAGCAAAGCACACCTTCCCTGCCTCAAGTGACCTGAATTAATTTGGGGCTGATTCATGTGTCACAGAATATTTTTTTAGCTGGCACCTGCTTCCTTAGTGCGCCCTGATTAGTGATCTTTTGCACTTGCTAAGTGCTTTCATTGTTGCAAAATTAGTTACAACACCTGCCCTGCCCCAACTGACAATAATGAATTAGGGGCTGATTAATGGATTTTAACTTCCAGCCTGGCTCCTGCTTGTCTCCCTTAGCTGTAATTCAGGACCTTTGTGGCATATGTGTAACTATTCTGAGGTTCAGAGCAGGGTCACATACTAGTTTCAACTGGCAACTGAACTCTGGAGGGGCCCCTCAGGAAGCACTCCAGGAAATGGCTACTAATGATGAGCCTGAACTTTTGAACCTGGTAAGTAGTTACTTTCAGTTTTGCTAAAATCGTATTTCTGCAATTTTGCACTTATTCGCGGGGCGCGAACTCACGCGAACAGTGCGAGCAGTGCGAGCAAAATCCGCTGCTCGCGGATTTGCGGATTTTGCGGGAAATTCGCAAATCTCGCGGATTGCGGATTTCCCGAAAATCCGCAAAATCCGCGAGCGGAACGGATTTTCCGCCCACGCCTACTATAGTGCTGTACCCAATAATGATGGGAAGCACCCTGTACTAGTTGGATGGCCCCCATTGTTAATCTACGTTATGGGGGCATTTATTTCGAAATTTTAAGGCCATCACTAAGAAATAACGCATTTGACCTCAGGACTTACTACTTTAGGTCCACTTATGTGTTATCGTTTGTCTTCTTTCTCCCCACAGGTTTTTTGTACATTCCTGAAAATCGCAGTGAATAACTACGGATACTGTCCGGCGAATTATCATATAAGATATTTTTTACAAGTAGAGCCTCACTGGAAGGTACGCCTTAGCGCGCGCACACCACCGGAGGACTTTTCTGATAGGTCCTGATGAATGCTGAGCAAATTGCACTCAAAGCAGCAGAAACATGTTGACCATTTTTTGATATCTGAGAGGACTCACGTTCCCTAGCTCAGAACCTTGTCAGTCCGTTCACTTTGTTTTTATCTAATGCAGGATGGCCATTATTAAAGATTTTTGTAAAGGCTACAACCTTTGCATTTTTTAAATATTTTGCACACATAGTTATAATCACATCCTAATTTGGGGACTGTTACACTCACCACATCCCGCTCCGCTGTATCCAGGCGTTGAAGCACGCTGGGGGGGGCATTCGGTCACCCCAGCGGGGACCCAATGATGAAGCATGTCACCAATTAGTGGTGAGTGAGGGTCCTTCATAAAAAAGAAAGGATTTCTTCCCTTCCCTCCTGCGATGTACTGGGGTTATTATTTCCCTTTGGAGGTGTCCTCCTTAGAGGGGTTTTTTGGATACTCACCGGGAGACAGTTAGACAACACTCCAGGCATGTGCTTGTGGGTGTGTGTTTGATGTTCTATGCACGCAACCATATGTACAGATTGGAGTTACAAAATGGACACCATAATATATTTTTTATGAGCACCATTTGGTTTAATTAGTTTTTTCACTTAGTCACTCCTCTGTTGTTGCTTTCAAATTTGACTGGGGTATAGGAGTGCCGACTCATGCCCTTTCTCTCTTGTTGGTATTAATGATATCTGTACGCTCTCAGGAACCACACAACAATCCAAAAGTGTTAATTCTTAGGTTTATTCACACAACGCATTTCGGCGACTTGCCTTGATCACGTGTGAATAAACCGAAGAATTAACACTTTTGGATTGTTGTGTCGTTCCTGAGAGCGTACAGATATTGTCATTGCTTTGGAATATATATATATATATATATATTCAATGAAAAAACCATAGGTTATAGACCATATATAGTTAGGGATTAGCATTTAAAAAACCTTATTTTATTTGCACAAAACCATTGAAATTCCATATATAGTTAGTTGCACTAACTATATATCGCGGACCCGCAATCCACTGCTAATGATGTCACATATTACATCATTCATGACATGGTCAGTGACATCACTGATGACATCACTGATGACATCTCAAATGACATCACTGATGACATCACTGATGACATCTCAAATGACATCACTGATGACATCACTGATGACAACACCCAGTGACTGTATGTTTCTGTAAAGTTAAAATATGTCTTACATATTGAAGAATGAGTGGATGTGTAAGTGTCTGGATGAAGGATTTAGTAGGTGCATGACTGACTGTATGAGAGAATGATTAAATGTGTCTCACTGAGTGCATGGGTTAGTGATTATAGTGTCTTAATTTGGCAATCATTATTTATGTTGTTCTGTAAACTGCTGCATGTTTAAATCAGTAGCTATATCAGAAACTATATGGGTTATTGAATGGTTGCCCAAGTATTTGTATGGGAGACTGAGTATGTGTGTGGGTGGCTGGGAGGTGTATAACTCTGTGCATAGATATGTGAGCAGTTGATTCCCTAGGTGTATGGGTTCAAAAGTGCATGTAGAAACAGCTGTATGGACAGTTGACTGTGTGCATGAGTATATTGGTGAGTGAAGGGATATCTCAGTGCTACATGTCAAAGTAAGTACATATGTAAAACACACTCCATGTGAGAGTTGACATATATAAATAACTGAACATAAGAGCCAGTGAATGTGAGAGTGGCTGTATGAATCATTGTGAACTTGTATCAAGGATTGTATAAGAGAGTAAATATGTGTTAGTATATGTTTGAATAAGTAAGGTGTGTATAACTGTATAGTTGAGGAAATGGAGATGTGATTGATTCTTTGCATGACTGACTAGGTGTGTGAGTAACTCCATGGATGTGTGACAGTCTGTGAGTGCCTGTTTACACTGAGTGTATCTATGGTTATATTAGAGTCTGAAGATGTATTATCACATAAATGATATCATCAGTGATGTAATCAGTAATGTGAAATGAGATGTCAGTGATGTCATCAGTGATGTCATTTGAGATGTCATCAGTGATGTCATCAGTGATGTCACTGACCATGTCATGAATGATGTAATATGTGACATCATTAGCAGTGGATTGCGGGTCCGCGATATATAGTTAGTGCAACTAACTATATATGGAATTTCAATGGTTTTGTGCAAATAAAATAAGGTTTTTTAAATGCTAATCCCTAACTATATATGGTCTATAACCTATGGTTTTTTCATTGAATTTTCAAGGTTTTGTAAATGCAAATTCCTAACTATATATGGTCTATAACCTATGGTTTTTTCTGTGAATTTCATTGGTTTTTTAAAAGCTAATATCTATAGCTGTAAAATATATTCTTTATTAAGTGACGTATCACGTAGCCCGTGAGACGCCTCATGATGCATCGCATAACCGCGACGTATCGTCTCTGCAGCGCAAACCAAACCCAAAACGTAAGCGCGCCAGAACACGCTTAAAGATATATATATATTTTTTTAACCTTAATTAGACAAAATCCACACGTGCACATATCACAAACGTTCAAAAAACACAATATGTCGGACTCCCGTTACGCTGCCGGTTAGCTGCCCAGTTAACGTACCAGGAAGCACCTTTACCGCGAAAAATCGCAATTTTTTTTCTTTTGCCCCGCAGGGAACTTTAATAGCCCCCTCATCAATCCTAGGGGTTCAGGAGGGGTCTGCCTTACCCCTTTCATTCATTTACACCTTTATTTTTTCCACCTCTTGTCTCTCGATCCCACAGAGAGACAAGATGGCGGCCGCTCCAGACTGTTTACAATGATAACAGCCAATCAGCTTCTCCTCAGACTCCCGTTACACTGCCGGTTAGCTTCCCGGTTAGCTGCCCGGTTCGCGTACCAAGACGCGTCTCTACGGCGAAAAAAACGGATTTTTTTATTTTTTTTTTGGCCCCGCGTGGCTTTATAATATCCCCCTCATCAATCCTAGGGGGTCAGAAGGGGTCTACCTTGCCCTCTTTCCTTCATTTCCCCCTTTGTTTTGGAGTCCTCTTGTCTCTCGATCCTACCGAGAGACAAGATGGCGGCCGCTCCGGACTGTTTACAATGTTGACAGCCAATCAGCTTCTCCTCAGACTCCCGTTACACTGCCGGTTACCTTCCCGGTTAGCTGCCCGGTTAGCTGCCCGGTTCGCGTACCAAGACGCGTCTCTACGGCGAAAAAATCGGATTATTTTTTTTTTTTTGGCCCCGCGTGGCTCTATAATATCCCCCTCATCAATCCTAGGGGGTCAGAAGGGGTCTACCTTGCCCCCTTTCCTTCATTTCCCCGTTTGTTTTGGCCTCCTCTTGTCTCTCGATCCTACCGAGAGACAAGATGGCGGCCGGACTGTTTAGAATGTTGACAGACACCGGAGCGCCAATCAGCTTCGCATCGCAAAGTTCCGTTACGCGAAAAGTACGCGAACCGGAGCGCTGCCCGGAGCGCTGTTACAGATATATATCTTATTTTAAACGTTAATTTCTCAAAATCCACTGAAGCACATATATTGAGACCTAGCAAAGGCACATCGGGCTAACAGTCCCTACAATTTTGCCAAGTTTCGTGCAAATCCATTCAGCCGTTCGAGCTAAAAGTGAGGCCAACCGCCCTATGGAAAAATGAATGGGAAAAACGCGTTTTGGGACCCCCCTTTTTTCTCGGCCCCCCCTTGACGACCCCCCCCCAAATTTTCAGGGGCTGCTCAGAAACAAAATGTGCCATTTTCCTGAAAATTTCAGCCAATTCCGTCCACAAACGCCAAAGTTATTAGACATAGAATTTTCAAAAGTTCCATAGAGAAAAAATCCTAACTATATATACCTACTGGCTATCGCCAGTAGGTAAAATATATATATATATATATATATATATATATATATATATATATATATATATATATATATATATATATATATATATATATATATATATATATATATTCTTGCTCTACTTTAGAAATTGTATCTTCTAAAGAACTGCACTCGTGGGACCAAAGGTTTAGCGGTGCTCACACCAAGGATTTATTCACAGTTATTGACAAACGCGTTTCAGCTTACGCCTTCCTCAGTGTCAATTGCATTGTGGAAACCGGCCCGGGATATAGCGGTAAACAATCATAGACATGGTTGACGGACTTCACTGTTTTTGGGTCGCGCCATATTGGAACATGTAAATACACTTCACATTAGGTGCATATTACCCCCCTTTTTGGAAACCAAAGTCAATACAGCCGTGTATCGGCATGTTTCCCCGTATTTGTACATCCGGGGAAAATGTCGGGTGCCTTCAAATAAAGCCCAGTTGAGTTTCCAGAGATTTCCAGTGGGACAGGGAGCGTGATATATATATATATATATATATATATATATATATATATATATATATATATATATATATATATCTGTGTATTTAACTAAAAAACTACAGGTTAAAGTGACAATACAGTTAGAAACAGTAATAATATCTTACTTTACTTCACATTTAAAAAAAACTCAGAAATGCAATGAAAAAAATTAGGATTAAAGGGACGTTATGGTTAGCTTAAATTGGTACTTCAGGAGTTACAGTTCTCACAAGTAACTGTAACTCATACCCTAAAACATGGATACTCGCAAACTTTTTCCCAGGGGCCACAAAGTACAGTCTGTGGTGTCACCGAGGGCCGCAGTGATGCCAGCAGGGTGGCTGTGGGGGATCTGGGTGGATCAAAAATTGTTTAAGGGGGTCTAAAAAAAGAAATTAATAAAGGGGGAAGCATTTATTTGCAGATTAAGAAATGCTTACCCGTTTTATTGAACAATTTTGTAAATATTAGTGCACAGAAACTAAATAGCAGCTGGTGTTGCTGTTAACCAGGGGGGCCGCATGTATAGGTCAAGGTGGTCGCAAGCACCCCCCGGGTCATACTTTGAGTATCACTGCCCTAAAGTTACTATAACTTGCACCCTCACCATGCACTGCTAAGCACCTCAGATATTACTTAACTTACAACATGCTTTATGACAACATTGACAACATTGATAACATCACTGCAACATCTGACATCATTGATAACAACAATCAGATTTTTTGGTTTGATAATAACTCTGACACTATTTGATGATTCATCACGAAACCTTCCTCAAAATAGGCTTATTCACCCCAACTCCTTCCTGGAAAGTTTTGGAGTTATCTATAATGTGGGGGCCGAGAAAAAATAGGGGTCCTAAAACATGTTTTTGCCCTTGCAATTTTTCATAGGAAAATTGAACAGAGATACTGCAAAAACAGAGCAAACAGAATTACACCAAATTTGGCAGAAAGGTAGATTGTTGTTCAAAAAGGGTGCTTTTTCTGATTTGGTAAAACTGTTAAGTAGTTATTAAGAACTTAAGGTTCAAAAGAACTCTCCACCTCCATACATTTATTCATATTTATCACTATTTAGGATTTTAGCACTTTTTATGGGTGTTTTTATCACTTTTTTTTAACATGATAATACTTTTACACCTGCATAAAATGTTTTAAATGATACTTTTTTATAATGACAAAATTGTGAGTATTCCTAATTGTCAGATTAAGCATTCATGCATTTTCTACACAGGTTTCTGTATCATGTTCTTGCAATATTTTATACTGTTATTCCCTATAGCACGCGTGATTGCACTTTATGTACAGTTAGACACTGATCTAGTTCAGCACTGTTATTTGCACTTTATTTTTAGCCTACCCTGATAACACTTGAATATTCCTACTATAGACTCAGAATTTTGGCATTTCATGGATTTATCCTGGTATTTTTCTACAAATCTGCATTGAGAGACACTTTACAAAAATATTTTAATTAATGAAATTATAACTGCTATGTTTAAATACTTAACTGGCATTTGTATAATTGTGTTTAACTTATTTTGCATATTTGCACGAAGAATAGCTATCTAACACACAAGATGTTGTCTATGTCTATAGTCACGTGACTGTTCGAAGGGCGGAGCTTATGCTACTCACTTAAGCATTATAAAAACAAAAAAGTTGCACTAGTTGGTTGCATGTGAACAAGGGCTCTTGAAGCCCGAAAAGCGTATTGCCCCCCTGTTTTACCAGCTGCAATAAAGTAAGGAACCTGTGAATCCAGTGGTCCGTCTCCTACTTTGCCTGCCTCGCCGGTCCTGGGTGGATCAGGAAGTGTGGTTTGTGGAGTTTCGTTTTATATATATATATATATATATATATATATATATATATATATATATATATATATATATATATATATATATATATATATATATATATATATATATATATATATATATATATATATATATATATATATATATATATATATATATATATATATATATATATATATATGTATGTATATATGTATATATGTGTACACATATATACATACATACATATATATATATATATATATATATATATATATATATATATATATATATATATATATATATATATATATACATATATATATATATATATATATATATATATTTCCAAACACAGCAATGTTCACGCTCTCAGGAAAACGCCACTCAACCCCACTTCACTTGTTCAGCACGACCCACTGCAATCCTCATCCCTTCTCTCCTGTCATTCCTTTTTGCACAAAGCACAGCTTGAAAGGCGATAGTCACAGAGACACAGAGACGGAACATAACTGGTTCATGCAGGTCCGGCCTACTGCTACCCAATCCCTAACGGGCACCGTGAGGTATTTTACCTGTTAACTGGACATAGCCATGCTGTGAACTCCTTTCAACCCCCCCCCCCTAATAACTCGTGTTGAGCTAATTTAGCCTTCATGTTTTGATACCTTGCTGTTATTTGGCATTATGAATTTATTTGATGACCCATGAATTTATGTTGTGGTTAGGTCATGTATTCTGCTTGTATTCGCATTGGCAGTGTTATGTATCTATTCATGATTCACATGACACACACGATGTGTATTTGATTTATGTTCGTTTTGCTCAAATTGATGGGGTCAGACGGGGAACAGATGCAATAAGTTTCACCGTGCCTATACCTCTGGTTCATCTAGGTTGTGCCTGCAGAAAACATTTATTTGTTTATTTGTATATACATCACCATTCCAAGATGTCTGCCGTCTCTGATTGTGGCAGTTGTCCTTCGTTTGTGTTCACTATTTTCTTAATGATTGTCTTTATTAACAAGTGCACATACACACTTTCACTTACGTGATCAAGGCTTGTTACAAGCCGAAACATGTTGTAGGTGTGAATAAACACCCTTGGAGATACTCTCTGGCGTTGAGTGGCGTTCTCCTGAGAGCGTGAACATTGCTGTGTTTGGAAATATTGAACTACCGGCATGCTCGGCCGGAGTACACCCCACCTCCCATGGGGCCATCTGCTATCCTACCGGAGCAAACGTGGGAATATATATATATATATATATATATATATATATATATATATATATATATATATATATATATATATATATATATATTTCACTTTTTTCTTTTTGGCAAGGATATTTTTAAGCAGTTACGGGGAGTTGCAATGGGGGCCTGTTTCTCCCCCAGCTACACGTGTTTACACGTCGGCCGGTGGGAGGAACAGGTCCTCGTGACTACACACAACAAATGGATGCAGGAAAATATTTGATGCTATCTAAGATATATCGATGATATTTTCATCCTGTGGGATGGAAGTACTGAACAAGCACTCGAATGCATTAAAGAGATAAACATCAATTCCTTAAATCTAAACTTTACTGCTCATATCCATGCCACACAAATGCAATTTTTGGATGTAGAAATGTATGTACTGAATTCCTCCATCCAAACTACACTACACAGAAAATCCACCGCGGGAAATACTACTTTACACGCCAGTAGTATGCACCCTAGGCACACTATCTCTAGTATCCTGTATGGTGAGATTTTAAGACTCAAAAGGATATGCAGCACCAATACTGATTTTGAATCTTGCCTTAAAGATATGGTTGTCCGCTTTAAAGCACGAGGTTATACTGAAGCCATATTAAAATTGGCTATTGAAAAGTCAAAACTTAGAACTAGAGAAAGCCTATTTAAGCACAATGATCAGGAAACTGACACTTTGGCTATTTCTGTCAAACCAACCCCTAATGCCAACTGTCCACGTTTGATAACCACTTTCAGCAGAGAAGATAGACACCTCAAAGCCATTATGAAGAAAAATTGGCCCATAATATTAAGTGATACCATTCTAGGTCCCAAGCTCCCTCAGTCTCATGTTATCACTTTTAGAAGGGCAAACAATATGGGATCGGCCTTGGCCAAGGCTGCCTCCGAACTCAAGCAAAACACCATATGGCTTCAGCCTGCTAAAGGGTTTTGAAAATGCTCAAGCTGTCGAGCTTGCAAATTTGGGGTAAATGCCACACGTTACTCGACCCCCTTTTGCCCAGATGGCAAACCGACCGCTGGCAGTTATAACTGCAAAACTGATCATGCTGTATATGTCCTGACCTGCACCTGCGGCTTACCCTACGTTGGTAGTACCAGGCTGCAGGTGCATGTCAGGATATTGCAGCATTTGAGGGCTGTCATCCATAGCGACTCGGCCTATCCGGTTGCCCACCATTTTAAGACTGTCCACAACAAAGATGTGACATGTCTCAAATACTTTGTGGTGGGAGCTATCCCTCAACTCAGAAGAGGAGGTGACCAAGAACTTATGCTCAGACAGTTGGAAACTAAAATAATTTTAGAATTTGACAGTAGACGGCCTAATGGATTAAACAACACAGAAGAAATGCATCACTTCATATGATTAACTGTATACAATCCATTACTTCCAGATCCATAGTTTCACTCTACACATGTGCTTTCTTGTAACTTATCTATTGGTTATAACAACAAGGCTCTATTAACGGGAAAGGTGTACAAACAGGCACTACTTGCAATTATCAATTGTAGTATTGCATGCGGACAGGGATGCTTGAATTGAGTCTTCTTTGGTTTGGTAGTAGCCCACTTGGGCGTGGCAATTGAGGAATGACTTTGCCCACTGGGGCGGAACTTGGACCAATATTTTAAAGCGTGTTGTCCTTCTAAAGTGTGCTGTCCATTTGAAAACATTCAAACTTTATTATACCTGACGCAAGTACATCTATGCGTATTTCACCGTTTGGCTCGTGACTTCATATCAGAATTGAGAACTTCTACAGCATCATTTATGGATTTATAAGACTGTATATGTATATAATAATTATCACACAAAAACGGGGATCATTTATGTATTTTGTTGTGGTCGCGGAGTATTTGTACGGCAATTGCGGTGAACTGAAACAGTATTATAAATTGTAACACTGTGAGATTCTGGACATTTGAAAAAAGTAATGAGAAATGTATTTTGTGCATATATGCTCACTGTCTATATGTTTATTTGCTCCTTAAAACATGTCCACCATATTGGCACCTATTCCTATTCACATGGGTGGCACAGATGTAGAGATAAGATTGCTTTGGCTGCTTCCACAGCAACAAAGATGGGGTGGCAATCACTTTAGGAATAGAGGACCCCCCCCCCCCCCCCAAGCCAAAAATGTTAATTCCTTTGGGGATGGGCCCCCTAGGGCCAAAGGATGTCTGGGCCCTCCCCAAAAGCAATGCTTAAGTCCTGGAGGATGGGGTCCCCAGGGCCTGTACATGGCTCTGGGATTGGGTCCTCACGGTCCCTCCCTAAAAAAGAAAAAACTGACCCATCGGATCTCTTAAGTGGCTTGGGGGGGGAATCATTTTAGGCAAACATTTCAATACCCACTTTTATGAAATTATTAAAATTTATTAAAAATAATAACTACATAGTATATGAATAACTGAAATTGTATTTAAATTAAAGAATAATACAAAACGAATTTAACACATTTCAAAAAATACATTTTACTCCCTAAAAAGTATATATAATACATATGTCAATAGATATAAAAATATGAATATTATAAAATTATTTTAACAAATACATTTAAAAAATAATAATATATACTCTTTTTTCTACTGCCCAGAAAAATCACACTCCTATGAAAGGTATCATAAAATATAAATAAAACAGTAATATATTTCAAGTATTAATTAAATAAAATTAATAAAATCAAACCAATAATATATATAAAATACATTTTACAAATGTTATTGGTAAATACACTTACTATTGAAGTTGCAATTAATTAAAAAATAACAATGCACTTAACAAATAACTAATTAATAATACACAATTAATCACAATTAAATATTTAATTAACATATGAACATATTGTGTATATATAATTGAAATACCTTCCAACTGCAAACCTTAAAACCTGCAGCTAAAGTATAATGGACTAATACAGCTATACTAAATAAAACATACATTTAAAATCACAAAACACACTTACATATTTAAAATACTAATTCATCAACTTACATAGGTATTCATCAATTAAATATTTAATTAACATAAAAATAAATTTTAAAATAAAAACCAATCATTCATCATTTAAATAACTTCCCATCCTTTTCCCCTACAAACCAAACAACCCATGGCTAAATTAAGTTTGTTACCAATTACATATGAAAAAAACAGTTACACATGAAAAAATACGAACTATATTTAAAAAAATGTAAAACAATGATCTCCAGGCTGGTGGGGATTTGCTTTGGGGACCCGTTGCGGGCCCCCGGTGAGTTGGGGGGGGTGGGAGCTGCACTTTGGGGGTACCTATGGTACCCCCCTACATTGCCATGCACAAGGTAGCAGGCACTGAGTGGTGCCTGCCATTTTGTGCATGACAATGCACAACATGGCATTTTACCATTCCGGCAGGTGCTGTAGCCAGCAGCACCTGCCGCAATGTTAAAATGCCTGATGCAACCACCGCAGTGGCGGTTGCATCATAATTGGGGTGGCGAGACCGCCGCATGGCAGGCGGGCGGTCCCGTTACTGCTAGGATGTCCGCCCGCCATCCTAATCACCCCGTTATTGCTGCATGTTAGCTTTTCCCTACATAATCATCATTGTAGCAGTCTAGTTGTTTCACCGCCAGCCACGCGGGGACCCCTACCCGGAAGCACCTGCACACATTGTAGCAGCAACTTCTGGCCAGGCGTGGCCAGAAGGCTTAAATAAACGGGCCGGGGTCACTCGGGACTTCCGGCCCATACGAGTACCATACCAAGCGTGTCTGTCTCTGTTCCTCTCAGAGCGTAGGTCCATGTCATGACGCGCTAGGCCGCGCTATATTTCTAAGCTGCTACACTGGCGACGAGGCGTGGGATCCACATGAAGCCACCGCTTCACTGTTGAAGAATGGAGCCGCCTGATCCAGATCGTCAGCATAACGAAGGTTGACTGACGTCTGTGAGCCCAAGAGGACCCGATCACGTCAGGGCAGAAAGGCAGGATCGTGAAGTGTCTGGAAAGGCACCGGCCGGCGACTAAAGGTATTGCCTGACCCCCAGCGCCCCCTCCGTGTAATGAGGCATCCACGCGAAAAGGCCCCCGGTAGAGCCGGCGCTGGAATGTGAAGTGCGCGCATGCGCATTCAGGATCGGCAGCGCTCGACCTTGAATACCACAGCTGTGAGGTAAACTGAGGAAAAAGCGCAAAATAGACTAAGTGACAGGACAATAGATCAACAGCACACAGATTCACTTAAAGTAAAGGCTGAACCAAATAAGCGCTAGCACTACTGAAAGTCATTAAATGCCGGTACAAACAAGCCTTGGCAAAACCAAACACATGTTACAATTCAAACAAGCATTGGCAAAAACAACCGCAATTTGAACTGTTATAAGCATTGGCACCATCTATAACATTGACCCCCAGTACAAGCAAGCATTGGAAAAACCAACCACTTTAAAGTACAAACAAGCGTTGGCAAAACCAATCACAACTTGAACTGCTACAAGCATTATTACTGTCCACAACGTCGACTAAAAGTACAAACAAGAGTTTGCAAAACCAACTACATTACAATACAAACAAGCCTTAGCAAACTCAACCGCAATTTGAACTGTCACAAGCATTTATACCGTCTACGTTGACTACCAGTACAAATAAGCATTGGTAAAACCAACTACTCTACAGAACAAAAATACAAATATTGGTATTGGTATTGTGGTATACTTATATAGCGCAAACCTGTCACCACCAAGGGCATCCTGGCGCTTTGACCCATGATCCAGCAAATTCAGCAGCTTAGCCTGTTCTAGGGAAGAGGTAGGTTTTCAGCGCCTTTCTGAAGGCTAAGAGATCCTCAAGACTTCTCAGGGATATTGGCAGGGAGTTCCAGAGTTTGGCCGCCGCTACTCTGAACGATCGGCCACCCATCCTCACTCTCTGGAAGCGCGGAACTATTAGTAGCCTGGATGAAGAGGAACGTAAAGCTCGGGATGGAAGGTACCAGGCAAACATTCTCCGCAAAGGGATTGGGCCCAGGCCATGGATAGCCCTGAACACAATGCACGCTGCTTTGTAGCGAACGCGTAGATGGACCGGCAGCCAGTGGAGTTCCTGTAACGCTGCCGTGGAAGAGCTGTGGTAGGGGCGGGAGAGGGCGAGTTTGGCAGCCATATTTTGCACCCTTTGGAGCTTGCCCAGAAGTGTTACCGGGGCCTCCAGAAGTAGTGCGTTACAGTAGTCGAGTCGACTTAGGATGGTACTTCGCACTACTTCGGGTCTGGCTTGCTCAGGGAGGAGGGGTAAAACCTTGCGCAGCATGCGGATCAACATCATGCACGTTGAGGTGGTCTTATTTACGTGCAGATCCAGCTGCAGGTTGGGCCCAAAAATGACACCCAGATTACGTGCCGATTGTGCGGCTGACACCGTCTCTGAAAATGACGGGGGCCAAAAATCGTCTGGGAGATCTCGGGGAACTCGGTCGTTGGAGCAGTACAGGACCTCTGTCTTAGTTCCATTGAACTGTAACGAGTTCAAACGGAGCCATTCCGCTGTAGCCTGCATGCACCGGTGGAAGGTCTCCAATGGGACTGCGTCCTGTCCCTCCAGTGAAAAGACCAGCTGGGTATCATCCGCATAATTAAATGCGGAGATCCCAAATGATTTAATGAGCTGGACTAGAGGGCGGAGGTAAATATTAAAGAGTATAGGGCTGATGGCTGAGCCCTGAGGTACTCCTTGTACTACTCTCCGCTCCTCTGAACTGAAGGGAGGGAGCGAAACCCGTTGCTGACGGTTGTCCAGATAGGAGATTAACCAGTCCCTGGCCTTATCTTTGACTCCGCACTCTTCCAGCCTCGAAATCAAGGTAGGATGGCTGACCGTGTCGAACGCGGCTGACATGTCGAGCAGCACCAAAAAGGCTGCCCGACCACTGTCGACTCGCGCCCGCAGATTGTCTAACACGGTCACCAACGCGGATTCCGTCCCATGAGCTGGGCGAAAACCGAATTGCGTCTCGTCCAGCCAAGTGTTCCCTTCTAAGAAGCCGGACAGAGTGCGGGTAACCAATTTTTCCATGATTTTGACTGGAAAAGGAAGCAGGGAGATTGGCCGGTAGTTGGAAAGGCAAACAGGGTCAAGCGTAGGTTTTTTTAAGAGCGGAGATACCACTGCCTTCTTCCCACAGCCCGGTACCGTCCCTGTTTCAAACGACTGGCAACAGATGGAATGCAAGGGCTGGAAAAGATCCTCCTGAAACACCTTCCAAAGTTTTGGAGGAAGAGGATCAAGAGGCGAGCCGGATGAAATCGTAAGGGCTAGGCTGCCAAACTCCTCCAAGGAGGGAAGGGGAAAGCTACTCAGCTGGGGTCGACTGGCCTCAATCGCCGGAGCTCCCAAGCTGAGGGCCGGGTCCAAGGAGGGAGGGGGAAAGCTACTCAGCTGGGGTCGACTGGCCTCAATCGCCGGAGCTCCCAGGCTGAAGGCCGGGTCCAAAGAGGGAGAGGGGAAGCTACTCAGCTGGGGTCGACTGGCCTCAATCGCCGGAGCTCCCAGGCTGAGGGCCTGGTCCTCTGGTCGGGGTCGACTGGAAGGCGTGGCCGGAGCTTCCAAACAGAGGTGAGCAACCCTCTGCAGGGGTCGAATACAGGAGGCAGAAAGCAAACAGATACTGGTGCAGCTCATCACGTCACCTAAAAGGCTAAACAAGCATTGGCAAAACCACTCTCATTGAAATAATGACACAAACAAGCATTGGTAACAGCATCTAAGTTCTAACAAGAAGAGAGCCAACATGACTGACCCGACTGCCTCTGCCGCCACTTCACCACCAGCACCTCCAGCAGCACCGCCACTGCCAGTGTACACATACTCACAAGTCAGCGCACTCCCACTGTTCAGTGAGCTAATTGATCCTGCCACTGTGTCACCAAGGTGGAACGTATGGATTGACCGTCTAGATTACTATTTTATCGCAACAAGAGAGACAGATGGCACTGTAAAGAGATCACTACTACTTCATTTTGCAGGAGACGAAATCTACAAGCTATTTGCACATCTGCCAAACACCAGAGAAGCCACTGGCTACGAAGCTGCAGTTCGAGCACTCAATGCACATTTTGACCCTCAACTGAATCCAGACTATGAACGTTTTAAGTTGCGCCAATCCCGTCAAAGGTAAGGTGAATCCATGGACGTTTTCCATGCCCGCCTTAGAGAATTAGCCAGCACGTGCACTGAAGAAAATCATGACAAAGAAGTACGAGCACAAGCCATCCAAGGGTGCCGCAACAAGACCCTGCAGACCCTTCTCCTCCGGCAACCACACATCTCCCTGGAAGATATCCTAATTCTAGCACGCTCCATTGAGCTATCAGAAATTAGAGCTATGGCCATGGAAGCAGCGCTCAACAAACCAAATGAACCTACAGTGACTGTTAAGACGGAGCGGGTAGACGCAGCTCATATCCCAGCCAGTGGAAGCCGAGGGCGATGGCCCACTAGAAGACCGCAGCAGAATCAATCAATGTGGCTACTGTGGGAGGGAAGAAAATCCCCAACATCAATGCCCAGCAAAAGGCAAAATATGCTCAAAGTGTGAAATTCCCAATCACTTTTCGAGCGTATGTCAAGGTGGCATGCAAAGTAGAGGAACTCCCGGCAGAAGAGCCCCAGAGAGGTCAGTGAACCACCTCTCACTCGATGAGTCTAATGAGACAAGAATGCCAAAAGCACAGGTGCCACACAGGCCTTACATTGAAGATTCATCCACAGATGAAGAGGAAGAATGCTACCATGTCTCATTCGTGAGTGACCTGAAGCAAAGGCAGCATTCCCCGCCTACATGTGCAATAGAAATCGCAGGGTCACCTGTCGTGCCTCTCATTGATACCGGAGCATCTGTGAACGTCATGGGGAGTCAGCACTACAAAAAACTCAACCAAAGACCAACGTTAGTACCATCCAAAGTGAGGATACTCACATATAGTAGCCAAAAACCCCTTCCTCTGAAAGGAAAAATTACAGTGCAAGTAAAATCAGAAGACCGTGAAGTTCCCACGACATTTCATGTCGTTGACAGAGAAGCCAATATATTGGTAGGAAGCCATACTGCTGAAGATTTAAGCTTAATAACATTTGCAAACGCAGTAAAGACCCTTCAAACCGAAGACATGCTGGAACTATTTACACAACTGTTCAAAGGCTTAGGATGCATGAAGCGACCACCATTAAAATTACATATTGACATATCGATAAAACAAGTGGCTCTACGGCACCAGCGCATCCCGTTTCACTTACGCCCACTAGTGGAACAAGAGCTTCAAAAGTTAGAACAACAAGGAGTGATAGAAAAAGTGACTGGGCCAACTCCTTGGGTGTCACCTATGGTTATAGCCAAAAAACCAAAACAGCCCGGCCAAATAAGACTCTGCATAGATATGAGAATGCCCAACCAGGCGATAAGCAGAGAGAGACATTTGACACCAACGGTTGATGACATACTCGCGGACCTCAATGGGTCTCAGTGGTTTTCAAAGCTAGACCTCAATGCCAGATATCACAAGTTAAAACTAGCCGAAGAAAGCAGATACATAACCACTTTTTCAACACATCTGGGACTCAGATGTTATAAAAGGTTAAATTTCGGAATATCTTCAGCTGCAGAGATTTTTCAAAATGCTGTTAGAGAAGTCCTGTCTGGTCTACAAGGGGTGCTAAATGTCAGTGATGACATTTTGATACATTCAGCTACACTTGACGAACATCACCGACGGCTCCGAGCCATCCTCCAGCGCCTGCAAGATCATGGAGTCACCCTCCACAAAGAAAAGTGTAAATTTTTCAAGAAGACAATTGAAATTCTTTCGGTATGTTTTTAGTCAAGAAGGGGTAAAAGTTGACCCAAGAAAATGTCAAGCTATCCGGCTCGCTCCTGCATCCACAACCATATCAGAGGTTCGGAGTTTCCTCGGTATGGTGACTCACTGTGGGAGGTTCATACCTAACCTTGCCACTATCGCTGTACCTCTGCGAAATTTGACCAAGAAAGAGACTGAATGGAAATGGGGCCAAGAAGAAGAAGAGGCGTTTTGAAAAGTGAAATCAGCCCTGCAGGAGAAAACAGAAATGGCTTATTTTGACACTGCACGGAAAACAGAACTGATAGTAGGCGCAAGCCCGTGGGATTGGGAGCCCTACTGACCCAAGAAACAGAACCAGGGATATAGGTCCCATTGGCATTCGCAAGCAAAGCGTTGACACCAACGGAAAGCCGGTATTCACAGATCGAACAAGAAGCGCTTTCAATTCAGTGGGCATGCAATCACCTTCATCTATATATCTCTGTACATCCATTTTGCGTGGTGACTGACAATCAACCGTTGCTCCCGCTGCTCAAGGGCACTGCTCCTCACCCCCCGCCCAGAATCGAAAGATGGGCGATCCAATTTCAACATTATCAGTTCGATTTGGTTTATCGACCAGGTGAAAAAAATCCAGCGGATTTCTTGTCTCGTCATCCGGCTGATCCCACAGACAGAAACTCTGAGCATGAGGCACAGACTGAAGACTTTGTGAACATGATAACACAATGGGCATGCCCAAAAGCCCTCACAATTACAGAAATTGAAGCTCACACAAGCTGACATAGTGCTCGAGAAAGTAATGAGCAATTTGGAGAAAGGATCGTAGACAGATATTCTCTGCAACATCAATGGGTGGAATGAGGCAGACCGGACTCGCCTAGGGAAGATCTGGAAGGTACACAAGAAATAAGCGCTGAACCTCATGGCATCGTGTTGAGGGGTTCACGCATCGTAATACCCCAAAGCCTTCAAGAATGAGCTACCGCACTCGCACATGAAGGGCACCAAGGTACGAAAAGGATGAAATCCAGAATGAGAGAAAAGGTGTGGTTCCCGGGCCTGGAAGAGGCTATAGATAACCTAGTGAGTGCGCAAGTGTCAAGCATGCCAAATAACTGGAAAACCAGAATCGCCAGCCCCAGTGCTAACAGAAGACCCAGCACCGTCACCCTGCTCATGGATAAGTATCGATTTTGGAAGCTTCCCCGATGGCCGGACCACTGTGGTTCTGATCGATGGCTACACAAGATACCCGATCGTGGAAGTGTTATCCTCCACTGCTTTTAATCACCTTTTACCAATTTTTTTTTTTTTTTTTAAATAATTTTTATTGTAGACACACCTGTACAGGCCAATAAACGGATAGCAGCAGCAACCTAAGTGTCAGCAGATATACATTACATTTCGTTAATCATTACACAGCCTTCCGGCCCACAACCCGGGGGTCGGGCGGCGGTAAAGTATCTGCACTGCCATGCCTGACGTTCCGTAGAGAGGAGTGGTTAATGTCCGGATTAAGTGTATGCCTACTTTTAGTACCCTACCAAACTACGCGCTGAGCCCCAACTCCCCCCTCCCCGCGCTAGCCCCTAAACACCCCCCCCCCCTCTCACCCCAACCCGCACACCATCCCCCGCCTAAGGCTTCATTAAAACTATCTCTGGGAAGCTAGCTTCATGTTCCCCGTGTTCCTGCTGTTCCTGGGGCCTCAACTCACTCCCTCTATGCCCTCCCCTCCGGGAGTTTCCTCCTGTGCGTCAGCCTCGCTGTCCCTGAGCGCCTGCACCATTACTTCCCATGCTGTCGCGGTGTCAGCTGCTGTCTGGCTAGGGGTCCTGCGCGCTACCTGGTATCTATGCGTGCTGTCAGCCGAGGCCCATTTCAGAAACTCCTGCCGCCACCTCCGTGGAGTAGGCCCCAGCCGCGCCTTCCAATTCCTGGTAATCTCTCTCTTCGCTATCATCAACCCCATGTCGATGAACTTACTCGTGAGCTTATTTTTGGGAGTGTGGGGGAACCAGTGCAACAGGCATTCGGCCGGTCCATACTCTAGCGATCGTTCCGTCACCTCATTCAGTACTTCCCCCACTTCTTGCCAAAAGTCCTGCAGGAGCGGGCACGCCCATAGCATGTGTACTAACTCAGCCCCTTCTTCCGGGCACCGGGGGCAGGCTGCTGTGTCGTGTCCAAAATACCGCCGTATTCTACCTGGTGTCATATACGCCCTGTGCAATACATAGTAGTGTATCAGCTGGAATCTGGCGTTCCTTGTGCTGTTACGGGCCCTGCGGACAAGTTGCGCCCAGGTCGTGTCCGGAATGTCCTTGTGCAGATCCGCCTCCCATTTGGCTTTCAGGGATGCGAGAGGAGGGATATTCTCCCTAACCATTCGGTTATACAGGCATGTAACTGCCTTAATCGTGCCCGCCGCCATCATGGCGTATTGGCAAGCCGCTGCCGTCTCGGGCTCTCCAAGTCCCGTGCCCCAGTGGGCATGCATCGCCCGGGTCACCGCTGCGTGCAGCAGGAAACCCCCTCTCGAAATATCGAAGCGGTCTGCTAGCTCCCGGAACGGGAGCAGTGTTCCACTCTCAAAGAGGTCCCCAACCACCTGAATTCCCGCTTCTTCCCACTCCTGCAGGCACGACCAATCGCCGCCATGTGGCAGTGCCGTCAGCATGGCCAGTGGTATCTCAGGCGCATAGGGGCGCCGGGAGCCTGCTCTCCTCTGGGTCCGATTCCAGCATTGCCGGTATGTGCGCTGTTCCAGCGATAAGTCCCGACTGTCCAGCCGCTGCTGGAGGGTTATGTACGCTAGGACGTGCCTGGGCGTTCCCCTCAAGTTTTCCTCCTCTGGGCCCCGGAAAACCCTCGCAACCTCCTGCGTGAATATCTGCAATTGGGCCGCTAGGTAATAGAGCTCGAAGTCCGGCACCGCCAGCCCCCCCTCATCCTTCGGGCGAGAGAGCGTGGCCAGCGCTACTCTGCAACGTCCCGCTCCCCAGATGAACGACGTGATCTGAGATTTGAGGAGCTTAAAAAAGGAGCCAGGTATCCAAATTGGGAGCGTCCGGAAATAGTACAGTAATCTCGGCAGGGCTACCATCTTTAGCAGGGAAATCCGGCCCGCTACTGATAGCGGTAATGTGGACCAGAAGGACATACAGCCCTTCAGTCCGCGCACGCACCGTCCCAGGTTGCCCTCGAGTAAGTCTTCCGGCTTGTGGTAGATATGAACCCCCAGGTATTTCATGCAGGTAGGGTTCCAGGTCGCCTCCGACTGGTGCTGCGGCTGGGCAGTGCCCTCCAGCAGCGGGAACAAGCTTGTCTTGGGCCAATTGACCCGCAGGCCCGACATCTCTCCGAATCTCTCAAGTAGAGCTTCCGCCTTCCTCAGGTCCTCCCCTCCGTCGCGGAGGTAAAGCAATAAGTCGTCAGCATACAGCGAAATGAAATGATGTCCGTCACGGGTCTGCACTCCATGGATGTGCCGTCCCGTCCGGGCCGCGGCCGCCAGCGGTTCAATGGCCAGCGCAAAAAGGAGCGGTGATAGGGAGCAGCCCTGTCGGGTGCCCCGCTCCACCGGATATCGCAGGGATACCGCCGGACCTACCCTCATCACCTTTTACCAATGCTGGAAAAGACTTTCGCACTATTTGGGCTGCCAGACGTTATAAAGACCAATAATGGGCCCATTTTCCAGGGCAGCGAATTCAAAGAATTCCTAACGCGACTAGGAATAAAAAACCACTGCATCACTCCACAGTGGTCCCAGGCCAACGAGGGGCTGAACTATTCATGCGGACCCTCAACAAAGTCCTACGTATCACAGTAGCCGAACAGGCTGACCCGGAAGCCGCACTACAGAGCTTCCTGCGAGAATACTGGAGCACTCCTCATTGCACAACTAAGAGGTCACCTTGGTCGCTGATGCTATCTGGACACCGACGTGACACAATCCCGGTAGCTGAAGATTGGGAGCCAAAACCATACCATCCTGCAGATTGCCAAGCCAGAAGGCTAGCAAATAACAAAAAGGCAAGTCGGTGGCGAAGAGCACGATCAAGATTGATAGTGCCTGGGTTTACCATCCTGGTGAGGAACCCTTGGAGTGGGGGACATTTCTGCACATTCTATGAACCAGGGCGGTAGACCTTTAAGTCAGTGAAGGCATCTGCTATTACAGCAGAGAAGAACGGAGAAGTCATCACTTGAAATATCTCCTGGTTCAAAGAGGTACCCACTCCGGAGCACGGAAGAGATAGGACCGAGGTACCCTGCAGCAGTGAGCCAGCGTGGGAAAACGTTAGGCCAAACCCTACTCAAGAATACACAATGAGTCCCATAGCCCCTTAATTGCCAACTGACTCCAGGTTGAGAACTTCATCCAGTGAAGGAGACGTCGCCACACTGCAGATGAACTTAAATACTCGTCAGCGTCATTATGATTTAAGACCAAACCCAAGGCCGAACCAAAGACTGGTTGATTTTGCATGTTGATTTGTTTTGATATTTTTGTTTAGTTTTGAACTGATTTGGGATGGGCTGCATCAGTCTAGTTGTTTCACCGCCAGCCACGCGGGGACCCCTACCCGGAAGCACCTGCACACATTGTAGCACCTTCTGGGCAGGTGTGGCCAGAAGGCTTAAATAAATGGTCTGGGTCGCTTGGGACTTCCGGCCCACACGAGTACCATACCAAGCGTGTCTGTCTCTGTTCCTCTCAGAGCGTAGGCCTATGTCATGACGTGCTAGCCCGCGCTATATTTCTAAGCCCCTACAATCATGATTCTAATAAATACAACAGAAAATGAAAATCGACTGACATTACTACTGTATCAAGGGACACTACTTGAATTAAGGCCTGGGTGTAATTTAGGCTTCTGTAATATAGAATGGAAAATGATTTTTAGATGCAATCATCAAACAGCTTCAACTTGTGAACTCTGTAAAAAGGGTGGAGATGATGTGAAGGTTGATAGCAAAGAATTTCATCATGAAAATGCTATTATTTTAGATGTTAAACAAACAAGATGATGGACGGAATGTTGCACAATGGCAAAACATTCACCCCCAGTCACAGATCTGGGTTTAAACTGATTTGCATATGGCCATGTCTGAACTGGGGTGGCTTGGTGAGCAAAATAACGATGGATTAAACCCAGATCTGTGGGCTTTGGTGAGTTGTTATTAACTGAGAATGAGATGCCATTAACAGAAAAATGGTGTGTTAACAGGAATTACCATCATATGGAAAGAAATGCTTTGGTCGTTGAGAGATGTTCTTATCGGAGGAACGTTCTTGCCAAGTTTTCCCTGGCAGTCCTAAACAGAAAGAAAGAGCATCAGTCCATCTGTTCTAACTAGGATGGATGGTCTGAAATACGTATTCTGACAGCCCTAACTCTGGTAGAGCGTCAGTGTAGGGTTTCCAACAGCTGACTCAGACGGAGCCCCACCATCAAAAACAGTCCACCCAACTCCCAGTAGAGAGGATGGGCCATCAGTTTAGTGGACAGGAACTCACACGGCATTTGCAGTGGAGTGCCCTGTCCACCTGTCTCTAAATGAGCCACAGAGTCTTTCAATTTATCTAGAGAAGTTTGGATATATTGGAGGCATGTTGTGGTACAAGAAGGCAGTGAGCAAATTGATAATTTCAGGATGGATCATACAAAGAGGGACTTCAGCTACAACGAGTTAACGTTAAAGTAGGACATTTAACGATTTCAATGAACAGGTGTATTAAAAAGCAGAAAGTTCTAGGAGACATTGAACATTGCACAATTTTGCCAAAAGCAATTTCAATCATAGTGTGGCAAATTTCTAATAAGAATGGGGAGCTAAGGGTGCATTTTTAGCAAAAACAGCAAGGTCAAAAACCATCATTAACTTTAGTCTACATGGTTTGATATTTAGTAAGAAGAACATTCTTACACATAATATGTAATAACAGTGGGGCATTTATATAGATCACCTGAGCTGGTGGAGAAGATGCAGAGCGTGTAGCCCCTGGCCCTAGTACATCTCTAACAGGTCCAAACAGGCAAGAATCTTAGCTGTCACCCTTAGCTGTAGACTCCCGGGACTCGCAGCATAAATGTGACAGCTGAGGGGGCAATTGCTGTCTGCTTCAGCGACAGGCCCCAGCTGGCTAGCATGATGCAGTGAGATCTGATGCAGAGCTGCCCAAGACAATGGCCTGAAAATCCAGGATCAGCTGCTGATAGGATTGGGGTGCAGGGGAGCTGGCTGCTAAAACCATGTGTCACGAAGGATCTACCCATAAGCGTTAGGGGGTGTAGTCAGCTCTCGCTGGGGGCATAGGCACCCATTTGAAAGGCAGGCTGCTACTGTTCAGAATGGCAGGACCACATTATGATCCATGCTGGGTTGCTTGAGCCAAAATGGTGGCCATGAGGCAGAAATGGGAGCGGGGTAGTGAGGGGGCAAGGGATCTGCCTGATCCCACCCTGCACCACGACAAATCGGCCCAGGAGTGTTGCAAGGGTGAGTAAGCAGCTTTGAGGGTGTGGGCGGGTCTTGCCGTGAGGGCAGGCACCGCCAGCTTTGAAGACAATAAGAAGAACGACCCCTAAAGAGAGTACTATATTTTAACCATGGTGAAATGCCCTTATCATGGGAAATGTTCTTGTAACTGGAATTACCTTCACAGGGAAGGACATCTTTGGGCTTTGTTGATATATCAGTCTTATAGAAATTTTTTGGGAAAAAGGATTACCTCCAAAAGGAGGGACATAAACAGTGTGGGGCATGCTTGGGCTTTGAAATTTGGGTTTTCTATAGCGCATGGCTGCCCGTGAGCGTCCCAGCGCTGAAGATTGCAGAACCTCTGGGGGAGAAGGCCGGTGGTGTGGAGGAAAGTTATAAAGGAAAAAGATGCGTTTTAAGAAGCTTCCTGAATTTCATGTGATTAGTTTCAGAATGGAGATAAGATGGCAGAGCATTCCAGATGGTAGCCGCTGTGACCGAGAAGCGGCGTCCTCCCGTTCGGGCTTTTTTGATTCTATGGACCGTGGCCAAATGATGTTGGGCTGAGCGTAGGGGCCTGTTGGGTGTATATGGGAAGATCATTGCTTTCAGCATTGAAGGCCCTTAGTTTTGCATTGCTTTGTGAGTGGTACACAGGGCCTTAAACTTGACCCTTTCGCGGATCGGCAGCCAATGTAGTGCCTTGAGGGCAGGTTTGGCTGAGGCTCTACGGGAGGTCCCCGTGAGGATCCTAGCCGCAGCATTCTGTGTTCTTTGAAGGATGTTAATCGTAGATTCTGGGGCCGCCAAAAAGAGGGCATTGCAATAGTCCAGTCTTGATAAGACTAGACCTTGTATTAGCAATTTCTGTGAGGGACCCGGAAGTAGTGGGAGGATCTTTCTGGTGGAACGCAGTAACCCCACACATGTGCCAGCTGTTTTTTTTGCTTGCGTTTTCAGGGATAGGTCTTGTTCAAGCCAGAAACCCAGACTTATTAATTCAGTCTTGGGTTGTGGGATAGGGCCCAAACAGGCTGGCCACATGGCAGAGGGAAGGGATGATATTTTGTTTCCCAGCAGCATGAGCTCAGTTTTCGAGCCGTTAAGTTTGAGCCTTGAGGTGGACATCCAAGCGTGAATTCCTTCTAGACAGTCATGTAGATTTTTGAGCTTATCCTCTTCAAGTGAGAATGATACGATCATTTGGGTGTCGTCAGCATATGTGACGGCTTTTATCCCAAAAGGGGAGACCACGTCTTCCAGGGGGGCCATGTATGTGTTAAAAAGTGTAGGGCTCAGTGAGGAGCCCTGGGGTACCCCACACTGGAGAGGGAGAGTGTCGGATCGCACATTCCCTTCGCAAACCTGGAATGTTCTGTCTTGTAAGAACGATGAAAGCCAGCTAAGGGCTATGCCCCTCACTCCTAGACTGGAGAGGCGCTTGATCAGAGTTTTGTGATCAACCGTGTCAAATGCAGCGCTTAGATCCAGGAGGATCAGTAACACCGATCCCCCTGAATCCAAGATGCATCTGGCCTCCTCAACCACTTTAAGAAGGGCTGTCTCGGTTCCTTGACCAGGACGGAAGCCTGTCTGTGTGGGGCGGAGAAGATTGTTGGTTTCAAGGAAGGCAGACAGTTGTTGGTTGACCACCTTCTCCGCAATCTTACTTAAGCCTGGTAGGAGGGAAATTGGGCGGAAGTTAGTGAGGTCTGCAGGGTCCATACCTGGTTTTTTCTGTAAAGCCTTTACAATGGCATGTTTCCATTTTGGGGGGACTACTCCTTGGTTAAGGGAGGCATTGATAAGGCTGGTAGCCGGATGCGAGATGGTAGGTCCGACTTGTTTAAGAATGCGAATGGGAGCTGGGTCGTTGGGGGAGCCACTTTTCAGGTTGGAGAGAGCTTTCAGAAAGTCGTCATTAGACAGTTGGTTGAAGCTGTCTAGAGTTGGACTAGTGATGAGAACTGGTGGAACGGCTTGGGGGGTGTGATCAATTAAAGGAGGAAGTGACTGTAGGATATTAGTAATTTTATTTTGAAAAAAACAAGCTACTTGATTGCATCTGGCAACTGTGGGTTGTTGATTTGAGGGGGGATTGGGTATTTTGAGGAGGTCTACTCTTTAACTATTTTATAAGTCTCACGAGACGAGCTGGAGGCAGCTCTGATTTTTTTCTGAAAGAAGGAGGCTTGTGCTGCTTTTCGCGCAGCTTTGTATGTCCTCATTGCTAATTTATATTCTGCCTTGATGGTAGGGTCCCATTTTTTTCTCCATTTGCGTTCGTGAGTTTTGCAAATTCGCCTTAGGTTCTTGAGTTCCTGTGTGTACCAAGGTGATTTGAAGGTGGTACTTTTATTCTTAAGGTCTGTCTTGGGGGCAACTATATCCAGAGAGGAAGTGAGCCAATTGGTAAAGTTGTCGTTGGCTCTCACTGGGTCAGGGTCTGGTAGAGGAGTGGAGCGTATTAACTCCTGAGTCCAGCTTTCAAAGGATATTCTGGACCATAGTCTGTCACGTTCTTTTGGAATTGGCTTGTGGCTAGTGTTTGTGGTGGTTTGCCACATAAAAGGGATGAGAAAGTGATCAGACCAAGGGAGGGGGAGTGATGGGCGAGTTTCAATTGTTGTAAGGTTAGCAAAGAGAGGGTCCAGAAGGTGGCCCTTGGTGTGAGTTGCCTCTGAATTAATCAGGTGAAGGTCAAGTGTTTTTAGGTCTGAGATAAGGTCCATAGCAGTTTTATTTGAGCTGTCCTCAAAGTGTAGATTTAAGTCACCAAGCAGGATGAAATTAGGGGTTGAGGTACACGAGGAGGTGGTGGTTTCCAATAGTGCATTAATAAAATTACCTGTGCTCCCCGGAGGACGGTATACCAGAATGCCTGAAAGGGATTTGTTGGGGGTTAATTGGAGTAAAAAATGAGCACTTTCACAGTCCTCAATTCCACCTTCTTGAAGCCTACAAGTGAAGGAATTTCTATAAATAATCGCTAGGCCGCCTCCTATACCCTTTGTTCTGTTCTGATGGTGGATAAGGTAATTCTTGGGTAGCATGCTCACAATGTCCGCTTCTGAGTGAGGCGTCAGCCAGGTTTCTGTGAGAAATAAAATATCTAATTCTAGATCTTGAATTAGTATTTTAATCTCAAGTGCATGCTTAACCGCCGATCGGCAGTTCAGTAGAGCCAGCCTAAGGCAGTTAGCGGTTTGGGGGGTGAGTGTTTTAGGGAACTCATCGTTAAAGATGATTGAGGGAGTAGGGATTAGGGGGGGAACTGTCGAACAGAATTGTAAAAGGAAATCCCGGGAGTATCTGATTCGGTTCCTAAGCGAAACGGGCATAGTGGGTGGCCAGGCTTTGGTGAGTTGTTATTAACTGAGAAAGAGATGCTATTAACAGAAAAATGGTGTGTTAACAGGAATTATCATCATAGGGAAGGAAATGCTTTGGTCGTTGTGAGATGTTCTTATCGGAAGAACGTTCTTGTACAGGAATGTTCTGAAATGGCGGTAACAAATTTTGAGCGTGGTGAGATAAGGTAAGCTGGGCTTAGGTAAGGTTCCCGTATTAGAGAAATGTTATACTAACAAAAATTATGTAAACAAGGAGGAATATGCTTTGACTGTGCTGATATGCGTCTATAAGACAGAGCCTTTTGGACCAGGAATTTCCGCCACAGGGGGACAATCTTGAGCGAGATGTCTGGATCAGAGGAATGATTAATAATGTTTTAATGGATTTACTTCCATAGGAAGAGATACTCTAAGACTGCGAAAAAGTGTTTAATTGTGGGAATGGTTGCAGTAGAGTCGCATGCTTCTAAGGGGAAACTAGGACCCAGTGTTGATAGTCAGAAAATCACTTCTGTGCCTACCGTTCAGGGCCCTGACAGCCGAAGAACTCTTCCCACTCTCTTTCTATTTGTTTCTTCCTTTTGGTTCGATACCTTCATTCATCTGCACAGCAGGATGGCTGTGAGCTTCCTGCCCTCATTCAATAAAGTATTGTTCTTGGCTTTGCCACTTTGTGTCTCCCATGATCCCAGAACATCAATAATGTATTGGATGGACTTCAAGCCTGACCTTGGCATTGTGGCCATTTTGTGAGGTTGATGATTTCTAAAGAAATAATGAATTTTCTCTCAGAAGAGCTAGTTTATTATATAACTGACTGAGGTACCTTGTGTGTTCAGAATGATCAAATTGGGGAAGAATGATCACCCTGGGGAATAGTGAATGAGCTTGATGAACCACAACTGAACCGGATGACCTTGGAAGGGGCCTGTCTTCCAGAGGTGACCTCAAAGGCAGCCTACTCTCTGACCTCTAATAGCCTGCTCAGCAAAGAGAGAAAGAAAGACGGGCAAAGACAGATATCTGGAAACAGAGCGAATGAAACTAGGATGTCCAAGGCTAAGCGGTCTGCCTTTTGTGTGGAGAAATCCTTTTGTATGTGTGCATGATGACGTGTTGTGTGCATTGCTTTGTTCAATGCTATTCGAGACGATGATACCAGAGTGCGTGATCCTGAGCAGATAACTTTAACGTTGTGTGCCTCAATTCTTACACGTACACAAACTAACAAGCATTGTCTAATCCTATAGGTCTGAAAGTAACACATTCTAGACTTCTCTTGCGGCCGTCAGTGCTCTTGTGTATGACCCAAATTCTTCTTTAATGCCTTCATCAAAGATGGTCTTGAACAAGGGCAATCTTCCCCACCTGAATGATAATTATTTCTGAAATGGCAACCTCCATCTTTAAATCCATTGACAGGACACAATTGCCCCATCCTATAAATGTGCCCGTCTAGTGAGCTGACCTTGCTTCTGCGTGCATGCCAGCCAATGGATGGCCATTCGTATAGCAGCTCTTTCATTCTCATGATATACTAGTTGACATGGGCATTGCACTGACACTCCAAGGAACACCTGCCGCTAAATGAGTTATGACGCTGTTGGGAAGTAATTGAAGCAAATTCAACTTCAACAGAGTGTGAAGTTTAGAATGGTCACTATAACTGTGTAAGCTCAAAGTTGAGTCATTCCACAGCCTGCCTGCCTTAGCAGAAAATGTACAGTCAGCCATCTTAGAGGGCTGAAACTATATATATCTAACAATAGAAGGTAAGCCTAGTGCAGGGATCTATTTGGAAGGTGTAATCTCATACGGGCACTTTGTTTAAGAAAATCTGCATCTATCAGTTCTGATTGCTAAAAGGCACCCTGGAAAAAGTTAGTTGGGTGACCTGCCAGGCTCTTTGTTGATGTCCCTGGCAGAGGGTTGCCTGCCATGGTTAGAGATCGCCACCCGCCTGGTGGCGATTTCTGGAATGAAAGTCTATGCATTGGCGAAGATGGACTTTCATCAGAGTTAAATGCAGAGCGGGCAACCAGGCTGAGGCAGCCTACTCTGAAAGTCAAGTCCATACAAAGTTTATTGTGAAGATTACTTAAAACCATGACAATATATAACATTTAAAAGACATGTTATACAAAGGACAAATAGAAAGCGGTGGGTCCTTGCAATACCCTCAAGTATAACTGGCACGTACTGCCTAAGAATAAAACTCATGGTGCACAAGCAGTTTTAGTTAAGTTTAGGGTAGTTTGACTATTTAAAATGTATTATAGGTGAACCGGTTTGAGTTTTTATGTGAGAGAAGTAAAAATAGTTCAAATCCAATACAAATTGGATTAAATACATAACAAATGCTAAAACTCAATTAGGAAGAGGTCAGACTTTGCAATGCCTAATGTCCTTAGTGCAGGAACTAGGCGTTATCAATCCTACTCTGCATTTTGTTTTGATTTACAGCTACAAGCTCCCAAGGCAAGTCTTGTTGCTGCCTGCCAGGGACATTTGAATATTCTCCTTCCCGGTCCTGTCACGCCTCACATGGCTGTCCTGGAAAAGAAGGGCCAGCGGGGTGGCTGTCGCTGTGATATGACAGCGCAGTTGTTAGGACGTGAACTTCCAGCAGCTGAAGCTCGGGTGCTGGAAACCCTGCGGTTATTCTACTTCTGGGGACGAGGTCTAGAATCACCGATTTTGGACAGTATTTAGACCCCTGCACAGAGCAATTACGAGTTATTAGCAACAGAATGAGAAATAACCTGGCTGATCTGGAATTACTGGGCCCATTTCTGGCATCCGTATTCCCATTCTGGGCACAATTCTTCTCCCATTTAAAACCTGCTGTACACAGATAGTAAATGGAAGCGAGGGAGAGGGCAGGGTGGAAAGGGTGTGCCTGCAGGGCCGGCTTTGGGGCAGTGAGACTGGTACGGCCTCACTGGGCGTTGACCTGAGGAGGGGAGCGGACCTGGGGGGGAGGGGGTGTTAAGTTTAACAATAGCTTATGATTGGAGAGATGAGGGGCACTTTTACGTGGTGGTAGTGAGAAAATCCGAGCAGGCGGTCATGGGTGCGGGGGCGCCAAAAATGATTGTCGTTCCGGACGCTGGCAGTGCTAAAGCCGGCACGATGTCAAGGGGCAGGACAGGCTGTGAACCGATTGAAGGAAGCATTGCAGGTGTCAAGTGCCTAGAAGTACCCTGAAAGAGCGCCCTTAAAGACGATTCTGCTCGCAAAAACTACATGTCCCAGAATCCTTGGCACTGTGGGCGGAGAATAAAAGGGGGAATCGGACAACGCTGGGCGTCGGATATTCCGGTTCCGGACCTGGTGTGGAGAGTTGCGTTTCTTGGAGTTCCTGTTTGTTACCTTGTGCTCATTTCCCTGTTCTACCACTCAGCCTCGTTGTTATTTCAGCGGCGGAGTCTTTCCCTCAACGGCTCGTTTTGGTGAGGCAGTGGTTCCTTTACTGTTTGGCGATTCCGCGCTCCAGCACGCAATTCGGAGGGGGCGTGTGAGTGCTGGGAGTGATTAAAGTGTACGGTCTGGACCTTCTCGTCTTGTGCGAATAACAAGGCGTTCCGTTGTTTTGGCTGTTCAATTATCCGGCATCCCCGTTGGCTGAGCCTTCTTGCACCGGCTCGTGCGGGGAACGCCTAGTTTGTGATCAATCCTTCGGCGCCCCTGTTGGCTGAGCCTTCTTGCACCGGCTCGTGCAGGGTGCGCTCCGCCTTTACATTCATATTTTTATTATGGCGTCCCCGTTTGTAGAGCCTTCTTGCACCGGCTCGTGCGGGGAACGCCCAGATTGCAATCCACTCTTTCGGCGCCCCTGTTGGCTGAGCCTTCTTGCACCGGCTCGTGCAGGGTGCGCCACGTTCCTGGTTGGACAGACCTGAGTTCCTCTTATCAGGTACTGTAGTTAAGATTGCTTGGGGTGACGTAACCCGCTTTATTTCTTTTCTTCTTGAACCTTGGTACAGTAGTAGCTTTGGTCTTTGCTATTGGGATGTTGTACGTTATTAGCCACCATCAGAGTAAACATGGTAGGTACTTATTACGATTCTTAAATAAGTGTCAGGAAGGTCATATCCACGCTAAGCCCTCATCTGCTTGCGTATTACAGGTGGAGTTTATATACGCTGCAGACCTATACCTCGGACCAAATAGTGGGGGGAAGAGAAGTATCTTCAGGGCCTACTCTTAGTTTTGTTACAGGTATAGGGTGCAGTGGTTCTTTGAATATTGTTGTGTCTAAAATACATCAAGAATCAAGACGATCATTCTTTTCTCTTCTTGTCGTTACAGTTCTCCCTCCCTGCTGTTCCCTTCCTTTCCTTCTTGTTTATTATTTTGTCCTTCTGCCCTCGCTTGATCCTTCCTGGATCCAGGCTATAATAGCCTTCTGGGTTCGGTTAGATCAGGAGGTGGCCTTGTCACATCAACCTGCTGATTCCGAGGACTTGGAGGATAACAGAATATCCGACCCAAGGTTACACGTCCTCCCGATCAGGGTTTTTTTGGGGATAATGGCCACGTTGGAGGACGTATTGGCAGCCTTGGTGTTAGTACAGGAAGAACTCCATTCATCTAAACAAGAGACAGCAGAGTTACGTAATAGGCTGGATAACATCCAAAGAAACCCTTTTAGTGCAGGTGCATCGGGAACGCCTCCGCCTAGTTCCGTGGTGGTGGAAATGCCGGCCATCATACCATTGGCTAACCCCGAGCGATTCAAGGGCGATGCTGGTTCCATACAGGTATTCCTGACCCAAGTTACTTTACACTTTTCCTGCAAACCCAGATCCTTTCCCACCAATCAGGCCAAGGTGGCCTTTTTAGTTTCATACTTGGCCGGTGATGCGGCGCAGTGGGCAGTTCCCTTAATTCAAAGAAATGACCCCATCATTCACGATTGGGAAGCATTCAGGGATGAGTTTGTAAAGGTGTTTGACAGACGGGCAGACACATATACAGCCGATAGAGAGTTGTTGATTCTGAGACAGGGTAATCAAGACCTGTTAACGTATTTAAACTCATTCAGGAGGCTAGTCACAGAAACCAAGTGGTGGAAGCCAAGCAGGCTTCCTTGTTTCATCAGGGTTTAAGTGAAGAAAGGAAGGACGTCATTGCCCAAATCGACCCTCAACCGGCTACTTGTGAGGATCTGATAAACTTGGCAATGCGTTTAGATCATAGGATGAGGGCACGCAAGGGAGATCATAAGGAGAAGAGTAGAACAATACCTTCTTTTGTTTCGTCTAAAACCGCTGATACCGCTACTGCTTCAGGGACTGAACCAATGGACATAGGGGCAGTGAGAGCCGCGTTAACCACGACCGAGAAAGAACAGAGAAGAAAGAATGGGCTTTGCTTGTACTGTGGTAAAAAGGGGCACTTCGTTCGAGAATGCCCTGTTAAGCCTAAGGTGTCTAGATTCCGCTTCAATAAGGGGGCATCTGCGGTGGCGGATAAACCGACGGAAAACTAGAGGGCTCTGAGGGTAACGAAGGGGTTCCTTGGAGTCGGTCAGTCATCCCTTCATTGTTGAACGAATTTGTGGGAAAGAACCATTTGTTCATACAGATCATGTTGTTTGTACAGTCGGAATGGGTTAAGGTGCAGGCCATGGTTGATTCAGGGGCCACAGGTCTGTTCATGTATTCGACAGAGGCTAGAAGGCTAGGTATTCCCCTCGTTTCTAGGGCTGTCCCTGAAGAGGTATATGCGGTTGATGGGAGGAAATTAGACGTAGGCCCCATCAGTTACCAAACAGAAGAGACGGACATGATATTCGGAAGTCATCAAGAAAGGGTCACGTTTAGTATCATCCAGGCACCTCATTATGGCCTTATTATAGGGATACCTTGGTTGAAGTTGCACAACCCAGATATTAATTGGGAAAAAGGTATTGTGACCATGAACTCCCCATATTGCAAAGATCATTGTTATGAAAACAGTTACAGACCATCCTTTTCCTTGGCCAACAATGTGCATGTAGCCACAGCAGCAGAAAAGGAAGTGAGTTTGCCAGATGTGTATCATGACTTTTCCAGTGTGTTCGATGAAGTGCAAGCTGAGGTACTCCCTCCTCATCGACAAATGATTGTCAAATAGATCTAGTCCCTGGAGCAGTCGTGCCTAGTGGGCGTCTGTATGCATTGACCGAGCCTGAGAACACTCATCTAAGGGAGTATTTGGATAAACTGGTTAGGTTAGGGTTCATCCGGCCTTCCAAATCGCCCGCTGCGTCCCCTCTTTTCGTCATACCTAAAGCTAATGGAGAATTGAGGGCGTGTGTTGACTTTAGAGCCCTGAACGCAGTCACTGTAAAAAAACGCTACCCCCTTCCTCTCATCCATGTGTTATTGGAACAAGTAAAGACAGCCAACATTTACACCAAGCTGGATTTAAAGGGAGCCTATCATCTCATGAGAATGAGGAAGGGGGATGAGTGGAAGACAGCCTTTAAGACCAGATATGGCCTCTATGAATACTTGGTCATGCCTTTTGGGCTGTGCAACACTCCAGCAGCGTTCCAGTATTTTTTGAACGATGTGTTACGAGAGATACTGGACCGATACGTAGTCGTCTATATAGATGACATTCTGATATACTCAGAGTCAGTGGAGTCGCATATCGAGCATGTCAAGGAGGTTCTAAGAAGATTACAACAGCATAGTCTCTTTTGTAAACTGAGCAAATGCGACTTCCATGTCACCACGGTCGAATTTCTGGGGGTCATGCTCAGTCCTCATGGACAAGAGATGGCAGAGCGAAAGATCAGAGCTGTCAAGGAGTGGCCTGTGCCCCAAAACATCAGGGACATTCAGTGCTTTCTTGGCTTCGCCAATTTTTACAGACGCGTCATCGAGCAGTTTTCCCTGATGGTGGCTCCTATTACACATCTGTTGAGGAAGAACCAGCCATTCCTATGGACGCAGGTGGCTGATGAGGCTTTCCAGACGTTGAAGGCAGCTTTTGTGTCGGCTCCAGTGTTGGCACATCCAGACCCAGAAAAACCCCACATCGTAGAGGCAGATGCCTTCGATGTTGCCGTAGGGGCGATTCTCTCGCAAAGACATGAATCAACAGGGCAGATGCATCCTGTTGCGTACATGCCTAAGAAACTGAACGGGGCCGAAACCAATTATTGCATCGCTGAAAAAGAATTGTTAGCGATAAAGACGGCATTTACCGAATGGAGGCATTTTTTGATGGGAGCCAAACACATGGTAACTGTATATATTGACCACCGGAATTTGCAATACATGACTTCAGCTAGGCATCTTACACCGAGGCAACTCCGGTGGATGTTGTTCTTTTCGGGGTTTCATTTCACTATCACATTCCGCCCTGGGGTGGAGAATAGGAAGGCTGATGCCTTGACACGACAATCATCGCTGAAAGTACCAGAAAAGTTGGGGGAAAAGGCCATCATTGATCCAGCGAATATGATATGTGTTATTCAACCAGATGCATTCTTGCAGGGAATCCGCATGGGTATCAAGACCTTATTCTAGAGAGATTGGATACGCATGCATCCAGAATGGCGGATAAAGGATGGATATCCAGTAAACAATGGACGGTTGTTGGTACCCACGTTGCCTCTTCGTAAACAGGTGTACAAATGGTGCCATGAGTCTCCTAGTGAGGGTCACATGGGGGTGGACAAGACCATAGATCATCTCCTAAGGAGGTGTTGGTGGCCCTCCTTGAGAACGGACGTTAAGGGATGGGTTTCCCAGTGTGAGGTGTGTGCAACAGCGAAAACGGATCATAGACGCCCGGCTGGGCTTCTCCAACCGTTACCCACTCCATCTGTCCCATGGGAACGCATTTCGTTGGATTTTGTGGTGGGTCTGCCGAAGGATCAAGGGTGCACGGCGGTGCTGGTGGTTATAGACTATCTGACCAAGATGGGCCATTTTATTGCATGTCCACAGGTACCGTCAGCTGGTCAATTGGCTGGATTATTGATGGAAAATGTCGTTCGTCTGCATGGACTACCGGCTGTAATAGTCTCTGACAGGGATTCCCAATTCACAGCACATTTTTGGAAGGCATGGTGTTCATGTTTACACATGGAGACAGCTTTATCCACCAGCTTTCACCCCCAAACTGACGGGCAGACTGAGCGTCTCAACCAAACACTGAAACAGTTTCTGAGATGCTATGTGGACCAGGGAAAAGACAACTGGGTGAGATATTTGTGGCTCGCAGAGGTGGCCTATAACAACTCCACTCATTGCGCCACTCGGGTCTCCCCCTTTTATTGCACTTATGGGCGCCATCCACGCTTCCTTCCTTTTCTCCATCCTCATGGGGAACAGACAGTGCCTGAAGCGGCCAAGAGGGTGTCGCACATCAAGGACACGTTGGTAAAGGCCCAAGCTAGTCTACAGGCATCTAAGGTGGCTTACAAGGGAGCAGCCGATAAAAGCAGAAGACCGGGTCCGCTATATCAAGTGGGGGATCTGGTATGGTTGTCTACACGGAATATCAGATTCCGAAAGTACAGTGTATTTAACCCGAAATACATCGGCCCCTTTCCCATACTGAAGCATGTCAATCCAATGGCCATGAGACTCAAATTGCCTCGACATCTGAGATTGCATCCGGTGTTCCATGTGTCGCTTTTGAAACCTTCATTGTCTCCGAGGCGTCAGCCGCCTCCTCCTGTTGCCTCTCAAGAAGGTCCAGAATACGAGGTGGATGGTATTCTGGATTCCAAGCGACGGGGTAGAGGCCTGTGTTATTTGATTTCCTGGAAGGGGTATGGACCTGAGGAGAACTCTTGGGAACCAGCATCGGGGGTTCATGCTCCGCGACTGGTGGCGGACTACCATAGACGTTTCCCTATGCGTCCTGGCCCTTTGGGGCGCTCTCGGTGACGGGGGATGTACTGTCAAGTGCCTAGAAGTACCCTGAAAGAGCACCCTTAAAGACGATTCTGCTCGCAAAAACTACATGTCCCAGAATCCTTGGCGCTGTGGGCGGAGAATAAAAGGGGGAATCGGACAACGCTGGGCGTCGGATATTCCGGTTCCGGAACTGGTGTGGAGAGTTGCGTTTCTTGGAGTTCCTGTTTGTTACCTTGTGCTCATTTCCATGTTCTACCACTCAGCCTCGTTGTTATTTTAGCGGCGGAGTCTTTCCCTCAACGGCTCGTTTTGGTGAGGCAGTGGTTCCTTTACTGTTTGGTGATTCCGCGCTCCAGCACGCAATTCGGAGGGGGCGTGTGAGTGCTGGGAGTGATTAAAGTGTACGGTCTGGACCTTCTCGTCTTGTGCGAATAACATGGCGTTTCGTTGTTTTGGCTGTTCAATTATCCGGCATCCCCGTTGGCTGAGCCTTCTTGCACCGGCTCGTGCGGGGAACGCCTAGTTTGTGATCAATCCTTCGGCGCCCCTGTTGGCTGAGCCTTCTTGCACTGGCTCGTGCAGGGTGCGCTCCGCCTTTACATTCATATTTTTATTACGGCGTCCCCGTTTGCAGAGCCTTCTTGCACCGGCTCGTGCGGGGAACGCCCAGATTGCAATCCACTCTTTCGGCGCCCCTGTTCGCTGAGCCTTCTTGCACCGGCTCGTGCAGGGTGCGCCACGTTCCTGGTTGGACAGACCTGAGTTCCTCTTATCAGGTACTGTAGTTAAGATTGCTTGGGGTGACGTAACCCGCTCTATTTCTTTTCTTCTTGAACCTTGGTACAGTAGTAGCTTTGGTCTTTGCTATTGGGATGTTGTACGTTATTAGCCACCATCAGAGTAAACATGGTAGGTACTTATTACGATTCTTAAATAAGTGTCAGGAAGGTCATATCCACGCTAAGCCCTCATCTGCTTGTGTATTACAGGTGGAGTTTATATACGCTGCAGACCTATACCTCGGACCAAATAGTGGGGGGAAGAGAAGTATCTTCAGGGCCTACTCTTAGTTTTGTTACAGGTATAGGGTGCAATGGTTCTTTGAATATTGTTTTGTCTAAAATACATCAAGAATCAAGACGATCATTCTTTTCTCTTTTTGTCGTTACAGTTCTCCCTCCCTGCTGTTCCCTTCCTTTCTTTCCTGTTTATTATTTTGTCCTTCTGCCCTCGCTTGATCCTTCCTGGATCCAGGCTATAATAGCCTTCTGGGTTTGGTTAGATCAGGAGGTGGCCTTGTCACATCAACCTGCTGATTCCGAGGACTTGGAGGATAACAGCAGGCTCCCTTGTCCTTTAGGGGGGGGTCTGTGGGAGCAGGGCTGCTGTGTACATGCAACCCCAGGCAAGGCAGCACAGCCAGTTTTTCCAGGTAGTAAAATTGGGCCATGTGTCCCACACAAGGTATTCCTTCCTCAAGTTCCCAATTGTGCTCGGCTCCTAAATAGGGAAGAGGCACTTCAAGAATGGCAAGGTGGGTACACAGCCAATTTATGGCGGTGAACCCAGTGGCAGCTGGTGACTGCAAATAGTAGTGGGGCACAAAGTAGTGGATAAACCCTGTCAGCGCTGTAGCCCAGGATTAACCACATGCTCCCATGCTCACTTAGGTGCAGTGGGGCTTGTGATAAGGCATGCCTTTCACTTGGAGCAAGCGTCAGCAGGAAGCTGTCAGCAGATTTTTATTTTTGTAATTTAGGGAAATGCTTAAATAAAGAGGCCATAAAAGGGGAGTGGCATAGCCCCCATGCCCTTGAGCACCAGCCGCCTCTGAGGCTTGAGCTAAAATTGTTGATAAAGGTAGTAGACTATTTGGATACGTCCTAATGATGGGGTAACTTCAGCATTTGGTTACTGGGTCATCACGTCATTCACAAGTATCTAAAGTGTGCAGAGAAGATGCGGAGATGCTGGTGCCTGTGGACTATTGCTCCTACATGCCGTACATAGGTGTCAGACTTCATCTTTGGAAGCTCAGCTCTTCTCCTGTCGTGCCCTGTCAGGCAGTGTCTGTGGGAGCCCTGGATTCAAATGTCTCTAATCCAACTTTGAACAAATGCTTCCGGCGCACTCCTACTGCCCGATAATTGTCAACTGGAAGCCATTGCTGAGTGACAACATTTCTAACATAAAGTCCTTGGGCATGGCCAACAGGCACAATCCTGCATTCCTTGAAAGACAAATGCTGCGTCACATGCCCCATACTAGTCTCCTCCTTATGGTGGATGGGCTTGCCCCTTGTTGGGTTGTGTGAGTCTAAATGAAGTTGTTGTCTTGGATTTTGCTTTCTTCTGGGTCCCTGCTTAGTCATGGGTGTGATGCTGTGGTGGAAAGCAGGATGTTGAACTGGCAGACGGACAGGAGGCTGGAAAGGAAGATAGACGGACAGGAGGCTGGACAGGGAAGTGTAGTGCTCCTGGTGGGACATCCTGGATGCACCGTACAAATTATCTTGGTGTGAGTAAATAGGATTCTGTGCCCATACTCATTGAGTCCAGGTTGGAAACTTTGGGACATATTATCAAGACAGGGCGATACATTATCGCCACTTTTATCGGCAGGAAACTGCCGCTATAGCGGCGATAATGGGCTTGATAATATGCCCTTGTGAATTCCCATAGAAGCCCAGGTTTTGGTGTTAACCTGGGCTTCTATGGGAATCCACACATTATCAAGCCCATTATCGCCTCTTTAGTGTCAGTTTCCTGCCGATAAAAGCGGCGATAATGTATCGCCCTTTGTTGTGTGGCCCTCTTACAAATACCAGTACCTATTCCAACTTCCAAGTGTTCTCCATTCCTGACCTTGAACTCCGGTACCTCTGAATGCCCCAAAAATCTGAAAACATACTTTCATCCCAGTGTAGGGTGACCAACCGTCCGCAAATTTTGCGGACCGTCTGTAATTTGGGTCTCACCTCCGTTGTCTGTGATGATCCCTTTTATCCGTAATTTTGGACATTGCAGGGAACAGCACTGTTTCCTTGCATATGGTCTCAATTCCCTAATGGGCCCGCCTTCCACTCCTCCTTGGAGCACAAGAGCAGCCCCATCCTGCCCATTGTCTTTCTGTATGCCAGCTGATTGCCACATACAGAATGACAATAGGCCAGTCTGGGATATAAAGCATGCGGTGGGCCTTCCCCAGCCTCCATCTAGGGCAGGGCATTCTGTCAGATGGAAGAAATGTGCAAAAACGCAAATGCTGCTAGGTGAGAATCCAGTTCAATAATATAAGCTGATGAAGAAGTACACAAGAAGGGGCTAGAGTTCTTTCACAGTCTCTTCATTTTAGAACTGATGCATTTTCAATATTATATTCAACGAAGATATGGTTGCTGCCTTTGTATCGTGTGCAACTAACAGCCATTGACAAAGCCAATAGTTCTGACTTGTTATAGGTGTAACATTACTTGTTGTTTTATATTATATATCTGGATACAATGACAGAAGAGGCAAAATACCAGTCGGGCGGTACACTATAACAGTAGCGATGAGTCATGGGAGTGCTGCCGGGTAGTGACGTGGGGAGGGGGAGGGGTAGGGTAGGGGGTAGTAAACTATGGATTACGGCAGATTACAGGTAAGTAAACATAAAAATGAATAAAACAAATTTTGTTGCACACACTGCATCACCAAATCCATAGTTTACAACTCCCCACGTCAACGCCCGGCAGTACTCCTACGACCTACCGATACTGCACTATACTAAGCACAGATTTTTATTTTAGGTGTTTTAAGCCACACCCTTAAATACAGTGAACACCCCCTTTTGAGAGAACCCCAGTTTTTTTATCCCACTTAAAACCCTGGAAACAACACCATGTCACAGTCACCTCATGGCCTGGCACTTTGCATCATGCATGACTCACGACTTCCACTTTTTCAGATTGTCTACGTGCAGCGGCATAGTGAACCCTACCCCATCCCCACCCCACCCCTTGCTTTAGGAACTACAGCAAAGGTGAAATTCTTGATGGGCCTCTTCTGTCTGCAACTCTGCAGACATAGGCTCAGCTCATAATTAATATGAAAAGGTGGGCGAGTGAGTAAGTGAAGGGATGGGTGAACGGCTGGATGAATTTGTGAAAGGGTGAATGGATAAATGAAAGGGTGAATGAATGGATAATGAGAGAAAGGATGGATGAGTGAGTGGAAGGGTGAATGAGGGAAAAGATAAATAGATGGATGAATGGGTGGAAGTGTAGATGGATGGGTAAAAGAAAGGGTGGATGAGTGAAAGGATGGATGGATGAGTGAAAGGGTGGATGATGGGCGAGTGAATGGGTGGACAGATGAGTGAAATGATGGATGGAAGTATACATGATGGATAGGTTTGCAAATGGTTGAATATGTTTGGATATGGATGAGCTTACTTATATACTATTGTACGAGAACCCTGATGTGTCTGAAACTGTACCTTTTGTCCCGAAGTTTTGCCCTGAATTTTGACCTCTTGTCCTGAATTTTTGTCCTGAATTTTGACCCTTTGTCCTGAATTTTTACACTCACCGTCCTGAATTTGCGTCCATGCCAGTTGGTCACCCTGTCCCAGTGTACACACACTGCACAACTCTGAGTCACTACTTAATTTGTAAAATAATAGCTGCCTGGGCCCCATTTTCCTCAGAAGCCCACTGACGGCGTTGCCGTTTCTTACTGAATAACAACGCTATCTGAACTTTACTTCAACTCTTGCCTCTTCCATCCAGCAATATACTGTCCCCATGCCTGACTCTTGTAGGTTCCTTCTCTTCCCCGCTTTTCTTCTTTGTCACAGTTTTTTCTCGAGTCTCTCCCTTCTTTTACCAATTGCTGTCTTTCTTTCTCGTGCTTTAAGTGAAAGTCGAATTATTAAAAAAAACTTCCTGGTCCCCAAAAAAGAGTGCTAGTGGGCAACCACCGGCTCAAATTAAGCACTACAATGATCATTTGCTTCTGTTATAGTGCTGTGAACTTATACGGTTGACTGTCTATCTGCAGCCCATACATACTAGGAAAAGTCTTTTGCATCTCATGAGCTGAGGGCTCAGAGCCTTGTATCATTTCCCATAAAAAGATACTTCGAAAACTTACCTTCAATCGGCACAGTTGTAAAGCTCCTCTTGATCATGTTCATCAAATGCACGTGTACCAGAAGACAACTGTCTGAGGCCCTGTGTACATGAGAGCAGCTTTAAAAGATGTTTTTTTTAAAGCGTCCCCCCCTCCTTTTGCCCAAACTCATACAACGCACATCATGGCTCATACAGGTGACACCATATCATTTCCTACTAATGGGTGGTTGTTTTTTTCGCTGCTAGAAGTTTTTCTTGTGAATTTCCATTGCTCCTCGCCTTCAAATGTTTCAGTGCAAGTTTGTGGATGTCTCTTGACCTTCCACAGCACCCATTATTAAAGCCAGGGTGGCCAGGCTGTGTGATCTTGAAGGACACCGCCAGTCTAACCCATCACGTCGTCTCACAGTGGAGGATGTGCACGTGCGTAATCAGAAGAGACAGCTGTGCTAAGAGGCTACGGTGTCTCAGATGGCCCGGTCAGAGCTCCCGTCAGCCCAGAGGGCGCAGTTCCTCGTCACATGCATTATTTTGAAGGTTATTTGTGCTGCGGAAATACTTAGGCTGTGAAGGCCTGATTTAAACACGGCATGTTATTACTGAACGGTATTTACGAGTAATACCACGCACAATATTGCTTATTTCTGCATTCGCTCACTCAGTCGCTAAACTGCCAAGGTCAAATGCTTCCTAAAGTCAGTTGTTCTTATGCACACCAAAGATAGTAAAGGTGAGCCCACACACTGGCCGTACAGATGTACCATCACGTAATTTTCAATTATCTCTTTATGCCCAGTGGCTTCAACTGCACGAGGTCCTAGGTATATTATTTCTCCCCAGCAGGGGACCAGACCGCTTACACCAGAGGTCTTCAAACTTTTTTAGGTTGAGCCCCCCCCAGCTGAATTTATTTAGATGTCGGGGCCCCCCCACCGCTTGACAAAAAATTCTGGAACCTGGTATTCTACATAATCTACTGTCATCCGCATTTCCCAGTCCATATCTGGCTAATAATGTTAAACACAGTAAGAGTGTTTAGAAAACTGCAGGTTTGCGAGTTGGTGTGGTGAAATGACAGAGGCTTACTACACAGTCCAAAACTACATTTTTCAAGATAAAATGTGTGCAAATTATTACGAGTTCTCCACTTAATTCTTGCAAAGCCTCCTCACAGAAACTTCTGTGGTCAATAAAATGAGTACCATTAAAAAGCCATGCTCTCCACTGAGAAGCACTGTCCAATGGCATTAAAAAAAACAATTTCAACTCTGGCCATCCTAAGCAGCACTGGGTGTAAAATTTAAACTGCAGTCGGTGAGCAGTGAGCAAATTACGGCAGTGCTTCTGTATCCGATAACACATGAACGAAATAACCTGCAGAAAATCCTGGCACATTTTAAAATCCCTTCTGGAAGGAGAATGCCATTTATATTCACAATAGATTCTAATTTCAACTTTTTCTCAATCCATCTGCAGAAAAGTGCAAATAAGCATATGCTGGGGAAAATGGGTTTCTCATACTTATGCTTTTTCTACCTAAGTGTGCTATGGTGAGCCCAGGCGGTTCATATGTTACTGTAAGTGACAAAAACACCACTGTTAAACACTTTGCAAAACAATAAATACATAAATAACATACTCGTTCTTGTTTTCACTTGTTCCCGTTCACTTGCACTCTTTTCCTCTTTCTCTCTCCCTCACACACACTCTCATCTTCTCTCATTCCCTTTCCCTCCATTTTGTTGCCCAATTTTACGCTTCTTCTTTCCCATTTTGGTTTCTATCTCTTCCTTTCTCTTTTCACTCCCTTCTATTCCACACTCACTTCCTATCTCCCTCTTCCTCCTACTACCACCCATTTTTTTCATACCTCCTAACCTCTCTGTGTCTCTGCACGCCTTCTTTTTCTCACCTTTCAGTATATGCCTCTCCTCACTTCTAAGGCCTCGTTCATCCCCTTCCCCTCCCATGTTTTCCCGTCCTCCATTCTGCTTCTCCCTCTTCCACTCTCCTTCCTCCTCTGCTTCTCCCTCTTCCTCTCATTCTCCTTCCTACACTTTCTTTCACTCTATGCCCCGTTCTAATCCCAGATCTTTTTATGTGTTTCATCTCCTGCCTCCTCCGGCTTATCTTTAACTGTCCCAGTTCCCTCTTTATGCTAGCAAAGCGTGGGTGTAAATGCCAGGCCGGGTATGATGCCCCTGCCCTCCCGTTCTCCGGACAGATCTGGATCCTTAATTGTACCCAAATTAATCTATACCGGAAAGGGCGCGGTTTCTACAAGGAGCCCGAAAATCTCTCTAAATTTTTTCATCTTACTGGTTACGCTGTTAGACAAGTATTGCAAGGACTCTGGAGAAGGGGACGCTATTTCCGTGGTGCCTTCACTACCTCTTCATTATTTTTATGCTGCCAGCAGCCGGTGAATAATTTCGCAGATATCACGAGCCAAGAACAGGCGCGCAACGCCCATTGGAATTAAAGGGCTTCTCTCGACCACCCCCCTCCTCCCCCACCCCTCCTGCGTCTTTGGGTGGCAGCCCGGGATGAGACAGCTTCAGCTTCGCAGACACACAGTCCCCTTCGAGTACTTCACAGACCTTTTGCATGTTAATCAGGCGTTGATGGTTTTCACCCCTTCTTAGGGCCCCTGCAGCTCCACTCTGCCTCTCCACCGTGGGAAACAATGAAAGGTGAGATTTTATGGTGGAGAGCGCGCCCCCCCCTGAGATGGCGTCGCACGCCCCACAGTTTGAATAACTCTGGCTTACACTGATAATGTGCAAAGTGTGCGTATTTAGACAAAATATCAAGTTCAAAATAGCAGAAGACAGGAATGCCAGAAAAAATATTGTTCAAAATGCTTAATTCAGTTTGTCAAACATAACCATATAAGCAGAACAATAAACATTACAATGTTATCATATTAACATTTTTACATAAAAGAACATCATATGTATGGGTCTGCAAAAAATTAAGAAAAGAAACATCATTAAATACCAGACACAATCGTTCATACAACATAATACAATGTGTTCCGTTCTGAAACTGAACATTCGTTCCCTACAATCCCCCCGTTAAAATTGTTTAATTATAATTTATATTTTTGTGCAAATTTTTGCGATAAAGTGTCAAGTGCAAAACAATTTGGACAAGGCTGCTTAGATATAAAGTATGTTGGTAAAGTGCATTATACATCCTAAATCGTAAATTATACTAGATGACATGGTATTTATAGCTATTCTCCTCCTACTAACATATCCTACAGAATCCATATTTTAGTAGTAGAATAAACTATGTGCAAATTTAGCAATAAAGTGGCGAAGTGATAAATGTTATACAAATTGTACACAAATTTGCTAAGGTGCAAAAGGCATGCTACTAAAATTATACATGTACAGACAGGATAAAATAAAGCTCATCTTCTATCATTATGTATTTAACCATAAGCGGATATATCAGAAGTCTATTGATTTCCTGGCAGCTGTACATTTCAGTATATACGATGCAACAAAAAAGCAAATATCAGGACCTTCTAAAGATGATAGTAACATCATTGCCATTTTTGTAGATCGAACATTATACTTTAAAAAGATAGGTTTTAAAATAAAAATTTTCTAAGTGAATGATAAAATGTACAGAACAACAAAAAATGGCAGCAACTTTGTCTTGAAATGTTATCACATGGGCATACAGAATTGGTACTTGTTTTCATGTGCGGGAATGCCACTAGATGATGGACAGTTCCCACCCTAAGACGTGTTAAAACAAATCGATGAGAGTTCTGTGTGACTGTGGATAAGTGAGTCTGAAAACCCTTATTTAAATGTAATTCCTGATAGAAAACAACAGTTGGTAATTTCCTGGACATTCTTCCTCTATTCTCCTTCATGAGTAATACAAACCTTGCTTTTAGCTCCTTGTTAGAGATTGATGCTGCAAACTCAGGGTCTAAAAGAATATTACATTTGAAAAGGAGATTATACCAATGATGAATATATTTAAGCCATGGAATACGAGAGAAATGATCGAGCCTCAAGCAATCTCTAATAATCGCTTGTGAGAATAGCGTTTCAGTTTTTGACCAAATGGAACGCCAGAGTGTCAGGGGGCGTAATGCAGCTAGGTCTGAGATGTATTCTATTCCTACCTCCTCATGTACTAGTTCTGTTGATGTTGAGGGGGGAAGCACAGTAGTTTCTTAATAAACTTATTTTCATCGTGCTGTAACGTTTTACCACATTGGGATCCCCAAACTCCCGCCCCATATAACGCAGACGAAACATATAACGCAGACGAAACACATCTAGCGTTATAAATAGCCATCATATTCTTTATCCTTCTGACTCCTATTTGAATCTGAATATGCTGTTGTTATTCCGGCTCATTTTAAGAATTGCATTATAATGTTCGTGTATCCATTTCCCATCCCCTGCAAATGTTATTCCAAGGCAGCAGAATGTTTTGACTGATTGCATCTTAACATTTTCTATAAAGAATGAGGAGTTAGTTGTCTTGGCTTTCCCACACGTCATCACGAAGGTCTTAGTTTTATTTATTATAAGTTTTCTACTCTCTATAAACATTGTAAATTTATTGATAAGCCGTTGGAGACCAATCTGTGTGCGCGACAATAGAACAGCGTCATCCGCATATAGTAATAATGGGACCGCTTTCCCATTTATAAGCGGGGCATCTGCTAAAATCTGGCCTAGTGTTGAGTCAGCATGATTAATAAATAGTGAAAATAAAAAGGGTGCCAAAACGCAACCCTGACGAATGCCTCTTGTAACCTTAAAAAAAGGGGTACATTCGCCAGACGGTCCATAGCGTACTTTACATGATAACTTCTCGTAAAGCCTCGCTAAAAAATGCACAATTTCCTTGGGTGCGCCTAAATCAAGTAAAATATGCCATAATATTTTGTGGTCTACAAGGTCAAAGGCGCTACTCAAGTCCGCAAAACAAAGGAACAAATTTCCATCTTTGGCGGCAGTATATTTATTAATAAGGAGGTCAATATTAACACACTGCTGTAAGGCCTTTTCTAAACCAATATTGTACTTTTGATAAATATCATTATCTGCAACCCATGTTTCAAACCTCTTTAGCATAATTCTACTCATTATTTTAATAGAAGTGTCTAGTAAAGAGATAGGACGGTAATTGCAAGCCTCAGACTTGGAACCTATCTTAAAAAGAGGAATAATCAACGACTGGCCCCATGATGTCGGGAGGCGTCCTTCCGCGTCCACATTAAAAAACCTTGCTAGGATGGGGGCCCAAAGATTCATTTCATATTTATATTTATATATATCCATCGGGACCCCATCAGGGCCGGGTGCCTTACCTCCTTTGCCGTTATTATACCCTCATAAACCTCATCTAGACTTATTTGCAGAGGTAAAGGCTGCCATATAGAATCATTACACAAAGTCAACTCTAAAATAGACCTAACTGGGTTAAAAAAATTGAAAAATGTTCAACCCACACATTACATTCTACATGTGAAGTTATTTCAGGCACACTATTATTCTTTAAAAAGGGACTATTTATGGTCTCCCAGTAAAGTTTGCTATTGTTTGTGTCTGCCGCTAAACTGAGATTATTCCAAGCCTCGTCTTGTAGGTCTCTTTTCATTTATTATTCAGGGTTTGTTTTAATTCATGTAAAGCCATCGTACACTTTTTATCAAACCAGCCTGAATTTACTACCCTTTTACCACTAGTTCTTTTAGTAAATAAGCCTTCTATAATTTCATTTATCTTTACAAAATTATGGAACATAACTCCAGGGTTAACTTCTTCACTGAGACAACATTCTATCTCTATACTACATTTTATTACCACCTTCTTATGAATTTTCTGAGGATCAATGCCAGCCCATTTAATCCTCATACCATTTGGTCTCGAGGCTGCCACATTATTAATACAAGTATTATCATTAAATTGCTTATTTCCCCAACACAGTAGCGATATAGAAATACTATTGTGGTCACTTAGTACTTGTTCTGCTACCCACAGGTTGGAGTATTCAGAATTGCATGAAATCAGAATATGGTCAATGTTAGTGTTTGCATTCCTGCCTGTAAAGGTTGGGCAGGTGATGTTATCCTTATTGCTGGTACAGTTTAGTAGATCCAGGTCGAATTTTACTATCAATTTACTTATTGCCTTGCCATAATTGCAATGAGGGAAATGTAAATGATCAGCAGCCTCATCGTTGCCAATCTCCTTCCTAAAGCCACACGAGTTCCTCGCGACCAGTGGGCAGGATTGGATGTTAAAATCACCTGCCCAGAGGATTATGGCCTGTTTGCGGGGGAACGCCAAAGCCCTTTTAATTTAATTTTCAATTGGGTGTAGTATTTTCCCTCTGGTGGTATCAAAGATATTATTATAATAATTGACCAGTACTAAATCTTTACCTTTGGTGAATTCTAATCGCAGTACCTAGCAATAGGTGTCAACTAGAGTGCAACTTTTGATTTTACAGGTAACTAGTTTATTAGATATTAGTATAAGGAGTCCACCCTTAGCTCTTCCAGCTACGGACTTAACAGCATTTAACCAATGTGAGGTATATCCTTCTATAAAAATGCGCTCCTTGCACCATGTTTCTTGGAGGCAGATAATATCATAGCCAGCACTAATAAAATCCCTCCAAAATGGTGAATGCATTTTACTATGAAGGCCTGCTATGTTCCAGGTAACTAGGCTGTATCCAGCTTCTGCATCTATACCAGCTACCGCTAGGTCATACTGGAGGGGTACTGCTGTTTTATTTAAGACGGTAGTTAACAACGTTACTGGGTCAGTTTGTGTTGACATGGGTATAACCCTATTTGTTATGCTAGGTATATCAATGTAATGGTATTATAAGTGAATGGTTCAGATACCTCTATCGATGATGCAAAGGGTAACTGGGGGCAATGCATCAATAACTCTGTACCTACATCGTCTGGAAACTTCCATTGAGCCCCGGTACAAGCTTCTTTTACCTGTATTATGCCAGCAGGTGACCTAAGTCAATCATTGTCTTCTAAAGAATCAAAGACATGATATCTATTGTAAGTTGGAACTGTAAAACAGGGGTGAGGCATGGGATATATTGTCAGTTTACCAGAAGCTGGGTTGTTATTATCATGGAAGGTGGGATCCAGTAAATGCCTATAAAAATAGCCTAAAGTAACAAGGGTCGTATTAAATTCCCAAACTGATGGGGGTGGTGCATTGGCGAGTGTTCTCTGAGCCCAAAAGGGGGATCTGAAGTTTATAATTACGCAGTCCCCGTCGATGTTTTTCCTAAGCGGACACACCCATCCCAGCCTTTGTGTCAGTATAATCTGATTGGCCCTCTCAATCGTAAAGTTACATTTAGCAGACAGCCGCTGCATTCGGGAGGTAAATTAATAAAAGTAGGAATCTTGCTAGCAATATCTGTTATAGGATCTTTATTACCTCTACTGGTTTGTTCAGCAGGTGCTGATTTTGTGTTTTCACAGTTGGCCTGATCAGGGGGTGGAGTTGTATTTCTTTCAGTAGTTGGGAGAGTATTATTTGACTGTTTCCCTACAAGTTTTTTGTTCGTAGGCACTTTACTCATGTTCGTTACCATAGGGGGGCTTTTGTTACAGGCGACTGTAGCTCCATTATTTTTGTTATTTCTATCTGGATTACCATTATTCACTTCTAAATTTAATCTTTTATCATGATGGAGGCCCATATTCATTTTCTCAATGTTGCCACTTAATTTATGAAACCTCCCTTGCCAAATTGTCCACTTTCTCATGTAAGGGTCTAATCAGCTCAAGCAATTTATCAAAAACCTTTTCAATGCTATAGCTACTAATAGGTATATCTAAATTTTGCTTAGCTCTTGTACGTGTGGTAACCGTGGTCCCTCCTATATTAGATCTTTTATCACCCTTTACCTTCGGACCACCCTGTCCTAGGGTTTTCTTTTTACGGCCTATTATTTTGACCGGGGGGGAAGGTGACAGACGAGGGCTAATATCTACAACCGGCAGTCTCGGCGTGTTAGAAATGCCAAAGTGATTCGTACCATTATTACTATTTGTGCCTTCAAATAAGTCTGTTACCCTATCGGCTTCACTAGTTGTGCTAGGCATTCTGCTTGTATTAACCTGTTCAGCCACTAAGACACTTGACCCCATGGAAAGTCGCCTTTCGGTGCGATTCATTTCTTTAGTGAGATCACTGACGGCTTTTACCAAGTATGTATCAATTGTGTTACACGTGTTTTCTAATATCGGTTTAGCACGACGTCTTGCCATAGCCAGATGGCTGCCCGACTTTCCCCCTCAACAAATTACACTATAGCACTATTATGATAAAAGTACAGCGTTCAAAAATTTAAAATTTAAAACGGGGAGGGCATACAGAAACAAATGAAGAGTCAAATCGCAAATTGCGTTCATTCACCGTTCCAGAGCTCGTTAGGGGGATGGCCCAGCCCAGTCACCTCCAGCCTCTGACGGCCTCAGACGGCCCGCCATTCGCCCGGGCTTAGCCCGGCGTCGCCCGCGACGCCGGGGCTCTCCTCGATCTTTAAGTGCCTCCGGGCGCGGAATAGGCGTTTGTGGCTTCCTGCCGCAAGTGTCCCTGGGTATTGTGGTCCCCCCCTCTCTGCGGCCGCGCTGGGATGTCAGGAGGCTGCTGGCGGCGGGGGGAGACAAACGCCAAGGAGCAGGGAGCCAGGAGCTGCAGGCGGAGAGTCAAGGTTGGTGCCCAAAGCTTGTAATAAGGAACCCGCTACACCGGTGCTCTCCTCGATTTTTAAGCGCCTCCGGGCGCGGAATAGGTGTGTGTGGCTTCCTGCCGCAAGTGTCCCTGGGTATTGTGGTCCCCTCTCTCTGCGGCCGCGCCGGAATGTCAGGAGGCTGCTCGCAGCAGGGGGAGACAAACGCCAAGGAGCAGGGAGCCAGGAGCTGCAGGCGGAGAGTCAAGGTTGGTGCCCAAAGATTGTAATAAGGAACCCCTGTATGTATTATTATTGTTTGCATAATTGTTATTAGTTTTTTATAATATAGTTTGGCATTTCAAGTATTTTTGAAATGTTGTATTTAATTGTTATTATTAATTTACAGTGTAGTGGATTGTTGGCTATGTAGGGGATAGGGTGGGAAGTTACCTAAGTAATAACTAATTAACAATTAATTATTAATTTTAATTCATTATGTCATTATTAATCATGAACATTGTTTAATACTGATTTATTTTAGTTATAGTGTAGGTACAGGCAGCTGGGTTTGTAGAAGTATAGTGTGGGAAGTAAATTAAGTAATAATTAATTACCAATTGATTATTAAATGTTAAATATTTCTTTAATTTATTATTAATTGTTTTAATTGCTTAACACTGATTAGTTTTAATTATATTTAAGGGGTTGTTAAAGATTAGACAGCAAACGTCAACATTAGCGGCGCCATCTTGCCCCCTTCCGAGCCCATTCGTACGCGTAAGCGGCAGCCATTTTGAGCACCATGGCCTCCCTGCCCCTCGCTGATAGCCAGCGCGTCTCTCTCTCTCTCCTAACCTCGCAAGCATCCCCCGCACGCTGACAACCCCCGCTCTCTCATGCCTTGGGTCATAAACCCCTCTCCAGCGCAGCTTCACCACAGAATCCCATCCTGTTCCCAGCGCGACACCTCCCCTCATTCCTTTCATGGTCTCAGATCCTTTTGATGCAAACCCCCTTTCCCTGTGTCCCCGTTTGTCTTCCTTGTTCCCAGGCCGCCACCTGGCCCTGCGGATACTGTTTATTACCCCGTACAGTAGGAAGCTTCCCCTCCCCATCAAAAGACCCTCGAGCCGATCAAAGCCCCCACCCTATGAGATCCGATCAACTCCACACATTCCGTGAATCGGCGGAATGCCCTGCTGCGCGACAATCATCACCTGTTGTGACCGGGGTGGGGAATTCAACTGTAAATGTATGTGGGAACGGGCCTGAAGGGGAGATTCCGAGGATGTTCTTTCAAATATCAAAGTGTTGCGAGAATGTGTTACGTGCAATAAAGGTCATAAACCCTAGTATAAGAGGCCAGGCCTCAGAGATGTGGTTAGAGCACCTCGTGACGATACTTGCTGTCTGAATTGATGTGTTCTCCTCTGGAGAGAATAAAATCCTCGTTTCCTGCCTTCCAGTCTCCAGCGCCTGCTTCTTCATTGATTAATATTGGTGGGTCATAGAGGCGACACCGCCGGGCAACATAAAGGGGTCTTTGGTTACTGGTTGTCTTTGAACCCCTTTTTACAATTGGCGTCCCAAGCGTGGGGCCCATCAGCGACTCGTGGATCCAGTGGGAGAGGTCCTGACGACAGAGTGAACGACTGCAACGATCGGAAGGTACCCTGTCCGATAGACCCTCGTCTGACAGCCGATCATCCGAACTTCACTGGTTCCGAACAGACCTCTCTCGAGTGATCTGCGGTCCTGACTGGGAACCATCAGGAGTGCCACAAGGAGTACGAAGAGAAGAGGACGATCGGGCGCTGGATTCGGAAGACAAGAAACTGTCCATGCGGTCCGGGTAAGGTCGTGTAAACACGACGAATTGCGAAAGTGATTGAAAATTGATGAGAAAATACTAGTATTACTTTTTGTTAATTTATTTGGAGATTCACTGTCTGCAAACGGAGAAACAACAGGCTCTCCCTTTATAAACAGTGAAGGATAGGTACGCATCCGTCGGACCTATCTTTCTCCCCCACTGAACAATTGCCCCTCCCCCATTGATTAACTCTTATAGATTGTTTTCTGGAGATTCTCTGTCTGCAAACAGGGAAGAATAGGTCCCCTCTTTGCAGATAGTGAAAGGGTAGGTGACGCGGACCTTTGCGAGCCTACTTATTCTCCCCATTGACCATATTGATTTTTTATTTTTGACCTAACATTGATTGCTCAAGATTGGTTCATGAGGTATTCACTGCCTGCAAACAACGTAGAATAGAAATATTCTGTCTAGTCTTTGCACGCAGTGATAAGATAGGTAGTGCTGACTATTATCCCCATTGTGATCCGTCATGCCTGTCTTCTCCCCACTGGTTAGTAGCCTGTTTAGCCCGGACCGCTTATTAGAGATGAACCATCCGGCTCCGTTGGAAGGCACCCCTAATAAGGACATGTTCATGAAGCATGGATTAATCGCTATAGCCTATAGCCAGCTGTGGCATAAATATACGAAAAAGGATCGAGAAAGTCAGTGGCCACTGATAGGATCCTTTGAAGACGATAAAATAAACACACTAGAAACAGCCCTTGGTAAAAACAAGACGACGCCCACTATGCTTGACAGCTTCGGCATGTGGCGAAAAGAAGCCGAACAACGTAAAAAGAGAACTGAGAGTAGGTTGGGAAAAGAGCTGCGGAAAGCAGCCCACCTAGCGGCCCAGAAACTAGAGAAAGAGATAAAAGAAAGAGAGGATACCAAACAGAAACTAGAAATAGAAACGTCAAGCCAGTGTCTGGTTAGAACACCCTCCACGCTCTACCCTGAATTACACTCGAAACAGCGAACCAACGATGATCTGCTGCTAGGTCCTCCGATCATCCACATGCCCCCTCCATATGCCCCTTCCCAACCCTTAGCACAGCACCCACTACCCCCAGGTACAAGCGAGAGTAGCACCACGGCTTCAGCCCCCATGGCCTCTGTGCCGGCTGAACTCCTTGTATTAGATGCTACGCAAACGACAACGTTGGGCGAACCAGAGGCCCGAAGGGTTGGTCCTGCAAGAACATACAGACTAAGCAAACATGAGCGAGCAGGGGTCGACAAGATAGCAAAGATACTGGTAGAGAAGAGGGAAGATGAAGAGTCCGTCACGGATGTGTTTAATTCTTATACAGGGAGTCACAGACGACACTTTACTGTACAACTGTGTTACCACGTCTTAAACGCATACGAGGACCGATATCGAGAAAAAGGTCCCCAGAGCCTAACGACTCTGTACCGGAAGGTCGATATCGGGGATGAGAGTGAGAGTGATGTGACGGACCTCCTTACGCGTACGCTTGAGGTTTTCCGCCACCTCACTGAACAAAAGCCGAAAATCGAATCCACAACATCCGTAGCAACCGAACCACAAACTGAACGATCTAACACCATGATGCCGATACGAGAGGTTGCCCCTTACTGGGTTCCTCCACGAGGTGAAGGGACTCACGATGACGCAAACAACAAAGATGCAAAGGGAAGGGTAGTGTACAATTGGGTCTACCAACCATGGGACCGTCAAGAGATTCTGACCTTCCGGAAATCTCTGCCTGACCTACGTAAAAACCCCACTGCCTTCTATACTGAGTTGGGTACAGCCCTAGGATCGACGATTATGACTCTGGCTGACATCGACTTGTTTTTCGGGTTATGTCTACCAGCTGATGTGTGGAAGCAAATCCGGAAAGTCGACCACTCTGAGCTGTTTGGACATAACTGGTCACAACTCGATGGCATAGACAGACAACGAGAACCCGGACAAAAGCCTTTGAAAGCCATTTTAGACCTCCCGGATAAAATCGTACAGAAATTAAAAACCCTGATCCCAGAAAAGAAAGTGGACTGGTCGATAGTAACGGCCTGTCGCCAGAAACCTCAGGAGGATGTATCGGAATACTTCTCCCGGTTTGAAACGGTGTTCTCCGATTACAGCGGCCAGGACCTGACCACTGCAACCGGACACCATCTGTTTGTCCAGAATTACGTTAAGGGTTTATCACCGGAGGTCTCGCAGAAACTGCAGGCCAGCGAAAGTAGTTGGGCAGCCTCCAAACCTACGGCTATCCTCCAGATGGCCCAATATTATGAACATCAGAAAAACGAAAACAATAGAACAACAGATAGAAAGAAGAAAGACTTAAAAGAGAGGGTGATGATGGCTCAACTGCAAGGGGTGACTATGGGACGAGACCAATACCGGGGAAACCATCAGATGAACGTCCCTAAAACTGCACCTCCCAAGGACCGTACTTCGACTCCCCACATTGGACGTACAGACATTAGAGAGGACCAGTGTGCTTTCTGTAAAGGAACGGGCCACTGGAAATCTCAGTGCCCAGTTCTTTTGGAACTCATCAGAAATAGAGATCCTAGGGATACAGCAAGTGGACCAAGAAATAGGGGACCACAGCGAGGGCCCCCAAACTACGCAACTAATCATAGATCAGGTAGGCCAAACACATTTGACCGACCCCGACAGAACCAATGCCAGCAATCTGACTACGATGATGTTCATGACTTTGCATAGGACTGCCTAGGGCAAGGGAGGGATCCAGTCGAGCTCCATGTTGACCAGCAAGGCCCTTATGTCACTGCTAAGGTCTTGGGTACAAAGTCACCATTCCTGGTAGACACTGGCGCAACACGTAGTGCATTATCTAAACGACTGATTCCAAGGGCACCCTTGTCTGGCTCACTAATAACATCGACAGGTTTCGATGGAACGCCCTCCACTAACCCTTTGTCCGCCCCGATCCTCTTTGACTTAGAAAACAACACCACTGACACCACGTTTTTGCTTTCCTCCAATAGCCCTGACGCAATTATGGGACTCGACTTATTGAAACACTTCCGAGCAACGATTAGATGTTCCCAAGATGGAGTCCGAGTTTTCCTTTACGACAATCCCGTTCTGCTTAGACATTGCCCCCCCAGACACATGTTTTCCATCACCGACGCTGACACTTCCCTGCTTGACACTCTGCCTCCGTATCTGTGGGCCAAAACGGATTCGGATGTAGGGCGCATGATGATCGACCCAGTGCACATTACTGTTCGACCAGATGCAACACTCCCAAAACTTCCACAATATCGGATATCGCCCGAGGGCGAGAAGGCATTGGTAGAAATCATCCAATCACTGATAGACGCAGGAGTGGTAGAGGAAGTGGTTAGCAACGTTTGCAACAGCCCAATCTTGCCCATCATTAAGAAACAGGGAGAAGGAGATGAGAAAGCATACCGCTTCATCATTGACCTTCGAGAGATCAACAAAGTGGTGGTACCCCAGTACCCTGTGGTCTCGGACATTACCACCATCCTGACTTTGATTCCCTCCACTGCCACCACCTTCACTGTCATTGACCTCAAAAACGCATTCTTTTCCATCCCCATCCACCCAGACAGCCGATATCTCTTCGGTTTCACCCTAAAAGCCCGCTCATATAGGTTCTGCCGAGCACCCCAGGGCTACACAGAAAGCCCTAGCATCTACAGCCAGGCCCTCAAGAGACAACTGGATCAAGTCCAGTTACCCGATGGAGTGGTGTTAGTGCAATATGTCGATGACATCCTCTTGGCAGCCGACACCACTCCACTAGCTGTCACAGCCACCATTCAACTCCTGCACTTCCTTGCAGAAAATGGCCACAAGGTCTCTAAGAAGAAGTTGCAATTCTGCCAACCCCAGGTCACTTACCTAGGCCACCTTTTGTCCAAAGACGGAAGGAAACTGACTCCTGACCGGATCCAAACCATTCTCGACACCCCAATCCCTAGGACCCAGAAACAGGTCCGCTCCCTACTAGGCCTCACCTCCTTCTGCCGACAGTGGTTACCCAACTTTAGCCTCGTAGTAAAGCCACTGCTTTCACTGCTAGCTAAGAATATCCCTTTCCCACTCCCTTGGACCCCTGAGTGTCAGGCTTCCTTCATGCAACTACGAGATGCCCTTTGCTCGGCCCCTGTGTTGGGTACCCCCGATTACACAAAGCCCTTCTCCCTTTACACTCACGAAAGGGAGGGGTGCGCTTTATCTGTCCTGACCCAGTCCATCGGCTCAAAGCAACGACCATGCGCTTACTTCTCAGCCACCCTTGATCCTGTAGCCAGAGCCCTGCCTGCTTGCCTTCGAGCTGTAGCTGCTGCTGCGATCTCTATCCGACAGAGTGAGGGGATTGTGCTCTCGAATTCCCTCACAGTACTGGTACCCCATGCAGTTGACACCCTCCTAAACCAAACCAAAACGCAACACCTGACGAGTGCACGACTGACTGGATACGAACTGACTCTGCTCGCACCCCACATCACTCTGAAGAGATGCACCACACTGAACCCAGCAACCCTGCTGCCCTTACCAGAAAACGATCCCAATGCGCACCCTGTACACGACTGTGTGACCCTCACAGACGAACAGACCAGAAGTAGGGTTGACCTCAGAGACACAGCCTTTCCCGACCCCGACGGAGAGCTGTGGGTGGACGGTTCTTGCATCAAACTCCCCGATGGCACCACTTCAGCTGCCTATGCAGTCACCACGGCTCGAACTGTAGTCGAGACAGCCCGCATAACGCAACGATCTGCCCAGGCAGCGGAACTGATTGCCCTGACACGAGCCTGTATTCTAGCAGCAGGAACCACAGCAAACATTTACACCGACAGCCAGTATGCCTTCGGGGTGGTTCACCATTTTGGGCTCCTTTGGAGGGAGAGGGGATTCTTGACCTCACACGGCACCCCCATTTTGCACGGGGATCTAGTCTCCGCCTTGATCGAAGCCGTCCTTCTCCCCAGAAAGCTTGCAGTCATCAAATGCCAGGCACACAAAAAGGTGACAGACATTATTGGACAGGGAAATGCACTAGCCGACATCACTGCCCGAACGACAGCTGAAAATAGGACGACAACACGCATGTACGTGACCAGGTCACAAGCAGAAAAATGGTCTGACGCTAGGGACACTATTAGAGACATTCAAATGGCTAGCACACAACACGAACTGACTGAATGGACACGGGTGGGATTGAAAGATGACGAAGGCTGCTGGCGGACAAAAGACACAAACAAATGGTTGCTACCTGACTCGTATCTGATTCCCATACTGACTATGGCACACTCCCCTGCCCACATAGGATCAGCCCCCATGATTGAACTTGTCTCCAGAGTTTGGCACAATGATAAGATCACAGAGTCCGCCAAGCGTCTGGTCCAACAATGCTTGATATGCCTGCAACACAACCCCGGGAAAGGAACTGTAGTACCCCGGGGAGGGTTTGGGGTCCCAAATCACCCGTTTGAAGTCCTGCAGATGGACTACATCCAACTAGACAGATGTCAAGGCCTGAAATATGTACTTGTTGTGGTATGCGCATTTAGCAAATGGGTGGAAGCATACCCAACCCGTGACAACACTGCTATGGCCACAGCAAAAGTACTGTTAAAGGAGTTTTTCCCCCGTTACGGCCTTTGTCGAATTTTGTGGAGCGACAATGGCCCCCACTTCGTAGCCGAAGTTATCCAACTCATTTTGAAGGGGTTGGGTGTAAAACAAAAGTTCCACGCAGTCTTCCACCCCCAATCTGCTGGACTAGTTGAACGACATAACGCCACACTGAAACTAAAATTGGCCAAAATAGTGGCTACCACAGGACTGAAATGGCCAGACGCACTCCCCCTGGCATTGCTCTCAATGCGTTCCACCCCTACCAAACACCACTTGACACCATACGAGGTTGTATTCGGCCGGCCTATGAATGTCTGGTCTGCACCGAAACCAACTTCCATTCATGACGTCCCGGACGTCCTAATGTCTGATTACTTATGCCAGTTGACTAAAACACTGTCTGTTATCCATCAACAGGTGCTGCATGCCATCCCTGACACTTCCAGGGGTCCCGGACACACCATCCAGCCTGGGGATTTCGTCCTGATCCGGAACTTCCAGCGTGCCAAGAGTCTGGAACCCCGGTGGACGGGCCCCTGGCAAGTCCTCATCACCACCCGAACAGCACTTCGAGTGGAGGGAAAACGCAACTGGCTGCATGCACACCACTGTAAGAAGGTCTCCTCGACCCTGACCTCGACCGAAAACATCGACAACCAAGAAGAGCTCCTGAACAAGGACCAACCGTCACTAACCTGCTATCCTGATACCGAAACACTTGAACTTTCAAAATTCTCTGATCCCACAGTGCCATCGAGAGAAGGGTATTTCCTGCGCCGAAAGGAGGGAGCTTCGGCTAAGTAGACCACGGACTGAGTTAAATCTCAGAACGGTGACCTAAACACTACCAAGGGTTACCCGGAGAGAAGCAAAACAAAGTCTGTGGTTCTGCCCGCTACCGAGCACCTTGAAGATGATGGAAGCGCCAGATAAGAAGATGATGGAAGCGCCAAATAAGAAGATGATGGAGGCAACAGGAAATACCCACCACAGAAACCCAAAAGCAGACAGACTCCACAGCTCAAAGACAATTGCACTCTTCATCACAATCCTTTTCTGCTTTCTCCTCATGACCACACTCTGGATTGTGGAAGAAAATGCACCTGCTCACGAAACATTCCTGACCACTGCTCAGCCTACCACCATGAAGGAACATTATCTGATTTCGCTCTCTCCCCAACTCAGAGAGAGGCGAAAGGAATTTTGGAATAACTCTTTCGTACAACTACTTCACCAGCACAACCTTGCCACCAATGCCACCAACTGTTGGATCTGTGGGTTGCTACCCCACGCCACTGGACACTCGATACCATTCATCCCTTCACCTTTCTCAGTTCACGGCTCCTGTCTTGCTTGGCTGATGCTTCTGCAAGAAAGCTTTAAGGACAATGCCACCTCCAGCAAAACCGTAACGCATTTCTACCACGGGGTCTGGCGGAACAGAACAAAGACACACTTCTGCCCGCAGACCACCAACAACACAATCCACTTGGACATCCCTGCTAAAGAACAAATTGAAATGCAAGTGTTCAATAATCCAACCAGAACCACCTTCTCCTACCTGCGAAAACGAACGGCTGCCACTCTGACTGTGGCCCTGTCAGTCATCAACGTCACCGGCCACATGTGCATGGAAGGGCTTGGGACTCAGCTGGTAGGCCACAGTGCTTGCCGGTTTTCCAGAACTCTGGACTCCACCGACCCACCTTCCTTTGTGGCATCTCCAAACACGTATTTCGTCTGCGGCACGAAGGCTTACACCTGGCTCCCCAAAGGCTGGGGGGGCACTTGTTTCATTTCCTTCATCCTTCCTCCGACTTATGTGGCACCAGCAAATCATCACAGACAAAAACGAGCCAAGGACATTGAACAAGCCGACTCAACAGGAGCGCAGTTCCTCGATGCTATGAAGGGACTTGTCCCCCTCTGGGGCCCGATGGCAAACAGCCGTGCCATCCGACATCTGACTCAAGCAGTTGAGACAACAATGAACATCACGGCTGGTATCCTTGCTAACAACACCGCTGAACTTCAAGCGGTCCGCTTGGTGGCCCTCAAGAACCGCCTTGTCCTAGATGTGGTTCTTGCGGATCGTGGTGGAGCATGCCGCATTATTGGGTCCAGCTGCTGTACGTACATACCGGACAACTCACCCTCAGTGTACAAAGCCATCGAACATCTTCATAGACTCTCTTCAGAAGTCCACCAAGAACAAGAAGAATGGTCGCTTGGTGGTTGGTTCTGGAGCACCGTTAAGAACTGGGGCTGGAGACTATTCACCATTATCCTGATTCCTGTAGTTGTAATATGCGGTTTATGCTTAGGAATTCAATGTCTGCCACCTCTGTGTACATTATGCGTAAATTGTATTTGCCCTAAGACTGTGGACTTTGGAAACGAACATATGAGAGCAATATATGATGCCGAGGTTAGGAATTTGATGAAGATTGACATTGAGTAAGCAAGTTGGCTAAGATATGTTGAAAAGGGAGGACTGTTAAAGATTAGACTGCAAACGTCAACATTATCGGCGCCATCTTGCCCCCTTCCGAGCCCATTCGTGCGCGTAAGCGGCAGCCATTTTGAGCACCATGGCCTCCCTGCCCCTCGCTGATAGCCAGCGCGTCTCTCTCTCTCTCTCCTAACCTCGCAAGCATCCCCCGCACGCTGACAACCCCCGCTCTCTCATGCCTTGGGTCATAAACCCCTCTCCAGCGCAGCTTCACCACAGAATCCCATCCTGTTCCCAGCGCGACACCTCCCCTCATTCCTTTCATGGTCTCAGATCCTTTTGATGCAAACCCCCTTTCCCTGTGTCCCCGTTTGTCTTCCTTGTTCCCAGGCCGCCACCTGGCCCTGCGGATACTGTTTATTACCCCGTACAGTAGGAAGCTTCCCCTCCCCATCAAAAGACCCTCGAGCCGATCAAAGCCCCCACCCTATGAGATCCGATCAACTCCACACATTCCGTGAATCGGCGGAATGCCCTGCTGCGCGACAATCATCACCTGTTGTGACCGGGGTGGGGAATTCAACTGTAAATGTATGTGGGAACGGGCCTGAAGGGGAGATTCCGAGGATGTTCTTTCAAATATCAAAGTGTTGCGAGAATGTGTTACGTGCAATAAAGGTCATAAACCCTAGTATAAGAGGCCAGGCCTCAGAGATGTGGTTAGAGCACCTCGTGACGATACTTGCTGTCTGAATTGATGTGTTCTCCTCCGGAGAGAATAAAATCCTCGTTTCCTGCCTTCCAGTCTCCAGCGCCTGCTTCTTCATTGATTAATATTGGTGGGTCATAGAGGCGACACCGCCGGGCAACATAAAGGGGTCTTTGGTTACTGGTTGTCTTTGAACCCCTTTTTACAGGGTGGCCTGTGGGTTTGTAGGGGTATAAGTTGGGAAGTTAAATAAGTAATAACTATTTAGTAATTAATTATTACTTGCTAGTTAAATATTTCATTTATCATTAATTATGTTAATTGTTTAATACTGATTTATTTCAGTTATATTTCATGTGCAGTGTGCTGAGTTTGTAGGGGTATAGGGTGGAAAGCTAATTAAAAAATAATTGGGGAGAGTATGTAGCTAGAGCGGTCAGCCTGGAAGCTGGGGAACCAGGTTCGAGTCTCGGCAGCGATGCTCAACGTCCTGTGATTCTGGGCAAATCACTTAATCAATGTGTCCTTCTGTAAAGAAAATGGTGCTCATGTAAAGCGCTCTCTCGGCAGCGACGCTCAACATCCTGTGATTCTGGGCAAAGCACTTAATCTCACCGCGCCTAAACAAAATGATGAATGTGCTCTTCTGAAACGAAACTGGTGCTCATATAAAGCGCTCTAAAACCCGATGTCTCATGTCTAGTTCCTGCTATATAAAACACAAACAAAAAATGATTGACAGTTGTTTATTAATTATTTAATTTGCTATTAACTATGTAAACTGTTTAATAATGATCTATTTTAGCTATATTTTAGGTGTGGGCTGCAGGGTTTGTAGGGATACAGGGTGGGAAGTTACAAAAAAAGAAATGTAATTGAATTTAATGTTGATTTTCTTTTTACATTGTATTTTATTTCAATACTTACTATGTAAATTAATTAGATTGTTAATAATTGTGAAATTGTTCTGCTGTTTAATTTATTTTTCTATATATTTTAGTTTGTATATGTGTATTACACATGTATTTTTAAAAGTTGTGTTTTACTTATTCTGGATAAGTTGGCTGGTGTAGAAAATAAGTACATATTTTTTATGATAATTGATATGTAAATATTGTTTAATAATTGGCAATTAATTATGTATATTTAAAACAAATTATAATTGTTTTAGCATTTAAAATTTATTTTATGGTATGCGTTTGGGAAAGTTTGTTGGTATTATGCTGTTTATTATTTGAATTTTTTAAATGTATTAATTACAATTAAATCTATTACAAACTATTTTATCTATTTTTGGTAGTTGCATATATTTTATGCAATTTGATTTTATCTTTCCTTTCTGTTTTCTTTCTTTATTTTATCTGTAAGTCCAACAATTTCTCTATTACCCCTCATGTATCTAATGCATTTGAAGAGTAGTAGTTTCCCTACTGTTGCTTAGACTGGAGTAGGAATAGTAAATCTAACCTCTCAGAAAGTCCAACCTACTCCCTATTACCCCTCCAAAGTCTAACGTTTTCCCTACTGTTGCAAAGACTGGAATGAGACAATTAAACATTAATATTTATACAAATTATTAATGTAACAAAAGAAATTTAAAAGAATACTATACTAATTTGCATATCATTAAAATAATGAACATGACATTTAAGTTAAATTATCCACCTTTTAACAATCTCCCCACCCTCATCCCCTAAAACTCAATATCCTGCTGCCCCCCCAAAAAATATTAATCCATTATTTTTAGAAACAAAAACAACTAAAAATACAAATTTTAACAGTTTCATGATTAATGATAAACTATCTTCCTAAAAACACAAATATAAAAGCATTAAAAGATGTAATATGAAACACACTACAATAAATTACCTACAAAATAACACAAACAATATCACATACAACATTTTCTAAATCAATATGTTAAAAGAAACACTTAAAATTCTTACATATGATATTCCTGTTGATGATATTTTTGACATCCCAACCTTCTTGACACAATATTTTTGTATCACAATATTTTTTTCCGCTATTTTGTCCAAACAACACCTTTTGACTTTGACATAGCTCGTTTTATTCGGTTATGGTTTTTGCTAAACTTTATTGTTGGAAAAGCTGCCAGGCCCTCATCAAACTAAAAAACTATTTGGTAAAAGCACAAATATCTTCCACTGTAAAAGGCACATACTGCCAAAGTACTTCCTGGCACTTAATATAACTACTTTGTATGACGTATGCCTCCTGTGAAAAGGCAGAATGTCGCCACTAAAAGTGAAATTAGCCAGTGGCTAAAGCAGCTGGACCAACGGTCTTGTACTATAGTGTGTGGAAGAAACACGTGAATGACACAATATCAGGCCAATGGATGAAGAGGGTTGGCAGAAAATCCCTATAAGAACAATATTTATATGATTGTAGTAAAATCAAAATGTCTTTACTAAAGTGAGATCTAAAAACAGTGATTTAAAATTTGATGTCATATGGGATTTAACTCACCCCTGGTATTAACTTACCTGCCTCACACTGTTGACATGAGTGCATGCCCAGTGCTTCAGAGACAATTTCTGGCAACCTCACACCAGCTGGCATTCAGGCATGCATTCAATGCCCACTTAATTGTAATTGTAATTGCATTTATATAGCACTTACTACCCTTGCTGAGGTGTCGAAGTGCTTTACTTCAGGCAGCATGATGATCCGGAAGCCAAAGTTAATGGTAAGTTCAGTGTTATTGGTTACTGTTCGGTATTGGGATTAGTCTTGTGCACTCAAAGCAAACCATGCTGTGCAGTCATTTCAGTTTTTTATGGTGGACAGGGCCAGACTGACTAACGGACGTTTTGGAATGCTGCCGAGCTGGGAGCTGACTTTACTGCGGTGGGGGCTGATTTTGTTGATGGAGACCTGCGTGTGCTTAGAGATAAACAAAGCAAAACGAATTTTGTTCAGCACACGCAGGTCCCCATCAACGAAATCAGCCCCTAGCTCAGCAGCATTCCAAAAGGCAGGTAGCCAGTCCGGCCCTGATGGTGGACTAAACTAATAGTGGGTGGTTGCAATTATTAGTAGGGGGTGCGCTTAAGTACATGGTTGATGGTATTAATACACGTGTTAGAGGAGATTAGGTATTGTTAGGTTGCATAGATATAACTTTCAGCAGAAGGAGGAGAGACTGTGATCTTGTAAATGAGTTGCTGGAAATTTGCTGCATGGTGAAATATTTATCCTGCTGTCAACAGTGACCACTCTCAGAGGCTAAATTCACTCTTGTACTAAAAAATGAATGTCTCCTGCACTGTGTCTTGTCCCTTGAGGGTCAATGTCTCCTTTAATCCCGTCTCTCTGTCCTTCGACTCATGAAGTGTTAAAGGATTCCCCCTGTCACTCCTTGTAGGGCTGTGATCTCAATCATGAATCCTTCAGTGAGGAAAATTGTTCGGTGGCTCAGTGATGGCACTGATTTTTAAACCCCCTTGTTAAAAGTCCAAATATTAGCAGGGCCAATGTCTTCGTTCTTCTATCCTATGTCGAACAAATGATAATTATTTATTTTGGTAATATTAGAACGTTTTATAGCTCTATGAAATGCCAACATTGGTGGTAGCAAGTGCTTTATAAAAAATAAACTATGATACAGGTGAAATAAAGGTTGACGCTTTTCATTCTAGATGGTTCCTTGTTTCCTTCTGGATTTTGCTATGAGCGCGCTACATGTTTGTCTGCTATGAGCAAACCACTGTCGATGAGGGGCATGAAGAACTAGGGATGTCTGAACCGACCTTGATACTCACTTGGCCAAGAGGTTCCCTGCATTGTTTAATTTCCAAAATCCAGGGGCCTTATTTATGAAGGTCTTGCGCCGCCAGTGCGTCACTTTTAAAATGGGAAAAAGTGACGCACCAGTGGCGCAAGGCCTTCATAAATGAGGCCCCAGGGGCGGCTACCACTGCGTAGCACGGGTGGGGGGAGGGGTAGAAAAAATAAAGAAATAAAAAAGTTACTTAACTTGCTGCTGGTTGGCCGCCTTGCCTCACGTCATCCTCTTCTGCTCTTGTTTGAAGCAGGAAGCACACACAAGCTCTCCAAAGCCAATCACAATGCTGCAATGCAGCATTGTGAAGGGTCTGAGCGGCGTGGTTCGGCACTCGGACGGGGACTATGAGCCTGTGCATGTTCCTCACCAGGCGCACATAAGTGCCCCAACCACTCCTCCTATGCTGGATGTCAAGCCCCACCCCTCCCTGTAAACTTGCCTGACGGTGGAAAAATAAAATGATAATAACATAGTTTTATTATCATTTTATTTTTCCTTTTTCCACTGCTCAAAATGCAGTGGGGCGGCGCTCCCAGCCGCTGCTGCTAAAATCGTCTGCAGACTTGATAGTCCGCTGCTCTAGGTGGATGAACGTTTTGCAGTTTCACATTATTCATGCAGGAGCGTATTTTCCATGGTGCAGCGAGATCATGACACCAAGGCCTAGCGGCATGAGGGGCTCACAGAACCCTGATTATTGCTGTGTTTTATCATTCAAACAGCAGCCAGAGGGCCCTTCTCCTTCCTCGCTTCTGCATTCTTGGCAACCCACAGGAGAGAGGACCCTGCTGCCTCTGGTCTACGTAACGCAGACTACCCAGCTTAATTTGTTAAAAAAAAGAGAGACGTGCAGGGACCAAAAGATAATTGTAGGAGTCTGCCTTATCATGAATCCACCTCGCGCTTCTGTCCTCCACCATTCAACACATTCTGTCTCGTTATCCCACTGTTGCAGGTTGTTTTCCATCCTCACTTTTGCCCTTTGTCACTGTTTTCCATCTTCATATTCTGCCTCCCTTCCTCATGTTGTACCTTTCTCGCTATCACTCTAGGTCAATGTCTGATACAAAAACAAGTCCATATTACCAAAAATGTGTGCTGGGGCCCACTCCTTGCAACGGCCAATATAAATTAAGCACCGCCCAAAAGGGAGGTATGTATGGCAGTCCAGAGGCCAGTAAAGTACGTTTGCTCTCCCCAGGACTATTTCCGGGGCAGAGGAGAGTGAAAGAGAACATGGGAAGGAGGGAACGATAAGAGAACATTAAGAACATGAGAAGGAGTGAAAGAAATGGAAAAAGGTAGGAGTACTGAGGAAGTAAAGATAAACTAGGAGGAAGGAAAGGATTACAGCAAGTAGAGGAAGTGTACATAGGAAAGAGAAATGGAACATGGAAAGGGAGGAAATGGTGAAGAGAAGACCTGAAAAGAAATGCGGGAAAGAGTGAAAGGTCAAGTGGAAAAAATGAAAAATCACAGGGAAAAGAAAGATAGGAGGTCATAAAGGGAGAAGTAAGTTAGAGGAGGGGACAAGAACAAATAAGGGAGCGGAAGTGCAAAATTGATCACAGGAAGAAGAGAAGGGTCAAGAAATAGACTCTAGAATGAGTAAGGAGGAGTTAAAAAACAAAGGGGTCCATTATGATGTCGGGCGGATTGCCTCCGCCAGGCTGGTGGTGGCCACCTCCGGCCTGGCGGAGGCAATCCGCCCGACATCGCAAGCACAAATGCCCCCCGCCATATTAGGATGGCGGGGGGATTGCGGTGGTGAAAAACACCGCCCGCCTGTTTTCCGACCGGTCGCCTTCCGACCGCGGCGGAAAGGGAATAATATGGTGGCGGTGTCCAACGGACACCGCCAGCCATATTACGATGCACAGCTATAGGTGGCTTTCTGCTGCGGCAATGCCGCCACGGAAGGGCAGTACAAAAGGGGGTGGTGATGGACGGAGTATCCGAATCAATCAAACACTCACACCCAGTCAAAAGATCTGGGTTTAATCCATCACCGTTCTTTAGCCCACTCTGCCAGCCCAGTTCAGACATGGCTATATGCAAATCAGTCTGACCCTGTGCCTCATGGGAGCAGTCCAGCCCGAACTGCCAAGCTATGTCTTCCCTGGACCGGAAACAAGCTTCCGAGGACCGGTTTCTGGCATTCCAGCCGTCTTCAGCCCGGCTTGCTTGAATCCAGTGGCAAAGTGAGGAAAGGCAGGTGGTGTTTGCTGCAGGGGCCCCCTTGCGGGCCTCCCTGGTGTAGGCAGAGGTGGGGGAGCACAGGGGGGTACATATGGTACCCTCCAACATTTGCATATGCAAAGCGGCAGGCACCGTGCAGTGCCTGCTGCTTTGCATATGCAAATGTGAAAAAGCATTTTTAGCATTGTGGCGGGCGGTGCAGAGTTCACCGCCCGCCACAATGCTAAAACTACAGGATGTGCCCGCCACTGTGGCAGGCACATCCTAATTGCCCCCACGGGACCCCCGCCCTTATGGCGGGCGGTCCCGTCATCCTAATGGGGCCCAAAATGTCATAGAGGAACGAATTTCGATGTGTGCAGCACATGCCCTAAAGGAGGATGAAGATGGGTGTATGTTTGAACGTTGACATCCTGGGTTCACGTACATATCCACAGGGCCTCTGTGCTGGTTGTTTCCTCTGAGAGCTCACGTTTACGTTGCAACAATCGGTGTTTTGAGTCACTCTGCAGTAATCATTTCTGCAGTCTGTGGGTAATTGGATGGTACCGTATTTAGGCTGCACCGTGATTGCTTCCAGTCCTGAGCCTCTGCTGCTATAATGAGATCCCTTTTCAAACAGGCAATGGCCCTGTCAGCTGTTCTCGAAATTACTAACTCCTTTCATGGTCTATAAAGACAGTAATGACCTGCAGTCATTTTTGTTGACTGAACTTCTTTTTCATCATCAGACTTTAACCCAGAGCAAGAGGGTGATATGCGGAAAAAGGAGAAAAAAGCAGGACAAAAAGAAAGAAAAACTGAAAAAAGAGAAAGGGATAAAAAACAAAACCCTGCAGGAGTGAGACAAAGAGGCAAGGTTTGTAGGGTGTTGGAAGAAAGAGGCATGAGGGGGAATAACATCTTGGTGGCTTTGGCTTTCGGTACCCCAGCATTCAGTAGGACAGGCAACAGTCTCTGGTCACTCATTATTTTGACATTGAAGCCCTGGGTTTACTTAAAGCAGTTGCTCTCTAGAGGCAGAACTCTCCCAGTGGAGGTAAAATTACTTACCGCTAATTGTAAATCGGCTGTACGATCAACCAAGGAGATTCATAACTATTGCCTAAAACAAGCCGCTTTACAGCATCAACCCACATATCACAACACACGCTATCCATAACAGCTGCCTGTGAAGATCACACGCTATCCATAAAAGCTGCCTGTGAAGATCACACGCTATCCATAACAGCTGCCTGTGAAGATCACAGAGTGCTCATAAAAAGCTAAAATGTTAACATAGTGCACAGACTAGGCCTGTACTGGAATCCCTGCTGCTGCAGAAGACAGCTTTGAAATCATTCACTTTCTTGTGCAGAAGGCTAAATGTGTACATATAAGACAATGCTTCTTACCTCTGCTGCTACAAGTTACCGAAATAAACAAGTCACCAAAATATTACTTTCTATTTGTTTGTATTAGATATTTATATGGTTCTGAGTCTGAAATTGTGTAGTCCATCACAGTTTTGATTAAAAAATAGCAGCTCATTGTTCTGTAGAATTTACAATGCTGCTTCGGTAATGATGGTCGCACACACTCGGTTCCAGGTTTTATGGCGGCTTATTCAAGCAAACAAAACTCTGCCATGCCCAACGCGTTTCGGTCCTCCTACTCGGACCTTGATCAAGGGGAGTTTAAAATATCTATTGATTTATTGATTTTGAAAACAGTTGTTTACAGGTATGAAGAGCATCAATTTTTTACCCAAAGATAACAATCATTAAAATACAACACTTATGAAAATAAGTAGAAAAAAGCTACACATTCTGACAAGGTTTTCATCTGTAATGTATTTGCCACAACAGCTGATCTACAAAAACAATATAATGTTGCAATCAGAAGGCCTTTCTAGAGATAGAGGTTGTAGCTGCTCCAAAAGCATTGCAATACCCAGAGCAAACAACTGCGCTGCTCCTTACAATTACTTTTCATTGTGTATTTACTAGACAGCAATTTACATGGTAAAATATAAGGAAAGAAAGATGGGTATGAAGGAAACCTATGCATTTCTCTGAATCTGTGGTTACCCTTACTATCGTGTGATTCAGCAGACATTTTGAAATATGGCTTCTTTCTCACACACTGGTTTACCTTTGAAATTCACAAAAGTAGAGAAATCCCATTGGTAATAACAAATGTTCTCCTATTCTTTGATTCCACATGCCTCCTGATGTACCTGCAACATTCAAAGCTCCAAAACGTGAGCAGGAGATATCAAATTCCATCCAGTAAAATCAAGGCTTTTTTTTTACAATGTGGGTAGCTCTGGAATTTGAGCAGTAGCTCAGCCACCACTCAGGGAAACCTTCCATACCCATTCTTTCTGAATTCTAGTCACCTAATGGAGACTATTTTGGTGTGACTTGTGTGGTTCTCAAGAGCTTTGTTTTACCAAGATGCCCAGTACACCATTTGTAAAAGATTAGCTGCCAGTGCCCACACTTTTGCTTAGAAACTCACAGTCAGTGCGATTGAATGTGGAGTTGCCAAATGCCACCACTGCACAATCTTGATTCTACCTCATGCCTTATTTATCCACCATCAGACACTCCCTGCACTTTACATCACTTGTTCATGTCCTCTTACATCCAAATAAGTGCTGGTCTCTAAAAACCAGTGCTGGTAGTCCCAACCTGCAACTACTGGTACAAATAAAGCACAACAGAAGCCCTTGCAAACCTTAAACTTGGACTAACAGCACACAATGTCATTACATTTCTGTGATGGAGAGTTCCGGAATCCACGCAGACCCACACATTTCCTGCCATCTAACATTCCCACACATCTCTTGATAAAACCAATACCCCGTTTGTGTGGGTGGGCCAGGTGTCCTTGACAAGAAAGTTGCCAGAAATACTGCATGGACATCTTAACTTTTTCTACTCAAAACCAACCCTTTTATTTGCAACTTGGGTGGAATGTATAAACACGTGAGAGAGACCCCTTTAACCGAACCAGGGGATTAGGGTACTTTTAAACAGTAGAAAAGGAGATGATCCCTTGGTGGATAAGACCAACTTATTTATTTATTTATTTATTATTTATTTATACAATTTATATAGCGCACAAATACCCGGAGGTGTCTCGGCGCTGAGAAAGGCTGAAGAGGTGCTAGTGATGTTTACTGATTAAATAGCCAGGTCTTTGTTTGTTTTCGAAATATCATCAAGGTTGGACTTTTTTTGATGCAAAGGGGGAGAGAATTCCATAATCTTGAGACTGCCACAATAAATCGTCTGTCTCCCCAAGTTCCTTTTTTTGTACGCGGAGTGCGTAGCATTAGGGCTGAAGATGAACGTAACGTTCTTTTAGGAGAGTATATACACAAAGCTTTTTTTTTAAACTCCGGTCCAATATTGTTCATGGCTTTATAGGCAATGCACAATGCTTTGAATTTGGTGCAGCTTCTGACTGGGAGCCAGTGAAGTTGACGAATTATAGGGGATATTGTAGAGAACTTTGGGGTATGGGTCAGAATTCTTGCTGCAGCATTCTGTACTAGCTGCATTTTATTAAGGACTTTCTCTTGAGCGTTTAGTAGCAGTCCGTTGCAATAGTCCACCTTGGATAATACCAAGGTGCACATCAAAGTCTTGCCAGCACTAGGAGGAAAAAAAGGTAAAAGTTTTTTAACCATTCTAAGGGTAACGAAAGAAGATAATACAACAGCATTTGCATGACTTGCGAAAGACAGCTTATCATCAAATATCACTCCCAAGTTCCTAACCTTGGTGACAGGTAATGGAGGGGGACCCAACTCAGTAGGCCACCATCCATTCTGGGGACCAGGATGGAGTGAGATTGCCAAAAATCATAACCTCCGTTTTGTCGGAATTAAGTTTTAAGCAGTTGCAGTCCATCCAGGAACTTATGGCAATCATACCGTCCTGAAAGTTGGCTGCAACTGCTCCTCCATCATTATGTATAGATAATACCAACTGGGTCTCATCGGCAAATGAGGTTATTTTTATTCCATATGATTTAATGACCCTCGCCAAGTCCGACACATAGATGTTGAATAAAGTCGGACTTAGCGAGGAACTCCACATGGGAGAGAGAAAACGGGGGAATAGTAGTTACCAAGTTTAACTGACTGTTTGCGTTCAGACAGAAAGGATATTAGAAGCGATCTTGCTTTATGATGGATGCCCATGGAGGATACACGGTCCTTAGATTCGCTACGTGCGCTCCTCGCACAAATTACAGCCCATGTATTAGAATTTACATCTACTACCAACAATTTAAATTCCACAATTCAATAGATTATGTAGTTTCTTTTTATTTATGATTAAAAACATACTCCTACACAGTATAACATTACATAATAAAAATACATTGTCATTAAAACCAAAATCAACAATTGTACATATTACAATCAACAATATTTCATTAAAAAACATTATATCATATAGAAGAGACAGAAAGAGGGGTTTAGAGCCTCAATAGTACTACACTTGGTAGACCACAAGCTAGATACTGATGGATACTATACCACGGAGAGAGACAAATAGACAGACACTATTTTTTGTCATAGACATTACACATCCGGGTTCACAATTTTTAGCTGTTCCTAGATGTGCTCAATATTTCATATCTACAGGATAGGCTGTGTCCCTTGATTGTGTATAGCAAGGCGTCAACGCGTTTCGATGGTTTATATGTAATAGTCCATCGAAATACTGGGTGTTAAGATGTGAACGTTTGAAGGGGTGCCTAAGTCAAGGTAATTATGTTTTCAATGGGCTTAGAATAGCGTTGAGCACATTCAGATAAGGAAGAAAGAAACAATAATTAAATCCAATTTTCCTCTAGGAGATCGGTAGGGCATGATCACAAAAACCCAATACACTGTGGATACAGAGAGGAATGTTTAACATGAAATAAGGTAACCAAGAAGTACTGATCTAAAGTGCCTGTAATACATACTTATAGTACAAATGGCATAATTTAAACCCATAGTACAGGTAGACCAGAATATTCCCCTCCACCATTTTCTTCAATCACCGTGACCCCAATGAATAAGTAGTTTAACATAAAGGTGACCTGTGGGAGGGATCTTGATAATGGTTTATAGTGATAGAGGACACAGCCCATTTATCAGAATAATTGTACTAGAAAAGTGGTCATAATATTGTACAGAGAATGGCAAGTGATAATATTCCTCATATATGTTGTGTTAGGCAGTAAGGAACATGTGCCTAAGAAAATTAGTAACAATAATTTATGGATGCAACCATGTGACAGCAATAATATGGATAAAAGCAAAATGCAAAAATGTACGTAGAAGAAGGTACTTGAACAATATGTGTATATAACCAGTTTCATAAGGAAATGTATAGAATGGAATAACATGAAACTATTTCATTTTCTGAAAACAACTATTGTATTGTGTTTTATTTACAGGAAATAATAAGTGGCAACCAACCAGTGCCCTTATAAAGAGAGACAAACTTAAAACTGTCTTGATAAAGATGGACTATTACATATAAACCATTGATACGCGTCAACGCCTTGCTATACACAATCAAGGGACACAGCCTATCCTGTAGATATGAAATATTGAGCATATCTAGGAACAGCTAAAAATTGTGAACCCGGATGTGTAATGTCTATGACAAAAAATAGTGTCTGTCTATTTGTCTCTCTCTGTGGTATAGTACCCATCAGTATCTAGCGTGTGGTCTCCCAAGTGTAGTACTATTGAGACTTTAAACCCCTCTTTCTGTCTCTTCTCAATGGAATAATGTTTTTTTAATGAAATATTGTTGATTGTAATATGTACAATTGTTGATTTTGGTTTTAATGACAATGTATTTTTATTATGTAATGTTATACTGTGTAGGAGGGTGTTTTTAATCAAAAATAAAAAGAAACTACATAATCGATTGAATTTTGGAATTCATATTGTTGGTAGTAGATGTAAATTCTAATACATGGGCTGTAATCTGTGCGAGGAGCGCACGTAGCGAATCTAAGTTGGTCTTATCCACCAAGGGATCTTCTCCTTTTCTACTACCACCAAGGGAAACCTACCAAACCCAGACATTTAGACACTGCAGGAAGTCAAGGGTGGTGTGACTTCCACTGATCTGTCAAGGGTCTGAGCCCAGAAGCCCAACCAAACCTCAAATTTTGGCAAGCAACACACATTATTATCTTATTTCTGTTAGAAAAAGTTCTGGCATCTGTAGGGATCCACAACTATCCGACTACCCAGTATCCCCATATGTCTCCTCTCCTAACAAATGGTACCCCACTTGTGTGGGAAGGCCAAGAGCCTGCAGCAAAAATAGCAACAAAATGCAACATGGAGAAATCAACATTTTCCTGTTAAACCTGACCCTTCTTTTCCAATGTGTGTAGCTATGGATTGTGGGCCTGGGTACAGCAGACATCCAGGAAAATCTACCAAACCCAGACATTTATGAAACCTAGATACCAACAAGAGTCCAGGGTTGTGTGGCTTGCATGTCTCTCACAAGATTTGTTTTACCCAGAAGCCCTTGCAAACCACAATCTTTGGTTAAAAACACAAATGTTCCTCACATTTCTGTGAGAGACAAATCTAGAATCTGTGAGGATCCACAAATTTCCTAACACCCAGGTTGGTATATATCATTTAAGGAGAACTGGTCTCCAGTGACTCAGCAGTCTGACTCTTTGATCTCTTTGTCAGAAGGAATAGGAGGTCACCTACAGTAGCGTCTAGAACCAAGAGATCTAGATAGGGGGGTATACTTTCAGCTCGTAAAACCAGATGCAAGTGAGTGGGGTTAGGGTGCTACTCTTGAAGAGGCAGAAGCACAAGAAGAGTGGTCAAGCTCAGAGAGGTTAAACTCTTTTAATTAGAGAGAGATAAAAGCAGCTATGTAGGTGCAGAATATGGCAGTGCTGGTGAACAAGGACATGCAACCAGGTGGTAAAAGAGAATCTCAACAGACAATGGAGGAAGAAGAACACAGAGCTGGCGAAGTTGGCCATGGAAATGATTTCATGGGCAGAGAGTCTTCAACTGAAACTGAGATCAATGTATGTCCTGGGGTGAAGAATGTGTGGGCAGGCAGAATTAGTCACAATCCTACGACATCATCAGTCTCTTGTCATCTCAGCAGGAGAGCTTTTCAGGAGATAGTCAAGAGCTTTAGGCTGGATCTATTGCTTCTCTGGACACTGCCCTTCTCCCGCACTTTTATTCAGGGCATTAAGGAGTGTGGGCTGTGGATGTTATGGCAGCCAATTGGACAGAAGGCCTACAGTTTGTTTTTCACCAATTCCCATAATGCTGATAGTGTTGCATATGGTTCTTAACAAGCAGGTTCAGGTAACCCAGGTAGCGCCTTTCTAACCTATAAGGGCCTGGTTCCCATTATTGAACATTAAGGCCATTGCTTTATTTGTAAAAATAATCGAAGACCCTCGCAGGTATTACCTGCTCAACAATACCATTAAGATCAATGGGGTAACCCTGTATCCCTCGGAACCTGGGTTAATAGTTATAAAGCTACAAGGCGTTCCGTTAAGTAAGAACCATGGGGTATTGGTTAGGAACCTGATTATTTATTTCACAATCAATAGTGATTTTGTACTAGACTTTCATAAATGTACCACACCTCAGTAAGGGCCATATGTAAGAGGCCAAATACCTGTCGGTAAAGCCGAAAATCGGTACATTTTGGCTTTACCGACCGGTATTTGGCCCTGTGCGATGTACGTATTACCGAATGCCATTGGTAATAACGAATCAGTAAATATTTACCGATTCCTTATTTAACGATCGGTGAACACCGAAACAAACAATACGGAATCGGTAAATAACGAATCGTTAAAAATCCCAAAATGCGATGTAGCAAAAATCGGTAATACTGAATTTGACCAAATCAGGTATTAACGATTCGTTATTTACCACTAATCCAGAGCAGGTGGTAATCAGGTGCATTTCTTAAAAAGAGCCCCAAAATGCAACAGTGTGAACACAATGGCGGGCCTCTACCTCATAGCAAGGCGGCTACGTTTGAGAGCAGCAGGAGTGAGGATTTGGAGATGGGAAGAGCGGGTGTACAGACTGCGCGTCACATTGTTCCAATTGACTGAACCTGAAATACATGAGAGGTACAGGCTGTACCCACACACCATCCTTGACCTCATACGGGACCTGAAACCATATCTTGAGCATCAGACACCAAGGGCGCACGCAATACCCACCCATGTACAGGTGCTCTGTTGCCTGCACCTCCTGACATCAGGAAGCAACCAGGGTGTGATAGCTGCAGTAGGTGGTGAGGCACAGAGCTGCCTATCCAGATTTTTCAACACCTTCCTGGATGCCATGATGGACTGAATGCATCATTACATAACCTTCCCCAGTACACAGGCGGAGCTGCAGAAGACCAAGCTGGAGTTCTACCAAATGGTGCAGTTCCCACACGTCATTGGCTGCATCGACGGGACCCACATACCAATCTGCCCACCTGCAGCAACATAATACATTTATCGCAACCACAAATCCACTCACTCCATAAATGTGCAGGTGATAAGTGATGCAAAATTCATCAGAACTGACATTGTGGTAAAATTCCCAGGGAGTACCCACGACTCGTACATATTCAGGAACAGTGGTATCCATACACGTCTGGCTGCTGGTGAATTTGGCGAAGGATACTGTCAAAGCCCAGCTCGCCTGAGTTTCTGTTCAGTTCTGATGGAGGTTGTAGACAGTCCGACCCCACCCTGAAACTGCTTGTTCCAGCACACTAGTTTTAAAACAGTGCACTAAGAACCAGAAGCTCAAGGGAAGGGGGGAGTGGATAAAAGAAAAAAACAAAGACAACACCGTTCTTGCGTTTCCACTGTAGATGAGCTGCTAAAATCTGCAGCCCTCTCTGACTTCTGTAGAAACTGGTGCCTAATGAAACATAAACAAAGAACAGATAAGTGCAACCTATCCCTAAATGTGTTCATGACTAAACCTTAATCTTCTTAGAAATTCTCTTCTAAAAGTACCTCTTGGATCCTGGTCTCAAGCTTCCAGGTTTGTAATGTGTTACTGTTCTGGGATGTGCTTTCTATTACTGTAAAACTTCTGTAAAATCAAACGAATATCATTATCAGAATTACCAACGTCTAACATTCACCTTAATATAACTAAAGCCTAAATTCTTAATAGCAAACTCACTTTTCTCACATTTCCAGACTTTTTATCAAACAAATACTGTACTTTTACATCAAAATACAGCAGGTAATTTGTGCAAGTCCTTGATTTACTGTTTGCCTTGCTGTTAATGGTTTCCTCTGTTCGATTCTTAAAAAAGTTCCATGTAAAACAATGTTTATTTCACAAAGTTCCACAAAGTATTCTTGTAACAAAGGGTTTGAACCACAAATTTCGTGGGAGATATCTTGTTCCAAATTGTCTTTACATGAATCCAGAAATCGCCGATAAAGTTCTTTCAGGTAATAAAAGGTTTTGCACTTACTTGTTGCTGAAAAGGGATACTGATCAGTCTAACGCAATGTAGTGGAGCGAACCTTTGGATGTGGAGGTGCACGTCAGTACAGCCCCATCAAATGCTGCAAAATAATTGCAACATGTGCAATGCTCCATAATCTAGCCACCAAAAAAGGAACAGCAGTGGAACTAACTGACTCTGAGGACGAGGGCGAGGACGATCCCCAGCCAGAGCCCTGCGCAGCGGGTGTTGCAGTGGAACAGGATGGGAGACACAGACGGGCAGAGATAACGTCCAACTATTTCTGAGGAATCACTGACATAACCTCGACAGACCGAATATCGAGTACACAAAATATCGATGACAAATTATCGAGTACAAAAATATCCACTCCCAATACTTAAACAAGAAATAACACAAATATCGAAACAACAATATCGAGAAGAAAAAAAAATCGACTACAACATTATCGACCATCTATATTATCGCATGTAAAAAACATCGACCAGCAATCCTTAACATAAAACAGTCAAAATATTGACCATCACTATATAGAATACTATAATATCAAAAATGACATATTATCGACTTTACAAAATACATACAAAATACGCTTTCTAATAAAAAACACATATTATACACATATCAAATATACATAATATATTATTTAAAAAGTATACAAAATACAATAAACATTTCTAAAGTTTAAAAAAAAAACATTCACATCAAATATACATTTTATAATACATATACAACATTGCAAATAATAAAACATTGCTTAAAACATATAATAAATATTCTTTCACTTTAAATGTAAGAAAACGCCATTAAACATTGAAAAAAAACGCTTTACCCATAAAAAAACATTAATTGGTGTCACCCATTTAAGGGAAACAAGTAAAAAAATTCAAATAAACCAATAAGAACAAGCTATCAAAGTGGATAACCAATAAACTTTCAGAAACAATTTAACACACCCTATAAAAAGAAGAATTACACCTGCTAAAATCGCAATCTAAAACACCATAAAAAAGGAAGGAGAAACTCTGCCACTTTGCTGGAAGAAAACTGATTTATTTTTACCAAAAACCAGCTACACCTATCTAAAGTAAGTACTACCACCTTTATATGTTTATAAAAGGGTAATCTAAAACTTCTAACCGATATTTAGACAACAAATAACTGAAATACCTCTTTTATTCCTACTCTATTTTCTACAGATAAAAAGAAATTATTGAAAAACTGCACAACATCAACAATTCAAATAAAAAATATAAAAAGTAGGTATTTAATCAAAAAAATGACTAAAAACCTTAATAAACAGAAAACTAAGGACAAACTAGTTAGCAGAGCACAACAAAAGAAACTTTAAGATTATACATTCTTGTAACACATCTTCTCCATCTTAACAGGTACAGAATAACTACAGTAAAAAGAAAAAATCAAAGAAAAGCAACAACTGAATTCAAACAAGAAATAAACTGGTAAATAATTAACTTGCAAATCAATGTTATTATAATACTAAATACATTATTTAAATACTTTTCTAATAATGTAATGTTTTATTTCTCCTAGCACCAAAAAGCAAATATGACTGAAGGAGCAAAATGTGTGTATTCTCAGAAAGGGAAAATGCTTCTTTGTTACATGGGATATGTATACACTCAAGAGAAACAGAAAGATATGAAAGTTTTTTGGAAATGCACTAAATACTATTCTAACAAATGTTATGGGCGAGCTATAACTCAGGAAACTACTGTAACTTATACTAAAGAACATAACCACCCACCCAAAGTTACAGAAATAGAGATTAGAGAAGTGCTTGATTCCCTTAAAGAAGCTAGCACTACTACTGATATACCAACAACTACTATTCTAAAACAACAATTAAGTGCTCTACCCCATCATGCCTCTAGCCAACTACCAAGTATAGATTCCCTTAAAAGAACCATAGCTAGACAAAAAAGAGCTACAGCAACTACTCCACCCACACCTAAAACTTTTGAAGAAGAGCAGTTTCCCCCTGAACTCTGTGTAACTCATAATAATGAACCATTAATAGTATATGACAACAACTCAAAAGATAAAAGAATAATACTGTTTGCCACTGTAGACAACATGAATAAACTAAACCAATGCCAAACTTGGATGATGGATGGTACTTTTGCAGTATGTCCAAAACCTTTTTACCAATTGTACACTATCCATGGCCATTTCCAAAATGCTAATATTCCATTCCTATATGCCCTCCTACCAAACAAACAACAATCTACCTACCAAGAAATCCTAACCAAAGTTAAACAACTAAATAATGACTCTTTCCCACAAAAAATTATCATTGATTTTGAAAAAGCAATGATAAACAGTATCCTCAAAATATACCCACATACAGCAATACAAGGTTGCTATTATCATTTTAATCAATGTATATGGTGACATCTACAGAAATCTACATTAGGGGGGTCATTAGGATGTCGGGCGGATTGCCTCCGCCAGGCTGGAGGTAGCCACCGTCGGCCTGCCGGAGGCAATCCGCCCGACATCCACTGCCCAATTCCCCCCCTGCCATATTAGGATAACGGGGGGACCGCGGCGGTGTAAAACACCACCCGCCTGTTTTCCGCCTGATCGCCTTGCGGCCCCGGCGGAAAATGTTTAATATGGTGGCGGTGTCTGTTAGACACCGCCAGCCATATTACAATGGGCAAATTGACATGCCTTTCCGTGACGGCAATGCCGCCACGGAAAGGCAGGCGGTCTTCACTCTGGGGGGCCCATGCCGGCCCTCAGAGTGAAGGAGAATGGGGGGTGCACACGGGGGGGTACCTGTGGTACCCCCCCACATTTACATAATCAAAGCGGCAGGCACCGCGCGGTGCCTGTCGCTTTGGTTATGCAAATGCTGCATGTCATTTTCAATATTGTGGCAGGAGGTGCAGAGAGCACCGCCCACCACAATACTGAAAATACAGGATGTGCCCGCCACTGTGGCGGGTACATCCTAATTCCCCCTACGGTACCCCCGCACTTATGGCGGATGGTCCCGTTCTCCGTTAGGGTGGCGGGCGGAAAAAGTCCGCCCGCCATCCTAATGAGCCCCTAAGTGTCCAATACGCCACAGATAGCACCTTTGCTTATCAAATTAAAAAATGTATTTCTCTAGCCTATGTTCCTGTAACAGACGTTGCAGAGCACTATAACCTATTAATAGACAGCCCCTACTATAAAAGAAACAAAGAAAGATTAAGCCCTATGCTTGACTACTTCGAAGATACATGGGTAGGAGGGCTACACCAATCAGGCCATAGAAGACAACCTAAATATCAAATAGCTTGGTGGAATGTCTACCATAGCACCCTAAATAAGCAAGCAAAAACAAACAACGCAGTTAAAGGATGGCACAATGCCTTCCAAGCAACCACAGGCAGAGGAACACCTACTCTTTACAAATTAATTCAATGCCTACAAAAAGAACAGAGTTACCAAGAGCTCCGAATGGAGCAATCAGTAACCCTGATAGGACCAAAATTAACTAAACAAACCAAAAAAATGTATAACACACTCTAAAACCAAGTTACGTTCTATCCAAGTACCAGAGGACTAGAATATCTCTCAATGATAGCTAAAACGATTCTGTAAAATATATCACAACTATACATACATTAGCCTTTTATAAATACACATTTTCCTACCATTACTATATGTAACAAATTGTAATTAAATTATCAAATTAATTACAAACAAATTTATTAAATTTATTATGATAATTTACTTTCAAACTGTTACATAAAAAATAGCAATACAACACATTTAAACAGAATTCCCACCCAAAAACATTTCTTTAGATACCTACAGTTTTTGTCGCTTCTTCAAAAGTAATCCAATGTTGAAAAATCCATAGCAAATAATCCAAAATATTCATACAATCCAAGGAAGCCCAATAAAAAATAAAAAAATACAAGCAAATCCATTGCGACTTCTCTCCAATGTAATCCACAGAGTATACCCTCCAAAACCCAAAAATAGTAATTTAAAAAAATAAACGCTCCTGGAAAACCGGAAAAACAAAGTATGTGTGTAAAAATCTGAGTATATAATACTCGTCACACTACTTTAAAAAAGAAATGGGCCTCCTCCAAAAACTAAAAGGGCGACGACAACCTAAAAATAGAAAAAACACATACCCACCCACACAAATACACCCATACACATATAAAAATACATATTTACACTCTGAACATAAGTATTTAGTAACATTTAAACATATAAACATCTTTCACACACTTAGCACTAAAACGTGATAAACACTAAATATCGTACACTCGAGCTAACACCTAAAACACAAAGTACGATATATATTACAATCCTACTCAAGCTAAATACACCACACATACACTTAAATTAAATCTATTACCTTATAAAATACAACAAAAACAAACTTACCCTCTCCAACGCGACGCAGCATCCAACCACGAGCTGTTCCAGTACCAAATCAAACAAAATAACATTACGCGGTTAAAAAATAGTCCCGGTATAACTGAAAAGCCTATTTATTTTCAATTTTCTTACACTTAAAAATTAAACATATAGGCTTACATTATATATTATTTCTCCTAATAATTTTTTTAAATAATTATAAATATATATTTATTTTAAAAAATTAGTTACAATATTATTTAATGAAGTATGAAAAAGAAAATATTATTTATATGTACACTTTGTAATTAATTATAATGTTGAAATTTCTTTTATCATTCACCTTCTGCTAAACCTTATTCGTATAAATATGTTAATGTGATTATAGGGCCGATTCCGATCCGGAATAAAATTCCGCCGTACGATTCGTATTCATAGCCAAATCCGTACGAATGGGAAACTACCGTGCGACCTGCGTAGTACGATCCATTTCCGTCGATTTCCGTACGAATCACAGTGAATCGTACGAACCACAGTCGAACACCCGTACGAATTAGCATCGGGAATCCTACCGTACGAGTTGTAAACATGCCGTTCAACCACACTAGTACGATCCGGTTTGGAAACCCCCACACCCGCCAACGGCCCATACAAGTCACCCGCATGCACAAATACGACACGCACACACCCCGATCAAGCCTACGCAAACCCCCCCACACCCCCAATGGCCTGTACAAGTCACCCGCACGCACAAGTACGACACGCACACTCCCCCTCAAGCGACTGCGAACCCCCACACCCGCCAACGGCCTGTACAAGTCACCCGCACGCACAAATACAACACGCACACCCCCCCTCAAGCGACCGCGAACCCCCACACCCGCCAACGGCCCGTAAAAGTCACCCGCACGCACAAATATGACACGTACACACCCCGATCAAGCCTACGCGAACCCCCCATATCCCCAACGGCCCGTACAAGTCACTCGCACGCACAAATACGACACGCACACCCCCCTCAAGCGACCGCGAACCCCCACACCCATCAACGGTCCGTACAAGTCACCCGCATGCACAAATACAACACGCACACCCCCCCTCAAGCGACCGCGAACCCCCACACCCACCAACAGCCCATACAAGTCACCCGCACGCATAAATATGACACGCACACACCCCGATCAAGCCTACGCAAACCCCCCCCACACCCCCAACGGCCCGTACAAGTCACCGCACGCACAAATATGACACGCACACCTCCCTCAAGCAACCGCAAACCCCCACACCCGCCAACAGCCCGTACAAGTCACCCGCATGCACAAATACGACACGCACACATAATGCGAACCCCTAAACCAGCACAAGGACTTTGCAAAACAGTTGCACAACACCACTAAACATGTCTCCTGTGTACACACCATTGAGAAACAATGTCAATGTCTGGCGAACAGTGTGTCTTCAGGATCACCACTTGATCCTATGCCCCACAAGATCTGGAAGGCATTTCAAACTGAGCTGTTTCCACCGCTCCACGCCATTTGCTGCCAGTCACTGAGCACAGCAGTAGTTCCAGACAGCTGGAAAAGGGCAATTGTTACTCCATTGCTGAAGAAGGCCTCTTTGGACCCTTCAAGCCCGGCCAATTACAGGCCAATTTCGCTTCTGCCTTTTATAATAAAGGTTGTGGAGAAGTGGGTCACGAAAACACTAACCAGCTTTCTGGAAAAAAACTCCTGCCTGGATACTTCACAGTTTGGCTTTAGGCCAGCTCACAGCACGGAGGCTGCTTTGGTCACCGTGTTGGACGATCTACGAGCGCGGGTCGACATGGGCAAGTTAGCATTTTTAGTGCTGCTTGACATGTCGGCCGCATTCGACACGGTGGACCATGCAGTACTACTGGACCGTCTCCGGAGCACAGGAGTAACTGGCCTGGCCTTGAGATGGATAACATATTATCTCAATGACAGACAGCAGGCAGTAGCATTACCACCTTTTCGCTCTGCCATGCAGCAAGTGGGTCAGGGTGTCCCCCAGGGGTCGGCGATCAGCCCGATCCTGTTTAATCTGTACTTGCGACCTCAGGTTGCCCTGATAAAGTCATTCGGCATATCTGTCATCAATTATGCCGATGACACTCAATTGATTTTTTCATTTGAGGGTACCAGGGCAATATCGAGAGACACCTTCCACTGCTGCATGGCAGCCACAGCAGAGTGGCTGCGAGCCAACTTGCTCCAATTTAACGGATCCAAAACGGAGGTTCTCCATTGCTCCTCAGACCGTATCCCTCGTCCGCTTCCGGACGATTTTTGGCCTACATCTATTCCAGGTACGGTAGAGGCTGCTGAGTCGGCCCGCAATTTGGGAGTTTTGTTTGAATCCAATCTGCAGCTTGAGGCCTCTGTGAACAGAACCGTAGCGGGTTGTATGGGCGTACTTCGTGCCCTACGCAAGATCCTACCACTTCTCCCCAAGGAGGCAAGGGCAGAGGTAGTGCGCAGTTCTATTCTTAGTCGATTAGATTACTGCAACGGACTACTTCTGGGAGCACCAAAAACCTTGATTCTAAAGCTTCAGAGGATCCAAAATATAGCGGCGAAATTGGCCCTATCCCGTCCTCGATCTGCCTCTTTCTCCGGCGCATTAGTAGACCTTCATTGGTTACCCATCCAAGAGAGAATCGCCTTCAAGGCTCTCTGTCTCGTCTTTAAGGCCTTGCACGGACAGGGGCCGATACCGCTCCAAAACCTTTTCTCCTGGTATCGCGTTGCCAGACCCCTAAGATCCTCCTCCGTGTTTCTGGTGACGGTCCCCAGGATCAATAGAGTGAGGATGGGTGGGCGTGCTTTTAGCTTTACGGCCGCCACTCTCTGGAACACCCTCCCGTTGACACTGAGGGGTAGACAAGATTTTATCCCTTTTAAAAAGGATCTTAAGACCTTTTTGTTTCCTAGAGCAGTGTAATTGGTAGCATGCCCGCATGACAGACGCAGTCTCAGCGCCAGGATACCCTTTGGGTGGCAGCCACGCTTAACAAGTAATTTAAATAAATAAATAAATAAATAAATGTCCTGGCCACATACAAACAGCCAAACAGAGGGCAAAAGTCACCCCCCCCCCCCATATAACACACACACCACCAATTCAAACTAAGCCACACCCACAAATGGACCAATAAAAGAGTCCTCACATACAACCCAACATCCTTAGCAACATACCTTTTTGCAAAAAGAAGAGCCTGCCAGCACACACCTACTACACCCATTAACCTGCACACATACAACCTATCACATCTACACCCACACCACCCCTTCACAATCAGACCCACACACCCTCTTCCATACACACCATCACCCTCTCAATCATAAACACCCCACACCATGACCACACCAAAGAATCCAAAGTTCACTAACCCGGAAAATGAGATCCTTACAGATCAAGTCATCAGAGTCAAGCCACAGCTGTTTGGCGCATTGGTCAGACAGACCAGCATAGCTGAAAAAACTCGCATGTGGGAGAAGATCGCTGACAAGGTCAATGCTGTTGCACCCATCAGTCGCACCAGGCAGGAATGCCAGGCCAGGTGGTATGATCTGCGGAGCATGGTCAAGAAGAAGATGGACCAGGACTACACCTCTGCACACCACACTGGAGGTGGTGGTCCCCGCAGACCTCCAGTATACCAGTCCTGGGAGGAGAAAGTCATGGCCCTGCTGCCACCGGTGGGAGTACACGGAATAGAAGGAGCCGCTGAGCCTGGTGAGTATACAAAAAAAACATGTTATATGGGTGGACTTACAACAGTGCACAGCAGTATGGGGGTGGGTGGCCATGAGTCCCAGCAGTGCCCAACAGTATGGGTGTGGGTGGCCATGAGTCCCAGCAGTACACAACAGTATGGGGGTAGTTGCAAGGGGGAGGCTGAAAGGGTGGAAGGTGTAGGCCAGGAGGCTGCTATCATCCCATATGTCCCAGGTACACACCCAAGCACCATGCTCAATGCACAGGGAGTGTGAAATTACAGACATGATAGTAGACCACTGCTTCCCTAACTTTTCATGCGGTTCACACACGTTTTGGAGATGCTTCAATTGTTGCCACAGTACGGCAGTGTAGCAAGCGAGCGAGCCCAAACCACCTGTCTCCATCTCTCTGTTGCCCTCCTCCCTCTGTCTGTCCCCCTCCCTCTGACTGTCTTCCTCTGTCTGTCACCCTCTGTGTCCGTCCCTCTGTCTCCTTCCCCCTCTATCTCCGTCCCCCTCTGTCCCCCTCTGTCTGTCTCCCTCCCTAGGTCTGGCTCCCTCCACCTGTCACCCTCCTCCCTCTGTATCCCACCCTCACTTTTCCTCCCTCTGTCACCTCACCCCAGCTCCCTGGGCACACACACAGCTGCACCCGAGCACGTCACAGGTCAATTAAAGATCATAGAGCAGAGTGTCTATGGATGTCTCTTAATTACCAGCAGTAATGTGCTAAGTGCTTGCGACAAACCCAGCATTTGCAGGTGACACGGTACTGTCTCAGGACACACAGTTTGTAAAGCTCTGTAGTAGACAATGTGCCCTGTTGTAGGCAGAACAAGGCCCTCCTGTGATCATTGCAAACACAAACACCAGGACAAGGTCAGACATCCTGTGCAGGAACCCACAACCACAATCATGGCAGCATGCTTCATGAGGGCACAGCCAAACCACGAAGGATGGAAGCTTGCAAATCACACTCAAACTACTAGCATGGCCTGTCACACACACCCTTACAGAAATTGTTCCCCTGGGGACAGGCAATGGAGTGCTACACTGTCACAATTGTCATGTACCACAACTAAACACTCACTCATATGAATACACATACAACCACAACATGCACAGTGCAGATGCTCCAGTCCATTGTGCCTCTCACACAATGCACTTGCCCCATCTTATGAACGTTGTGTATGCACTTAAGTACCAACATGGACATGGGTATTGCCAAGGTGCTGCGTCTTGGACAAGTGCCACATCTAAAGCCATGATCTACAAGTGGGTGTACAGGTCCAGGGGGGTTGGCATTGCTTGGCCATCACGGAACAGCAACAACTATCCAAAGTAGATGAATTTATCCTTTAAAATTCAACTCTCTCTCTTACATGAACATGCTGCATCTAAACTCTGTGCATGCTTGACGCAGGTATAAGGATTGACACTGTATCCTGAATGTTGCGTGAAACAGAGCACTACTGTATCTGTGTTGTGCCGGCAAGACAAGACACAGCAATAGCTGTGTCACTCATTGTCAAAAGAATGGAAGAAGGAAAAAAACCCTGAGTACATGTCAATTTGCTACCACTACATACACAACTGAACAATGACAACAATGTTCAGCTTTTGGAACTGTGATGCTGATAATGGATAACAAATTAAGAGTGCATTAACTGTGTCTGTCTCTCACACACACAGGGCAACGTGTGGAAACCACCCCCAACCAGGGGGGAGAAGGATCCCAGTCCCAGGCTCAGCAGGACCCTGACCCCACCGACAGTGATGTCACTCAACGCACTGTGGATGACCCCAACCAACCTGGCCCCTCAGGATCCCAAACCCCTGCAGCAACTGTACCAGCTACATCTGTGCCAACCACTGGACCCATTCCCACCACATCCCAGCAGACAGGTCAGAGCCCTGCCCATGATCCACCAGAAAGCCAGTCTGAAAATGAGGGACAGCCTTTCGTGGGCACCCTTGAGGTGGCAGACAACATCCACACTGCCAGCACTCGGGGGTCCCATCGATCGGATGTGCCCACAAGCGCAGGCCGTGCTCGTGTGGGTCAGGGTGTGGGAGTGGCGCAAGGTGGAGGCGAGATTCTGGCCAGTCAGCTGCAGGGCCAGGTATGACTGAACTGAGTACCATCCTGGAGGCATACCGGCGGGACACCAGGGAGGTAAGCCAGGTAGTGGAGGCCCTCAACGAGATGAGACAACAGCAGGCTGAGCAACATGCCAGGCAAGAACGACATTATGGACGGGTGGAGGCAACACTGGCTGAGCTCTTGACGGTGCATCGGGATATGAGCCAATAACTATGTCAGATTGCTGGCAACATGCAGCACCCTCCCTGTGTCACCAGGCCAGAAATAATCAAGGCAAAGTGCAGCACCAGCCACAGGGAGGGAGGAGGAGGAGGAACTGTCTGACGTAGCGTCCCATGCATCGTCCATGCCTGCACATGAGGGTCCCCCAAGGAAGAAGGGTCGTCCACGGCTAAGACGTTGAGAGGCAGTGGGTCATGCACAACTCCCAGGACACCTGACCTGGCATCTTGCCCTTGGGTGCAACAGCATCACCTATCAGACTCTCCCACATGGACTTGCTGGTCACAGTCTGCCCAATGATGCCAAGCACTGTGGCCTGGACTCTGTTGACTCAAACTGTAAGGCATCTCATCTCCAGCAGTGAACTTTGGATTTCCCCCCTTTCTTTACAGCTCCTACTCACGTTTCCTGCACAAGATCACCTAATAAATATAAGAAACATCATACGCATTTGTGTAGTCATCTTGTACCCACAGTATATAAAATATGTGTGTGCAAAAGTATGAAATGCAAGAGTACGTAACAAACTGCAGCCATCCACACACTTGGATCTGAGTCCGGGTGAGGACACACATAGGTCACAATATTCTAACAAGTACATACATGGATGGAAATACACACCTGTGATGGTTAGTAAATGCTGGAGGGGGGTTTGGCTCACAAAACTGCAATTACTGACAGGCACAGGAGAGTCACTTGGAGGTGTATAGATCAAGGATAAAAAGCTAGGTGTCCACGTTGTGAGTACCTACATCTGTGTCCTCAGGTATGTGAACTATTATCAGCATGCTGCTGTACTGTGGATGTGATGAATGGCGCACAGGCAAAGGGTGGCAGGACAGACTGTGGGCAAGTGGCTGTAGCACTCTACACAAGCTCACCTGATTACGTGACCTCCCCCTATGGAGCTACAAGTACTAAACTCCTGTGATGGGTGCAACGCATCCAGAACACCTAGCCACGTCAGACAATTATCTTCACCAGAACGGCCACATCACAACACACCCAAGAGCCGTGGTCATGGTGGGTGTCCACGGTGGCTACATCACTGGCTGTGACGGATATGTTGAATAGGTGTGCCAAGGTTGTGTACTGCCACGTTACGGTAAGGAAGGCGAGGTGTGCTGCTGTGGTGTTGACAAGGTAACACTGTACAATATTGTGCTTATGGAAGGTGTGTGTGTGCTGTACGAGGCACATGACCTGGTGGTACGTAGACACACTGTCATGTAGCTCAGCATAGTCTTGCCAGTATGTGTTGCACACACAGGCAGAGAAGCTGTAAAAGGATGAGTGTGAGGTATTGTGATGCCAGGTGGATGATTGTCTTGTGTTTTCTGTGTGTAGGGTGGCTGGAGCATGCTCTACTAATGGATGGAAGGAGGGGTATCCTGTAGGCGTGTGTGGTCCTGGATCTGGCTAGTCTGCGCTGCATTGTGGCTGTGTATGCAGCAGCAGGAATGAGTGAAGACATTACGGCAGAAGGGGTGTGACAACTTGCAAAACAAGCACAGACCACAAGGGCATTGGCAAGCCACAAACTTCAATGTGTATGTGAATGCAGGAGTGTCTACCTCACACACAATATAGTACTTTACCCTTAACCAACACCATCCATGTTGGCACTGTACACGTAAACACCTATCAACAATGATCTTACATTAGGCCATATATAATACATGCACATAAGAAGGACATGTGTGTTGAGATCATGGAGGCACTATATTCGGTGGGAATCACACGTCATGCACAACATGATGATTTAGCTTGGGAGGCCATGGAGCATTATCAAACATACATGGTCAGTGGCATTGGCCAGAAGACAAAAAAAGTCATAGAAGGATGTCACCTGTAATGCAGCAGAAACATTCGCCACAAGACTGCCAGGGCCTGGCCGTAGCTTTCTACATCAGAGTGGTGTGATGCTTAAAGGGTTCCACCTCCAAATAGCCCCTTGGTCTGAGTACAAATGACAGACACAAAAGGGTGATCAGGCGAGGGAAGGAGAGGGTGGGAACTGCAGGGAGGGAGACCTGAAACAGAGGCAAACAAGCATTAGGAGTACTATCTCATGTTATGTTATGTTATGTTATTTTCATTTGTGCAGCGCACAGCTGCCCCAGCGAAGGGGCGTCCTGTCGCTCTGAGAAGGTAAACACAACACAACATCAATAAAAGAGAAGAAGCGATCAGAAATTAAACAAACAGGAAAGTTTTAATGGCCCGCCTAAACTGAAGTAGATCATCAATTGCCCGAATCTCAGCAGGAAGCAAGTTCCACCACTTCGCGGCTAACACTCGAAAAGAGCGGCCACCAGTTCTACTCAGCCTGAAGCGTGGAACCACTGCCAAGTTCTGGCCCAAGGATCTCAAGGATCGCGAAGGGACATAAGGTGTTAAAAGGTTCGCCAGAATTTGTGGGGACATACCCTTGAGGATTTTAAATGCCAGGCAGAGCACCTTGAATTTAATCCTCTGGCTTACAGGAAGCCAATGAAGCAAGTGTAGCGTTTTAGAGACCGGACATCGCCTGGGCAGACCTACCACTACTCTGGCTGCAGCATTTTGCACTCGCTGCAGTCGGGTGAGTTCAGCCTGATTAATCCCTGCCAAAAGCGAGCTGGCATAATCCAGCCGGGATAGCACTGATGCCTGAACCACCAGCTGTCTGGTGGGGGCATCAAAAAATGTAAGTATTGGCCTGAGTCCTCTAATTATGCCATAGCAAGAAGCTGCCACCCTCTTGGTATGGCAAGTAAAACTGAGTGCCGGGTCGAGCCAGACCCCAAGGTTTTTTATCTCCGATACTGGAGAAGGGGTCATGCCCAATTCAGGAAGCCACCAGTTGTCATTCCACAACCCCACATGCTTTCCGATCACCATGACCTCTGTCTTCTTAGTATTCAATTGGAGACAGTTCAAATTCATCCAATTAGCCACAGCCCGTACACCGTCGCGAAACCTGAGGGCCTCCACATCCGAGTCCCCACTCAACGTGACCGCCAGCTGCGTGTCGTCAGCATACGAGACCATCGTCAGGCCCCATCGCTTGACGACCGCAGCCAGCGGTCTTACGTACAGATTAAATAAAGTGGGACTCAGTGATGACCCCTGTGGGACCCCCAGTGTCAACGGGTAAGATTTAGATTTGCCGGGTGGAATCGCAACCTGGAACGATCTATCCATAAGGAAAGACCGAAACCAGCACAGAGCAGACCCCCTAACTCCCACTTCCTCGAGTCGCTGAAGTAAAATCCCGTGCGAAACCGTGTCGAACGCGGCACTCAGATCTAATAGCAAGAATGCCGCAGTCCGACCAGCGTCAAGCACAGAGCGCAGGTGTTCGCCCATGGAAAGTAGGGCTGTCTCCGTGCTGTGGTCCGCACGGAACCCATTTTGGGTGGGGTTTAAGATGTTAGCTCCGTCGAGATGGTCTCCCAGGATACCATTCACATGGGCCTCAGCAACTTTTGTGGCCCAGGGCAACAGAGAAATGGGGCGGTAGTTCTCAGGTTTAAGAGGATCCAGGGTAGCCTTCTTTAAGATAGGTGTGACTACAGCCTGTTTCCACCTAATGGGCACTATACCTGAGGACAGAGACAGGTTAATAAGAGACAGCACTGGGGTACGACAAAGCGGCAGCATGTTCCTAAGCTGAACCGGTTTAAGTGGATCCGCAGGGGAGCCCGACTTAATTTTTTGGCTCAAGGAATCAAAGGCCTCCATTGACAGGGGAGGCAGGGTGTCAAGGCCCACACTATCATCCATTGTACAGCTGGCTTGCTCTGGATTCAGCGAGTCAGTCGGGAAAGTGCGATAAATCGCTTGCACTTTTTCGATGAAAAAAGATGCCAGACTTTCATAGTGGGAGTCCGAGCATATTTCTGCTGCAGTAATCCTTTTAGCCATGAGGTCTTTTAATACCTTGAATATCAGTTTAGAGGGATTGGGGCTGTTCAGAAACTCTTGAGCATAGTAGGCTGCGCGAGCTCTGCATACCGCTCTATGATATATTTTCATTTTAACAAAGTAGTAGGCTTTAAGCGCAGGATCAAACAATTTTCTCCATCGCCTTTCAGCCTGCCTGCAGGCTCTCTTAAGGGACGCTAAAGTGCTGTCGTACCAAGGACTATGGTCTTTAGAACGACGTTTAGACCAGACCAGGGGAATGAAGGAGTCGAGGGCGCGGGAGATCCACTCACAGAAAGAGTCATAGCCACAATCAACATTAGTGATAGGACCCAGGGGTGCTTTCTCCAACAGAAGATAAAAGTCCTCTAATTTTAATTTATTCCAATGTCGTGTGAGGGTGGTTTTATTCTGGGAAATAAAAAGGGGTTCAGACATGGGAACAGTCAGTTTCACCAGCCTATGGTCAGTCCAGATCAGCTGGGTAGGGCAGCATTTTTTAATTCCCTCTAAATTAGTAAAGAGCGGGTCGAGTATATGCCCATCTCGATGAGTGGGGGAGGTCACCAGCTGGAAGAGCTGGAAGGCTTCTAAATCAGCCAGAAAGCTCCGGATAGAGGGCAGGGATGGACAGTCAAAATGAAGGTTGAGGTCGCCCAGGACATTAAAATTCGAACATCCTAGTGCCTCTGTGCTGATAAAATCCATCATGTCACTGACACTACAAATACCTCATGAGATACACTGTACCAGTCACACCTGTGAAGTGTAACAACTGTAGGCAATTTTGAATCACTGATTATGCTATCACATAAGATCATATGTTGTAACACGGACACATAAAATCTTGGACAGTCTGTTATCCATTTGAATCATGTGTAACGCTCACAAGTCTGGTACTATACAATGAGATCTATGTGGACAAAAACTGATTCACAGTGCATGATGATGTTTCCACTACAAACACATGAAAATACATGGAAGTGTAACTAATGCAAAGTGCAATATCTGTAATTGTTCATGTGTACCCGTAAGGGCCATGAAGGCAAACTTCACATCACACACAACAGCTGTAAGCATCACATATGATGAGTAAGCTAATGACCTAAATGCAATGAAGGCACTCTGAAGCCAGTCTTTTGCTCTAGCAACGGCGCCTCACTATGCTAAACATGACAAGCAGGTAGAAAATAATTCTACAGCAATTAATGATGATCCAAGCCACATAAAGAACCCTACCGTCCGAGGATCATGTGAATGACCGCACTCCACTGGTGCCACAGAATAATTTACATGTGCATCAGCCCACCATTGTGATGTCATCAGCGCAACATACATGGGATCAGGTGAATGAAAACAGAATTCTACTCACTGTGAAGGGTGGCGTAGCAGTATTCTCAACCTGCACTGAGGTAACGACATGACAGTGACATGACATACTGCAACAAGGGGCAATGCATCCATGCGAACAGAATCACAGGACAGTTGTCCTAACATGTGGAACATACACTGGGCCACAACACCTACACAACATGTTTTTTTTTAACCAAACTGGACTGGCCCACAAGGTTGAGGTGATGATCCAGACACATTCTAGTGCACACAGTAGGCTGCAATTCCCCACAGAGTGTGTGGTTGTGACCCCCCACACAATCTCAAACCATGGTATATGCAATGTTTCAGTGTCAATGTCTACACACATTGATGCATTCACCAGAGTCTGAAACAACAACAGATGACTGTCAGATGTGGTGACTATCCTGTCATGGGAGTGGGCCTACATGAAATAGGAAACATGATGTTGTTGCATGTATACATGGACAAACAACATGCGCAAGAATATGTACCACACAATTGAAACCATACCAATGCTAAACAGCCTCATATGAGTCCTTACCCAAATTGACTTTTCCACATGTCCATGCATGCTCCGTTGATTCTGCTGACGTTGCAATCATAATGAGCAATAGCAGGCTGACCAAGTTGACACCAATGGACAACAGGCAGGGCGAGCTGGGGACGAGAGGCACACAAGGGGTCAAGTTCCGTATGATCTCATTCTGACATTGTCATGTTGAATAGCCTGATGTTGTAGTACACTTGTACTTTCCTAATACACACATAGCACATATGTTTGTTGCATTACATCTGCACCTGTGTGACACTGCACAACAAACATCAAAGTGACATTGCATATAGTCAGCTGCATACACAGCATGCTACCCATGCAACTCTATAATACATGTTTGAACAAAATGCACCTATGGCTCACCATTATGAAAAGAAGTTGCGGATGAGGTGACTCCGGATATCATCTTCAACCTCCTCGTTACTGGCATCCTGGTCAAGGCCCTCATCCTCAACAGGCGGATGTTCAAGCTCATCAGGATCTAGGATGAGTGGCACGGCCTTCTCCACTGCCATGTTGTGTAACATGCAGCACACCATGAAGATGTTACACACCTTGAGTGGGGTGTATTGGAGTGCTCCGCCTGTCTTGTCCAGGCACCTGAACCGGCTCTTCGGGAGTCCAAATGTTTGCTCGATAACCCGCCTGGTCTTCCCATGAGCATTGTTGTACCGCTGGTCTGCAGCTGTCCTGGGGTTGCGTAGGGGAGTCATTAGCCACGGCATGTTTGGGTATCCAGCGTCTCCTGCAAAGTGACATCATGGAAATGAGTGTGTAATATGATGCAGTTCATGAAGTAATGACATACTGACATACATGGCTAACAGAGTCTACCCATCAACAAAACATGCCCGATGGTTGTGCAGCTGCAGCATCATCTGTGGTACCCTGCTACACCTCATGATGAATGCATTGTGGCACGATCCTGGAAAATGTGCACAAACATGTGAGATAAGCATGTTGACAAGACACACCACCAGGGCATTTATCGAGTGGTAATTTTACCTGTTGCGGTACGCTTGCTCCTGAGCCTGTGGTGGCACCAGAGTAACATGTGTACCATCAATTGCACCAATTACATGTGGCATGCGTCCCAGGGCATAGAATTCCCCCTTGACATGTGTCAACTGTTCTGGAGTAGGGAATGTGATGAATTCATCAATGTGCAGCAACATTGCATCCAATACATCACTTAATACCCGGCTAAACATTGTTTGTGACATCCCTCCCACATCAGCTATGGTAAATTGGAACGTACCTGTGGCAAAGAAATGTAGGGCCGCCATCACCTTTACCTTGGGTGTCAGCGCAGTTAGATACCTGTGTCGTGGTTGCAGATGTGGCTCCAGTCTGTCCGTCAGGTCCTGAATCAACTTTTGTGGGAAGCGGTAACGCCGTATGCAATCACGTTCCCTCATGGCATCCAAGTCTGGAAGTCACCCATTGGCAGAGGGGTTGCCCTGCAAAACATATTTAGGAGTAAATTGTGTACAACTGTCAGACAAAGACAATTACAATGTACATGGCACAAGCAACACTGCTCAACAAATTTATACAATTTTGAGTGTGGCGTGGGCTACACACTGAGGAAACATGTGCCAGCTGGCAGCCACTCCTCCATGAAAAGTACAAGACCTGTGGTCTGTGGAATGGATATGCCATGCATACAAATGATCTGATGGGAAGGTCTGAGTGAGCAGGACAATGTATCACGTCAGTGACACACGTCACATAAATTGCAGTAGGGGTTTGTCTGCACATCCAGACAGCTGACAGCAATGCGCACACCCACATCACATGTGCCATCATTTGCACAGATCAGACATATTCTTATTGCGGTGTGACATTTCCAATAGTAAAACATGGACATCATCAGACAGCACAAATGTTTTATTTGTGACAAATGGTCTATGATCCCATCACACATATGAGCGGATCATTAGCACAAGTGGCATGGTGTGCGTACATGTGAAACCCTCTCATCACAACAAGGACACATCATCTATGCTCCTACAGCAGATATACTTAACAGTATGAAAAGTTACTTACCTTTTGTAGCAAAATATATGTAAGAAACAGTAGTTAGTATCAGATTCCTACCTTGGAATACATACCCCAACAAGACCAAGCCCTGTGGTGGGTCTTGAAACCAATAATCACACTGGAAAATCCAGGAGGAGGGAACAGCCAAAGAAGACATCCCTCCGGATTTGGCTGTCCAGGCAGTAGTGTTTACCAAACGTGTGCATTGAGGCCCACATAGCTGCCTGACAAATGTCCTGCAAGGGGACTCCCCGACCCAGGGCAGTAGTAGCCACCATGAACCGAGTGGAATGGGCTCTCAGTCCAACAGGAGGCTACGTCTTTGGCAAGGGGTACCAAGCATTCATGCACCAGACAACCCACAGAGAGATGGTCTGCTTGTGTACCGGTCTTCCCTTTTCAGCGCCCACGTGACAGACTAAAAGTCGTTAATCCACCAGGAACTGGCGTCTGCAATCCAGATAGTATGAGAGCACACATTTTGGGTCCAGACAGTGTAGCTGCTCTATCTCCTTTGGGGGATGCGTAGGCGGAAATAAGGTGGACTAGGTGAAAGAGTGCCCGATGTGGAAGTCCGTGTCAAACTTGTTCCGGAAATAGGGTGTTTTCTGCAACGCAACCTTGTCCAGTTGGACTGAAAGGTTAGGAGGTTTTTAGAAAGAGCCTGTAGCCCACTCAATCTCCTGGCAGAGGTGATGGCAAAGAGGAAAGCAGTCTTCTGAGTAAGAAGACGGAGAGGAAAATTATGAAGTCGCTCATAGGGAGCACCCATCAGATATGTACAAAGCAGGTTCAAGTCCCACTGAGTCATCACATACGGAACATGGTGTAATGTGTGTCTGATGCCTTTCAGAAAACGAGTAACAATAGGGGACTAGTACAAAGAAGGTTGATCAGGCAGCCTTAGTAAGGCTGAAAGGGCAGGAACAGAGCCCTTGATAGTGCCCAGAGCAGAGCCCTGCTGGGCATGAGGAAGAAGGAAGAGATGAAATTCATGAAGAGCTGCAGAAAGAGGGTCCACAGCCTTTGGTGTGCACCATGCCACAAATCTGGTCGACTTGCAGGTGTATACCGACTTTGTGGATGGACGCATGGCAGCATGGATGATATTACAGACTTCAGGATGAAAGGCAAATGGCCTCTACTGTCGCCGCTCAATCTCCAAGCATGGAGGTGGAGACTGTACAGGTACGGGTGGAGGACCGTCCTCTGCTGCTGCAACATAAGGTCCTCCAGAAGAGGCAGACGAACCGGGGGATCAACTGACATAATGAGGAACTCGGAATACCAGTACCTACGTGAACATCCGTGGTGCGCTTGTAAGGCCAAAGGGGAGCAGGGAAACTGAAAGTGCTTGTGGCCTAACGTGAACCGCAGGTAGGGCCGGTGGTCCGGCAGGACGGAGATGTTGCAATGAACATCCTGCAAGTCCAACGCTACCATCCAGTCTCCTTGGTCCAGGGCAGGTAGGACCTGAGCCACAGTCAGCATTTTGAGCTTCTCCTTCCGGAGGAAGCCATTGACGTTCCTTGTGTCCAAGATAGGGCGTAGGGCCCCATTGTCATTCTTGGGTAGCAGTAAGTAGTGGGAGTAGCAACCACACCCTATTTCTGGCCCAGGAACGGGCACGATGGCCCCCTTGGGCAAGAGGGCTGTAACTTATGCATGCTGAAGTTGAAAATTATCCCCAGATAGGCGTTTGTATTGCGGTGGCATGGCTTCAGTGGTCTCATAAAGGGTGAGGGAATAGCCGCTTGGGACGATTTTCAGCACCCACCTGTCCAATGTGACAGTGTGCCAGTGGTGGAGGTGTTGGCGAGCCCTGCCCCCCACTGGCGTCACATGGCCCTGTAAGTACAGAGTAGTTGGGTTTGTAGGCAGATGTTGCGGGGGAAGGTGTGGACTGACCTCCCCGTTGTCCCCGAACGCCGCCACGGCGGTTACCACTGCCGCCACCGCATTGGATGTTAGTCAGCGTTGCGTGGCTGGCAGCACATGTGGGTGTGCCACTTCCTTGGCCACGAAATGACCAAAAGGTACCAGTTTGCTGGTGCAGGGACGACAGGCCCATGGACCTGGCCGTAGCCCTGGAGTCATTAATGTGCTCCAGAGCATGGTCTGCCTTGTTGCCAATAAGGCACCACACATCAAACGGCATGTCCATGAGTGTACTCTGGACATCAGGTAAAAATTGGGCGGACTTCAACCAGGCTTTGCTACAAATTGTCTCCATGTTTGCCATCGCTCTGCCCAGTGAGTCGATGCGATCCAGCCCACACCGGATCGAATACCGTGCCGCAGCTTGGCCTTCCACAAGGGCTTGGGCAAGTTTTGCCCGTACCTACAATGGCCAGTAGTTCCGCAACCATGTTACGCAAAGAGTGGGTGTAGCAGACAAAGAGGCATGTGATGTTGGAAGACCGCAGTCCCAGACTCAGGGAGGATGATACCATCTTGCCGTACTGTTCATACCTCTTGGATACCCTGTCCGGCGGAGCCAATGGGAATGCGGTCTGTGAATTGGAGGCCTGGATGGCCAGGATCTCTGGGGTGGGGTGGGAGGACAGGACACATGGGTCGTCCGGGGACGTGTGTTGGCGTCTGGCAACATGCCTATCTACAGCCACACCTGCAGCGGGCCTGGACCTAGTGGCCAAAATAGCGTCAGTCAATGCCTCATGAAACGGCTGCAGAGGCTCAGCCAAGCTTGACTGCAGTTTAAGGACCTCAGTGAGGAGGTTGGTCCTCACGTCCGCAACAGGGAGATGAAGGGGCAAGGCTTTGCCCGCCCGCATCAACACCACACTGTAGGTTGCCCCCTCCTCTGAAGCCACGGTTGGATTAGAGACAAAACCAGTGTCTGACGAGGTGTCCAGACCTCCAAGCCACATAAAGAACCCTACCGTCCGAGGATCATGTGAATGACCGCACTCCACTGGTGCCACAGAATAATTTACATGTGCATCAGCCCACCATTGTGATGTCATCAGCGCAACATACATGGGATCAGGTGAATGAAAACAGAATTCTACTCACTGTGAAGGGTGGCGTAGCAGTATTCTCAACCTGCACTGAGGTAACGACATGACAGTGACATGACATACTGCAACAAGGGGCAATGCATCCATGCGAACAGAATCACAGGACAGTTGTCCTAACATGTGGAACATACACTGGGCCACAACACCTACACAACATGTTTTTTTTTAACCAAACTGGACTGGCCCACAAGGTTGAGGTGATGATCCAGACACATTCTAGTGCACACAGTAGGCTGCAATTCCCCACAGAGTGTGTGGTTGTGACCCCCCACACAATCTCAAACCATGGTATATGCAATGTTTCAGTGTCAATGTCTACACACATTGATGCATTCACCAGAGTCTGAAACAACAACAGATGACTGTCAGATGTGGTGACTATCCTGTCATGGGAGTGGGCCTACATGAAATAGGAAACATGATGTTGTTGCATGTATACATGGACAAACAACATGCGCAAGAATATGTACCACACAATTGAAACCATACCAATGCTAAACAGCCTCATATGAGTCCTTACCCAAATTGACTTTTCCACATGTCCATGCATGCTCCGTTGATTCTGCTGACGTTGCAATCATAATGAGCAATAGCAGGCTGACCAAGATGACACCAATGGACAACAGGCAGGGCGAGCTGGGGACGAGAGGCACACAAGGGGTCAAGTTCCGTATGATCTCATTCTGACATTGTCATGTTGAATAGCCTGATGTTGTAGTACACTTGTACTTTCCTAATACACACATAGCACATATGTTTGTTGCATTACATCTGCACCTGTGTGACACTGCACAACAAACATCAAAGTGACATTGCATATAGTCAGCTGCATACACAGCATGCTACCCATGCAACTCTATAATACATGTTTGAACAAAATGCACCTATGGCTCACCATTATGAAAAGAAGTTGCGGATGAGGTGACTCCGGATATCATCTTCAACCTCCTCGTTACTGGCATCCTGGTCAAGGCCCTCATCCTCAACAGGCGGATGTTCAAGCTCATCAGGATCTAGGATGAGTGGCACGGCCTTCTCCACTGCCATGTTGTGTAACATGCAGCACACCATGAAGATGTTACACACCTTGAGTGGGGTGTATTGGAGTGCTCCGCCTGTCTTGTCCAGGCACCTGAACCGGCTCTTCGGGAGTCCAAATGTTTGCTCGATAACCCGCCTGGTCTTCCCATGAGCATTGTTGTACCGCTGGTCTGCAGCTGTCCTGGGGTTGCGTAGGGGAGTCATTAGCCACGGCATGTTTGGATATCCAGCGTCTCCTGCAAAGTGACATCATGGAAATGAGTGTGTAATATGATGCAGTTCATGAAGTAATGACATACTGACATACATGGCTAACAGAGTCTACCCATCAACAAAACATGCCCGATGGTTGTGCAGCTGCAGCATCATCTGTGGTACCCTGCTACACCTCATGATGAATGCATTGTGGCACGATCCTGGAAAATGTGCACAAACATGTGAGATAAGCATGTTGACAAGACACACCACCAGGGCATTTATCGAGTGGTAATTTTACCTGTTGCGGTACGCTTGCTCCTGAGCCTGTGGTGGCACCAGAGTAACATGTGTACCATCAATTGCACCAATTACATGTGGCATGCGTCCCAGGGCATAGAATTCCCCCTTGACATGTGTCAACTGTTCTGGAGTAGGGAATGTGATGAATTCATCAATGTGCAGCAACATTGCATCCAATACATCACTTAATACCCGGCTAAACATTGTTTGTGACATCCCTCCCACATCAGCTATGGTAAATTGGAACGTACCTGTGGCAAAGAAATGTAGGGCCGCCATCACCTTTACCTTGGGTGTCAGCGCAGTTAGATACCTGTGTCGTGGTTGCAGATGTGGCTCCAGTCTGTCCGTCAGGTCCTGAATCAACTTTTGTGGGAAGCGGTAACGCCGTATGCAATCACGTTCCCTCATGGCATCCAAGTCTGGAAGTCACCCATTGGCAGAGGGGTTGCCCTGCAAAACATATTTAGGAGTAAATTGTGTACAACTGTCAGACAAAGACAATTACAATGTACATGGCACAAGCAACACTGCTCAACAAATTTATACAATTTTGAGTGTGGCGTGGGCTACACACTGAGGAAACATGTGCCAGCTGGCAGCCACTCCTCCATGAAAAGTACAAGACCTGTGGTCTGTGGAATGGATATGCCATGCATACAAATGATCTGATGGGAAGGTCTGAGTGAGCAGGACAATGTATCACGTCAGTGACACACGTCACATAAATTGCAGTAGGGGTTTGTCTGCACATCCAGACAGCTGACAGCAATGCGCACACCCACATCACATGTGCCATCATTTGCACAGATCAGACATATTCTTATTGCGGTGTGACATTTCCAATAGTAAAACATGGACATCATCAGACAGCACAAATGTTTTATTTGTGACAAATGGTCTATGATCCCATCACACATATGAGCGGATCATTAGCACAAGTGGCATGGTGTGCGTACATGTGAAACCCTCTCATCACAACAAGGACACATCATCTATGCTCCTACAGCAGATATACTTAACAGTATGAAAAGTTACTTACCTTTTGTAGCAAAATATATGTAAGAAACAGTAGTTAGTATCAGATTCCTACCTTGGAATACATACCCCAACAAGACCAAGCCCTGTGGTGGGTCTTGAAACCAATAATCACACTGGAAAATCCAGGAGGAGGGAACAGCCAAAGAAGACATCCCTCCGGATTTGGCTGTCCAGGCAGTAGTGTTTACCAAACGTGTGCATTGAGGCCCACATAGCTGCCTGACAAATGTCCTGCAAGGGGACTCCCCGACCCAGGGCAGTAGTAGCCACCATGAACCGAGTGGAATGGGCTCTCAGTCCAACAGGAGGCTACGTCTTTGGCAAGGGGTACCAAGCATTCATGCACCAGACAACCCACAGAGAGATGGTCTGCTTGTGTACCGGTCTTCCCTTTTCAGCGCCCACGTGACAGACTAAAAGTCGTTAATCCACCAGGAACTGGCGTCTGCAATCCAGATAGTATGAGAGCACACATTTTGGGTCCAGACAGTGTAGCTGCTCTATCTCCTTTGGGGGATGCGTAGGCGGAAATAAGGTGGACTAGGTGAAAGAGTGCCCGATGTGGAAGTCCGTGTCAAACTTGTTCCGGAAATAGGGTGTTTTCTGCAACGCAACCTTGTCCAGTTGGACTGAAAGGTTAGGAGGTTTTTAGAAAGAGCCTGTAGCCCACTCAATCTCCTGGCAGAGGTGATGGCAAAGAGGAAAGCAGTCTTCTGAGTAAGAAGACGGAGAGGAAAATTATGAAGTCGCTCATAGGGAGCACCCATCAGATATGTACAAAGCAGGTTCAAGTCCCACTGAGTCATCACATACGGAACATGGTGTAATGTGTGTCTGATGCCTTTCAGAAAACGAGTAACAATAGGGGACTAGTACAAAGAAGGTTGATCAGGCAGCCTTAGTAAGGCTGAAAGGGCAGGAACAGAGCCCTTGATAGTGCCCAGAGCAGAGCCCTGCTGGGCATGAGGAAGAAGGAAGAGATGAAATTCATGAAGAGCTGCAGAAAGAGGGTCCACAGCCTTTGGTGTGCACCATGCCACAAATCTGGTCGACTTGCAGGTGTATACCGACTTTGTGGATGGACGCATGGCAGCATGGATGATATTACAGACTTCAGGATGAAAGGCAAATGGCCTCTACTGTCGCCGCTCAATCTCCAAGCATGGAGGTGGAGACTGTACAGGTACGGGTGGAGGACCGTCCTCTGCTGCTGCAACATAAGGTCCTCCAGAAGAGGCAGACGAACCAGGGGATCAACTGACATAATGAGGAACTCGGAATACCAGTACCTACGTGAACATCCGTGGTGCGCTTGTAAGGCCAAAGGGGAGCAGGGAAACTGAAAGTGCTTGTGGCCTAACGTGAACCGCAGGTAGGGCCGGTGGTCCGGCAGGACGGAGATGTTGCAATGAACATCCTGCAAGTCCAACGCTACCATCCAGTCTCCTTGGTCCAGGGCAGGTAGGACCTGAGCCACAGTCAGCATTTTGAGCTTCTCCTTCCGGAGGAAGCCATTGACGTTCCTTGTGTCCAAGATAGGGCGTAGGCCCCCATTGTCATTCTTGGGTAGCAGTAAGTAGTGGGAGTAGCAACCACACCCTATTTCTGGCCCAGGAACGGGCACGATGGCCCCCTTGGGCAAGAGGGCTGTAACTTATGCATGCTGAAGTTGAAAATTATCCCCAGATAGGCGTTTGTATTGCGGTGGCATGGCTTCAGTGGTCTCATAAAGGGTGAGGGAATAGCCGCTTGGGACGATTTTCAGCACCCACCTGTCCAATGTGACAGTGTGCCAGTGGTGGAGGTGTTGGCGAGCCCTGCCCCCCACTGGCGTCACATGGCCCTGTAAGTACAGAGTAGTTGGGTTTGTAGGCAGATGTTGCGGGGGAAGGTGTGGACTGACCTCCCCGTTGTCCCCGAACGCCGCCACGGCGGTTACCACTGCCGCCACCGCATTGGATGTTAGTCAGCGTTGCGTGGCTGGCAGCACATGTGGGTGTGCCACTTCCTTGGCCACGAAATGACCAAAAGGTACCAGTTTGCTGGTGCAGGGACGACAGGCCCATGGACCTGGCCGTAGCCCTGGAGTCATTAATGTGCTCCAGAGCATGGTCTGCCTTGTTGCCAATAAGGCACCACACATCAAACGGCATGTCCATGAGTGTACTCTGGACATCAGGTAAAAATTGGGCGGACTTCAACCAGGCTTTGCTACAAATTGTCTCCATGTTTGCCATCGCTCTGCCCAGTGAGTCGATGCGATCCAGCCCACACCGGATCAAATACCGTGCCGCAGCTTGGCCTTCCACAAGGGCTTGGGCAAGTTTTGCCCGTACCTACAATGGCCAGTAGTTCCGCAACCATGTTACGCAAAGAGTGGGTGTAGCAGACAAAGAGGCATGTGATGTTGGAAGACCGCAGTCCCAGACTCAGGGAGGATGATACCATCTTGCCGTACTGTTCATACCTCTTGGATACCCTGTCCGGCGGAGCCAATGGGAATGCGGTCTGTGAATTGGAGGCCTGGATGGCCAGGATCTCTGGGGTGGGGTGGGAGGACAGGACACATGGGTCGTCCGGGGACGTGTGTTGGCGTCTGGCAACATGCCTATCTACAGCCACACCTGCAGCGGGCCTGGACCTAGTGGCCAAAATAGCGTCAGTCAATGCCTCATGAAACGGCTGCAGAGGCTCAGCCAAGCTTGACTGCAGTTTAAGGACCTCAGTGAGGAGGTTGGTCCTCACGCCCGCAACAGGGAGATGAAGGGGCAAGGCTTTGCCCGCCCGCATCAACACCACACTGTAGGTTGCCCCCTCCTCTGAAGCCACGGTTGGATTAGAGACAAAACCAGTGTCTGACGAGGTGTCCAGACCTCCAAGCCACATAAAGAACCCTACCGTCCGAGGATCATGTGAATGACCGCACTCCACTGGTGCCACAGAATAATTTACATGTGCATCAGCCCACCATTGTGATGTCATCAGCGCAACATACATGGGATCAGGTGAATGAAAACAGAATTCTACTCACTGTGAAGGGTGGCGTAGCAGTATTCTCAACCTGCACTGAGGTAACGACATGACAGTGACATGACATACTGCAACAAGGGGCAATGCATCCATGCGAACAGAATCACAGGACAGTTGTCCTAACATGTGGAACATACACTGGGCCACAACACCTACACAACATGTTTTTTTTTAACCAAACTGGACTGGCCCACAAGGTTGAGGTGATGATCCAGACACATTCTAGTGCACACAGTAGGCTGCAATTCCCCACAGAGTGTGTGGTTGTGACCCCCCACACAATCTCAAACCATGGTATATGCAATGTTTCAGTGTCAATGTCTACACACATTGATGCATTCACCAGAGTCTGAAACAACAACAGATGACTGTCAGATGTGGTGACTATCCTGTCATGGGAGTGGGCCTACATGAAATAGGAAACATGATGTTGTTGCATGTATACATGGACAAACAACATGCGCAAGAATATGTACCACACAATTGAAACCATACCAATGCTAAACAGCCTCATATGAGTCCTTACCCAAATTGACTTTTCCACATGTCCATGCATGCTCCGTTGATTCTGCTGACGTTGCAATCATAATGAGCAATAGCAGGCTGACCAAGATGACACCAATGGACAACAGGCAGGGCGAGCTGGGGACGAGAGGCACACAAGGGGTCAAGTTCCGTATGATCTCATTCTGACATTGTCATGTTGAATAGCCTGATGTTGTAGTACACTTGTACTTTCCTAATACACACATAGCACATATGTTTGTTGCATTACATCTGCACCTGTGTGACACTGCACAACAAACATCAAAGTGACATTGCATATAGTCAGCTGCATACACAGCATGCTACCCATGCAACTCTATAATACATGTTTGAACAAAATGCACCTATGGCTCACCATTATGAAAAGAAGTTGCGGATGAGGTGACTCCGGATATCATCTTCAACCTCCTCGTTACTGGCATCCTGGTCAAGGCCCTCATCCTCAACAGGCGGATGTTCAAGCTCATCAGGATCTAGGATGAGTGGCACGGCCTTCTCCACTGCCATGTTGTGTAACATGCAGCACACCATGAAGATGTTACACACCTTGAGTGGGGTGTATTGGAGTGCTCCGCCTGTCTTGTCCAGGCACCTGAACCGGCTCTTCGGGAGTCCAAATGTTTGCTCGATAACCCGCCTGGTCTTCCCATGAGCATTGTTGTACCGCTGGTCTGCAGCTGTCCTGGGGTTGCGTAGGGGAGTCATTAGCCACGGCATGTTTGGATATCCAGCGTCTCCTGCAAAGTGACATCATGGAAATGAGTGTGTAATATGATGCAGTTCATGAAGTAATGACATACTGACATACATGGCTAACAGAGTCTACCCATCAACAAAACATGCCCGAAGGTTGTGCAGCTGCAGCATCATCTGTGGTACCCTGCTACACCTCATGATGAATGCATTGTGGCACGATCCTGGAAAATGTGCACAAACATGTGAGATAAGCATGTTGGCAAGACACACCACCAGGGCATTTATCGAGTGGTAATTTTACCTGTTGCGGTACGCTTGCTCCTGAGCCTGTGGTGGCACCAGAGTAACATGTGTACCATCAATTGCACCAATTACATGTGGCATGCGTCCCAGGGCATAGAATTCCCCCTTGACATGTGTCAACTGTTCTGGAGTAGGGAATGTGATGAATTCATCAATGTGCAGCAACATTGCATCCAATACATCACTTAATACCCGGCTAAACATTGTTTGTGACATCCCTCCCACATCAGCTATGGTAAATTGGAACGTACCTGTGGCAAAGAAATGTAGGGCCGCCATCACCTTTACCTTGGGTGTCAGCGCAGTTAGATACCTGTGTCGTGGTTGCAGATGTGGCTCCAGTCTGTCCGTCAGGTCCTGAATCAACTTTTGTGGGAAGCGGTAACGCCGTATGCAATCACGTTCCCTCATGGCATCCAAGTCTGGAAGTCACCCATTGGCAGAGGGGTTGCCCTGCAAAACATATTTAGGAGTAAATTGTGTACAACTGTCAGACAAAGACAATTACAATGTACATGGCACAAGCAACACTGCTCAACAAATTTATACAATTTTGAGTGTGGCGTGGGCTACACACTGAGGAAACATGTGCCAGCTGGCAGCCACTCCTCCATGAAAAGTACAAGACCTGTGGTCTGTGGAATGGATATGCCATGCATACAAATGATCTGATGGGAAGGTCTGAGTGAGCAGGACAATGTATCACGTCAGTGACACACGTCACATAAATTGCAGTAGGGGTTTGTCTGCACATCCAGACAGCTGACAGCAATGCGCACACCCACATCACATGTGCCATCATTTGCACAGATCAGACATATTCTTATTGCGGTGTGACATTTCCAATAGTAAAACATGGACATCATCAGACAGCACAAATGTTTTATTTGTGACAAATGGTCTATGATCCCATCACACATATGAGCGGATCATTAGCACAAGTGGCATGGTGTGCGTACATGTGAAACCCTCTCATCACAACAAGGACACATCATCTATGCTCCTACAGCAGATATACTTAACAGTATGAAAAGTTACTTACCTTTTGTAGCAAAATATATGTAAGAAACAGTAGTTAGTATCAGATTCCTACCTTGGAATACATACCCCAACAAGACCAAGCCCTGTGGTGGGTCTTGAAACCAATAATCACACTGGAAAATCCAGGAGGAGGGAACAGCCAAAGAAGACATCCCTCCGGATTTGGCTGTCCAGGCAGTAGTGTTTACCAAACGTGTGCATTGAGGCCCACATAGCTGCCTGACAAATGTCCTGCAAGGGGACTCCCCGACCCAGGGCAGTAGTAGCCACCATGAACCGAGTGGAATGGGCTCTCAGTCCAACAGGAGGCTACGTCTTTGGCAAGGGGTACCAAGCATTCATGCACCAGACAACCCACAGAGAGATGGTCTGCTTGTGTACCGGTCTTCCCTTTTCAGCGCCCACGTGACAGACTAAAAGTCATTAATCCACCAGGAACTGGCGTCTGCAATCCAGATAGTATGAGAGCACACATTTTGGGTCCAGACAGTGTAGCTGCTCTATCTCCTTTGGGGGATGCGTAGGCGGAAATAAGGTGGACTAGGTGAAAGAGTGCCCGATGTGGAAGTCCGTGTCAAACTTGTTCCGGAAATAGGGTGTTTTCTGCAACGCAACCTTGTCCAGTTGGACTGAAAGGTTAGGAGGTTTTTAGAAAGAGCCTGTAGCCCACTCAATCTCCTGGCAGAGGTGATGGCAAAGAGGAAAGCAGTCTTCTGAGTAAGAAGACGGAGAGGAAAATTATGAAGTCGCTCATAGGGAGCACCCATCAGATATGTACAAAGCAGGTTCAAGTCCCACTGAGTCATCACATACGGAACATGGTGTAATGTGTGTCTGATGCCTTTCAGAAAACGAGTAACAATAGGGGACTAGTACAAAGAAGGTTGATCAGGCAGCCTTAGTAAGGCTGAAAGGGCAGGAACAGAGCCCTTGATAGTGCCCAGAGCAGAGCCCTGCTGGGCATGAGGAAGAAGGAAGAGATGAAATTCATGAAGAGCTGCAGAAAGAGGGTCCACAGCCTTTGGTGTGCACCATGCCACAAATCTGGTCGACTTGCAGGTGTATACCGACTTTGTGGATGGACGCATGGCAGCATGGATGATATTACAGACTTCAGGATGAAAGGCAAATGGCCTCTACTGTCGCCGCTCAATCTCCAAGCATGGAGGTGGAGACTGTACAGGTACGGGTGGAGGACCGTCCTCTGCTGCTGCAACATAAGGTCCTCCAGAAGAGGCAGACGAACCGGGGGATCAACTGACATAATGAGGAACTCGGAATACCAGTACCTACGTGAACATCCGTGGTGCGCTTGTAAGGCCAAAGGGGAGCAGGGAAACTGAAAGTGCTTGTGGCCTAACGTGAACCGCAGGTAGGGCCGGTGGTCCGGCAGGACGGAGATGTTGCAATGAACATCCTGCAAGTCCAACGCTACCATCCAGTCTCCTTGGTCCAGGGCAGGTAGGACCTGAGCCACAGTCAGCATTTTGAGCTTCTCCTTCCGGAGGAAGCCATTGACGTTCCTTGTGTCCAAGATAGGGCGTAGGCCCCCATTGTCATTCTTGGGTAGCAGTAAGTAGTGGGAGTAGCAACCACACCCTATTTCTGGCCCAGGAACGGGCACGATGGCCCCCTTGGGCAAGAGGGCTGTAACTTATGCATGCTGAAGTTGAAAATTATCCCCAGATAGGCGTTTGTATTGCGGTGGCATGGCTTCAGTGGTCTCATAAAGGGTGAGGGAATAGCCGCTTGGGACGATTTTCAGCACCCACCTGTCCAATGTGACAGTGTGCCAGTGGTGGAGGTGTTGGCGAGCCCTGCCCCCCACTGGCGTCACATGGCCCTGTAAGTTCAGAGTAGTTGGGTTTGTAGGCAGATGTTGCGGGGGAAGGTGTGGACTGACCTCCCCGTTGTCCCCGAACGCCGCCACGGCGGTTACCACTGCCGCCACCGCATTGGATGTTAGTCAGCGTTGCGTGGCTGGCAGCACATGTGGGTGTGCCACTTCCTTGGCCACGAAATGACCAAAAGGTACCAGTTTGCTGGTGCAGGGACGACAGGCCCATGGATCTGGCCGTAGCCCTGGAGTCATTAATGTGCTCCAGAGCATGGTCTGCCTTGTTGCCAATAAGGCACCACACATCAAACGGCATGTCCATGAGTGTACTCTGGACATCAGGTAAAAATTGGGCGGACTTCAACCAGGCTTTGCTACAAATTGTCTCCATGTTTGCCATCGCTCTGCCCAGTGAGTCGATGCGATCCAGCCCACACCGGATCGAATACCGTGCCGCAGCTTGGCCTTCCACAAGGGCTTGGGCAAGTTTTGCCCGTACCTACAATGGCCAGTAGTTCCGCAACCATGTTACGCAAAGAGTGGGTGTAGCAGACAAAGAGGCATGTGATGTTGGAAGACCGCAGTCCCAGACTCAGGGAGGATGATACCATCTTGCCGTACTGTTCATACCTCTTGGATACCCTGTCCGGCGGAGCCAATGGGAATGCGGTCTGTGAATTGGAGGCCTGGATGGCCAGGATCTCTGGGGTGGGGTGGGAGGACAGGACACATGGGTCGTCCGGGGACGTGTGTTGGCGTCTGGCAACATGCCTATCTACAGCCACACCTGCAGCGGGCCTGGACCTAGTGGCCAAAATAGCGTCAGTCAATGCCTCATGAAACGGCTGCAGAGGCTCAGCCAAGCTTGACTGCAGTTTAAGGACCTCAGTGAGGAGGTTGGTCCTCACGTCCGCAACAGGGAGATGAAGGGGCAAGGCTTTGCCCGCCCGCATCAACACCACACTGTAGGTTGCCCCCTCCTCTGAAGCCACGGTTGGATTAGAGACAAAACCAGTGTCTGACGAGGTGTCCAGACCACTCGCATCCCCCAGTCCACCTGTCCATTCGTCTAGGAACTGACACTCACGTGTCAGTGGGTCTTCAGACCAATCCCAATACTCCTTATCACCCACTACATGATTATCAGGGTTGTCAAAAGATGTGCTCGGCTCGTTGAATTTAGACTCCACATGCGGCATCAAAAGCGGCGTTGAGCAGCGCCGTTCCCACGCCAGAGCCGTATATAGTGTGGTATTGGGGATGCCACCACCCGAGGACAGTGCCGAGGGTGAAACTTGGGGGACTGTAGCCGGTGAGGTTGTGAGGTCAACCAGCGAGGACCAGGATCAAGAATTTGATCCAGTGTGGCCCAGCGGCGCAGGGCCAAAGGCGCCGGCGCCGTCTGAGCCAAAGCACCAGACGGCGTCGAGGACGAAGCACCAGACCCACAAGGGCCCCCAGACGTGTCCGCTGGGCCCTAAGCCGCGGCGTAGCCCGTTGGAGGAGTGAGGGACATCATGGCCATGAGGAAGCGCTGAAACTCCTCCTGCGTCGCATGCTGCTCAGGGACCGGAGGTTGTGGGTCAGGCTACGACGCCCATGACTCTGATGGATCCGCGTGGGCGGTGTCACCCAAATCCCCTGCCGCATTGCACGTGCATCGTGGGGAGTTTGAAGAGCAATGACGTCTCTTTGACTTCTTGTGGTTTGCTGACGACTTTGCCCCGGAGGAGTGATGTCGACTCCCGGAGCACTGATGGCTCAAACCCCGCACCCGGTCCCTCGACCTCCGTCCAGACCATGACCTCTTGCAGTGCAGGCCAAGTGCTTGAGTCCAAGCCGCTTGCGGGACCACTCCTGCCTAGCTTCTGAAGTCAGGGCCCGGCAGTCGGAGCAGCTCTTGTTGTCGTGGTTGACGTCGAGACAGTGGAGACACCGACTGTGAGGGTCAGTCACCGACATCAGTCGGTCGCAATCCTCACAGGCTTGACACCGGACATCCCTATTGGCACCGTCCAGAGTCGAAGACTCAAGTAAAATCAGCAAAAGGGATCGTACAAAGTTTTGAATTAAAATAACTGAGGTAACACTTATACGGGAACTGTGCTGCTGGCATGAAAATAATAGGACCTGACGTCAGCCTGCGTAGGCGGCGTCTAAGTACTCAGACAATGTCATAACGGCGCATACGAGGCCGACGACACATGCGGAGCTGCACACGTCGCCTACCAACGCACAAGGGTACTGCTAAGCACAAATTGGCAGATCCAGTCTGATGCTTGGGGATATTGTAAGGTGAGGAATATAATACTGACCTGTGTCTTTCATATGCAAACAGCATGCACAATGTCGCACATGCACACACATGACGTGGTCACACAGGGTCATGCTGTGCGTCAATTTCACATCTGTGACAGTGGGCATGTTGCTGTCATCATGTGACAGTTATATGTACTGAATGGTGTGCCATTCCAGTGTTGATGTGCATCACAATATGTTGAAGACGTTACTCAGGTGAGAAGTGTTGAATGTATGTGAAACACTTGTGCGCCATGATAAATGACATGTCTCAACAGCTCTTAACAGATCAACTGAGCCACAAGATCACATTTCCTGTGCTTCTTCACTGTCTGCCACACCTAGGGCCTGCTGATGGAAGGATGCCATGCTGATGTATACATCCACATCGTCAACATGAGTGTACACTACATCCCTGCCATGTGATTTACTGGGGTTACTCTCCCAATGGTGACATGAATGGGGTCATGGACGCAGCCTACACAAGCATTCACTTGAGCATGTCTGAAGCACTGTACCCCAAGTGAACGTGTGTTTGTACGCCTTGTTTCCCCATTGCATTGTAGACATACGCGAGTAGAGCATACCCCAATGGTACGTGCGTGTGTACGCCTCGGTTCCCCATTGCATTGTAGACATACGCGAGCAGAGCATACCCTAATGGTATGTGCATGTGTACGCCTCGGTTCCCCATTGCATTGTAGACATATGGGAGCAGAGCGTACCCCAATGGTACGTGCGTGTGTACGCCTCGTTTCACAATTGCATTGTAGACATACGCGAGCAGAGCGTACCCCAATGGTACGTGCGTGTGTACGCCTCGGTTCCCCATTGCATTGTAGACATACGCGAGCAGAGCATACCCCAATGGTACGTGGGTTTGTACGCCTCATTTCCCCATTGCATTGTAGATATACGCGAGCAGAGCGTACCCCAATGGTACGTGCGTGTGTACGCCTCAGTTCCCCATTGCATTGTAGACATACGCGAGCAGAGCGTACCCCAATGGTGCGTGCGTGTGTACGCCTCGTTTTCCCATTGCATTGTAAACATATGCGAGCAGAGCGTACCTCAATGGTACGTGCGTGTGTACGGGTCGTTTCACCAATGAATGAGTTGCATTTGCGATGGCAATCGCATCGTACTTGTGTGGTGATTCAAAAAAATACATATAGAACATCTAGAGGAACAGTGGAAGGATTTGAATGCAGCCAGGTTGTCATGGATACAGAGATTTGAGAGTGTCCTACAGGTGATCTGGAAAATTCAGTTGGGCAAAAGTATACAATGTTGCAAAAGTTGTTGTTCAGCTCTGGCTAACTTTTCAAACCATGCATATGTGTGTCATGGCCATATGTGTCATCAGATTGGATGGAACATAGGATGCAAACTATTGTGGCCTATCACACACTACTCCTTGCACTCACAGACCCTCAGCAGCACAGATATAAGGCAGCATGTGGCTGTGGGAGGGCACTTGCCTGCAGAACATTGGAGTAGAATACACAGCTGCTGTCTCTGTATCCTCTGGACCCTGATTAGAGGGCACCTGCATTCAGTGATGGTGAGAACAAGGCCCTGCTGGATGCCGTCCTGCCTAACACAGCTAGCTGTATGGGAGACCAGAGGATCAGGTGAGTGATGTGTGCACTACCTTGGAGTGTGCACCTGTTGTGTGTGTGACACTACAGCCATTGTGTATGTATAGTTGAGAGATGCAATGTTGTTGGGAATGAGTGCCGGTGGGCACAATATTGTCTGAAGAGGGTTATTTGTTTTACTGGGGTGTGTGACAGCATGTCACGTGCTGCAGTGCACCCTGATGTGGCATATATTGCTCAATGAGTGCCATGCTCAAAGAGTGGTTTTCACCCCTTATGTCATCTGTAGCCTTTCAATGGCATGTAGTGCATTTCTGTTTGCTCACAGGCCATATACTCCTGGACAATGATGCAAGTGTGTTCATCATCCTATGCTCTGTTGTCATCAAGTATTTAGTGCAAATGTGTGTATTTGGGACATGGACCAGGTGTACTGATGTTCTTTATCTTTACATTCGTGACAGGTATCTGCCTATGAGAAGGGTGACATCTGGCTGGACATCGCCAGGGCTGTCAGGAGAGAGGGGGGGCCTCGCAGGAGGCTCAGAAACATCAAGAGGAGGTGGCAGGACATCCGGTGCTGAACCCGCCGCATCGCCAGAGTACAGCTGAAGCTGGAAGCTCCACGCCTGCATGGGGGCAACCTCCACCTCACCCCCCACATGCTCCAGGTCCTGGAAGTGGTGTTCCCAGACCTCCATAGGCAGTTGCAGGGGAGACAGCAGCAAGAAGGGGGTAGGTACATGTCTGTTTGTTATCATGTGTGTCACATGCTACCTGCAGTGCTCCCAGGCATGCTAACACTCCCACAGTTGGAGTGGTATTGTCAGACAGGCACTTAATGCATTGGCATGTGAATGGCCAAGTTTCAGCTGATGCTTGTTTACATGCCTTGCCCTACTCAACATTTGCTCAGCGCTTTGAAAACACATTTTCTTTCACAGGTACTCCTGAGGTGCAATGTGTTAGTAGGTATATTCCTTAGCACATCATCATGTTGGAGGGAGGTCTGTCACACCTGTTGTTACCTTACATGTAGCACCACATGTGCACTGTGTCTGCCCTTCTTCATATTTTAGCACTGATCTGGAGTCTCAACTTGTATTTTCTGCATGAGTCAGCCTCAGTGGCCTTTGTCCATGGTGTACTTTCTAATTGTCATGTGTTAGCTACAGGAGCACACTGTACATGTATTATAATTTTTGCTTGTGCATACTTACACTGTGCAGTGTGTGTGTGCATATACTCTAAATATGTTGCATGTTGTTAGAAAGTCTTATAGATGGTCAGCCAGACAATGTGACTTTGGGTGTAGACAGCTGTAATGCCAGTGTGAGGTGACGGTACACTTGGCTCCAGGTCCCAGGATGGCATCACATGGCAGTTCATGAAGGACTTTTAGCATGTGGCACAGGGTCACAGCAATTCTAACACAACCAGGTCTGGTTTTGTGTGTCAGGGTGGGCAAATGAACAGTGAATCATCATCAGCTATCCGGTTGTCAGGCAGTCGGTCATCAATGTGTCTCTCTCATTCAAGTTGTTGCCTTGCCTGTTACTTCTATCCTACTATACATTGAACGTAGTTTCTCTTCAGATTGCCCAAGACTAGGCTTAGCATTGTGCATAGTTCAGTGGCTTGGGACTCATGATGCATGCCATGTTTTGAAATGTTTGCAAATTTTGTCTAGCTGATTTGTCAGATGTGTACAGGTGACTGATATGTTTTTCTTATTCTCCTTGCCAACAGCATCATCACCACAATCTGGAGAAGACACAGGCACGGACCACACAGAGGGACCCAGCGACAGTGCCACCTGCTTTGAGGAGTCGGAGGGAGCCAGTGGCACGGAGGGTGAGGAGAGTCTGCGGGTCAGACCCCATGTGACCGACACCGCCTACCATGCGGACGGCTCGGAATCAGACTCTCAGGAGGAGGGGGAATATGCAGAAATGGCCTCTTCTTCATCTTTGGCTGGCCTCTCCTCCTCCAATACCATCTCCACCCTCTCAGTTCTTAGGGTCCCTAGGGTCCGTGCTAGCCCCCTTGTCTCCTTTGGTCCTGGCACCGCAGCCCCTGCCCCTGTGTCCCCTGCTGCCCTCAGTGCTGAGTCTGTGGACCTACTCCGGCAGATTGTAGTAGGTCAGACATCCATGTTGACTGTCCTCCATGGACATACACAACTCATTTCACAGTTTTTGTCGTTCATGGAGGGCATGTCATTTGGCATGTCTGATCTACGTCGGAGTGTGGCTGCCATTGAGTCAACACTGACGGTAGCTCTGTCCACCCAGCAGCATCTGCCCCCCCATCCTTCTGACCCATCCACCACAGCCTCTCCCATACTTTCCCAACGTACACGCAGACGCCACAGGTCAGACATCCAAACAGAAACACCCAGCACACCCACACACCAGGCTAAGCACAAATCACCACACACCCAATCTCAAGGGGATGTAGGCACACCCACAGGGAGAGGGGACAGACATCATACACGCATCCACAGACACGCGACAACAGACTCACAACCCTCTACCTCCACCCCCAATGTGTCCCCGGGTTCAGGTGGTAGTTTTTCAGAACTGGCTGAAGTGTGCAGCCAAGTTTATCTTTCTACTTTCTGCAATGCACCGGCCAGTGTGGATGAATCCACACCACCTGCACCCACTACACCTGTCCTTCCCTCTCCTGTCCCTGCGGTGCCGGATGATTCCACAGATGATGCCCCCAATGTTTCCACTGCGGATTGAACTCCATGTGCAGGCAAGTTAGGGTGTGTCAACATCCATGAAAGCACAAACTGTTATTCTCACTTGTTTGGACTGGCCATTGGCCTTCTGTGAGCAAGGACTCTTATTTGCGTTTTAAATTAGGATCCAGCTGAATAAAGCTATTTATTTTTGTTTCTGTACTTTTGTTTGTCTGATAATGGCTTTGACTGCTGTGTGCCTGGGAGCTGGTGTGATGTTCAAATTTGAGTATAGTAACATGTGTCTATATCCTGATATTAATGATGTTAACAATGGTATGTTTCTGCTTTTACTGCTGGGCACTGCTGGCGGGCTTAGCCACACACACACTCTAATGCTGGGCACTGCTGGGCACTGCTGGGGGTCTTAGCAACAGACACTGTTATGCTGGGCAATGCTGGGCAATGCTGGGGGTCTTAGCCACACACACACTCTAATGCTGGGCACTGCTGGGCACTGCTGGGGGTCTTAGCCACACACACACTCTAATGCTGGGCACTGCTGGGCACTGCTGGGGGTCTTGGCCACACACACCCTATGCTGCTGAGCACTGCTGGGCACTGCTGGGGGTCTTAGCCACACACACACTCTAATGCTGGGCACTGCTGGGCACTGCTGGGGGTCTTAGCCACACACACTCTTATGCTGGGCAATGCTGGGCACTGCTGGGGGTCTTGGCCACACACACCCTATGCTGCTGAGCACTGCTGGGCACTGCTGGGGGTCTTAGCCACACACACACTCAGATGCTGGGCTCTGCTGGGCACTGCTGGGGGTCTTAGCGACACACACTGTTATGCTGGGCAATGCTGGGCACTGGTGGGGTTCTTGGCCACACACACCCTATGCTGCTGGGCACTTCTAGGCACTGCTGGGGGTCTTAGCCACACACACACTCTATTGCTGGGTATGTTTTCTACACATCACTTACACTTACACTGACACTGCAGACTTATGTCCCACATGTCTCACTATTACACCCCGCGCACCCCGAGATCGATGACGTAGGTGCGGCACGTCTGACTATTACACTGGTGATATCCGCTAGCGTACCGTACCCCGACATCGATGACGTAGGTGCGACACATCTGACTATTACACTGGTGATATACGCTAGCGTACCGTACCCCGAAATCGATGACGTAGGTGCGGCACGTCTGACTATTACACTGGTGATATGCAGTAGCGTACCGCACCCCGAGATCGATGACGTAGGTGCGGCATGTCTGACTATTACACTGGTCATATGCGGTAGCGTGCCGCACCCCGAGATTGATGACGTAGGTGCGGCACGTCTAACTATTACACTGGTGATATGCGGTAGTGTACCGTACCCCGAGATCGATGACGTAGGTGCGGCACGTCTCACTATTACACTGGTGAAATGCGGTAGCGTGCCACACCCCGAGATCGATGACGTAGGTGCGGCACGTCTGAGTATTACACTGGTGTTATGTGGTAGGGTGTGTTGCTATGTACCCCGACATTACAGGCGTTTGATGGGGATGCGCGCTTGTGGCACCACGCACAGGTATGTTTGACTTTGTTTTACTCATCGTCTGCGTATGTACGAGGTGGTGGGCGTACAGGACTGGTATGACACGGTATGACACGGACTATGGGGTTCATGTCTTGTTTGTCGCGTACCAGGGTGCGGGTCGGGCCGGACTCTGTTTTTACGGCAGTTTTTTTCATAGTAAAAGAGCCGTACGGAGTGTCTTCAACAAGGATGGTACTTCCTGGTACGGATGACGCGGTCTATTTACGTTCGGACGTAGCATGCAGCGTCAGCCGAATGCCATTCGTATGGACTTTCGATTTGTATGGAGTTTTTTACGAGTCGTACGGAGTGACGCTTTGGATTGGGATCGTACTTGCAGATTCGTACGGAGACGTGTACGGGTACGATTTGTACGGGGAAAAACGTTTCGTACGGAAATTCGACGCGCTTTTTTCCAGATCGGAATCAAGCCCAAAATGTATGTACAGTTTAAACATTATTTCTCATTATTTACTTTTGTAAAAATTAATATAATTAATATTTTCAATATTAATTTTATGAATTTATTAAAAAATATTTTCATTCCCCAAAGCACCCCCTCCCCCACCCCAGTGACACTCCCCCAACAATGAGGCAGTAGGGCCTATTGCCCCTTGATGTGTGTGAGAGTACCTCCAGTGGCTGTGGAGATCATTATCGAAAATAGAAACAGAAACCTTGAGATTCCAAAATATAGAAAAAAAATAATCACATAGTAATCAAGTCTATGTCATCTCAGGGTAATGAGTTCAGATATTCTTTGGCTGAAACTTCCGTCGTAAAGAATCTATTTTGCCCTTTATAAATCGTTTTCAAAGTAGCAGGTTGCAAAAGGTACACTTGCACCTCTTTCGCTTGAAATGCAGGAATTAATTGGCGAAGTCGCCACCGGTTCTCAACTGTAGCATGACAATAATCAGGGCGGACAAAAAAATTCCAGCCCCAAACCCGATCTCTTTTTGTCTGGCCGTGCAAGATCGTAAAGTAGCTGTCTAGCCAAGAAGTTATTTAAGGAAATTAAAATAGCCCGTGGATATCGAGCACCTTGGTTCGCTCGTGCTGGTTGTGACCGAAATGGAAAGCGGTGAGCCCGTTGGATTTCTTGCGCCCATTGCCATTCCTTGACTTCAGGAAATGCATCATTAAATAAATCTATAACAAACTGACGCACATCTTGGCCTTCACGGCCCTCGGGCACACCCAAAATGCGTAAATTATTACGCAGTGGCCTATTTTCTAGGTCAGTCAGCTTTGAGTTAACATCAGACTTTTGAGCCTTGATTTCCTTAATATCACTTTGGTTTTGAGCCGTTTGATCTTCAAGTGCAGAGATGCGTCCTTCTGCTTCAATCATTCTGTCCGTAAAGTCATTACAGGATTTTGCTAGACGGCGGACAGTATTCTGTAGCTTTTTGCAGGCATTATGAGTTTTTTGAAGATCCGCTTTAGCCTCTAGACGTTGATCAGAAATGGCCTTCAATACTACATCCAATGCCTCCTGTGCCGTTGCGCCCATATTATATACCGCTCCACCAGGTTGATCAGCATTGGGGTTGGGATTATTCTCAATTAATGCCCATTCAGGAATTTCCGTAGATCCAGGATGACCACCATTATCGTTAACCTTGTTGCCAGCAGTCAGGTCTGCCCAATTCACGTTCCCTTGCTCGACGGCAGTAAGATCGAGAGATAATTTCCCAGTATTTTCACCATCGTCCTCCAGGTCTCCCTCCTCTTCCTCCTCCTCTTCCTCTTCCTCTATCTCCTCTGAGGCGTAGGAGTGCTCTGAATGTTCAGATAATGAATAATATTCACTATCCTTGCTACCAATAAGATCCCCCTCTCCAGAGTCAGCTTTATTTACTGTGGTAGAAGTCGGTGTGGGGGTAGATATTAGAATGGTAGTATGGTTGGAAGCAGCTTGTATGGACTTAGGGGAGACTACCAAATCTGATAGTGCCTCCGTCAGGGTAGTATCTACCACATTCTCAATATTCTCAATATTCTCTTTGAGTTCTATACCCTCGGTGTTCTCCTTTTGAGGCTTGGTCTTATTTTCTGTATCAGATGTGTCAGATGTGGCCTCATTTGTTTCTACATTAGCAGGAATATCATTCTCAGAGGGGGCTACTGGCTCGACAGCAGGAATTGCAGAGACCGATGTTACGGTCGTTATTTTTGATGTTGTCGTTTTGCCCCTAAGTTGAAACATTTGCGTGATCTTTGGAGTCCCAGCTTGGAATCCATCAGCCTCCATAACGTTACTGGGGTCCTGCTTGCCTTTAGCTGCTAGCGCTGCGCGTGTACCAATCTGCATCTCTCCAGTCGCTTTGGTTTTCCCACCACGTGCAGTTTTTGGTGCCATGGCAGGGAGTCTATCTATTTCTTCTTCTTAAAGGCAGTCTATATATCTAATTACTTTGAACAAATAGATGAAAATATTGGAAATGCACCTAGTACCTGGTAAATGTCTCTTACGCTGTTTATGCTGCTGCACGTCAACAAGGCTCAACTCCAGCTCCCCTTCATTTAGCCACGAGTCCAGGTAACACAGGAACACAGGCAGAGGGCAGGAAGAGAGCAGAGGTCAATATATCCAATAATCCCTCGGGAATAGCCTGTGAGCTCCACCAAAACACCGCTCGTCAATATTGCCTTTAAACCATTTTAATCCATTGCTCCGTTATTGCCTTGCTGCATTACCGCAATACACCGCCGCTCTGTTGCTCCGTGTCTCCGTATCTCCGTGGTTCCACAACTCCCCGACTCCGCCCGCGGCCTCGGCTCAGCTCAACCCACACCTGGGTCGGCGTGGCTCCTCCTATGCCTCGGCTCAAGCTCCAGCTCAGCCCGAGCTCCAGCTCCGGTGCCGTCAATCCAGAGAGCTTTACCGCAAAACGGTGAGTGTTTTTTAACCGTTTTAAATCGCCGCCGCTTTCTTAAGGATGAAAAACTGAGGTTTTCAAAGCCAAAAACCAGTTTCGGTCTCCCAGCCGCAGTTGGAGCTCTCACACTCGCGTCTGACCAGCAGACGCCATCTTGCCTCTCCCATAAAATCTGGGAGGGTGCACGGTGGTGGGGGGTAGAAAAGGGGAAAAACTCAGTTCAAGACCGACAAGATGTGAGAGATATTGAGGTGAAATGCTCTGGTTTAAAGGGATGGTTATTATTTACTGCTTTAAGTAAAAAAAATGGCTGGTACAAATTTTCGAATATGCTCCTTTAACGTCTGTGGGTCGAATAATGTGGTAAAACGTAGGAAAGTGATGCACGAAATACGTTTGATACAACCAGACATTATTTGTCTCCAGGAGACACACATATCATGGGGAAATCGTAAAGTGTTGAACGAATTGGGGAATACTGTTCTAGTTGTATCACAACAGTCTACTATGAACCGGGGTGTTGCTATTTTGGGGCGCGAATCAGCTATCGCAACTACAAGAGTTAAAGCTGATAATATGGGCCGCGGGGCAATTTGTGAATGTGTGATAGGGAATACTCCTGTGACAATATGTACTGTATACGGCTCAAATAGTGACGATTCTGCTATACTCGAATTTCTGAATGTTGAATTAGCACTCTGGCGTACCCCCGTGTTGGTAATGGGAGATTTCAACATCCATGGTGATATAAATACTTGGGACCCAACCTTTAAAGACTATAGGGGTCGAAAACCGAAGGTATTTAGGGGGCTAAGACAACTATTGCTCCAACATGGCTTGGTAGACTGCTGGCCACTTTCAAATCCACTAGACCCTGGTTATACTTTTTTTTCTTCCCCACATAAAAAATTTGTTCGGCTCGATTATATTTTTTAAACACGAGACTTGATAGTAGGTGCTCGGATGTCCTTAATGCCACGTATCACATCAGACCACACACCCGTAGTGTTGGATATGTTAATATCTAGCTTACCTCGCATGCAAAGACCTTTCACATTTAATAAGAAACTTTTGGTAGATACGCTGTATGTCTCTCAAATGTTAGAATGGTCCCAACAGTTTTTCGATATCAATAGAGGATCTACAACTAGTGCAATGGTATGGGACTGTTTTAAAGCGGGGCTGCGTGGTGAGACATGCAGCTATGGCTGGGCAATGCAACGTAAGGAAAAGGAAGTAATGAAACAGCTACTGCAAGACCTGGCCAACGCAGAATGTGATTTGATAGGTGATATAAGGAGAGGACTGGACAGCTGTAATACTCAAGATAATGTGGCGAAATGCAAGGCGAAAATTACGGGGGTCGGGAGCCAGAAAATTGCTTCTCAATATAAATTGTATAAGGCCGAAATGTATGAGTATGGTGAGATGGTGGGGAGGTGTCTGGCTCAAAGAATGCGACAAAGACAGACGATGCAATATATATCCTCTATTGAAAATAGACATGGTTTGAGGATAGAGACACCTGAAGGCATCATGAGAGTTTTCCAAGAATTCTATGCTGAGCTTTACACTCAAGACAATGCCTCCCCAGAGTTAATAGAGCAGTTTGTCAACAGTTGCTATACGGGACATGCTGTGGAGGATACTCAAAGAGAGGAATTGGAAGCTCCAATCACGATGCTAGAACTTGAGACAGCCATTAAAAGTCTAGCTTTGGGCAAAGCTTCGGGCCCTGATAAACTGCCATTAGAGTTATATCTTAAACTGTTTCCAATCATTAAAAATGACATGCTAGAGACATTTATAGCTGCCCAGTCAGGACATCCACCGCCATCATGGGACGACGCTACTATAGCGGTTTTTAAGAAAAAAGATAAGCCCTCATATTTGCCTGGTTCATATCGGCCTATATCGCTTATTAATGTTGATGTCAAAGTCTATTCTAAAATTCTTGCGAACCGGCTGATCTGTGTGGTCCCTGGAGTGGTTTCTAATCAACAGCATGGATTCCTACCTGGGCGGGATACAACTAACCACGTTTGTCGAGTCATTGCAGCCCTGGATTACGCCGAGACGACGCATAAGAATATAGGTTTAGTATTTTTAGACGCAGAAAAGGCGTTTGATCGCGTCTCATGGCCGTATTTATGGGCTTTCATGACCAAAGTGGGGTTTGGACCTCGTTATCTGCAGGCCATCCAGGTTATGTATAGGCATCCAAGGGCACAGATCTCTATGTCAGGGCAGCTTTCAGGGTATGTAAATATTAGTTGTGGTACACGTCAGGGCTGTCCCTGTTCACCACTCTTATTCGCTATATACATTGACCCACTGCTGCAGGCGTTAATTACATCACCACAAATACCATCTATGATGCTGCCAGGGGGCAGCATGCGTGTGCTAGCATATGCAGACGACATTGCAGTTGTAACATCAGACCCGGAAGCTGCAGTTCCCGAGATTGAAGCTATGACTAAAGAGTTTGGTCGGGTAGCAGGGTATAAACTCAATATCTTAAAAACACAAATTGTATGCATGTCAGGATTATGCCCTAATGATAGTCGAGTGACCCCAGAAGCCAAGTACCTTGGTATTAAAATCAGACTATCCCTTCATGATCTGGTTATGGTCAATTGGACCGATATTATACGATCAATAAAACAACAACTAGAGAAACTTGAATGTTTACATTTATCGATGGTGGGACGACGCAATGTGCTTAAAATGTCCATACTTCCTAAAGTACTGTATTTCTTTCGGTCAGTTCCACTTGAGGTACCACCCCTAGAAGTGCGGAAACTTCAAGCAACGGTTGAAAGATTCATATGGGGATGGAAATCCCCACGTCGGGCATCTAAATTCATGACACTTCCTATGTTGAGGGGAGGTTGGGGCGTCCCAAATTTTGTATTATATTATTTGTCTTGTTTGCTACAGAATATTAAGTTTGCTGTAAATGGAAATGACCCACCCCAATTTGAGGACTCTGCTATTTTTTATTTATTACTTGGCCCACAAGCACGACAGATGCTTCTTCGTTTTTACGAACCTAGCTACTATAAGAGAACCAAATTTAGGCTGGTGTTCACTGCTTTTAAGGGATGGCGTATGATTAGCAAAATTATGCAGTTGCGTCGCATTAATTATCATACTCCTTGTGACTCCCCGGAACTGCTACCATCTATATTCTGGGACTATAGAATGCAAATTTGGGGTGAAAAAGGCTTAAAAGCGGTTGGTTCGCTGTTTAAAGACGGCGTAATGTCATCTTTTCAAGAGCTTAAAGACACCTATGCAATCCAACAGAACGATTTTTTTAAGTATTTACAGTTACGAGACTTTATTTTTAAATATTTAAATTCAATATCTATCCTGCCTAACGGTCTATTGACAATACTTAATAAACCGACACGGATCGGTATTATATATAACTATCTACTCGAATTACATCAGGATGACCTTGTGCTGCAGGAGTCCAAATGGTCGATGAGGCTAGCTACTAGCTCGGTACCCTTACAAGAGTCTATTAATACCGCGGCCGATATTATTCTATCGGCGAATTTACGTTCTCAGCACTACAAAACTGTATTTAATCTTTACCATACTCCTGTAAAAATGGCAAAGTGGGGCAACAGTTATAATGGGAAATGTTTTAGATGCCAAACTAACATGGCTGACATTCTTCATATATTTGCTGATTGTAATGCGCTAAATCCATTTTTCACATGCATTGTACAATTTCTCTCAAATGTGTTAAAAGCTGAAGTCATAATCTCCAGGGAAATGATTATCTTTGGTTTATCTAGCGACTTGGATGTGTTCTTATCGTATCGCAAGTATAGATACTTGCTATTCATGGTGATGGCAGTGGCTCGCCTTTGCATTGCCTCAATGTGGCTGAAACCGGAAGCTCCAGCTTATGAGATGTGGAGAGCAAAATTTTACAATGTGTTCTACTTGGAGTATAACCTATATTGTACTAAGTCAATTAAGAAAAAGCAAAGGGGGATCAAGGTTTGGCAGGCGATGATTGATCATATGGGGGTTGAGGAATGATGTTTGCATAAATCTAGACCAATGAAGGTCTACACTGTAGCGTAATACCAATATTGTTTTATATTTGGTAATACTCACTTATTGTACTGTTTTTATTTATCTATATAGTTTTTATTGTTTCCCCCTGTCTTTTGGAAGTGTATAACTGCATAACTGTATTATGAATATGAAAAGATATCGGTTTTGAACTGAACCAATAAAAAAATAAAAAATAAAAATATATATTTTCATTTTGTAACCAACAAAAATGTTACTATTTTGAGATCTGTAAAAAATATATCTATTAATGATTTGTACTATAAAATACTAAAAAATGTATGTACAACAAATATAACAATTATTTGCAACATGTTTACTATTAAAATATTTCTATTTTGTACGTGATTTAAAATATTTATGAAATAAATTGTACACTATGTAATTAAATTTGTTACAAAAAATGTATTTTCCAATATATGTGAATTAACATAAACATCTCATTGTAATTTTTGAATGTTTTTAATATACAAATATTTACTTGCTATAATTTCTTTTTTTAAAACTATTCACTTACAAAATTAAACTGCAAATAAAAACTTTTCCTCTATTTCTCATTTCTTTTTACATCTTAATAAACTGTTTATAAATGTTTTCACTTAAACATGTGTGTGTCTCCTTTATTATTTTCTAATTAAAATATAATGTAAATATATTTTTAATTATTTATTAATAATTTTTATTAAATCATAACAATTGTGATTTCTCTATCAATCTACTACTAATATAACAATAAAAAAAATTACTACTATAGTTAATATATTTACACAGAAATAATAATTGTAATATTCTACCAACCAAAATGTATATCTCTACAAAGTTTTTGCTATTCCCACTCCACCAAGTATAAAGTCAGGGAAGGTGCTGGACAGTAAAACCATATAAATTACTATTCCCACTCCACCAAGTATAAACTCAGGGAAGGTGCTGGACAGTAAACCCATATAAATTACTATTCCCACTCCACCAAGTATAAACTCAGGGAAGGTGCTGGGCAATAAAACCAAATAAATTACTATTCCCACTCCTCCAAGTATTAACTCAGGGAAGGTGCAGGACAGTAAACCCATATAAATTACTATTCCCACTCCACCAAGTATAAACTCAGGGAAGGTGCTGGACACTAAAACCATAGAACTTACAAAAATTCAGCAAAACACTCCCAAATATTTCAATATTTCATAAAATATTACATGTACACAATTTGTACAAATTTACATGTACTAATTTTTTTATTTAATAATTTTAAATTAATTTTTTTTTTAATTCCTATCCTAATCCCCCAAAAAGTACCACCCAGTCCCAAAACAAAATGATGTAATAAAATTACAATTTTGCATACATTTAGAAATTTAATAAATTATTTTTTATTAAATTTATACATTTACATTACTATTTTTTAATAAAATCTTCCTACATTATTACCAATTATTTACACTACACAATCCTAAAAAAGAAATATTTCACACAATAAAACAATGTTAATTAATTTTCGAAATATAAATACATAACTTCTAAATATTTTCATAATTGATTTTTATTAAATTTCTACATTTTAATAAATAATTTCGAATTATTTTCTAACTTAATTTTGATTTAATTTCTAACTTAATTTCAAATTATGTTCTACATTTTAAAACATAATTTCACATAAATTTGAAATTATTGCCAAATAATTATCTAAATTTAAATAAATAATTTTAAATTAATTTCGGAATTAATTTCATATAAATATCTAAATTTAAATAAGTTTTTTCAAATTATATTCGAATTTAATTTAAAACAAATATCTAAATTTAAATTAATAATTTTAATTTAATTTCCTAATTATTTTCAAGTAAATATTGACATTTTACAAAATTATTTATATTTATTTTCTAACTTAACTTCAAATTATTTTCAAAATTTACATAAATAATTTCACAAAAAGTGTGAAAATATTGTCAAATAATTATCTACATTTAAATTATCAATTTAAAATTAATTTTGAAATTCATTTCAAATTCATTTCGAAATTTAAATAAATAATTTCACATTAATTTACAAATCAATTTCAATTCTTTTTTTTACATTTTAATAAATAAATCTACTTTATTTTCGATATTTAATTTATATATATTTTAAAACACTTCCCACCCTATTCCCCTAAAAACCCACAACCCGCTACTAAAACATACATTTTTACTAATTTTTACAATTATTATACATTTTTTATATTTTATTTCTATATATTTTAAAACACTTCCCACCCTATTCCCCTAAAAACCCACAACCCGCTCCTAAAATTTTTAATTTTTTTTTAACTACATATTTATTTATTTTAATTTAAATTATTTATATTTTTTTAACATTAAATAAGAAACATAAACCAAATTTTACAAAAAACATTAAAATTACAATATTATAAACATTCCACATTCAACAAATAGATATTCTAACAGTCGATATTTTGTCTTTCGACACAAAGCCAGTAACAGTTTTAGTGCAATGGTTTTTAATCAGCACACCACCAGGATTGGAAGCAGTGTCCATAAAGACATGGGTTACATCACCCATCTAATGATTGCCAAATAGCAGTTGACCCTATTTTCTGCGCCCATGCGCTGCATGTGCACCTTCCCTGGCCACACTGTCTGTAGTGTCAGATTGATCCTGGGCAGCGCTGTGGCGTTTGCTGTGCCTCCTGCCCTCGGTGGGAGAGGGCGTAATGCTACCACGGCTGCTAGCCTCCTCTCTGTCCCCCTTTCCATTATGGCCGCCTTCACGTTCTGCAGCAGTTCTAATGCAGAGGTCATCGAGACCATGCCTCTGGCCACGTCCCTGCTACAATGCACCATCTCCCCCTGCATGGTGAAAGACCTGCGACACATGAGGGAGGTAGCAGTGGCCAGCCGATTCACTGCCTTGGTATAGGCCTGGAGTATCTGTCTCTCCCTGCGCCTACAATTACGGTCATGCTCCAACTGTGCATAGGTTGTCAACAGAGGTTGCAATTCCCATCATTCCCTCTCACATGTTGTCAGCCATTAAACTAATGCCCTTTTGGATCCTGCACATGTGTTTGTTCATGTGGGCCACCTCTCTGTTCAATGTATGCATCTCCCTCCATTGCAGGCGCTGGACCTTGAGCATGTTGCCTTCCAGTCCAGCGAAGACACTTTCTTCATGTTCGGAGCCTTGAGGACTGGCTGGCCTTGCCCTGCGGCGTCTTGATGAAGTGTGTGCGCCCTCAGATGGAGTACCAGCCCTCACTATATTGCCCTCCTCATGGACTGGAGACTGTTGGCCCCCTGTGCCTTCCTCCTCTGACTCCTCCAACTGCTTGGGGGTGGCCACGGCATGCCTCCTGCCTGACTGTGGTGGTGGTGGTGATTGTTGCAGTGCTGATTGCGCATGAGGATATGGCGGCGTTCTCTGGCGCTGTGGTGATGTCGGTGATGGAGTAGTTGGTGGTGGTGGTGGTTGTGCGGAGCTTGTGTGCCCTGCAGGCATTCTCCCTTCATCATGTTGCCTCCCCTCTGGCCTGGCTGTCTTTGTTCTGCTCCCCTCTGCAGCACTGCGAGATGTCTCACCTGTAATGACAGAATGTAGATGTACTCACTTATCTGGCTGCATTTAGATTGCATTAAACATCATGCCTAATGATCACAGTGACTGTCCTGAGCTTATTACTTTCACATGCTATTGTTTTTCCTAGGACTATATCTCCCACAATGCATAGCAGGTAATGAGTAAGACATGAAGTGGAGTGGGAGCCCCTATGCCGCTATGGGGATTGGGGTTGGGGAGGGGGTAGCACAGCATGCTGGGCATGTGAGCTGCGGCTGGTGTTCCCTGCTTAAATGTATTGCTGGGATAGCACGTGACAATGTCACATGGCCATGTGAGGTCTGCTGCCGGTGAATGCTAACATGGCGGCCATCTTGACCTCTGTTACCCCGTCAGGATACACGTGAGTATGGAAGCAGTGCTGTGCAATGGATGGTTACTACCGCAGCCCCAAGTCAAAGAAATATTTTTTTATGATAGACTCATTTCTAACCAAGGCTCATGATAATTTGAGCTGTAGCTGGAAATTCAATAAATCAGTGCTTACATCACGTGACCGTGTCACATGGTCAAAAGAGGTCTGACCCTATGATTAGAAACGTGGTAGCCATCTTAACCTCTGTTCCATCATATAGAGTGTAGGGGCTCAATGATGTGGCAAATGACTCCTCACTTAGCTCTGAATGGAACAATACAATTCACTAGAGAAATGCGCAACACCGGCTCGTGGTTGTGCAGTTTGAGAAGAACATTAGGGATTTTGAGCACTTAAGTGAAAAACGTGGTGCCATCTTGACACCTTACCCCCTTAGTGATAAAGAAGTTTAGACAAATGCATGTCAGAGTGTCATTGGCAAAGGTGTGACTGGGGCCTATGAATGTTTTAACATATACATTCACAAGATTACAAAGTGGCACATAAGCTAAGACCTGCAGTTGGGTTTTGTTTGTCAAGAGCATGTCCCTCTAACATGAGTGACCCCTCGCAGAATAGAATTGTTGGAAAACTACAGTGCAGTTGATTACCTGCAACCTGGTTATGTCGTTTTATTGGTGGTGGCATTGCACAAAAAATGTTGCATAACCCAGGATAAGTATAAATAGGTCATGCACACTACCTAAGGTTCACAAGAATCAGACACAAACACCAGGTAGACCAATAGTGTCGGTGTGGTTCTGTCCTGGAGCCCATCAGCAAATATATTGACAGCTTTCTTAAACCTATAGTTACGACAACAAGATCATATGTAAGAGACACAATGCATATTATACAGCTGGTAGAAGCGCAACCATTTGATGTGACTAAATAATTCTTGGTGACGCTAGAAGTTGCATCACTTTATACAAGCATTCCCCTAGAGAAAGCTGTTTAAGTCATGCACAAGGTACTTGATGGGAGGAAACGTCCACACTGGGACCAACAGAATTCTTATTAGACCTCTTATGTGTGGCGATGAAAAATAATAATTTTCTCTTTCAGAACCAATATTACATCCAGTGTAAGAGAGTAGCAATGGGAGCCAGATTTTCTCCCAGTTTGGCGAACCTCTTTATGGATGCCTATGAGGATGCACACATATATGACCATGACAACCCCTTCCTAAATAACATAACGATCTGGAAATGATTCATTGACGACGTTATCATGATCTGGACCGGTGATGAGCCCAGTCTTATTGACTTCTCATATTGGATCAATGCAAGATCATTAGACATCCAATTCACTATGACGTACCGCAGAGACACAATCAGCTTCCTTGACATATATCTCAAGGTAGAATACTCCAAGCTATACACCACTTTATACAGAAAGCCTACAGAGAGGAACACATTACTCAAATGCGATTCTCATCATCCCAGAAGTCTAAGGGACAATCTCCCATATGGACAGTTTCTGAGGTTCAGACGAAACTGTTCGTGAAGAACTGATTTCTATGAGGAGACTAGCACTTTGCTTGAGCGCCTAGACGAAAGAGGTTATCCCAGGGGCCTCTTACTAAGGGCAAGGAAAAGGGCATGGTATTGCCCTATGGAGAATTTGCTGCAAATCAAATCCAAGGAAGGCACAGGGAACAAACTTGTCTGCGTGACTTCTTTCAATACTAGGAGCAATGCGATCAAAAAAATCGTTAATAAATACTGGAATATGGTAGCCACTGAAATTGACACACAGGAGCAACCTCTTCTTGCGTTCAGAAGGAACAAAAACATCTGTGATTATGTGGTGAGTTCCTTCTTGAAAACTGAGAAGAATTCCGACATTCGCACACAACTGAATCTCCCTCCGCTTGTAGAGTATTTTAAGTGTGGGTGGTGCAAGGCCTGTGAACTTACCACGGAAGGCAGGAACTTTGATCACTTGGGTCGTACATACACAGCACACCATCATACCAACTGTAACACTGAGGAGTTATATACACAATAAGGTGTCCCCTGCAATAGGATCTATGTAGGTCAAACAAAGCGAAAGGTTAAGCAACGCATCTTGTAACACTGCAGCCGGATTAGATGTGGGACACAAGGTGCGCCTATGGTGGAGCACTTCCACGAACAAAAACACTCAGTGGAAAGCCTAAGGTGGTGGGTCATTGAGAAAGTGACACGAGACCGGAGAGGAGGAGACATAGGGCCCCATTAGGATGGCGGGCGGATTGCCCCCACCAGGCTGGCGGTAGCCACCGCCAGCCTGGCGGGGGAAATCCGCCCGCCATCCTTCCCTGTATTCCCCCCCGCCATATTAGAATGGCGGGGGGGACCACGGCGGAGCAAAACACCGCCTGCCACTTTTCCGCCCCGGTCGCCTTGCGGCGGAAAACGAGTAACATGCAGGCGGTGTCTGTCAGACACCGCCCGCATTATTACAATGGGCATTTTACAATGCCTTTCCGTGGCGGCATTGCCGCCACGGAAAGGCATGCGGTGTTCACTCTGGGGGCCCCTGTGGGCCCCCAGAGTGAAGGCCAAAGGAGGGTGGCACAGGGGGGGTACCTGCGGTACCCCCCTGCATTTACATAATCAAAGGGGTAGGCACCGCGCGGTGCCTGCTGCTTTGATTATGTAAATGCTGCACAGCATTTTTAGTATTGTAACGGGCGGAGCACAGAGCTCCGCCCAACACAATACTAAAAATACAGGATGTGCCCGCCACAGTGGCGGGCACATCCTAATGCTGCTTGCGGGACCCCCACCCTTAGGGCGGGCGGTCCCCCGCCCGCCATCCTAATGGGGCCCTTAGAGTCTAAACGTAATACCAGGGACTGCAAGTGGATACATGTCCTGGATTCAGTGAGGACTGGTTTAAACGAGGTTGAGGAAACGAATAGGCAAACTAGCCTCCTGACATATATCTGATACATAACTGATTCTTGCTCTTAACCTGCCATGCATAACCTATTTATACTACCCCTGGGTTATGCAACCTTTTTTGTGAACTGCCCCACCATTAAAAGGACATAACCGGGTCTCAGGTAATCAACTTCACCATGGTTTTCCAACAATTCGATTCAGCAAGGGGTCCTGTTTAGAGGGACATGCTCTTAACATACACAACACTGCTGCAGGTCCTGGTTCCTGTGACACTTTGTAATCTTGTGAATGTATATATTAAACCATTCATAGACCACAGTCACACCTTTTTGTATGAACCTTTGACATGCATTTGTCTAACCTTCTTTATCAATGAGGGGGGGAACTGGTGTCAACCACTTTTTTCATTTACGTGCGCAAAATCCCTAATGTTCTTCACAAACTGCACAACCACGAGCAGGTGTTGCACATTTTTCTAGTGAATTGTTTTGTTCCATTTGGGGCGACGTGAGTAGTCATTTGCCACATCGTTGAGCCCTTACACTCTATATGATGCAACAGAGGTTAATGTGGCCACCACGTTTCTAGTCATGGCCGTCAGACCTCTTTTGACCATGTGACACTGTCATGTGATGTAAGCACTGATATATAGAATTTCCAGCCGGGGTTCAAATTATCACGAGCCCTGGTTAAAAATGAGTCTATCAAGAATATGTATTTCTTTGACTTGGGGCTGCAGTAGTAACCAGTACAGTCCCCACAAAAGTGACCTGAGGGTTAACAATGTATACGGCGAAGACATTTCTGAGCCGGCCAATTAATTAGGGTTGAAAAAGCATTGGGCGACACTATAATCCTTTCACCAGGACTGATATCTGGGACAGAATCCATTGTTATTTCTGATCTCACAGATGGACTAACTTCACCTAAATCCGTTGGAGTTATTTTCTGGAACATAGCAGGTCTAAAAAACAAGGTGAACAATATAGTATGGGGGGATTTTATTAAACAATTCGACATATTGTGTCTACAAGAAACTCGGACGATTGAGGAAGTGCACATAAATGGTTTAAAGACGCTACACACTCCGGCAATTCATTTACCACATGGGAGACCTAAGAAGGGAATTGCGTATATGTTTCAAATCTCATCTGGGTTATAAAGACTGACATGATTAAATCAGAAATTTACTATAAAATAGTATCTATTCATATAGACGGCAAATGCACTCTGAATGTTATTAATTTTTATAACAACACCAAAAAAGAACAGCTGGGTGAAATACTGAAAAGACTTAGCCATGATCTCAGCAACCTGAAGGTAAATAGAGATATTGAAATGATTACTATATGGGCAGTGATTTTATTGTTGGGCTATGCCCGCTAGCCGGGTTGGGTTAATGTGGTCTACCAATAGAGGAGGCTGACCATCTGATCCACTTCGTGCATTCTGATAGAGGGGAGATGCTCAACGAGATCTTATTCTCACATGATCTTGACTTTGCTAACCGTCTATGCTCCCCTAGTGTGGACTTTGGTCACACCTTTATAGGTAGGGGCATAGAATCCACAATAGACTTTATAATCGCTCCCAAGCTATATTAAGGGCTACAAAATACATAAAAACGCAATAAGTGATCACTGGCCCCTAAGCGTCAATATCACCTTCCCATCAGTTCTAGAGCGTAAACGCAATAATCAAGTAGTGTGGTCCCAGAATGTAGAACTAGGGAGACAGAATGGATATACACTGTGATGGTCGAGTCAAGACCCACAGGAGTTTAACAAACAAATCGTCAATAAGGCATACAATCCAATATTAAATTGTTTGGACAAATCTAGTTCTCATGAATTGATAGTGAGTTAATTCTCCCAAATAACTACAACTGTCAAAAATGTGTTGCACATGGAAAGTAAGGGCACACCTGACCGTAGGAAGGGGTGGTTCAATTCTAGTTGTACCAAAACATACACAAACTTAAAGGAGGCCCTTCATTTCGACAGTGAGAGACGAGGAGGAAGTTAGAAAATGCAGGAAGCTTTACAATGAGACAAGGAGAGTATGAAAGAAATAAATAAAAGAAAAGCGTGGGATACCCTCTACAAGGCCTCGCTGAGCAAAGATAGCTTCTTGTTCTGGCGGGCTGTGAAGGCACCATTTTTATCACTAAATCAGAATCCCCCATAATAGAAGTTGCAATAGATGAGAAAATGTGGGTAGACTTCTTCTTTCTGTCTATAACCCACAAGGGGAAACAGACTTTAGGAATCGGCCGGAAGGGGGTGCTGCTCCTTTTATACCAATTGATTTTCTGATCACACATAAAGATGTAATAGAGGCAATAAATGCTACTAAGTCTGGCACGGCCCCGGGGCCGGACGGGGTACCAATGGATCTGTCTAAAGCAATTCCGTCATTAAGGTCCGTTGTTAACACAGGTCCTCCAAGCATGCTGCGAAAAAGGTTCATTACCACCTGGTCAGAGTCTATAATCGTGCCAATTTTCAAGAAAGGGGAGAGGGAAAACCCTGCATGTTACCGCCCGATTTCTTTATTAGACTCTTTGATGAAGGTAGCAGGTAGAATAGTTTTAGACCGAATGCAAAAGTGGTCTGATGAAAATAGTATTTTAAGTGATGTGCAGTATTGTTTTAGATCAGGTTTAGGCACAAATGAGCAGGTCTTCAATCTCAGTATACTAATTGGAAAATATACTCAGGCCAAAGCTGGGAGATTTTACCTTGCTTTCGTTGACCTCACAGCCACATTTGACTGTGTTGTCCACAATAAGCTGTGGGCAATTCTGACTGATTTAACGGTAGAACCGGCTCTGGTACAGTTCTCACGACAACTGTATTCAGGGGAAAGTGCCAAGGTGTGGAACTAATGGAGAATGTATTGCGTTGTTTAAAGTGGAAAGGGGAGTAAGGCAAGGTTGCGTTTTGGCTCCATTCCTGTTCACTCTTTATACGAACGCCTTGGAACAGGAATTGTGGCAAATGCTAGGGATCCACCTTATGTCAACAAACGCCCTATAGTCTCCCTTCCCTACACAGACGACGCAGTAGTCTTGGCAAGCACACAGATAGGTTCACAAAATGCAGTCACAACCTATATCAGTTTTATGAATGAACTAGGACTAAAACTGAATCCGATGAAAACTTTTATCAAGTCTTGCGGGCGGGGAAAGTAAAAAAGTAGTAGTATCCTAGTTGGTGGAAACAGAATAGAATCCACCAACACATTTAGGTATCTGGGTGTTCTTTTTAACCGCACTTGTTCCTGGACGCAAACGATAAGGAGCAGGAGCCTTCCTTTTATGAAATCGACAGCGGCTGTAGTCAACATTTGTCAAAAACTTAGTAAAAGGCCCCCCGAAATTCTCATAAAAATTTACAAGGCAAAATGCGTAAGCATAGCCACATGTGGGGCAGGAGTCTGGGGCTTTCAGGACTGTTCACCCATTCAATATGTTGAAATGTGTTCTTAAGATTTATTTTAGCGGTTCCTGCTAACTCTCCTGTATTTAACTGTCATATGGAGTTGGGGTTCCATTCATCTCTGATGTTATTAAGACCAGTGTTACTCTGGCACCAAATCTGGACTTCCGACAGTACAGGCTTAAATAAAGAAATATTGAAGGATTCAATTAATTTGGATCATGAAACTAAAATTACCTGGTTAAAGTATAAAAACAACTATTTATGTGACCTTGGGTGTCCAGAATACTACACTTTACCAGAGACTTTAAACTCCATCTGTCGGAAGGATTTTAAATTACGATAGAGTATTAGCTAATCACATATAGGGATGCAGATAGTCACTGGCACTCTCACCATTTTGCAGATGATCCTTGAATAAGAACTCCTTCCGACTACAGAGGAGTTAATAGATTTAATCTTATGAATTCCAAACCACTAAGGGTGAGTACCCCAAGAGCATGGTGGCTCACACATTGTACATTTTTATTCCACACCATACTAATAGGAATTTCATTTTCCTTTGAATAGGCTATCACACTTCCTTCTTTTGTCCTGAAAAAGACCCTACTTGATGTATCTACAAACACATATATATACAGGGTCGAAACGTTGACGTACAACTATCTCATGTCCTGGCTCACTATAGCAATTAATTTAAGAAATAGGATTAGCTAAAGTGAAAGACCTGAAAAAGATGGAGAATGTATGTTATTGGTCTTGTTTATTGTTTGAATTGGAAAGGTCACCCATTTGCACTATATGTCACCACAGTCGCCCATTGAATTGTCTGTGTATTTGTTATTGTGTTTTCTTTGTCAGGCAGCCCCCATTGGTATTATCTTTTTGTATTAAATTGCTTACACAGTTGTAGAGAAAAATAGAAAAACAGAACAAATAATTTAATAGATATATATTTTTGATAAAAACTTACTGAGATGTGGTACATTTATAAAGGTCTAGTACAAAATCAATTTTGATTGTGAAAGAAATAATCAAGTTCTGAACCAGTAACCCGTGGTACTTACCCAACTGAACCACTTGTGGCTTTGTAACTATTAACCCCGTTTCAGAGGGATACAGGGTGAACCCTTGATCTTAATGGGTCAAACTGTTCCAGGCCCCCCAAGTTATAAGAATGGCATTGGTGGCAGATAGTCGTTTTTAATGCATATTGGATTAAGAAACAACTCCTGTTGTGTTCATATTTAAATTAGGTAACCAATGCCACCATGTGGCAACTGCCATAAGTGCCGATGTTGACAATTAAGTGCTGATGCCGATCATTTTTTATTTACTTCTGGACTAAGGTCAGGAGCAATGACTTTTAATTACAGTGTCACTTGCTGACATCTTTACCAGAGCACCGCACTGTCTCCAATCAGGATTGGCCAGAGTCTGGGGATGACACCTCTCCTCTTTAGCTCTTCTCCAGCGCACATGTGTCAGCTACATATCATGGCTGGTTGCAGGTGGAGGGTGGTTGTAAAATGTACTTAGGTCAACAGTGTTATTTAAAAGAAATATGGCCCTCTCTCTAAGTATGTTTTGTGATGAAGTTTCTTATGCAGATGTGTGGGTGGGGCTCATGACACAGGTGAACAATTATAACTGTGCAGATGTGAGATCATCAAAATACTCTTATAAAGGACATTATCTTTAGTGTTATAACCTTCTCGTGGTCACCAGTAGGCAGTTGTAGTTGCAGCATAATGCAGGGCAGGAGCGAGGGAGAAGGCATGACAATGGACTAGACAAGGCAGGAGGGAGGAGATGAGGTCTGCACATGGAAAACGAAGGGCAGGGGTTCAAGAGCAGCAAGCCGACCATGGAGGCCAGGCGGTACGGGCACTGGAAGCACAACACACTGGTGACTTAAATCTTTCTGCTAAAATGATTAAAGGGTCCAGGATAGAAGTATCTTGAGCCAAAGGAGGTGTTAAAGGAGTATCAGAGGGACCTATGTTGGATATGAAATGTAGTTTTATCATTGTATTTTCCATTTTGGGATTCTACAGATCCCCCTGCGAAGCTCAGCATGGTCCCCCAGTGTAAATTCGCAACAGATTTGCAAATCTGGATGCACTTTGGAAAAAACACGTTTAGACCCACACAGATACTCTCACACCCATTCACAGGCCTAAACAGGGAGTCACACACCCACTCACGGACCTATGTAGGCTTTCACATACCCACTCATAAATCCATGCAGGCATTCTCACTTACAAACCCACATAGGCACTAATCCATGCACTCACAGACCTATGCAGGCATTGACACACCCACTCACAGGCCCATGCAGGCACTCACACACCCATTCACAGACCTACATAGGCACTCACACACCCACCCACAGACCCACTCAGACACTCACAGACCCACTTACAGATCCACACAAACACTCACAGACCAACAGAGACACTCAAACACGAACTCACAGGCCCACACAGATACTCAAACATCCACTCACAGATCCACACAGGCACTCACACACCCACTGAATGACCCCCACAGAAACTCACAGATCTACTCACAGACACTCACACACCTACTGACAGACCCACTCGGATACTTGCACACCCACTCAGACACTCTTACACCCACTCAAAGACCTCCTCAGACACTCTTACACCCACTCATAGACCCACTCACATGCCCACTCACAGACCCACTCAGACACTCACACGCCCACTCACAGACCCACTCAGATACTCACTCACCTACTTTCAGACACACTCAGACACTCTGACACACACTTACATACCTACACAGACATTTATACAGTGACTCATAGACCCACTCAGTTACTCATACACACGCTGACCACCCACTCAGATACCTTCTATACAAGGCCCTCCTCGCTCTCAGTCACCTGCCTCAACTGTGATAGCACTCTGCCCAGACTCCTATTTCAAACCGTAAAGCCCTGTAATGTGTACTGCTTAACGCCAGATTTCTGGTAAAGCACAGTATAGAGTGTGCTACACTTTTAGAGGAACAAGATATAAAATTGGGATTTAACACAGAAGCCTGGACAGACAAAGGCTCAGGCCCTGACCTAGTCAAAGCTACCCCACCTGGGTTCTCCTGCCACACCTTAAAAAGGCCCATAAGAAGAGGTGAGGGGTTGGCAGTAATATATCATAACTCACTGAAGGCTGTCTTTCATATAGCCCCAAATCCAACCTGTGAAGTGCTCTCCTATAGTTTCAGTCTATCTCACCATCATACCTTCAATGGTATCCTATTATATAGACCTACAGGACAAAGAACTACTTTTCTAACTTCAATTGGTAACCTGTTTGAAGAAGGTGTCTATGCCGACTCATTCACTATTCTGGGAGACTTTAACTTCTATCTGGAAACACCTACAGATGCATATACAGTAGCCCTCGTAGACATGATGAAGAGTGCCAACCTAAGACAACAGGTGACAGGCCATGCGCTGGATGAAATCTTTTCAAATCACCCCCAACTCATGTACCTGGATCACTACCTCTTGCCTGGACACGGTGCCCCCTAGGAGCCAGATTGAGACAAGAGCCTGGAACAGAGTTAAGGGATAGAACTAGAAACAACGCTTATCGCTAGTGCATGCCCGATGCCCACAGGTGTGGAGGAGCCACCTCTTGGTATACAAACTGGTTGGAGACAGCCTGCAATAAACTTGCCCCAATAAAAATGTTGTCTCCCAAAAGATCACAACCAACCGCACCCTGGTATACTGAGGAACTTAGGAAACAAAAATGTATTTGTAAATGTTTCTAACAAAACTGGAGGAACAAAGAAGAGGAGAAAGAAGCATACAAACAGAGCCTTGTGACCTACAAACAACTCCCATTAATGCCAAGAAAATGTTCTTTGTAAATCTAATTATTTAGCAAAAAAGTCTGCTGAAGAACTTTTTAATCACTGTCTAGCATGGCCTTCCCCGGTGCAGCTAAAATTCAGTCTAGCCAGGAACTGTGCGAGGACATCGCCCAGTTTTTCCTGAATAAGGTAGAGGTCATCTTCTCAGCCTCAACCTCCCTAGTTCAGCAGACACAGAAACTTGGATTGAGGGAATTAAGCCAGCTTCTGGCTCCTTTGATAAATTTGCACCGCTATCAAAAAGCAATACAAAAAAATGACTTACGTCAGCAAGATCAGGATCACCTTATGATCCTTGTCCAGTTCCGGTGATCAGACTTGCCTCAGGACCCATTGCCCCATCTCTTACCACCTTGTTCAGTGCTATGTTTGAATCAGGGCACTTCCCCAAAGCATGGAAGTTAGGTTCAATACATCCACTGTTAAAGAAATACAATTTTGACCCAGAGGATCCTAACAATGTCCGACCTAACTCGTGTCTTGCAGTGCCGGAAAAATTGATATAGAAATCAATGCATCTGCAGCTCAGTGCCTTTCTATGCAAAAACCATACTCTGGATTCCACTCAATATGGTTTCAGAGAAGGACACAGTACTGAGTCTGCCCTCATAAAATCCCCTGAAGAAATCTGGGAAGCACTAGATCAGAGAGGGAAGTCCGCGTTAATTATGTTGGATCTTTCTGAGGCCTTCGATATGGTCCATCATGATCGTTTGTTGGCATGCAGGGTACAGGGTAAAGCGTGGAGGATAATGAAATTCTTCCTGACCGACAGATCACAAATTGTGTCACTGGCTAAATTCAACTCCAAACCATTTTCCCTGCCATGTGGAGTGCCGCAGGGATCTTCCCTGAGCCCTACACTTTTTCCAGAACAAAGTTTTATTATGGCGTTGATAAATTGCATAACAAGCACAGCACCCCGGAAATCGGAGGAGCTGTGAGCATTAGAATAGTAATCACAGTAAAGCAATTCAATCAACAGTTCAGGAGGAAAAGATGCAACCAAAGCCCCCCTCCCTCCACCCTCCCACTCCCCCAACCCAGAATCCCCCCCACCCCTTGCACAGCGTCTAAACAAATTTCAAATACAGATACAGTAAGAAGCGTACAGTGTGTATGTCTCATGGCCCGGGCCCAGCATCCAAGTGTCCCTCCACAGGCCGATCAGGTGTTGGCGGTTCCAGCCACAGTCCACGATCATCCGCCCATCGCTTCCAAATTTTATAATGTTTCCGGGGGCAGCCCCTAGCTACGAAGATCGGGCGTTCCAGTCCCATGTAGAAGTCCAATCCCCTTTTCCACACTCCCACCAGAAGGGCCCTAGGGTCTTTCCAGGCACGGGCAATGTCTCTCTTGGCAACAATAAGGCCCAACAATAGCAAATGTCATTTATAAATATTCCCCCCTACCTGTTCCATGACATGGAGAAGACCCAACTGTGGTGAGCGGGGGAGCTCCCAGCCCAGCACCTCAGACAGGCAGTCCCACACTCCAGACCAAAACCTCTGCAGCCCAGCACACAACCACACAGTATGGAGAAAGGTGCCTACTTCCCTGCCGCATCTCAAACAATCTGGGGACCCAATAAGCCTGCTTTCCACAACCGTTCCCTTGTGTAGTAGGCCCTGTGGAGGTACTTGAATTGAATGAATAGTAGACGTATCGCAATGGCAGCTCCTCTCGGGGCCTCAAGCGCTTCCCTCCAGTCTTCCTCCTCAAAGGGACCAACATCCCTCTCCCATTTATTCCGTAGGCCATCCAGGGAAGTTGAGCAATGTGTCACCAGTGTTTGATAGATAGATAGTGGATATCTTTTTACTTTCTAACTCTCCCATGAATACTTTGGCCACCAGTGGGCTGAACTCCGGTAAGGAGTCTAGGCCCCTCAGAGTGGGTGTAATGGCGTGCCTAAGCTGTAGGTATCTAAAAAACTGGGTCTGGGGCATATCATATTCCTCGCGTAGTTCCTGGAACGACTTGAGGGTTGTGCCCCAGCCCCGAAACCCCAGCAGGGACACCAATGACGGTAATAGCCCATTTCGCCAGAGAGGAGTCTCCCTTATAAGTTTGTTCCACCACCCCATACGTCGGAGGGCGTTGCGCCATATACGATACACTGTCTGGGTGACTACTGGGAGGCCCCTTCTCCTAGTTGCCGAGTAAAGTATGGTATGCAGCGTATCTGGGTCCATCAGGTGCCCTTCCAGGGCATAGGCCGGGTCGCCTCGGTCCCCATACCACCACTCGTTCAAGATCAGAAGATGGGAGGCCTGGTAATAGGACAGGATATCCGACGTCGCCAGGCCGCCACAGTATGTGGAAAGGAAACATGTGCGTAGCGCTACTCTCGCCACTCCCCCGGACCAAAGTGCTGAATTGACCTGTCTGAACCACTGCGGTTAAATGGGATATGGGTGGTTTTGTAGCTGGTACAACAGGCGAGGGAGGGCCACCATCTTCAATATGGCTGAGCGGCCATACACATTAAGAGGCATGTGGGACCAGGTGGCCATATCTGAACGCACGCGCTCCCACACTGGCACAACGTTGAGCGACCAGGAGACGCCACTCAAATCAGTCAGAAACACACCTAGGTATTGAAGGCCTCCCGTCGCTTCCTGCAGCGTCCCCGCCCAGGGCCCTAGGCCACCGCGCTCTCCCAACACCCACAACACAGATTTACGTTGGTTCAGATGGAGGCCCGACACCTCACCAAATATCCGCATGATGTCCAGGACCCGCGGCCCGATTTGTTCAGGTCTGTAAGGAAGAATAGGACGTCGTCCGCATAAAGTGCAATTCTATCACCGGGTCCCGCCTGCCACTCGACACCCCCCATCTGAGCATCAATTCTCACCATGCTGCCAACGGCTCCATGGCTAGGGCAAATAAGTAGGGCGACAGAGGGCACCCCTGCCTTGTGCCGCGGCCTATAGGGAAGGGGTCGGACACCCGCTCCAGCTACTCTCACGGACGCAGTCAGGTCTGTATACAGTAGATGCAGATATGATAGAAAGCGGGGCCCGAGGTTCAGGCGGGATAGAAGTGAGCAAAGATAGACCCAGCTCACTGAATCAAAAGCTTTATCTATGTCGGCCAGCAAGAGCGCCGCAGGAATCCCCGCTGCTCGGGCCGCTTCCACCACCACCTGGGCGCGTCTGATATTATGCCGCGTTGCTCTATGGGGCATGAAGCCGGCCTGATCGGGATGAACAAGGTCGGTAATGTAAGGGAGAAGACGATTGGCCAGCGCCTTCGCCAAGATTTTCAATTCGGTGTTTAATAGCGATATTGGTCTGTAGGACTCGGGTAGGTCAGGGGGCCTACCGGGCTTGCAAAAAACTACTATCTCCGCATGCCGCCAGTCCCTCGGAAGCCGGCCACTCTCCCTGGCCGCCTCCAGAGCTCTACCGTAGTATGTACCCAACTGGAGGTGGAATTTCTTGAAAAATTCACAGGGGAACCCATTGGGTCCAAGGGCATTGCCCGCGTTTAATTCACCGAGGGCTGTTCCTAGCTCCTCCGCCGACAACGGGAGATCAAGTCGAGCGCGCCCTTCGTCCGAAATTGCTTGTGGCGGGAGGTCAGCGAGAAATTTGTCTACTTCCTCCGCCTGGAGGTGTTCCCAGGGGGGCATATTGGGCAGCGTAATACCATGCAAAACTGGCCACCAGGGCCGCCGGGGCGGTCATGGGCGTACCCTCCTCATCACGGAGGCACGGCAGGGACTGGGGATGGAAGGTGTTCTGGCAGAGTCTGTATAGCATCGAGCTGGATTTATCGTCCCATTGGTAGATTCTACTTTGAGTCGCCAGCCACAGCTGCCGGGCTTCATCTAACTGCAGCGAGGCGTACGACTGCTGCAACAGCAGCAGTTGACCCACGTCCTCCTCACTCCCACCCACATGGCAGCGTTCCTCCTGGGCACGAACCCGGTCCGCAGCTGTCACAATATCTGCCCTGCGCGCCTTACGGGCAGCCGCACACCAAGCAATGTCTACCCCTCGAAGTGTAGGCTTCAGGGCTTCCGAGAGAGTCATGGCATCTGTGTCAGGGTTATCATTCTCATTCCAGTAGTATGCAATACTCTCATGTGTGTTTGGTAGGGTTCCTGCTGCAAATGCCACGTGGAGAGAGGCCATCGGAACGGCTGTCGTCGCTTGTCTAAGAGTAGGTCCATCGCTACCGGGGAGTGGTCCGACAGACCTCGGGGCAATATAGATGTGGAACCTACCCTCCCGACCCAGGCGTGGGGGACAAATAGGTAGTCGATCCTGGAGAAGGACTTATGCACCGCTGAGAAATAGGTGTACTCACAACTTTGGGCGTGCTGGTGGCGCCACACGTCTACCCATCCCATTCCTCTCACCATGCTGTTCAGTTTAGTGGGTGTGTCCGGGGGCAACTCGCCTCCTAGCCTGTGTCTATCCATCCGCACATTCATCACATCGTTCCAGTCACCACCAAGCACTGCCATAACATCTGGCATCCCGGCCCACACTCTGAACAGTTTTTCGATAAGGGCTCCCTGCAGCGGAGGCGGGGCATACACACTCCCAAAAACTACTGGTTCAGTGCCTATCTTACCCTGGATGAACACATATCTACCTTGTGTGTCGAGCCATTGAGTTTCATGAACGTAGGACAGCCTACGGTGCACCAAGACGGCCACTCCTCGAGAACCCCTCGCAAATCCGGCATGGTACACTTGCTGAAAGCCATACCGCTGCAGGCTAAGGGTCTTAGTACCCATGAGGTGAGTCTCCTGCAGCAATAATACATTTGCCCCATCTCTCTTCCCCTGCCTGAGGATCGCCCCTCTCTTAATCCTGTCTAACATCCCCCTCACATTCCAGCTCACAACACACAGCGAAGTCCTCTGCAGGCCTGGTTCAGGGGTATTAACCGCCATCTACGGGCAGAAAAATGAACATTCTGAGCACACGAGACCACACACACACACCTCGCCTCAATAGTACATGAGAGAACACTGTGCAATTCAACGCCTCCCGCCACCTCATGCCCCTCTTCCGCAAACCCACAACAAGCCCCCCAACCCCCCCTCCCAAGTCCCACCGACAACGGCCCCACTCCCCCCCACCCCATACCTCAAAAACGTTGAAGTATCTGTCACGGTATAGGTCAACTCCGGCCCCCAACGGGAGGCCAGAGATCCGCTATTCCAATGGATCCCCATGAACTTCCAACTTCGTTCCCTCTCAAACCCCCCCAACAAAACTCCTCTAAAATGAGGGGTTACCGCCTCATAGTCCAACCCCCCCACCCAACCCGCACCCCGCAACTGTAAATCCACAAGTAGTTGCCAGTGTTAGTGTTACCATAAGCGTAGACCATCTCCATGCAGGCCTGCAATCACCACTACGCGGCCTGCACCACAATCGGCAAATCAAATAGTCACCCCTCGCCACTTTACTCCTCATGGATCCACCATCGGAGAGTCTGGGGGCTTAGTCTCTTCTGCAGTCCCCTTCTTGGCTGGGGAATGTTTGGTGGAGCGTGATCTCCAGTTGCTTCTGCTGCGTGAGCACCGGGGCGTCCGCGGCGGCGCCGCCGAAGAGGATGAGTCCGAGTCTCTAGCCGGCGGCGTGTGAGGTCGAATACGTACAGTTTCATCCGTCCAAGTAAAGGCTTCTTCAGGGGAATTAAAGAAGAGCGTGCGGGATTGAAAGATCACTCGTAGCCGAGTCGGGTAAAGCAGAGCGTATTGGATCTTGAGGCCCCGCAGGCGGGCTTTGGCGGCCACGAAGGACTGCCACTGTTGCTGCACCAACCGTGTGTAGTCTGGGAAGATCATGATCCGCTGGTTATTCCACAGGAGGGGCTCTTTCAGCCGGGCCTGCTTCAGGATCGTGTCCCGATCGGGATAGTTGAGCAGCTTGGCTATCACCGGCCGCGGTCGTTCACCAACTGGTGGCTTCTGAGCAAGCGCCCTATGAGCCCGCTCGATGGTGAAGCAGCGGGAGAGGGACTCCGGCAGGACCCAGCCCTCCAACCACTCAGTAAGAAAGGCTTCCATGTTTCTCTTCTCACAGTCCTGCGGAAAGCCGACAAAGCGCAGGTTGTTGCGTTGAGTACGTCCTTTGGTATCCTCAGCTCTGAGAGCTAGGCCCTTTTGTATGCCCTCCATATTGGCCACTCTTTTCTTCAAGGCCGCCATTTCACCCTCCACTCCAGTAATCCGGGTTTCAGCTTCTGTGATACGGGCCACTGCGTTACGCAGATCTTGTCGCAGCAGGGTCACATCGGCACCAACGGCCCCAATTTTAGCGTCTAATGTATCTCGGGACTGGGTGATTGCCGCCAGGAGAGCGGCGTTGTCCAGCCCAGCGGTCTGTTGGCCTCCCGAAGCTCCGGAGTTTCCACTTGGGCCTGTGAATTTGTCGATTGTTCCTTATTTCGAGGTTCCACCACCGCTCCCGCCTCTGGTCATGGTGGACGATAGGGAGGGTAGTCGTCGGGACACCCCCGCAGCCCCTCCACGGGCCCCAACAATAGGCAGCAGGGGGTCCGGGCAACGGCCGCCTATCACGGCCTCAGAATCTGTCCGTGGCGCCTCTCCGCCGGACTCACCAGGATATCCTCCGACCGGTTGGATCTGGGGTAGTGTAGCAGGGGTTCCGTGGGTAGGAGGAGGCAGGCCACCACTGGTACACCAAGTTCCCCTAGGCCGTCGCCGCTCAGCCTCGTGTCTTGCAAGATGGCCACCTCAGGGGCTCAACTCCAGGCGCCCGCCACTGCCACCCACCGCCAGGTGAGGCCTATGCGTGAATCCGCTGCCCACCGCCTGTTTCGGCCGCTAGTGTGTCGGGCCTCACTGAAAGGGCACCGAGGAACTCCACCCGCCTCAAGTTCAGCGCACTCACTCTTCGACCTAGGACCCAAATGCCTCAATACACGACTGTCCTTCTACACACCCGCCCGACAACTACGATCATCCAATCAAGCCCTCGCCGCAATCCCGTGCATCCATAGATCCACCATGGGAGGAAGATCCTTCTCCTACTTAGCGGCCAAAACGTGGAATTCTCTCCCCACTTACCTCCGCCTTACACAGAACCACCTCTCCTTCAGAAAACAGCTAAAAACCTGGCTCTTCGATAAGTAATGCACCCACCCTCCCTCAAGCGCCTTGAGACCCTCTGGGTGAGTAGTGCGCTATACAAATTCTAGAACTTGAACTTGAACTTGAACTTCGATATCAAGGGCCTCCGCGGTCCGATCCGACCGCTGGATCTCTACAGTTCTCCCTTCACTCTGCAGCTCCTCACATCCCCACCGCAGAGGACTCTCTGCTTGGCATCCGGCCTTTTTCAGGGCCCTCACCCCAGCCCCCGGGCAGCCAGCCGATGTCGTGTTAGCAGCAAGCGGGCCCCCTCAGCGTAGCACACCCTCCGGCACAGGGTATCAACAGCTGGCACCCTCCAGCAGCCACGCCTTGGGAGGGGTCGCGCCGCCGCGCAGCCCTGCTCTGCCGTCCGCCGTCTGATGGCGCCCACCTCGGGCGCTCTCGAAATCGAGGTCCCGGCTTCACCTCGCGGTACAGGTCGCTCCGCCTCCGGGGCCAATTGCATCCGCGCCAAGTCACTGGTACAGCTGAAAGTCTTGCCACACCCGCTGGACACCTTCCGCCACTCTTCCATGTCGCGGGAGGGGCACTGGCGAGGGGGGAAGGCAGAATAAATGCTCGGTTGATGGAACGGCAGGACGGAGCTACACTAGGCTACGTCCGCCATGTTCGCCGCCTTGGCCACGCCCCCGAGCCCTACACTTTTTAATGTTTATGTTTAATCTCCAGCCTGATTAGTGCCTTTGGCTTTTGCCTCATCTCGTATGCAGGTGACACGCAAATTGTTGTGTCTCTGCTACCAGGACAGGAATCTGGAAAAGGTAAAAGGTTCCATGATTGTATGGAAGCAGTCGGGACATGGATAGCACAGAACTGCCCAAAGCTAAATTCGGGCAAAACTGAGGTCATCCTGTTTGGAAACAATGCCAACTTTTGGACCCCTAACTGGTGGCCAGAAAAACTGTGCGCCCTTCCCAACTCACCAGGAAGGTAAAAAACCTGAGAGTCATTGTTGATGACAAGCTTAACTTTGGTGAACAAGTTAATGCTGTTGCATCAGTCACCTGGTCTTTCTGCCAGCTGACAGTCAGCGGACAGTTGTTACAGCACTGATCCTATCAAGGCTGGACTACCGTATGGCCTTTACCCAAACATACAGGAACGCTTTTCGAACAAACTCCAACTGTTGCAAAACGCAGCAGCTAGATTGCTCACCGGCTCATCTAAATTCGCTCCAATCACCAAGGAAATTAAACGTCTTTACTGGTTGCCAATATGGAAACGGGTGCGTTATAAATCCGTATGCACCATTTTCAAGGCCCTGCAAGGAACAGGACCAGACTATCTGCAACGGCAGTTCTAATGGTACATGCTCAAAATAACTCTTCGCTCTTTAGGAGCTAAACTGGTAACGGTACCCCCAACTAAAAGAGCCACGTGGGGAGGGAAAAGCTTTATTGCATGCGCTGCAAAGGCCTGGAATGATCTTCCCTTCCATCTCAGAAATACCACTGATCTTCTGTCTTTCAGGAAGGGACTAAAAAACTGGCTTTTCAACATAGTAGCTAGTGCCAGGAAACTCCTCTGTTAACTGCTACACTCTATACATGCATATAACATAACATAACTCACACACCCACTCACAGACCCACACAGGCACTCACACACCCACTCAAAGACCCCCACAGAAACTCACACATCCACTCACAGACCCAAGTAGACACACACACACACACTCACAGACCTCCTCAGATGTTCAAACTCACTGACAGACCCACTCAAATACTCACACTCCCATTCAGATACTCACACACCCACTCAAAGACCTACTCACTCACACACTCATTCACAGGTCTACTCAGACACTCACAGACCCACTCTCAGACCCACTCAGACACTCTCACACACTTACAGACTCACACAGACATTTACACACTAACTCACAGACCCACTCAGATACTCACACATCCACTCACAAACCCACACAGACAGACATCCGCTCACATACCTGAGAGACACTTACACACCCACTCCTAGACCACACAAACAACCATGTACACACCCATACAGCCACTTACATACCCATTCACAGACCCACACAGCCACTTACATACCCACTCACATACCCATACAGCAAAACACTGTCACACCCACTCACACACCCATACAGCCACACACACCACACTCAGAGACCTATTCAGCCACTTACATACCCACTCTTATACCCACCTAATACACACTCACACATCCACTTACATGCCCATACAGCCACTCACACACCCAGTCAGAGACCAAAAAACACTCACACACACCCTCAAACACCCTTAAGACACTCACACACCCAGTCAGATATGCAGAAACCACTCACACGCCTATGTATACACTCATACAACCATTCACATACCCACAAACCCACTCACACTCACACCCACTCCTCAACCCATACAGCACTCACACACCCACTTACAGACCTATACAGTCACTCACATGCCTACGTACACACTCATACAACCACTCACACACCTGTAAAACCAATAACACACCCACTCACCAACCCATACAGCCACTCACACACCCATTTACAAACCCACACAGCCACTCACACAGACACTCACAGACCCATACAACCACTCACACACCCACTGAGTGACCCAAAAAATCACTCACACACCATCAAAACTACTCACACACCCACTCATGTACCCATACAGACACTCACACACCACGCACAGACCCATACAGCCAATGACACACCAAGTCACCAACCCATACAGCTACTCAGACACCCACTCACAGACCCATACAGCAACTCACACATACACTTAGAGACCCATACATCCACTCACGCACCCACTCACAGACACATACAGCCATTCACACACCCGTACAGCCACTCACACATCCACTCACTGACCTATATAGTCACTCATACACCCACTCTTGAAAAGTTACAGGTTACAGTTAGGAAATAAAATTTTAAAAACATTGTAAATTCACACAAAAAACAAAGGCTACAGGGATATTATAGTTAGGAAATGACATTATAAAACCGTAGAAATTAACTGAAATAAAAAAGGTTACAGGGATTTCATAGTTAGGAAATAGCATTAAAAAACCTTATAAATTCACTGAACAAAACCAAAGGTGACTAGGACGTTATAGTTAGGCTCGAATTGTACATGAGAGGTTGTATGGAGGTATGAGTTGGTGTGTGAGTTGTTTTGTGGATGGCAGCATCAGTGATGCCATTTGAGATGTCATCAGTGATGTCACTGACCATGTCAAGAGTGATGTAATATGTAAGGTAATAAGCAGTGCATTGTTGGGGCGTAAGTTATAGTTAGCTCAAGTAACTATAACTTCTGAATTTCTATGGTTTTATGCATGTACAATCTGAACCTAACTGTAACGTTCCTATATCCTTTGATTTTTTCAGTAGATAGATAGATAGATAGATAGATAGATAGATAGATAGATAGATAGATAGATAGATAGATAGATAGATAGATAGATAGATAGATAGATTGCCATTTGGTTTCATATCCCTGGATTAGCACTGGTTCTGGGTGAATTTTAAGTTACACATTTTTGGGAATTTTGCATTAAGTGAAATCTCCACAATTTCGCCACTACACAATGTTGCATAATTAAGCCGCCGTAATTGAAACAATTTTAGTACGGAAACAGTGCAGACAATCAAAACTCAGCAGCTACTGATCACAGCAGTTGTGCTACTCATGATATTCTTTTAGCGTCAAAATGTGTGCTTGCACCAAAAATTGTCATCAGGATGTGCAAAAATATAGTGCTAAATGATGGATTACTATTTCGAGTAAGTATTCATACTTTTGCTGAATTTTTCCAAAATTTCACCATGTTATGCTAAATCAAATTACATGAATTTATCCCACCCCTAATTAGAACATCCTATACAAGGTTGAAAAAGTCATATGCTTCCATAATTACATCACACACACAATTGATGCTAAGTTACCAATTAGGGTTAGCATCTTAATTCAGTCCTAGTTTTTTAGCCAGTCACACTCCCCATGTTTTAACCTGTACATCCAAAGTTGTAATGAAAAAAGGTGAAACTACCAGACTTGACTTGTCTATGATGACAAATATATGAGTGTGGATGCAGTACAGGGTCACAGGCAAGAATCTTGGAGCCTCATGTACTAAGAATTCATTTGGTAAACGTGGTTACAATTTGTGTGCCGACTTTAACTGAATCTATTGGCCTTTTGCCAACCGACCTATGTAGTAATAGGTCGGTTAACAATATTCTGAATATTAGTGGGTCGCAATTCGACCTACCTCATGAGTATTAATGGGGTATATCTCAAATTGCATCCCACTATGATTGACTGCTTTCACAGGGTTGATGGCCTTCTGTGATTGTTTTTATATAAAACAACCTTCCTTAATGGAAAACAGGATCTGCTTAAAAAAAATAAGGCTTTGCAAACTTTTTTAAAGTGTAGGCAGTGTTCCGTGCGACCACTGCTCACACTTAAAAATTGTAGTTATCATTCACATAGGGAAAGGGGTCCAGTTATCACTACCTCTGTGTAGTAAAATAGTAATTTTTGTTGCGACTGGATTTCAGTCACAAAACATTAATACATAGCATAAGAAACCGGTCTTTGGAAGAGACACCCCTTCCAACAAGCATTTGCAATGGAATAGGTCTCTCATTTGCGAGAGTTTAACCTATTGGCATTGTAAATGACAAAAGCCTTTTATTTATCTGTTTTGAAAATTAACACATAAATAAAAGGTATTGTCATTTAGAATGCCAATAGCTAAAACTCTTGGTAATTCAAGACCTATTGCATTTCAAAGAAGCGGCCACCATTGTCTAGGCTGCTCGGAAAGTGAAAGCATGTATGGCGCACTGAATGTTGCAGGAAAGCATGTCTTGCCTGCAGTAGGAGAAACTCATTAAAGAAAAGATTGCGTACAGACTAAATAAGCCATACAGTGTAACAACAGAAGTAAAATGGTCAGACCTCATGGGAGGTTACCAATTAAGACAAGGCGGTACTAAGAAGGGACCAACAAGCCTATTAACAAATCAGAAGTCAGCATTTACAAAGGACAATGACACAAGCCAATGACAAATATGGGCCGAGAGTGGGCAGAGCTTCAAGTCCATACTCGAATGCAGCATGTCCCGCAGAGCAGCGCAGGCGCTGCCCAGCCTCAACCTAGAAAAAAACCCAACTAGATTTGGTTTCCTAAGCCCATTTAACGATCTGGAAGATCTTTTCTGAATCATTAATGGGCTTAGTACATTTGAATTAGGGTTTAGGCTTTGCAAACCCTCTGATTTAAAGAGGACATATAAGAAAAGCCTGCAGGTTCAGTGAGAGGAGAAATTTGAACGTGTTTATTACACTCGTCCTAGCACTGTGTTCCAGCAGATGGCCTTCAATTTTGGAGCTCGCAGATTGCTTATTTTTCTGTGACACAACTTCATAAAAGAGGGGGAAAGACTGCAGTGGCCTGGCTTGTCTGTGGCGCATCCTCTTTTTGGAGACTAGAGCCAGATCCTTGGCCCCAGGCTCGCTAGAGTTTACCTGGTTCCCCCATCTGAAGTAGAAAGGAGCAATGGAGATCTTCTTGGTTGACCTACAGATAGATTGACTGCTGATGACAGAACAGTTTTTCCCAGTTACATGGGGTTGGGTTGTAGGAAATATTTATTTGAAGCATTATATAGCATGGCCCACGTCAAAACACTGATGGGGCAATTTACACTGGAGTAGAGAGCATCAAAATGTGCACAAACAGGCAAATTGTGTAAAAACATAAAAAGGGGAAAAATGTACTGCTTCATTTTGACACTGATCCGAAAGTATTACTTGTCGCAGCGAATCGGATCAACATCAGTGCAGCCAAAATTCCTGTATGCAAAAATGTTAATGTTCAAAATAGATATTAGGTTCTGCATGAGGCTGACCGAACGAATGAGGAGAAGTGATGAAGTGGGTTATAAGAGCCCTGATTCGGGAAGCTTGCTTGCACATAAAAGGGATGGGGGTACAAAGATATTTTGGCATTTGGGTGGGAGCTCTTTCATTTCTCTCTTGAACATAATATATGACCAGTGCTTCCGCTGGTCAGGGGCACTGTCATTCCAGATTTTTTGGTACTGCCCCAAGAATGACTCATGCAGAGTGTTTTGCTTTCTGAATGTTGGGATTTCAAGCACCAGCCCTTCTTTTCTGTAGTTTCAGTTTTCCCCTAGCTTTGAGGGCAGACTAGCAGGGCACGGACAGGAAAGATCTTGTGACGTGAAATTGGGAATGTAGGGCCACATGCATCAAGGAAAAAAACGGTTGCAAACAGGCTGATTCTGCCCCTTTGCAAACGTCATTTTTGCATTTCGATGCATCATCCCAAATGCCAAAAATCGCAATTTAAGGAATCGGAAAACTTGCGATTCCTTAAATTGCAATATCATTTAAGGATTCGCAAATTGCGATTCCTTAACTGCAAAGCATTAACTAGTAATATTTAGCAATTTTGCAAATAGGAATCGCAAATTACTGTCAATCACAAGTTGATGGTAATTTGTAATTTCTTTGAAAAAGTGCATTTTTCAAAGTCCCATGTTAAACACACACATAGGCATGTGTGTACGCAACATGTGGATACATTGAAATTTCAGGGGAGCAACAGGGTGTCCTTTTGGCACCCTTGCACCCTTGAAATTGCATGCGCAGTTTGTGACTACTTATTGGGTACTCGCAAATTGCGCATGCAATTCCCATTCATTTCTATGAGCTTTTAGGAATGAATGGGAAGCACTTCCTTAATTGTGATTCAAAATTTGCAAGTCGCCCTCACACTCCCGTATTGATTACATATTCCTTACTCAACATGCATTCCAGTTTATGACTAATTCAGAAATTGGCTCTATTCTTATTTCTGATCACGCTCCTATTATTCTGGATATGAATTTTCCCTCCCCTATCTCCACTTTCAAACGCTGGCGTTTCAATAAAAACATCCTTTTAGACCCTTTATTGTTGAGCATCTAACTTTGTTTATGACGGAATTTTTCCACACTAATCTTCACTCCGTCTCTGAATTCTACTTTGTATGGGATGCTTTTAAAGCCACTGCTAGAGGTTGTATTATTGATTTTGTGGTTCTCTCAAAAAGAAGAAAGCCGTCGCCCAATCTACCCGCTTTCTGACACAAATTAAACATTTGGAGCACTTATATTTTACTACTTATTCCCCTGATACGCTGTCTTCTCTTATTCAAGCCAAAATGCAGTTTAATAAACATTCATGGGACTCCGCCTCTAATACTCTTCTTAAATTAAACGCAAAAATATATGGTGGTCGCAATAAGGCGGGGAAATCGCTTGCCAATTATCTTAAAATTAAAAAGCAGAAGACCAATATTATTTCTATTAAGGATTCTCAAGGTGTCTCTCATTCTTTGGATGCTAAAATTCTTGAATGTTTTGTTGATTATTATTCTAATCTTTATACTCCAGAGTCCACTCTGTCTCCAACACAGATTGATTCCTTTTTCCAATCCATACCTAAATCCTCTTCAGATGTTGTTGATCTCTTCTCTTTAGACGCCCCTATATCTGATACGGAAATTCTTAAGGCCATTACTCTTTTACCCAAGGATAAAACGCCTGGTCCTGATGGTTTTACTGTACGTTTTTATTTGCATTTTAAATCTATTCTCATACCACACCTACTTTCCTTAATCAACTCCTTTCTTACTAAAGGCGAGTCACAAGGTTCATTTACTCAGACCATGCTTTGTCTCCTTCCTAAAAAAGACAAAGACCCCACTCTATGTAAAAATTACCGGCCTATCTCCTTTATAAATACTGATTGCAAAATGTATGCAAAAGTATTAGCCTTGCGGATTAATCAAATCATCCCTGATCTCACAAACATATATCAATCTGGCTTTGTTAAAGGACGCTCCATTACGGATAACTCAAGAACTCTTCTCAATATCATTAATCTCGCTTCTAAAATGAAAACCCCTATTGCGGCCATTACATTGGATGCCGAGAAGGCTTTTGATCGTGTTAATTGGGACTTTATGTTCGGGGCCTTAAGATGGCACGGTTTTAGTCCTCATATCTTCCGTTACATTCATTTACTATATTCTGCTCCCTCTACTTCCATTTGGGTCAATGGTGCACAATCCAATTATTTTTCTCTTCATAGAGGATCCCGGCAAGGTTGTCCTCTTTCACCCCTTTTATTTGTCCTTGCTTTAGAACCATTCTTAGAAACAATTCGTCGATCCTCTTCCTATTCTGGTTTTCTTTATAAGAATGTTGAGATTAAATATACAGCTTATGCAGATGATATTATGCTATATGTTTCCAATCCATCCACCTCATTACCTGCCCTCTTTTCCCTGTTACAGGCCTATTCCCTAGTCTCAGGTTATAAATTGAACGTTGGATAATCTGAAGTTCTACCTCTTAATAATTGTTGTCTCTCTCATCAGTTTCATGGCTCTGGTTTTGAATGGACCCTTACTCACATTAAATGTTTTGGTGTTCTTTATGTTAACACTATCAGGGAAACCATCAGACTTAATCATAAAGATGTTCTTAACAAACTTACTTCTCTTATTAATGGTTGGTCTCCCCTCTTTTTATCTTGGTGGGGTCGTCTCGCAACAGTAAAAATGATGCTACTTCCAATTGTTAATTTTTTGTCTTTCAATGCTCCCTATCTCTCTTCCACTTTACTTTTTCAAATCTATAAACCGTCTGCTAACTAAATTCTTATGGAATAATCTTAAGGCTCGTTTATCTCTCTCTCGTTTGCAACAGCCCAAAAACCTAGGTGGTGTAAACTTCCCCAATATATCCCGCTTTCACTCCGCTTGCGCTCTTAAACAGATTTGGTCTTTTTTGGATGATTCCGTTTCTCTCCCCATAACTGCTTGGAACTCATTTGAACTTGAACATATTGCTCCCTTTTCTTTCCTTACTGCCACTCGTCTCTCTCATCCACCAGCACGTTTTCTTGCCCCTACTCTCAAACACTCTAAGACACTCTCTTTATCTCTTTACTGCTCATTTTTATCGCAAGCTGAATTACACTCTCTTACTCCTATTTGGTATATTAAATCCCTTAGACTCAATAACAAAGCGCTATTCTGGAAGGAGTGGATCGATAAAGGCATTATCAATTATACTCAAATATTTAAAGACAATACCCTTCTCACTTTTCCTCAGCTCTGTGATACTTTTCGTATCTCTAATGCACATTCCCCTCAATATTCTGCTCTTACACTTCCTCTCACTGATTTTATTTCTCAGCAATCCTCATTACCTACATCTTCCCCTACTTCTCTTTCTTTACCAAACTTTTCACTTCCCCTCAAAGCAGCTGTTATTTATAAGACACTTTTTTTCTCAAACGATACGAGAACAAAAACTAAACTACAATTACTCTGAGAGCGAGACCTAGCTCTGGAATTTTCATTTCAGTCATGTGATGCTATTTGGTCTAAAATACATACTGTATCCCGTTCCGCCAGTACCACACAGACATGTTATTTTTTCTATAATAGAATCTTTTTTACACCTCAAGACTTATGCAGATTCAAATTACTTGAGATTCCAAATTGTTGGTCCTGTTCTCATAATACTGCTGATCTTATGCATATGTTTTTTCATTGTCCTCTTGTTCACTCTTTTTGGTTGAAAGTTTGGTCGCAATTGAACAAAATCCTGAATACAACTTTTCCTTTTGAAATTGTACACATTTTCTTAGGTGGTTCTTCATCTATTTGGAATATTCATTGTGATTCTCGCAAGTTCGTAGACCTTGCCTTGGCAATTGCTTTTCAAGTCATTACCACCAATTGGAAAGATGCTTCTAAAATCTCATACATTGCTTGGTGGAACTTGCTCTGTCATCATCACAGACTTGCCTTTGCTACCACAACCACTCTGTTAATCAAAAGGGACTTAATATGGTTGCCACTAACTGATTTTCTTTCTAAACATGTTTGAAGTTTTCTTGCTATGTGATGCACCTTTTACTCTTTTATTTATCTTCCTAAATATTTTTTTTGTCTTATTATATTGTATTCTCATTCAAATGTATCAGCTATTTTGTTAGGCTATTCTCATCCTTTCTTCTCTTTCTTTTTCTCTTTTCCCCTTCTTTTCTTTTCTTTCTCTCCTTTTCTCCTTTTCTTCCTCTTTTCTCATTCTCTTCCCCCTTAAATAAAAATGTTTAAAGCTTTTTCCCTTAGTAATGTTTCTATGCCCCCCCTTGGGGACATTTTTTTCATTCATATTTTATTAATCATATTTGAACCCTATTATTTTTGTATTTTCTGTATTTGTGTTTACGTTGCTTATTTATTTCAGTAAAGCTTTTTAAACTTAAAAAATAAATTGCAAGTCGCAATTAAAGAATGTGTAGGAATCACAAATTATTTTGCGATTCCTAAATGCATAGGCAATAGCGATTCTTTTATTGAGATTCCTTAAAAATCTCAATTAAAGAATCGCTATTGACTATTTTGATGCATGTGCACCATTATGTTTTATCTTGAGGGACAACAGTGTGAATGATTGTCTCAATGCATGCTCATGTGAAATGATTCAGGTTTTGTTCAGAGGGCCTGAGTATGACCCTCCCAAATGGATCCCCCAATTCTAGATGTTGGATAGCTGTTCAAGACAGCCTCACTGTGGTCAAGTATTGTATAATCAAACTGAAGTCTCTGTTTTTCAGCATTGTCCAAGGAATTTGGGGCCCGATGTAGGTGTCAAAATACCGCTCGGAAACGGCCGAAAATATCGATTTTCGGCCGTTTCCGACCGGTATTTTGACATTGGTCCGTAGGGCATTGAAAATCCTACAGATTCGGTAATTTTACCGAATCGGTAATTTTACTGAATCGGTAAAATTACCGATTCTGTAAAATTACAGAATCGGTAAATTTTACAGATTCTACAAATTTAGCGATCGGTAAAATTACCGAATCTGTATTTTCCTATGTAGGTAGCACTTCTAACAGTGCTACAGGGCCTTTAGAATTCGTTATTTACCATGTAATACAATTGCATGGTAAATAACGAATTCTTGTGTACATGCACATCTGTGCATGTACACCTGTGCCATGTGACACACATACATGCCCTTAGGACATGTATGTGTGCCACATGGCACACAAGCCAGAAACAGGGGTGTAACAGGGTGTCAAAGTGACACCCTGTCCCCCTTGGCAATTCGGTATTTTTACCGATTCGGTAAATACCGAATCGGTATTTGCTATTGAATCCTATGGGCTTCATGGCCCATAGGATTCAATAGCAAATACCGATTCAGTATTTACCGAATCGGTAAATACCGAATCTTAACGATTCAGTAAAAAATACCGAATTATTACCTACATCAGATTTACCAATTCTAAAATACCGAATCGGTAAAATTCGGTATTTTAGAATCGGTAAATCTAATTTACCTACATCTAGCCCCTTGTTGTTCCTTCCTCACAGGGAGGCAGCGGGCGGCCAACGCACGGAAGTGCCCTTCTCTACAGAGACAGGTGAGTTAAACACAGTTTAGGTAGTTAAACACTCTTCGCTGACCTGTGCAATGACCTACAAGTCAAAGCTCGAATTCATGCAAGGCCAAACTAGAATTTCATCCTTTCGACATGGATAGCCTGCGTGCCTTTATAATAAGCAGTTGTAGCACTGGTTATATGCAGCTCTTAGGAATGGCAGAAGGATGGCACGAAACTCTGTATTCAACATAGTCACTATTGCAACAAATGAGACCTAATGAATACCAACGGCCGTAGTAGGGTAGAGCCACAGTCCCTGTCACTCGTCACGCACTCAGTTCAACCCAGCATAGAAAACGGAGGGAGGGCCACCTGTCTCCTGTAGAATGGATAATCTCGAGGTGAAAAAAACGTATTATTTCAGTGTACTGTAACTTCAAGGGGCAACTTTTTAAATACAACTTGTAATTAAACGGACTCTAGCCCGGAACTGAACGGCAGGGGATTTCACAGTATAGAAGCATAGATAAGAACTTCAAGAAGCCCACGATGAAGTGAAAAAAATCAATGTCACAGATTAAAAAATGAAAAGAAATGGCGACGCGGTACACTGGGCAACTAACTCTAACCGCTGCTCCTCTGTTCACTCAGCCAAACATCATCCCGCCTCCAGGGGGCAGCGCGGCGTTGCCCCGGCTCAGAACAGCGCGCGCGCCCTGGCTGCCGCTCTCATTAGCCCGTGTCCCTGTGACTGGGCTTTCAGGGCCTCATATATTTCATCTCTCTGATTTATGGTGCGCCGCTAGGCACTGGGATTGGAACAGGTGCGATTCACTTAACAGGTTCCAGAAATGGCTTTGAAAATATTAATAACAGTATAGATTGAAACTGGTGGAATTCTAATATTGCACAAACTAAGCCCTGAGGGCTGTTGAACCTCAAATACTAATACACCTTATGGAATTCTTGTCACCAGAAAATTATTTTCATATATTTGTTACCTATTATTTCACCACTCGTCGCGCTCTTTTCATGCTTTCATTTCTGCATCTTTCCTGGCGGTTTTATAAACTTCACCTTCTGTCTCTCTATGGTTCACTAATTGTCTTTCTTGCATCCTTTCTTTTCTTCTTTCTATTTTACTGATTGATTTAAGTCTTAATTTTAGTTTGTTTTATACGTACGTCTCTTCAATGTCTTTCAGTATATCCTCTTTTTCTCTTTCTTTTGCCTTTTGGCGTTTTCTTTTTCTCCCTTTCTTTCACATTTGTTTCCTTCTTTTCTAGTTCTATCGTTCTCTGTTTCATTCTTTCTTTTTCATTTTCTGCTGTTCTTTTTTCTTCTGTATTTAGTTTTGAGCTACAACAGCATTGTTTGAACGCAACTGAAGAAAACAAAAGTACAAAGCTCTTTGTAAATATTGTGCTGCACAATTGTTTTTACCGTTAAGTCAGTCAGTCAAAATTAACTTTATTTGGTTTGTCACAACCATAAAGTATACAAATACAAATTACAAACTAGTAAAAAAAGGATTAAAATCCATTTTCTTAAAATATTTTTAGTTCTAAAAAATAACACATTGTTTTCCTGTCCCCAGTCTTAAACTAGTTCGATCTTTGAAAGAAGAGTCTCTACTTTCATCATAAATTTTACACCACGGCATATCAAAATGTTCGAGCCCGCACCCATCCAGCTAGTAACAGTTTTTACTGTTCATGCAATGAAGTGCTGTATGTTTTCACACATTTTACTTTTCAACTTTTACTTTTCAACTTTTAATAAATCTAGACCTGTATCTAAGTTTTCATGGAGTCTCGATGATCCAATCAAGATTCAGGGTAATGATCAATCCGATTAACTATCAAAGGGACAATCAGTGGATACCAAGCACTCTTTCTTCACGTAAAGCCACACTCAATGGCACTAGGAAACCAGGAAAATATTTTTTTAATTTTGATTTATTTAAAGAGTTCTATATATCGTTGGCAAGCCCTGAGGGTATCAGAGCTCTTTACTACATTGTCAAGGCATTATAAGTCAATAACATGACAGTATAATTATAGTTTCAAGTGTGGAAACATTCTATAGTCCTTGAGAGAAACATACATAGAACGAGGTAGAGTTTTCTGAATGAGATAGCTGTTATTTCCCGGAAGCTTAAGGTGTCTATTAAGGAGGAAATATTTTAATTGTCTCTTGAAGCTCACAAAGGAGAGGTTATTTCTGTTATTTGTTGGGGAGAGTTCCAGATTTTGGCAACATTGCCTGAGAAAGCGCAAGAGAGGGGTTTATGTTTTTTGGGGAGGATGAGACGTGTGTTGAAACTCCTTATATTTCTTGTTTGGTCTTACTTTGAGAGTGTGGACATGAGGTAGGCTGGTTTCCCAGTGTGTAGAACTTTGTGGGTGAGACACACAGTTTTGAAGCACCAGCGTGCTTTGATTAGTAGCTACTTTAGATTTTTCAGGTAGGGGGAGATGTGATTGTATCTTTTTGCACCGGTGACCATCCTTGCCGCAGTGTAAAGTGTGGCTGTAATGGGGGCTAAGTATGATTTTGAGGTGCCTGTGAGGTTGGTTTTCCTGTGGTCCAGTATGGACAGAACCAGAGCTTGCATGGTGGCTATTAGGTCATTTGGTGGGAGGAAGGGCTTAATTTTGTTAAGGAGTTTTAGAAGGTGCCTTTCGCTATTGCCTTTATGTGTATACTCATGTTTATACTTGAGTCTAGGTGATCCCCAGAGATTTGGTGGAGTCTGACAGAGTCAACTTGCAGTTTAGTGCATCCAGGTTATTTAGTAACTCTTGGACTTGGGGGACTGGCAGTTGTTGAATAGGAGAAGGATTTCTGTCTAATCTTGGTTGAAGTTGGGGTGGTTGCGTGACAGCCAGTTTTGGACTTTTATTAGAGTTGCGTTAAGCTGGCATATGTCGTCCAAAGAGGATATTTCCTGGTAAAGCTGGATGTCATCCACATTATGGTGGTAGGTGATGTATCCTTGTCTAAATACTTTGGTGAGGGGCTTAATGTAGATGTTGAAGAGTGTAGGTGAGAGGAATTAGTCTTGGGGACACCTCAGGAGATGGCTGAAGTATCGGAAGTCGAGTTGTTTATTTTTATTTGCTGGTAGCAATTATGTAGAAATGAAGTGAAGCACCACAGATCCATGCCATCTGCTCCGATCCCTTATTGAAGAGAGTCCAAAAGTAGCTTGTGTTTGACTGTGTCGAATGTCGACGATAGGTCTAGAAGGATGAGCAGGCAGCATCTGTCTGCATCCAGAAATGTATGTATATCAATTGATATATTCAGTGTAGCTGTTTCCATGCTTCATCTCTTTCCAAAACCTGACTTGTGTGAATCAAATTGGTTGTTGTTGTCAATTTGTTGGTTGAGTTGGGAGAGGACACATTTCTCAAGAATTTTTGCAAGGAAGGAAAGGTTTGAAATGGGCCTGCAGTTGTTGAGATCATCCAGGTCTGTTCCTGTTTTCTTAGCAGGGGGTGACTTGACCCTGTTTGAGGCAGCCAGATATAACCTTGTTGATCATGGAGCTATTGATTATCTCCGTCCAGAGAGGGGTTAAGGCGTGGTTTAGACTTTTTGCCAAGGAGGCTGAAAGTGGGTCTGCTCAGTGGGGGGAGGGTTTGGAATTTGCAATCACCTTGGAGATATCCTCCTTCATGAGTGCATTGAACAACTTCCAACTCCTGTGTGCTGTGGAGGACCTTGGGCGCTGGATAAATCTAGTGGTCACTGGGAGAGAAGCCTGTGCTTGGGTGACCACGTAGTGTGTTACAGTGAAGTAAACCTCCATTGTGGGAGGTGAGTTACCAGTGGAAGTCCACATGTGGTAGCCTAGGAAGAGCTCGATTTTTGCGATTTTATCATTAACACCTTAGATGCGGAGCAAATATCCCTCCCCAGTGCTGCGCTGTCCATTGGAACTAGTACTGAATGGACGTCCAATGGTCGTGCGCAGCACTGGGGAGGTAGTGCTGCCGTCGGCCAACGCCCCGACGCAGCACTTAAGAGGTTAAATCGTTTTGCAAAATTGTGACAGCGTTCTTTGGTGACAAGGGGAGGTTCTTTGGCTGGTTTGGAGGTATGCTGTTTGATGATGTTGAAAATATCTTTGGGGCAGTTTCTTGCTTTATCTAGCGCACTGTGGAAGAAGGGGGATTTATTTTAGGATGTGATTTTTGTCTTTCCTGCATTTTACTCTGAGCTGGTAGAGATGAGTTATAGATGGATTTGCTCTCCAGAGTCTTTCAGCAGCTCTTAATTGTAGAGACATCATTCTTTCTTCCAGATTGGTTAGGGGGATCTGATTGATGTTTCCAGACAATTGGCGAGTTTTCTGAAAACGTTTAGGAGGTGCTTCCTGTTGATTAATGTGGAACAGAATAATTGGTGATGTGACCAGTTGACTTGAAGGATGTTATCTACACTTACTGCTTTGGTTTGGGCTATAATGGCATCTAAGGTTGAGCTTCTGTTGTGGGTTTGCCCCTTCCAGTGATGGGTAAGATATTTGCTGAGTAAGAGATTATTTAAGGATTGGATTGGTATGTTCTTCTCATCATTCCAATGAAGATTGAAGACGCCTAGGATTATGTTAGTGGTGTTGAGAGAGCAGTGTGTTATCAGACCTAACAGGTGTTCACTGGAGGACAGGGCATTTTCTGGTGGGTGGTAGAGGAGGTGACACTCCATCACTTTACTGCTTTTCAGCATTATGGTAGTGCTGAGATATTCAAATGTTGGGTAGGAGAAGGTGTCTATTTCTGCTATGGTGATGCTGTTCCTGTGGATGATGGCTAAGTCACCACCATGGTGGTCCTCTTTGCTCTTCTTAATCATGGAAAAACCTGGAAGGAATAGAAGGTCAAGCATTGGATAAGAGGATTCATTTAGCCAAGTTTATGTGATGTGTATCAAACCACAATGTCTCAAGGGTATCGTTTCAGGGGGCAACTATGCATATATGTGTAATTTGTAAATAATTACTTAAAAGTGATTTAATCGCAACACGTAAAAGAAAAACCAGGGAAAACAAGTCATGTAAATGCTAACTGTATTTCATATAGTAGACATGTTGGACATATTCACTTCATATGTTCAAGCACATGGGTCAGTAGCACTGCTCTCACGTCACCTTGGGCGTATACTGCAAAGCACTGTGGTATTATCAGTCTCAACTAAAAATCAAACCCATGTGGGTGCTGTTGTTGGAAAGAAGTGAAAAATAAAATCCCAAGTGGGTCAATGTCAATACAAGGTGCAGTGCCTGCTGCTATCTACACAACACACACTGTTGAGCGTTACTCGTCCCTCCAGCATGCCGGGTCCTCCCAACAGCATAGGTCCGCACACTCGCGGCGGGGAATCCTCGCGACTTGGGCCAAGCCGGCAAAATTCAACCATCCAAAGTTGCCCTTAGTGAGAATGCCCTCATGGTAGCGTTCACCGTACAGCGAGGTCAGCAGTGCGCTCATGCTCCTGATGCAAGCATTGTTCACAGGCTGATGCGTTTCGGAGGTTAATCCTTCATCTTGAGCCCCTCACAAACTCTCAAACAACAACATAGTTCAGAACACCTGCTGTTATTCAAAACGAAGTCCCGCCCCATTCAGCAGGATCTCACGTCACCTTGGGCGTATACTGCAAAGCACTGTGGTATTAGCAGTCTGAACAGAAAAATCAAACCCATGTGGGTGCTGTTGTTGGAAAAAAGTGAAAAATAAAATCCCTAGTGGGTCAATGTCAATACAAGGTGTAGTGCCTGCTGCTATCTACACAACACCCGCTGTTGAGCGTTACTCATCCCTTCAGCATGCAGGGTCCTCCCAACAGCGTAGGTCCGCACACTCGCAGCGGGGCATCCTCGTGACTTGGGCCAAGCCGCCAAAATTCAACCATCCAAAGTTGCCTTTAGTGAGAATGCCCTCACAGTAGCATTCACTGTACAGTGAGGTCAGCAGTGGACTCATGCTTCAGATGCACTCATTGTTCACAGGCTGACGCGTTTCGGAGGTTAATCCTTCATCTTGAGACCCTCACAAACTCCCAAACAACAACATAGTTCAGAACACCTGCTTTTATTCAAAACGGAGTCACGCCCCATTCAGCAGGATCTCACATCACCTTGGGCGTATACTGCAAAGCACAGTGGTATTAGCAGTCTGAACTAAAAATCAAACCCATGTGGGTGCTGTTGTTGGAAAGAAGTGAAAAATAAAATCCCAAGTGGGTCAATGTCAATACAAGGTGCAGTGCCCGCTGCTATCTACACAACACCCGCTGTTGAGCGTTACTCGTCCCTCCAGCATGCTGGGTCCTCCCACTTGTGGCAGGGCATCCTCGCACACATTTCTGTCTCAGTATGCTGTGAAGGCAAGAGTCTAAGTCTTAGCAAGAGTCCAAGTGCTATGGGTTCGAGACTCACCTTTTGAATCTGACGGATCCTGCTTATTCCGATGCCCTCTCTTGGTTATGGAAATGAACTGCTGAGAGTCGAGCCCGTATTTATCGTGTTCCTTGCACATCCATATGACGTCTACTAATTACGTCAGCGTAGCGTCTGAAGGGTAGCGCCATTTTAGACTGTCTGGCTAACACGGTATATCTATAATAAACATTCAAATATATCCGTGTTGCCATGCCCTCTTCATTAATTGCTGGCTTGAAGTTCCAGTTTATTACAAAAATATAAATATATAACTCGATGTCCCTATATCGGACCAGGCACAGAAAGTATTTCTAGAGTGCAGTCTTTCACTGAATAATTTTTGTTGGCCATATTTAATAGGGATTTTCCAACACATATATCTCACTTCATAAGGGAATGCAGCATACACACCAGTAAAGCAGCCACCCCTACAATCACAGACAGGTTGCAAGTAGATAGAATGCCAGCAGTGTCTATTGTGGCACTGGTGTGCTATGTTCTCAGGTAGTTGAAGTGCCATATGTGTGCAGTCATTGCCACTTAGCACACAAGGAAAATGATATAATGCATATTATTCCCTTTCCCCCCTTTGCATTTCTGCCTGTGACTGCGGGATGGCGATGAACAAATACATTCATTGGATAACTTCCTGGTTTGGCTCAATAGCAGAAACCCCCTCCTTCTTTTCATGTCCACGATCACCAAAGAGTGCTTACCATTCCTGGATTTGACGATCTTTCCAGAAGATGGGGGTTTGAGAACAAAAATGTTCCATAAACCTACTGATAGGAACAGTTTACTTTTATTCAAAAGTTTCCATCCGAAATCCCTAAGGGAGAACCTTCCGGTGGGACAATTGTTCTAATATAACTGATTTTTCGCGAAGAAGCAGAGTCTCTCCAAACAAACCTTTTACAAAGATACTAACCCCCACAGTGGTGAAAAGGGCAAAGAAAAGAGCAATTAATTGTCACCAAGAAGCACTCCTAGAAACTAATGGAAAATCATCTATGGAGAGAACGGTCTGTGTCACCACCTTTAATACAGCCTCCAGCAGAATTTAAAAGAATATCCTGCACCATTGGCAACTTTTAAATTCCAATCATTTATCTTTGGAAAAGCCCCTCTTTTCTTTTAAAAGGAGTCAGAGTATGAAACACATCTTGGTACATACGAGACCAAGAATGAACAACAGGATACAGATGGGCACAGGAGGAAACCGGATGGTGTTCCTTCCCCCAGTTACTGGTTACACAAGATGTGGAATGTGCAATGTATGCCATTTAACAGAAAACACCGAAATGATAGATGTCGGATTAACTCACCCTTGGGAGCAAAGGAGACACACGAATTGTAATTCTTCCGTTGCTATAAACATGTTGAAATGCCCATGTGATTTAATGTACCCGGGACTGACCACCAGAAAGGTAAAAACAAGAATCATAGAGCATAGATCCACATTTAGATGCCAACAGAATGCAGAGAATAATCACTCGGCTCAGGATTTCTCTTGGACAGTTATTGAAAAACCAAACATCAACATGAGTGGGGGGAACGCAGAATGAGCACTATTCATCAGAGAGCAAAAATGGATCTGTAGGGTACAGAGTTATTACAGGGGGCTGAATGATGACATCCCCTGGAACACTCTGAACAATGCCTGAAACTTCTTAGGGTGCTTTATGGCAACTGACGATTAAGGTTTCCCCCACAGTTAGCAACAGCTGATTTAGAGTGGGTCTTTTTCATTTTGTAATGAATTGGAACCAGGATATTGGATAGCTCGCTTAATTTTTAATGCCCCTGCCCCCCATTGATTCATCGGTGGTGTGAGGTTCACAGAAGTATCACCCCCCATGAATATTAGCTTAAGTCATTATTAATATTAGAACCACTCCAGTTTTATATAGAAGCCCTTGACTGAGACTGCTTTTATAACATGAATATACAACAGTCTCTATTTACTAATTTTCTATATTGACAGAGGAGTATGGTGCTCCACGGGGAGGAAGGTGTGCTATAAGGAGCAATTTGTGGCCAAAATGGAAGCCATAATCTTCTAAAGTCACAGAGGGGTCAGTGCTCTAGTGTTATGATATTTCCGGTTACACTGACACTCCCCTCCTGGTGTCCTACACTCCCTGGAGGCATGGTTTCACCTCTTCAAGAGAGCCGGTTTGAAAACGCAGAAGTGCTCTACAAGGCGTGCTGGAGAGACAACATTGTCTGGCAACAGCTTACCTCACAAGCAGTAAGTTTGCACAATGGCGCCTGAGTGTGGGCCCTGCCAAGTATCACGCATCGGGTGTGACACTAACGCATTTCAGTTCGGTGGTCCGCATCACCGCACTAAAATGCAAAGTCACGCATAAAGGCGAAAGCATAGCTGCCAAGGTTTCAAATTGCTGTGTGTGACATTTTCATAATTTCAGTGTAATTATGAGTGACATTTCAACGATTATGCGTGACACTTTCTCGAGAGCAAAGTCACGTAATGAAGGCAAGGGAAACATAAAATTACATCCATTTGAGCAACTAGAAACTCTACAAAGTCACTGAACTAAAGTACATTAGCATGCAACTGAAAACTGAGCAGAACGGAGCCAGACAGTCTGACTGCACAGTTCTCCGACACAGTAAACTAAAGGCCGAGGGCACAGGCAGCTCAGAACGATTGAAGCATTAATTGTATTTATTAATAGCAGCCACAGCAAGTAAGCTGAACTACTATATACCGGTGCCGCAGGTTCAGGTAGGTACACTTGGTTGGGAAAGTTATATAAATATAATACTGTACTGCTGACTTTCAAAGGGTCTGCTTCCATTAGGACCCGAGTATTACGGGTTCAACTGGTGGCAATGGAATATTTAAATAGCTTATATAGCTGCCACCCGAGCACTCACCTCCGAACTACAACTTACTACAGAAAATTAGTAAACTGGCTCTGGCTGGTGATTCAGTTTCTGGGGGCCGGCCGTGAGCGAGAGACACAGCAGAGTAATCACAGGGCTCTCTCTGGCGCCGTTCAACACTCTGTGTCATCCTCCTGCAATGCAGTAATTGCTGTGGTGAAAGGGACAAGCTCAGTGTGAACTAGTCCCGATCGTCTATGCTAATTAGATTCGGTAAACAGGATGTACACGGCACTGAATTTGGGTAAGACATCTGGACAGGCAGATGAGGTACACATTTGAAAGTCACACCGGCCCGCCAACACTAGCATCAGTGAGTGACAAGGTCAAAACTACAATACTATAAAACGATGAGATTGGCACTGTCCGTGAAACTTACAAACTTGCGCCAGCCGCCCGGCCATCAAACCGGAACATTCCTTGTATGGCAGTTGATCCTCCGACCAGCTGGGAAGTGTCCGTTTTGCATGCTTCTCCATCAAATAAAGAAAGTGTTCCTTGCCTGCTCGGTGTGGTCTTCATCCTTCTTTACCACAAATGCATTTCTATAGAAGTTTAACCTGTAAATAAAATATCCATTCAACCATTTCTAATGCAAAGTCAAGAGTCTAAAGATCTAGAATGCACAGCAACAAACGTCAACTAAATTCTTGTGTTGATGGGTCTCAGTAAGGAGGTCTCAGGAGTTCAGAGGGTCCGAATAAGAAACGGGGAAATTCGTGTTATAATTAAAAGTGGCAACATATTGCAGAGAGCGGTCCGGTTTTCAGAAATGGATGTTTGTTCAGGACATGTCTCGGCTACATATTTCGCTTACTGGCAGGATTTGCGAATGTGCATTATAAGGAGAGTCTGTCATTATATTGACATCTACAGGCTTCCCCTTTAATACATCATACAAGCCCTATATTGACATCAACAAGACTGGGAATGTTTTTAATGAGTTCCTGTGCTTCCTTTTCAGAGAGTGCTAATGGGAAGCTGATCTCCTCCCCCGCCATTTCGAGTTTTTGATTAATATAAACTTGGTAGGTGTTGGGGTGAAATAGCTTGGATGATAGTGGCGTCTCCAATGTTTTCTTAGATTATTCGGAGTCCATAGATGAATATGGATTATCATACACTTGAAAGCTAACATTGCAATAGTCCTTTATCAAGTGTGTTGTTGTTTATAATGGTCATTCAACTAGGTTTGGGGCATTGCCTTAATAGAGTTCCAAATTCCATGAGATCTAGTGGGGATGGGGAAAGCCCCCCAGGTGTTTAAAAGTGTGGTCAGAGTGAAGGGATGTTAGGCACCAATGTTGGTTTTTACTTGAACAGGTTCCCCTTCACAAGCGAAGGGCTCTTTTGAAAGGTGATATGACCCTTTTTTCACTTCTGAATTGGTAAAAGGTTAAGGGGGTCACCCAGGGTCACAGAGGTGAGAGTCCCGAGAAAAGCCAGGGCACTGTCAATTGCCGGTTAAAACATGTCAACACTTAAGCAGAGTTGAGCAGGTGGAGTCTCATAATAAGCTCCTTTACCTTGCATCCACTCATTTATTTTTAAATCCTGGACAGGTGACCTAATATTAAAATTGTAATAAGGATCCCCTGGGACCAGCTTTTACTACCACTTTGTCTACACAAATTCTAACCCTTGATTTTTCACTAACTCTTCACTGTATGATGTATTGTCTTCCCCTCCTTATTGCTCCACCTCGGGTGTTGGGTAAATACGGAGGTGTGTTAGCAGCCCTATGATGAAGCATGACACAGCTTGCTGTGTATTAGGGCACTTTTAAAAGAAAGGTGCATTTTCCTTCACTCACTCTTAAAAACTTTTCTTTTTATGAAACATTTTTATCCCTCTTCTTTTTGTGATTAAACTCTGAGCGGGAGGCCGAAGGGGGTTTAGATCCTCTCACCCCTCTGTTCTAGTGTGTTTTCTGATAAACAAATACACTCTTCTGTTCATACACCTCTGTTTCTGATTGATCATTGAAATAGCCTTGCCTGTCAGATGGGACTTAATTTCTTTTGTGGTCATCCTAGATGTGATTGGCTGGTGTTGAAACAGGTTTCACCTGAGGTTGGTATGGGGAGTTCATAACAATCACTCCTTGCATGATAACATGTGTTGCAAATATTATATGCCTTGTTATGAGCTTCAATAGCATTAGCTTTTGGAAAAAATAAAAATGTTGGCTTAAAAAAAATTGTAATAACATTACACTGGATTACTAAAACAAAATAGACATAATAGATCTTAAAACATAAAACAAAAATGTTTCCATTATGTTCCAATCTATTTCCAAAGTATTTGTTGGAGAACATTTGCTACTGTTTTGGGCCCTTTTTAGCAGTAGTAACTTTAGAAGTGCGGTTTGGGAAGAACAATGGTCTTACTCTTTTGTGGATGGGTATTCATCTTTACCTAAACCCCTCCTTAAACCTCCCATCAATCCCTCCAATTTTCTAGTAAACATTCTTCATTTCCCAGAGTCTACCCTCTGTCCCTCCCACATTTACTACAAAAACATATACATATGTGTGAAGAGCTCTCTGCAGTGAGTGCAGAGATCGTCACCTAGAATAGATAGGCGCAGTGGAGGTATAGTCCTCCGCTTATAGGATGGTGAATAGCATTTTGTAGTACATGAGTAGTACTATTATGGTGCTACTAAGTATACTACAAAGTGCAGTTTGTGAATAGTCCCCATGTGTCCCAACTCAGACCCAAAATCAAAAGGTCACTCACTGCTTTGGGGGCTTAAAGTGAGGTGTTGACGTGTCCTAGATTGGTTCCAGTTTACTCTGAGACCCCGAGGGGATGGATATTTTCAGTGTTCCTTAGGCTGGCTGTAAATAGTGGACAGTGCCAACCTGTTGAGGGGCTTCTCTCGAGATAAACTTGTGGTTTTTGTACTTATTCAAGATGAATGCAGTGAGCTGATAATGTGCAAAGTACAACAATGTTGGACTATGTAAACAATCCACAGATATCATATACCTTAATTCTAATGAAGAATGAATATGAAGATCTGTGTTCAAGGGTGATTGAGGAATATCATTAGGTGGTTTCCCTTATCTGTGAATGGCTGAGAAATGAACATCATTTCTGTAACTATGGTCAAAATGTGCCTATCTTGTACCTTGTTACCCCTTACAGTGTATGATGCAAGCCACATCAAGGCATACCCATCCTTGATTAAGTCACATAGGAGTACTACAGCCCATTCAGGCCCCAATACAATTGAAATCTTTGTTAGTTTTTGCACTAGTACTTATACAGTGAAGCCTAGCTGGAGGTAAATATGTATTACTATTCTTAACAACAGTTAACCCCTTCGATGCTTGTGACGGAACCATTCCGTCATCAGTCACGGCTGAGCTGTGCTGATGACCGAATGGTTCCGTCATGACCACACCCTGTTCTGGAATGTCCAGCACAGGGGGAACATTCAAGTAGCAGCCAAGGTGTTAAAGTAAAGAGCAGTAAGAGTACTAACTATATACTGACCTATATATACTTACTTCTATATATACCTATATATATCAACACAAAGTTACCTCCAAACAGAAAGGGCCCACACAGGAAGGTAAGTATTGCATCCGTATTTAATGGCAGCTGGTATGCAGTTCAAAGAGACTTTTCCACAAATTATTAACAGAAGTCCAGCCGACGCGTTTCGTGCTCTGCGCACTTCATCCTGGGCTCCTGGACTGGAAACGAAGCACTCGGGCGAGGATTACGTTGTAGCACCTGCATGCTGTGAGTGCTTTGTTTCCAGTCCATGAGCCCAGGATGAAGTGCGCAGAGCACGAAACGCGTCGGCTGGACTTCTGTTAATAATTTGTGGAAAAGTGTCTTTAAACTGCATACCAGCTGCCATTAAATACGGATGCTATACTTACCTTCCAGTGTGGGCCCCTTCTGTTTGGAGGTAACTTTGTGTTGATTTAAATAGCGGTTGGCCTCAGCCACTTGAAGGAGCCCCGCTGTTTGTGGACAGCCCTGTAGTAACGCCACTGTGTGTGACAATGCTTTGGGACAGGAGATGCATAATGGTGGCATGAACAATGTTGTTCAGCAAGAGGTGACTGTACCACGACCCACTGGGGTGTTGATGACTTTTATTTGCACAATTTAACTCACGCAACTCACTGGAGTTTTAATTCATACTACAGATCCCAGGAGGCCACAGTGTGGCCACGTCCACTCCGGCGAGGATTAAGTTGTAGCACCTGCATGCTGTGAGTGCTTTGTTTCCAGTCCATGAGCCCAGGATGAAGTGCGCAGAGAACGAAACGTGACGGATGGACTTCTGCTAATAATTTGTGGAAAAGTCTCTTTGAACTGCATACCAGCTGCATCAAATGTGGATGCAATACTTACCTTCCTGTGTGGGCCCCTTCTGTTTGGAGGTAACTTTGTGTTGATTTAAATAGCGGTTGGCCTCAGCCGCTTGAAGGAGCCCCGCTGTTTGTGGACAGCCCTGCAGTAACGCCACTGTGTGTGACAATGCTTTGGGACAGGAGATGCATAATGGTGGCATGAACAATGTTGTTCAGCAAGAGGTGACTGTACCACGACCCACTGGGGTGTTGATGACTTTTATTTGCACGATTCAACTCACAGCAACTCACTGGAGTTTTAATTCATACTACAGATCCCAGGAGGCTACAGTGTGGCCACGCCCACTCGGGCGAGGATTAAGTTGTAGCACCTGCATACTGTGAGTGCTTCGTTTCCAGTCCATGAGCCCAGGATGAAGTGCGCAGAGCACGAAACGCGTCGGCTGGACTTCTGTTAATAATTTGTGGAAAAGTCTCTTTGAACTGCATACCAGCTGCCATTAAATATGGATGCAATACTTACCTTCCTGTGTGGGCCCCTTCTGTTTGGAGGTAACTTTGTGTTGATACCTATATATATATATATATATATATATATATATATATATATATATATATATATATATACTTACCTCTCTGATAGTTTGGTCTGGTATCTCGATATTCCAGCCTTCAATCAAGAGCGAAGGAATGCTCCACTTCAAGAGCTACAACATGAGTTGCGATTGTGTACAATACAGTGGGAAAAAAAGGAAGTGTGGGTGGATTTTTTCTGCATTTAGCCCAAGTGAGCCACTGGAGATGGAAGCCATGGAAGCCCCTTATGGCTGATACATTGGATATTGCCTGAATAAAAGTGTTTTATACTCTTAAAAAAAGAAGGAGAGTTGAGGCTAGCTTAATAAGCAGAATGATGCTGTTTGACGTACTGGACATATAAGTGTAGAATTTTTGTATACAGATATTTTTCTATATTGAACTTCTTCACTTCTTATAGATCCATAACTATACACCATATTAGCGAGGGGTTGCTTTTTACCGTATTGGGCCTTATTACAATGGTAATTGGAGTGTCTGACCGCCATTGTTGCGGGAAGTTGGCAGTTCCACCTGCCAGATTACGATGTGACCACCCATGAGGCAGTCTTAAACATGCTCTTTTCTATTGTGGCTTGTGCTGCAGCCCGGAAAAGGGCCGCAGCACAAGCCACAATAGAAAAGGGAATGCTTGTCAACATCCATGCACAGAGTGCTAGGCACCATGAGGTGCTAACACTTGGTGCATGGATGTTTGTGGGGGACACCACATGTGCCCCTATGGCCACATACCGGTGGACCATGGGGTACAAGGGCCCTGCTGGGGGTTTCCAAAGTCACTTTCCGCCAGTCTTTTCATGGCAGTGGGACCACATGTGTTGCAAATATAATTTGCCTTGCTATGAAATTCAATAGCATTAGCTTATGAAGAAAATAAAAATGTTGGCTGCAAAAAATTGCAATAACATTACACTGGATTTACTAAAACAAACTAGAAATAATTGATATTAAAAAAATAATACAAAAATGCTTCCTTTATGTTCCAATCTATTTCTATAGTATTTGGTGGCTCTATTATTTTATGGGAGTGTTTTGCAGTACCTCTGACTGGCCATGTGCAATGCTGGATTTATTCCAGACTGAGCTGGAGAACATTTACTACTGTTTTGACCCCTTTTTAGCAGTAGTAACTTTAGAAGTGCAGCTTGTGAAGATCAATGGTCTTACTCTTTTGTGAGTGGGTATTCATCCTTCCCTAAACCCCCCCTCCCATCAACTCCTCCCATTTCTAATAAGCATTTCCCATTTTCCAGCTTCTACCTCTGTTCCTCCAACATTTACTACAAAAGGTGATACTTATGTGTGCGGAGCTCTTTGCAGTGCGTGCAGAGATCTCCACCTAGAATAGATAGGTGTGGTGCGGTTAGAGCCCTCTGCACATAGGATGGTGAATAGCATTTTTTAGTACATGAGTAGTACTATTGTAGAGCTACTAAGCATACTACAAAGTGCAGTTTGTGGAAATCCCGAATGTTTTACAACCCAGACCCAAAAGGGATTTGGCTTGGACCACTGCCTGGACGGGCTCCTTGAGCCTTTAGGAGGCAGTGGTCTTAGCCGCCACCCTAATCACTCCAACCACCAGAATCATCATCAGGCAGTCAGACCGATGGCATAGATGTCAGTGGGACCGCCATCAATAGCCTGTCGGTGGTGGTCCTACTAACATCGTAATGAGGCCTATTGGCTGATTTAGGGAACAGGCACCTTATTTACAGCCGGTTTAATTCCAACCCAAATTATATTTTTTAAATGACACAGTTCAACAGATATATGAATTCACCCAATATTTCCTCCATTGCCCGATTTCATAATTGGCAACCATTAACAAATTACAGTGAAAAACAGCTCAATAGTGTGGTGCAGAATGGTACATTTGACTCCACACTTCCTGGTACAAACAGATGGTTATTGTGACCAGTGGACACAAATGATTGTTGTGCTTGTTTTTTCAATTCCACACCGGGGTTTAAAGCAAGCAGACCCAACCCTTGTTATTCCCAGTCTCAACACTCAGGGATGGTCACTACCTTTTTTCGGTAGGGAAATTGTGCCAACAATGGTTGGAACATTCCACACAGTCTTCAATACAACAATATCTCTCCCTCCTGTCAGAATACATGGAGCTATCCCATTTTGTGTTGGGTATTAAGTCTTCAAACTCTAAAAGATGTATTTATACAACTTTTAATGAAATTTGGAAAGTGTCTCAAATGGAACCAGGTGCACATTTAAGGCAAGTTGGTCAAGATAATTTGGATAAAGTGCATGCTGTTGTTGATAATAGCATTAATGCATTGCCTTCTTGCATTTACAGTTTGAATAACTTTGTGTCGTCTGTAATCAATATTATGCAAAAATGACATGTCTTGATTATACCATGGGCACAGTCAGCTGAGATCTAATATGCGGTTTAGTTGGACACTTTGGGTCTAGAAAAGCCTGACCACGGGTCATGGTGCTACCTAAATTATAAATTCTATGCAACTATTCTTGCCTTTCAACTAGACTCGTAAACAGCGACTCATGGCCAAAAAAGATGCCACTTACACAATGTTACATAAAGAGGGGTTAGAACAAATGCCCTTCAACTCAGCGGTGTGGTTAATACATGGCGTATCTTTGCCAGTTTCCACATTCTAGTTCACATTTAGCATGAAACATTTCCCAGAAGGTAGATATGAAGCCCTGGGAAGGAGCTTTATGGACGAGTTGTGGTCGCTTCTTTTTGATTACCGATGTGAATGAGTGGACAGAGAAGTTTTCCTTACTAAAAATGAATGCAACTCTTCTGTCTGCCACTCGTTTGTAAACATGTTACCATTCACGTAGCATGTAATACTTTGTTAGTGTATCTGGCCTGTTTTTTTTAAAAGGAATACTAACTCCTTCAATTCTCCCCCTCATTACTCTCCTTTCCAATTAAAGTTATTTAATGTTGAGCGACCCAGGCTATTGTGGAATGAATCATAACACATAACAATTGGTTCAGGTGAACAAATGATAGCATAAACAAAATACACAAAGGAAAGAAGAAGCCTAAATACACATGAATGAATTTACACAAGCAGTAAGAATTTATTATGCATATATTTTTTATATACAAAGTTATTTAATTTTTTTAAAAACACGTTCCAAGAAACAAAAACGCTCAAGAAAAAATGTTGGCAGAACAAAAAAACAATTCACATGACAAACAAGTGGCTAACAAACAAACATTGTGTACACAAAGGAACAACAAAAACAAAATAATGTGTCCTTCATAAATTATGGCCACAAAAGGCGTCAACAGCGTTTCGACAGCTGGGTTACTATGGGGTCATCATCATGACAGAAAGTAACTTGAGCATAAAGTAGCTTGATAAACAGTCATCCAATCGTTAATGAAATAAGACTCAAACAGAAATCCAAATTCCAAGAAATTTGGTTAGCGAAGCAAAAATAAATTGACACTCGTCTAGTACAGCCTCTAGGTATCCTCAAAACGATGGAGTCAACAAGTAGCATATTTCATTGTGCTCACCAACATGTCCAATTAAATTGGCCAAACTCGAAATTTCGCAATTACTCCAAACAACGTTCGTACCGGCACAGCACTAACTAGAATGTGGAATGAAGGCCGGAAACCGGTATGTCCTTTCTGTTTCCCAGATAGTGACCTGCCTTAATAACATGCTTTTTCCTCCAACGCAAGTGATTTTTCATAGTTCCTTATGACCTTCAAATCCAACTTTGAAGGCAGATTTTAACAAGTTAAGCCGACTCACAGCCTTATTGTTTCAGAAAGACATGGCATTAACATCTGCCCGAGAAACCCTTAAACTGCACGTTGCAAGGACATCAAGTGAAATACAGTCACTTTTAAGCACAAATCTTCCCCTGAATTTTGGCGAGCTTTTGCATTGCATCTTTAATGGTTTCAATACTTCAGGTATAGCGCACTTTTTCTGAACAATCAGGACTAGTTTAATCAGTACCTTCCAGAAAATCTTCGGAGTGATACCGGCTTTTATACATTCACTGTTTTCCATATTTTTTTAGGGCATACCCATGGTGCTATTCCTCATTTATGATTATTTGGTTCATTTTTTGCTACTCCGCATGGGATGTTCCTCCCGAAGCCCACTGATAATGGAACTACCATTAATTCAATGCCTTGAGTACATGATAGAATTCCTGGAGTTCCTCTGCTCCTGGTACTAAACACTGACTGTTCATTGGCATACTGATCTGCCTTGTTTACCTTTGTGCAACCTGTGTTTCATTGCCCATGATGTCCCTTTGAGTGGGCACTTGATGTTTGCCTTGCGCTGCAATTGCGTTTTCCTATGGGCATGGTATGAGCTGCTCCCTCCTGGGGAGATGGGTGCATCAGCACCAGGACATCCGAACTCCGGCTCTAATAACACAGATGCAGGATAACAGACTACTTTCTCAGATTTAGCTGATAACGAGGATCATGTCTGTTCTTTGGAGCTTTGAATGGAGCTATTGAGGAATCATCATCTACAGAGACTGAATCTGTTCTGGATTCACTAAACGTTTATCTTGTGGAAGAAATCCCGGGTGCCTCCTGCTGAATCTAATTTGGTCTCCTTTTCAAAATGTTCATATTTCATTTTTTTATGCCAATACATTTCCATTTTATGCTTATTAGCATCGCATTGAATTTGCCTGGCTTGTGAAACATAATATTTTGTTATTCACTAAGTTACTTTCATAACCAAGGAGGGGGTGTAGTGATTTCCCTTTCGGACCCACTTTGATTCCTGCTAAGTTTTGCATGTTAGATGTTTTAGGCTGCCTCTGCTCTGAACAACCTCACAAAACACATTTGCTTTCATAACATTATTTTAAGAATATGCTGTACATGTTGTTTGTTATTCAGTGAACCTTCTTGGCAGTCAGTCTGCTCATTTTGTACAAGGATGCTGGAAATACATGACAATATAGGGTACAGTTTACTTTCTTCAAGTCAGCAACCACTCCTAATGTTTTATACATAACACCGTAGCACAGCTGCAGCTTTCCAACACGGTAGTTTTTATCATATAAAGACAAAAAGATAATTTAAGATGGTGGGGATGTTTATTTTATACACCCTGATAGTGATGCTGATTACTTTATCTAGTTTCATCTGCCTAGTCACCGTAGCATATTTGCTTCATAATAGAATACAATAGTTTCAATAAATGTATTGTATACTTTGTATGTGTCTTTCTTTTGTTTACTAAGGACATGAATGAGGGAATGACGAAAGGTGATGATCTGTTTCCACGGTTCCCTTGGGAACTAGAGGGTCATGTTCTAGGCTGGCCAAACCACCTGCTACTCTGGGAAGGTTAGGAGTTCAGGTGAGGCACTGTTAGCTAGCCAGGATTTGGGCCAACAGAAACTTTGTTGTAGAGAGACTCAGTCCCTACATTCTGACGTCCACAGTGTTGTGGTGCATGGCAACTCAGCAATTCTTATCTGTCTCGAGTTGCTCATGCGATCTTGTTCTTGTCATTTGGCTCGCTCAATTTTTTGGGTCTCATCCATTTCAACAGTTGAGAATGCAGCTGATGAGAGAGATGCTGGTCGGCATCGGGAGCAGTTGCCTTCATGCTGCTCTCCTCGAGGCTGATATTACCAGTAAATATGCTGCGATTGAAAGCATTATCTCATTGAATATTTCATTTGTTGTCACACATTGGCGACAAGCTTGTCAGCCTCGGAGGCTGAAGCCCACATTTGTTTCTTCCTTTGTGAAGCACTGCCTTACAACTGTGAGGAGCGTGGTCTATGTTATTTCCATGGTGTTTAGAATCAAAACACAACAAAATAGGTGCTATCCTATTTAAGGTACTCTGCTTTCTATTTATTTTTAAGGATTGTGCATGTAGCGCCGATGTGCACACCCGATGAACACATGGGAATCTTGTTAACTGGAGATGTGCACACCTGATGTGCACACCCGAGTTTCTTATAACCTCTCATGTGCACTAATCACCAGTGTAGTTTTAGAAACTGTTCTTTGCTTGGTGTAAAGTGGTCAACTTAATTTTTGGTATTACTATTTTCCTGGTGCTTCTCTCCAAGTTTTTCTGCTCTCTTCTCTCTTCTCTCACTCTTCATTCATCCTCATGCAAGCAATACATCCTTCTCCTCCCTTTTGAGGATTGCATGGTGAACCTGTAATAGAATAGAAAGACTGGTACAGGTCGTTTAATGTCAACTCTAGTGTTATTGACGTGCAGTGTTTTCATATAGAAAGAAAAAAGTTAATTTTAGAACACATTCTTGGTAGAAAAGGTCAACAGATTTGTAAGCATTAGCCTATTTGTACTCCATCTCAAGGAGAAAAGTTTGATGAATTTCAAGAAACTGTCCAAAGATTAGAGAAGAGATTTGAGATACCAAAAAGTAATGTCGGACGATTCAAATTCCTTTGTACAGAACAAAAGCAGGATGAATCAGTGGAGACTTATGTTACTATGTTAAGAATTTTGGAAGACAATTGTGAGTTTGAAAAGTTTCCAGAGCCACTTATATTAGACCAATTAGTGGTTAGATGTCACAAAAAGACCATCCAGGAGAAGTTATTGTCTTTTAAAAAGTTATCTCTCTCTGAAGCAATTGATGCTGCTTCTATGGTTGAATCTTTGCAAGCAGGAGTAAAGATTTTAAGGAAAAACAAGTCAATTTTGGGGAGTGAAGAGTAAGCTCCAAGATTGCAAGGTTTCAACATTAAAGGCAAACTCGAAAGATGTTATGGCATCTCACAACAAATGTTGTGTATATTTGTTGTGGCTCTCCTCACCTAGCAACAAACCTCAAACTATTCCTTCCAGTTAAGAAGATATGCAATCTATGTGGTTAGGTGGGTCAATATGCCAAAGTGTGCATGAACTGGAGACTTCAAGTGAATAAAGTAATAGATTCCACAGAAAAGGATTAATTACAGACCAGTTTGAAGGAGCTGGTCTTGAATTTAAACTCTACGGACTGTGAATGGTGTGAAAATACCACTGGTGACATGGTTATTGGATATAAATCGGACATATTATCAAAGTATTCTAGAGCCAGAGTGACCATCATCACATATGATATGTTTGATCTGTGTGGAAAGATTATTTGCCTGAAGATTCTGATATTAAAACAGACTCGTTTTCAGGGTCAAAAATATTATCTCGGATAATTTGTGTCAACGATTAGATATCAAAATGCATGTTTCACTCGTAAAGTCTATGTTAGCTTTAAAGGAAATAACATTTTAGGATGGGTACAGCAAGCTTTACTAGACTTTGTACTATTACCTGGCAAAAGTAGGAAAGTCATGTTTTTTTCTGAACTTCAACGTGAAATATTACAACAAAACAAGAGAAGTTGTAAAACATAATCCACAATTGGTTTTAATTCCATGCATGATACTAATAATGATGTAGCTTTTCTTTCACAGATTCAACAGATGGTTAAAAAATATGACGTATTATTTGAGAATAAGTTGGGAGTGTTAAAAAACTTTTAATTGAATAGCAAACTCAAGAATGATGCCATGCATGTTAAGCACAAATTGAGAGGTCTTCCTTGAAGTGTTAGAGATTAATTATTTAAGGCTTTAAAAGATTTGCAAGATCAAGGTATAATCAAACCAGTTGATAGCTCACCTTGGCTCTCACCCATTGTCATAGCAAAGAAGCAGAACAAATACATGCACATTTGCATTGATCTTACGCCTCTAAACAAAAGAAATTTGTGTTGCTACTCACCCTTTATATAGAGTTGAGGAACTGATGGTAAAGCTAAATGGTGTGAAAATATTCATCAAGTTAGACTTATTGTCTGCTTACCATCCACGTGCTCTTTCTGAGTCTTCGAAACACCTCACTACTTTTGTCACACCAGGTGGAGGTTTTCAGTTCAGGAGGATGTCATTTGTTTTGGTGTGCGCTGCTTCAGTGTTTGAAAGGGTAATGGAATAAATACTGGGTGAAATGGAAGGGGTACTTATTTTTCAAGATGATGTGTTACTAGCAAATGAGAATCAAGATTAGCTTGTTCGTATTTTGAGTGTAGTTTTTGGAAAATTTAAAGTCAGTGGTCTATGTTTAAGGCAGCAGAAATGTAGTTTTCTGCAAAATCAATTCGAGTATTTAGGACACATAGGGGCCGATTACGATGGTGGGTGGACAAAGTCCGCCCACTATTGCAGCTGCAAAAGGGACTGCCCACCATAGGTGCGGCAGTCCAGCCATACGAATTAGGATGCGCCCGCCACACTGGTTGGCGCATCCTGTATTTTAACATTGCGGCGGGTGGCAGCACCCGCCACAATGTTAAAATACATGTTGTGCTTTTGTATGTACAATGTGACAGGCACCCTGCGGTGCCTGTCACTTGTACATGCAAATGCAGGGGGGTACCATAGGTACTTCCCACGTGCAGCACCCACCCCCGGGGGCCCACAACGGGCCCCCAAAGGCATTCACTGCCTGTCTTTTTGTGGCGGCATCACCGCCGATAAAGACAGGCATCCTAATGCCCATAACGGTGCCGGCACGGCACCGCCACCATAGTACCATTGTACCTGGTCCCACAAGGCAGGCAGAAAAGGACTGCCTTGCGGGACCACGGCAGACGGTCTTTCCGTCCGCCACGGTACCTTTCTCATTCCCACCGCCATCCTAATTTGGTGGTGGGAAAGTTCAGGTTGATGGCAGAAAGTCCGCCACCACCGGGCTGGCAGTCCTCACCACTGGCCCTGCGGTGGCGGACTTCCCGCCATCGTAATCGGTCCCATAGTTAGTGGAAATTGCATCAGCCCTAAACCAGATTTAACTAAAGCCATTGAAGAAGCTTCGGAACCAAGTGACAGAGAACTTTTGTTGGGTTGTGTGAATTTTATGCCAAGTTCATTCAAAATTTTGCATCAGTTGCCAAAACGATTACTAGACTCCTCAAGAAGAGAGTAGATTTTGTGTAAGGACACTAACAAAAGGAGGCTTTCGCTCACATCATTTTGTTTTTATTACCAGCTCCTCTCTTACAGCCATATGTTCCAGGTCTCCCTGTTTGTGTAACTGTAGATGCTAGTGACCGGCATTGGGAGCAGTAGTTGCCCAGAGGTTCAAGAATATTATTCCCAGCGGAGCGGACCTGTAGGCTCCCGGCTCCGCCAGTCCGTTTCTGCCGTGCCTACATCCTGCTCAAAATCCTGACGAATTCGACGGCAGCGTGTGTGCGAGACGACGCTGATCACGACGGTGCTCTCCCGGGCCCCGGACCTGCCCGGCAGCCGGAGAAATCTGCCTCCTGACTCCCGGCCCTGGACCTCGCTTCAGTGGGCTCCTCCTTCCGTGCCTCCAGACCCTGATGCCGGCCGGAGTGCTCCGCTGGCGCATACGGCAGTGTGACCGGCGCTGGCCCTGCGAGGTGCGACTTGAGCCTAGTCACCAGGGACGCTGCGTCGCGGGCGGAGAGGGGACAGTGTTCACGGAGCTGCGGACCTCCACTATAGCGGAGCCTTTGTTTGAGGCGCCTGGTACGAGGAAGGGACGGACATCTTGATTTGCACTTTGTTTGCGGACCCCATGCCTCGCTACCCGAGTCTGCCAATGGAGTGTAACTGACCTGCACTGCTTTGGGGCACGGAGTGTCCTCCTCGGTCAGTGGAAACGAGGGGGTGCGCTGGCGCTATCCTGAAACTGGTGCCCGGGGTGGACCCTGATCGAGTTGGCTGGGTGTGCCGCCATGTTTTGTGGGGACCTAAGCCCTTCCACGCCGGAGTCCAGTGCCGCCCTGGCTATAGGAGAACCCGTGAATCTGGAGATCCCTCGGGGGCACAAGAACAGTGGTCTACAGCCTGTGATTTCTCTTGGCGCAGTTTTCTCAGCCCTGCGTGACCTCCGCTTAGAAGTGCGACATTGCAACCGGGAACTGGGCGACAAGCTGGACCGAATGACATCAACGTTGGGCTGGGGCATCGATGGCCCTGAACTGCACGGCGATCGCCTGCCATTGCCTGCAACGAGTGAGGCGCCGATGATCTCTCCGGTAAGCTGCACATCTGAGCTCCCTGACTATCTTGCGGACGCCCAGGATTACCAGCTTGACGGCTACCCTCGGAATACTTTGTTTCTCCTCCAGGAGAGGTGCGCAACATTGTGGCCAGACTCTCTACTGTGGATGCCCCGAGACCTGTTTGCATCGTCCTGGCTGCCTTTTCTTCCTGCGCTACGCTTTATGCCTATCCTGATTAAAACACTGTGTACGCCTGGTGTGCTTAAGGAACATTCTGCTGCAATTGACGGACTTCCTGCTGACTCATCGTGGCCATTTTGTGCCTCCGCTTTGTTGTCCCCTGCCCTCTCGCCATTTTGCTCTTTTGTTTTGTGGTGGGCGGGCCTCTCTTGGGCAGCGCGACTGTGGGACTGTCCGCGTTCAGGACAGGGCTAGGTTGCTTTTCCTGATATTGGCTGCTGGGCGGGTGGGTCGGGATTTGGGACTGTATTTTGTGTCCAGTCTGCGTGTTCGCTGTTGAATAATGCTTCGCTCCTACATTGCTTTAATTCTTGCAGTTTATTCTGACTACGGGGGGGCGAATGTCGTACGACTGGCGGGGACCGGGTTGCCTGGAATTGTACCTCCTCCCTCCCTTCTTTCTTGCCTTTGAGAGTTGAAGATTAGGGTGTCCTTCTCTCCCTCTCTATACCATATGGCACGTCTTGTCTCCTTTGTTCTTTTTCTCTTTTCCTTTCTTTCTCTTCCTTATTCTCGCTATATTTCGGGTTTATTGGGCGACAGACACACTGCTGGGGGGGGGGGGGCAGGCCGTAGCCTCCGCATGCGTGTAGGGTGGGGGGTTAGTAGTTAGAACATAGTCATTATTTCTATGGTGCCTTCTCTTTTTTTCCTATTTTTTGGTTTTACTTTTGGTCTGGGTCCATGTCTAGTTTTACTAGGGGTTAGGGGGCGGCAGGGCTCGGGTGGCGCATGTGAGGGGTCTTTTATCTGACTCTGTGGATGGTTGCCTTCCTGCCCGGGGGGAACTCACTGGTTGGCGGTCCTATCCTGTACGTGTGTTTGAAACTATGGTGTTGCTCCTCCTGCATGGATCCTTCCTTTCTTCTTCTCAAAAGACTTGGTGCAGTACGACATGTTACAATGCTAGCCTGATAAACCTTAAAATTAACCTTCATTGATTCTGAGACATGGTGTTACGAAGTATACAGTGTAATTGAATGCTCGCCTGAAAGTGATTAATGCTATGTCGCCGTAACGCTGCATTGGTGCTTAACTGTGTTCGTGGCCGGCCGATAGGTTGTAGGCCCGTATTTGTTTTGCTTTGAGGCACAATAAAGGTTTTCAAAAATTAAAAAAAAAAAAAAAGAATATTATTCCCAGAGGTGCGTTTGCTTCCAAGGTATTGAAAGATGCTGAAAAATCATGTTCTGTAATAGAGAAAGAAATACTAGCTTGTGCTTGGGTCACACAAACATTTGATAACCTTTTATGGGAAATACATTTTCAACTAAGAACTGAACACAAACTTTTAGTGTAAATTTTGAACAGATCAGCGCATCACTCTGCAAGTTTACGTGCAAGACTCACAAGACTTTTCACAAAGTTGTTAGGATACAATTTTCAGCTGTTCATATGATGGACTTTTCTAGCAAAGCGCTGATTTTCTTTCTCGTTTTCCCATTTTGGATGAAGATTTAAACGGTGAAAATTATTTTGAAGAATGTATAATAGCTTCAGTGAATTTGAGAATCAGCCATGTATTTCCAAACCTGAATGTATAGCTGCATTGTTATCTAGCCCTAGATTGTTTAAGGTTTCACAATGTATCATTGATAGTTGGCCAAAAGAAAGAAATCTTTCAGGAGAGTTGAAAATATTTGCTAAGATGTTTCCAGAATTTTCTCTTAATTATGACATTGCTCACAGAGGAGAAAAGCTAGTTCCTCCTGCTTCTTTAAGAAGCAACCTATTGGAGTGAGTTTACTCAGGACATTTGAGGATTACTTTGAATAAAAAAAGGTTAGTGAAATTTATTGGTGTCCTAAGATGGACCATGAGATTGAGCAGAAAGTAAAGAATTGTGAAACATGTTTCAGAGCACATAAGCACTTATTTATTAGAACACCTTCCACGGTAGCAGTAGATCTGCCTGAGAATGCCGGGGAAAGGTTGCATTAGATTCTCTAGATCCTTTCTCATATTGTAATGATCAGTATGCTTTGGTTCTTATTGATTACAGTTCCAAGTTGATTGAAGTTGAGTTTGTAAAAGCACTTAACACAGGTCTGTAATCAGTTTTCTTAAGAAAAGTTTTTTGCGTGAAGGCATTCTGTAAGTTTTAGGTATGGATAATGGAGCGTAATTTACATCTGAAGCTATGACTAAGTTTCGTAAGAAAACAGGCGTCAAGCACAGACATACTAGTCTTCATCATCTTCAAGGTAATGGTTTCATGGAATGTGCCAATAGACTTATTGCTTAGACTTATAGCTATATCTACCAAATCCCAACCCTCGCTGGCATACAAGACATGTTAAATTCCTATCATGCAATAACTCACTCTTCAAAAAGGATTTCTCCTTTTCAGGCACTAAAGAGACATAATATACTTATTTCACCTTGGTAGAACCACATTGGGCTAAGAAAAACATTATTTTTTGCAATTGTTAATCCCGTAAAGCAAAAGTCAATGATGGGGGAAAATGAAAACAACTGCAAATATGCTCATGATACAACTGTTTAAATATGGCACATTTTACTGACTATCAAATTGGAGATACTGTAAGGATTAATATTACCCAGATTAGTCAGGAATCGTCTTGTGAAGTTTAGCAATACCAAAAGAACCATTGCTGTGTCCAGATCTGAAATTTGTGTAGAAGGGGGAAGTTTGTGGGGATTCTCGCCTTCCTTCATTTTCGTCGCGGAGCGGGCGATGCGGGGTGCTCTCGGTGGTCTCTCCTCAGGCGAGCAGACAGCCTCGCTCCCCTGCCCCTGCCCCTGGGAGGACGGCGACTGGTGGTGGGAGGAGGCAGCACGGCTGCGGAGATGCCGGGACGCTGCCTGCTTCTGGCTGCGAGTCGCCGGGGGCAGAGACAGCACTGGTGCCGGTTTTTCTCTGGATGTCGTTGTGGGGTTTGGGCAGCTGCGGGAAGGTGAGGAGCTGCAGCATGAAGACGAGAGGAGGTATGCAGGGCTCCAGCTTGGTTCGGCAGCGTGTACAACTTTCTCCCTAGCCAGCTTGTCATGCAGAGCTTGCTCGGCGAGTAAAGAGCCATTGAGTGCAGGCTTTTTCTCGGTTGTGGCGGGGAAGCAAGTGAGGACCGTACGGAGGCTGGTGAAGGAGGTGGAACAGTGCAAAAGGGATATCCTCCCCTCTTAAACTTGGTCGGTACGCTCTGCGTGCTAGAGTCGCCCACTCCTCACAGAATATCGACATCACTCAGCCTGTATTGACACCCAAAAAATCTCCTCCTATATTGGAAACAAATGCAATAATCAAACAGCGCAAGCGAGGGATCTATGATCGACGAGGCAGATTTAAAAGGGAAAGAGGTTTCTAAGAGTAGGGTGAGAGATAGGGCAAAGAAAAAACCTATTTAAAGGTGAAGATTACCCCTTCTTTAAAGACCTACTATAAAGTTATGTCCTTCTCTGTTGCAGCCACCAGTGAGCCAGTTAAAGTAACTACTCAAGAGGAGCTTGAGGGGGGTCCCTCTAAGCCCAAGTCTAAGACCAAGGTATTAGTTAATGATATAGGGCCACCTTCAGCACTCTCTCCAGCCCTTACCCCATTCTTGCAGTGTAAACAGAGAAGACCCAAGCAGCAGGGGGGGGTTCACAGAAACCTTGTTAGTAACTCCACCTGCTCCCCACCCGGCAGTGAGCCTGTCTAATAGATATAACGTGCTTGAAATCCAAGACTCTCAAGAATCTCAAGACTCCCAAGACAGTGCAAAGGAAATAGTTACTTTACTGAAACAGTAACTGAACAGAAACTGGGGAAGCTGGAGAAGATGGGGCCCAAGGATCTATGTCTTGTTCTTTATCTGATATCCTAATCGCCGTGAAGGAGGAGATGTCGAGTGGGTTTAAGATCTCAGAAACAAACCAGGTGGAGTTGGCCAGTAGATTTTCCGCATCCGAAGCAAACCAGGCAGCAATTCAATCGTCTTGCGAGGTGTTAGCTCAGAAATTGGAGGAGGTTATGGCAAGAACTGATCTAAAAGAGTCGGAGATCCCCATAATTAAGGAGGCCATACACTCTGTGTCAAAGGATGTGGCAAAATTGACAGCACAGAATAAAGAACTTGAGAATGACCTAGAACGGTTGGAAAATCACTCCAGGAAAAACAACCCGAGACTCTTAAATATTCCTGAAGCCCTTGAGGGATCGCACATCAAGTGATTCGTGATTTCTCTGATACAGGGAACTGTTCTAAAGAGCTCACCTAGCATTAACCTGGCCCATGAGATTCAAAGGGTGCACTGGGATCCTTATAGGAGGAATCCTGGCAGACAAAAATCTAGGAAGATTTTGATTGATTTCCTCTCCTATTCCGTCAAGGAACAAATACTATCCACGGCCCTCAAGGAAGGCTCTATAACCTTCTCACTCACAAGTCAAGAACCATTTTCCTTTTTGAAAAGATCTAATATTTCACACACCACAGCAACAAGGCAATGGGAGCTGGGGAGCAGATTAGAAGACTTAAAAAGTTTGGGAGCTAAGGCCCAATTGAAATTTCCAGCTCAATTACGGGTAATGTATGATAATCAGATGCATCAGTTCCGTGCAACAGAGGAGGTGGACGCCTTTATGGCGAAGATTAAAAAAGGGAAATGATACAGAAGAGGGAGGCAACAATAGTGTCAGGGGTTCTCCGTCTTCAGATTCCCAGATCACTTTTACTTTTTCTCTTTAGTTTATAGCCCGAGGGAGTAGTGACCTAATAGGTTTTTGATGCGAGGGTTCCTCATGGGAGCAACGGGGCACCAGAGGGAGGGGGGGGGGTGGGTGGGAGAACAGGGTGGGGTGCAATGGGTAAACAAAAAAAATACCTCATCTCACTTGAAGTACATAAAAATTCGGTCAATCTACTTGGGTCAAGGATTTGTAAGCCGATGGCAGGTGATTTGATAAAAAATATTAAGATGAGTTTTATCTCTTGGAACGAAAACGGGCTGAGATGTCTAAGGAGGCAAAGACTGATATTGAAATACTTGGAGCTCTCCGTAGCACAGGTTTGTCTCTTACAAGAGACACACTTTACTTCAGGGGAATCTAAACTATTGTTTTCTAGTATTCCTTGGATTAAAGGTCATTGTTCTTCCGAACAAATGATTAATAGCTGGGGAGTCACAATCTTGATCAAGCAGGGGTTCACCTGTTCAATAAAATCGGCACAGACTGATCAAACAGGGAGGTGAATCATAGCACACCTGGACCTTGGAGGTACAGAATTAAACTGTGCCTCTTTTTACGGACCAAACTTGGATGATCCAACCTATATTGCTAAGCTGCAGTCTAAGTTAATCATGGAAACCCCCCTATGATAGTTGGTGGGGATTTTAATGTTCTTTTAGATCCTCTAAAAGACAGGTCAAATAAGATGCATTAAATAGGGCCCCCCCCCGTATTCATCATGCCATGAAGAATCTAATGCATGACTTGGGGTTGGTCGACGTCTGGAGGAGAAACAAGGGAGACCTCCCTGGGTTTACGTTTTATAGTAAAAAATACCATAATTCTTCCAGGATTTACTATTTTTTAGTTAACAGAAATCTCCTGGATACCACGTCTGAGGTAGCCATATTAGCAAGTCATCGCTCAGACCATGCTCCAATCTTGTTTTCTTATTAAAAAAAAAATTAATAGACACAAACAAGATGGACGCTTAACAGGGCAAAATTGAAATTATTCAGGCCATTAAAATATCTTCCTTAGAGTTTTTTGACTTAAATATTGGCTCTACGGCTATTGAATTTGTTTAGGATGCCTTTAGGGCTAATCTGACAGGCCGGCAGACAGGACAGGTTCCAAAAATCGAGCTGAAACCCAGGAGCTAAGATTAATCGAAGAAAAAATCCAGCAGCTAGAAGCTGAAAGGATTCTGTCAATAGGTGGGAGCCCAGGAAGATTGGGTAAAGTGCAGGACAATCTTGATAAGGATTGGCAAGAGTTTAGGGGGAAGTTAGATGAGAAATGCAAGGCTCAATGGCTTATTAAGAATATGGAAAATTATGAATATGGGGAGAAAGCAGGTGCCCTTCTAGCCTGGAAGGCCAGAGTTGACTGTTCCAAAAATAAGATCAGCGAGCTAGTAATAAACAACAATGGAGATAAATCTACCAGTATAGAGGATATATAGACCTGTCTCCTCACATTATTCTCAGATTTATATAAAGAGAATTTACCACCTTCAAAATAACAAATACAAACATGGCTGAATAGTAAATCTCTCCCTACTTTAACTCAAGCTAGCCGAGACCTTTTCGATGCCCCTATTGCGCTGGAAGAGATAAAAACTCAAATTAAGTTATCGAAAAACAATAAAGCATCAGGTATGGATGCATTGCCAAATGAAGTTTACAAACTTTTGTCAGACAAATTGACCTCAGCTTTGGGAACTTTGTTTCATTCAACATATAGTTTAGCAGGTCAAATTCCTAGCTCCTGGAAGGAAGCAACCATTGTCCTAATATTAAAACCTGGGAAGGATCCACTTGAAGCAGATTCATACCGTCCGATCTCCCTGCTAAATGCAGATTATAAGATCTTTATGGCATTTTGGCAGGGAGATTGGCTAAACTGGTTCCTGGATTGGTTAACATCGACCAGAAAGGTTTTGTAATCGGGCGTTATATCCAGGAACAGACACAGCTGCTCATAGGCAATATCGATCTGGCCATAATACGATCAGACCCCTTGGCAGTGATCGCTCTCGACGCTGCCAAGGCATTTGATAGGGTTTGTTGGGCCTATCTCTGGAAGGTATTGAAGGCAATGGGATTTGGTTCCATATGTATACAAACTATGAGGAAATGTTATCAGGGAGCAACAGCAAAAATCTTGATAAATGGAATGCTTACCTCTAGTTTTAAAATTCAGAGGGGAACTAGGATAGGTTTCCCTATCTCGCCTTTGTTATTTGACTTATACATAGAGCCGTTGGCTCAGGCCATTGGACTAGAAGATCTAATCCCCCCTTTTAAATCTCAGCTTTATCAATCTAAAATGGCTGTATATGCTGATGATATAATCCTATACACTAGTAACCCAGAAGTGACTATCCCGTGGGTTGAAACCCTACTGGGGGATTTTGGCTCTATCTCTGGGAAATTGGCTACTATTCCGATTTTGCCCTCATATGGGATTCTCCGGTGACACCGCCCTGTCTTCAAGATTGTTTAGCTGGCCCCATTAAGAGAGCGGGAATCTCTATATGGTCCGATCTGAGGGATGCAAACGGAATCCATCCATGGGAATTGCTAAGAGCCAGGATAGGTTCTAGTTTCTCAAAGTTTAAGTTCCTACAACTCAAATCTTGGTTTGAGGCAGACAATGTGGGCATCAGCGGAATCTGGGATACAGAGATCCTTTTTCAATCTGTTAAGCCGTTGAAGAAATAAATTTCCATCTGGTATAAAAAGCTTTTAGATGCAGATGATTTAGGAATTCCACCACAGTCATCGTCCTGGAATCAATCCCCCTTCGTATCCACCATTGGTGACCTCTTAGAACCATCTTTAAAACTACTGTATAAGTTCATTAAATCAGCTAGTTTTAAGAAATATCACTCTTTTGTCACTAATCCCATTTATTATACACCCGCCAGAATTGCTAAATTCGCCCCACTTTCTGAGCCTAAATGTTCTAGATGCATGGCACCCAAAGCCAATGATATCCATATGTTCTACGAGTGCCCCGAATTAGGTTTGTTTTGGAAGGGGGTAGGAGACTATCTGCGCAACATCTTTAAAGTTAACATTGTTAATGGTTCATTAGTGTTTTTTGCTAATGATGGTCTTTCCACCACTTATAGTGTCGCTCTTCTGGTTGAGTTAAAACTAGCTGTTGTGCCACCCCTTGTGAGGGCTCCTAAAAGGCGGCTCCAATGCCAAGTATCACGGGAGGGTTCCTTAGGGGAGGGTTAGGGTGGGGGCACAGAGGGTGGTGGTGGGAGGGGGGCAAAATGGAAAAATTGTCCTCATGCAAAATAAAATAAGTTTTTAGTTTTTTAAAAGCTCTAGATGTATGGCAGTTATGGGTAGGTCATGATTAGGCCAACTGGAATAAAATTCCTCTCCTGTAACATGAATGGCCTAGGGGGTGGCAGGAAGCTATTCAGGGTCTGGGAATTTAAAAAAAATACTGAAGCCTATGTTTACTTACTGCAGGAAACCCATTTAGAAGTGAAAGCATGCGAGCAAGCCTTTGGCAAATTGGGTTGGGTGCAGGAAGTATTATGCTCAAGGCAAAAGGGGTGCACAAGAGGTGTAGCAATTGTCGTCAGGGCAAATAAGGGGATTAGGCTCCAGAAATGGGATACAGACCAGTCTGGTAGATGGCTTGTGGCAACACTCTCCATATGTGGCTTGATGTTCACTTGCGCTGTGTATTACGGTCCAAACGAGGACAATCCCGGTCCTCTCTTGAAACTTGGTGCTAGCTTATTACATACTTCGGCCCCGGTCATACTGGGTGGAGATTTTAATTTGGTTTTCGATAAACAATTGGATTGGACTTCCAAAGCGAAATACTGTGTTCCAACTAAAACATTCTCAACACTCAGGAATATCATGAAAGACTTTAACTTGCTTCATTTGTGGAGAGCGAAATATGGTACTATAAGAGAGTATTCTTTTTATAGTAAAAAGTACAAGCAACACTTGAGAATAGATTACTTTCTGGCTGATCAGAAGTTGCTTGCAGATATAGTATCGGTATGTCATATCCCAGTGGGTATCTCGGACCATTCGGTCGTCGAGTTAGTGTTAAACCTGGGGTCTAAGATTACAGCGAAAAGATGGACACTTGATAGGACCCTCTTTTTGGATGAAAGAGTGAAGGCAGAGGTAAAAGAGAAAACAATTGATTTTTTCAATGTTAATATAGGTTCCTCTACCGAACAAGTTGTCTGGGAGTCGTTTAATGCATACCCAAGGGGGTTATTGATCTCTCTAATGATTTATAGGAAGAATACCAGTAAGAAAAAAGAAATAGATGATCTTAGAGCTATTAAGGAGAAAGAGCTAGAATTACAGCGGGCTGCCTTGATAGCTAGGGAGGATATTCCTAAACTGGAGAGAGAGCTGCTCTGATTACAAGCAGAGTTTAAAGTTAGAAATGATAAGATCATCAAGGAAAGGTGGGAGGTCAGTAGACTCAAGAATTTCAAGTACGGCGAAAAATGTGGTTCCCTCCTGGTGTGGAAGGTGAGGACAGAGAGGGTCAGAAATAATATCAAGAACTTGACCCAAAGGGAGTCTGGTCTATTGGTATCAGAGGATGAATCGATCAGGGAGGAGACCAGGGTATTTATGCAGGGTCTATACCAAGAAGAGATCAGGTACGGATCAGAGGAAATTAGCACGTGGTTAGACCAGAGTGATTTACCCCAGTTGTCTGAATTAGATAAGACATATTTAGCCAGTGAAATTACGGAGGTGGAAATAAGAGAACAACTAAAGAAAATGAGCCGAGGTGAAGCCGCAGGGCCCGATGGGCTACCGGTCGAAGTGTATTCCGACATCTCAGAAACAGTTGTCCCAGTGCTAATGACACTTTTTAATAGAATACTTATACAAGGGGATTGTATCCCCCTTCATGGTCAGAAGCCACTATAACCCTGATTGCTAAGCAAAATAAAGACCCACAAAAAATTGAGCCTTACAGACCAATTTCATTGTTAAACTCTGATCTGAAGATATTTTCTGGGATACTGGCTAATAGACTAGCCAGAATCATAAAGACAATTATACACCCAGATCAGAGGGGGTTTATACCTGGGAGGCAGCTCAATAAACTTACTTTCCAGGTAATAGGGGCAATTGATTTTGCGGAGGAGAGGGGGTTGCCACTGGCCATCATCGCCATCGACGCCGCTAAGGCGTTCGACCAGGTTAACTAGGTGTATCTCTGGGCTGCCATGACGAGGTTCGGGTTTCCATCAATTTTTATTCAAGGAGTTAAATTCTTGTATCTGAACCCTTGAGCAAAGGTTCTAGTTAGTGGGGGATTATCAGAATGGTTTAGCATCTCCAGAGGTACTAGACAGGGGTGTCCCCTGTCCCCCTTATTGTTTGATATTTATATTGAGCCTTTTGTTTGTGCACTTAGATCGGATAGTATTATTTTGCCTTTTAAAATTGCGGACCTAGAGCTTAAAACTGCTTTATATGCGGAGGACCTCCTCCTGTACACTTCAAACCACATTGTTGCAATCCCTCGGTTATTCGAACTGGCTGTGGAATTTGGAAGTTTATCTGGTTACAAAATAAACAAAGAGAAAACAGATATAATGGGATGGAATAATTTAACTGCCATACAGGGGGTTAGAGACAAGATTAGGTACCTGGAAATATACTTCACCCAAAAGTTGGTTGATATCCCTAGGATAAGCTGGCAGAAGGTGGTGAAGGAAGTGTGTAAGCTAATGTCAAGGTGGGGTAGTATGCCACTGAATATCTACGGGAGAGTTAATCTTGTGAAAATGACGATCCTTCCTAAAATAACTTTCCTTTTTAATACAATCCCACTGACATTTAATCCAAGGGATATCGCTAGCCTTCAAGGGAATATTGGTTCCTTTATATGGGCTACAGAAACACCCAGGATAGCCTGGAAGAAATTAAGGAGAGGGTTGAAGATAGGTGGTCTGGCTCTACCCAAATTACTTTTATATTGCCATGCCTTCCACTTTAAGAATTTTAGAATATTGGCCAATAAATTAGATTCTTCTTCTCAGGGCCGACTTTTTCAGGCAATGTTGTATGATCAGCCATAGGGTCGGGAATTTTTTTCAAATATGGGGACCCCAAATCCTATAAAATAGTCTGTCTTAAGATCTTGTTGGTGGATCTTAAGAACTGGGGATTCATCCAGAGAGTTTTGGGGATACCATACTACAATCTGCAGGCTCCAATTTGGGATTCCCCCGGCACCCCAGAATGTCTTTTAGATCAACTGTCCCAGCCACTTAAAGTGGCTGGTATTAGGACGTGGGGTGACCTTTGTTTAGACTCTCAGCTTATGAATTGGGAGACTCTCATGTATTTAACAAATGAGACCTTAACCAGATTCTATCAGCTCTCTGCATGGTGGGCGAGACAATCCTGGGGGACTGGAGAGGATAGTTTGTCCCTTTATTCCATCTGTAGGGGCGGAGTTTGGAAACGTGAGGTCTCCTTCTGGTATAGGACATTCACTGGAGTAAAAGATAGCCTTGACTTCGAACTGGCAAATCTTTGGGGTAATGTTCTAACTAGAAATTGTGAAGAGATACAGAAAATCTGGAGTGACTCTTTTTCCATGTCCCAGAGAGTAATTAAACCAGCAAACTTGAGGAGAAATCCCCTTTTTACAGCTTATAGGATGTACTGGACCCCGGCTAAATTATCTAAGATGACAACGGATACATACTATTGCCCCAGATGTAAATATCCGGCAGCGGACGACCAACATATGTTTATGGACTGTCCAAAGATCTCCAGTTATTTGGGTGGCGGTATGTAGCTTTTTAGAGGAGGTCTTATTAAGGCAGATCATTTGCTGCCCTAGATTGTTTTTTTTTGGGTTGCCACCGGGCTATAATATGAACAACTTTGCCTCGCAATTTTTGTTCTATGTGATAGTTATCGCTAGGAGAGAAATCTGTAGAGGATGGAAGTCGGAGACTCCACCCATATTTGCTGATTGTTTAAAAAATATCATGATGATTAGCCAGTCAGACACTGCCTGTGATGAAGCGAGTGCCAATAAAATTTGGTCCGCATTAGTGGCCTGGACGAAGAACTAATATTGGTCCAATGATTAAGCCAGAGGTTTGTTGTCCTGTCCTCTCTGGTGCCTACGATTGTCTACCGAGGGGAAGGGGAGTTGGACCAGGAGACAGCCTTACCTCTGGGTGAACCCTGTACGCCAGACACAGACACCAGGGGCGGAAATCGAGTATGTTTGTGTGGAAGGCGCAGAGAGATCCCATCTAGAGTATATATCTTCTGGTGGCATGTATGAGGACACACACAAAAAAAAATATTAAACATTTTAAAAAATGATAGTCTTTCCACCTCAGACTTAACACAGATACACAGAGGGTTGTTGTTATGTTTAATTTTGTTTGCCCGTGGGGAAATATGTATAAAATGGAAAGATCCCCTCCGTCCTAAAACAGAAGATTGGCTAAAATCCTCACTTGCAATGGCTCGCCTTGAACCTGCTGGGACTAGTGATAGATCAATGAACATTTGGCAACCTTTTACCATCATGGGCCGAGGTCTGAGACTACTATGATATCTATGGTAAAAATCATTTGGTCCTATGATTACACCAAAACCCCAAAAAAGGGGCTGGTCGGGTGACCTAAGCAAGTGCAGCAAGCCTAAGGGAGCCCAGTTCGAACATGATGATGGCCCAGAGCAGATACCCCTGAAGTAGTGCTAGTATGCATGAATTGCATTGGGTTTAACGAATAAACACTGCCCTGAATGAAGTATGCTTAAGCCGTGTTCTTACTGAGAAGTCCGGATGGGCACAGTGGGAACATTAGAAACCTGGAAAATGGCATGATCACTCTGCTTGTGGAATCTAAGCATGTGAAAAGAGGAATAATGAGTGGAATTAAGGAGTAACAAGTTGGAATTAAAAAAGGAGTACATTTTGGTATAAATTGCCGAAGCAGGCACAACGTAGCTGTGCGACTGGTTGGAGCAAAATGTTGATCCAAAATGGTGTTTTGTAAGATCTGCTGCATGCTTATTGCTGAAATGAGGACAAAACATAAATAAAAAATAAAAATCCTCTGTTGCTCAAGGTGCAATGGTTAACAAAGAGATTTTGGGGAAAGGTAATCTGAAAAGTGTGGGAAAAAACCTTTCAGAAACTAAGTCATCAAAACCTAAATGTTTCTCTAACTAAAAGGAGTTAAGAAAAAGGGGCCGGATATGAACCACTTCCTTCTGGAAGAAATATTTTGTTAACCTTGCTCCTTAAAGAATTCCTGGCATTGTTAAAATTGTTGGTTTTCCTTAGTCAGAATCGACTTGGATATTGAAAGGCACGTTCGTGATTGCATTTTGTGTGAAAGTGCTGATAAGTCACAAAAGACTCTTAATCCACCAATGTCATCGTTAGGGTGTCCTAATTTACCTTGGGAAAATGTGGCCATGGATATAATGGGTCCTGTGTTATGGCAAGATGGTATTCCCAAATACATTTTGGTTCTTGTGCATTTATTTTCGAGGTGGATAGAAGTTGAGTTTGTCACTAGTGTTAATACACAAGTAGTCATCGGCTTCTTAGATAAATGTTTTTTAAGGGAAGGGTTTCCTGTTTCAATTTTAACAGATAACGGTGTACAATTTAAATCTGAACTCACGAAGAAATGTTTGTCTTACACAGGAATAGAACAGATATTTACAGCCTTATACCATCCTAGAGGGAATTCTGTTGTGGAACGAATGAACAGAGTTTTGAAAGGTTTGTTACAATTAGCAAAGAAGGGTAGTAAGAATTGGGATGATGAGCTTAACAAATTGATTTGGTCGTATAGGGGCACGGTTCATGACACGGTTGGGGAGAGTCCGTTTGGATTGATGAGAGGTAGATTTCCCCATTGTAGATTGAATCCTGGTTGGATTGGTAGAAGTGAGAAATATGAATGGAATCCTGATCAGGTTAAACAAGCCATCATTAAATCACAGGATAAGAATAAATCCTACTTTGATACTAAACATGGAACCAAGGAGGTGTATATCAAAGTTGGACAGTACGTTAGAGTTAAATCTAGTAGAAAGACTGGGAAATTAGAACTTAAGTTTTCCAACCCGAGAATTGTCACCAAGGCTATGAAGAACACAGTTGAGTTAGATGATGGAACTATTCATCATTTGAATCGTATTGCTTTATCTGATAAGTCTGGAGTTATGGTGGAGAATACATGTTCTAAGGAAAGGAAATATTGGTGGTTAGAAGTTTTACCGAATTTGGAAGAAAGGGGTGAGTCTGGTGTTGTTGTTGAAGATCAAAGACGAGATCATGTTCCTCAAAGAAGTTTAGTTGATCCTCAGTTAGTTTCTGATGATGGTTTGGTTGATTCATCTTTTGATGTTTTGGGGGAGGAGAACTATTTGTTTCATGATTCTCATTGTGTTAGATCTCAGGAACCTTTACCTAGAGAGGAATCTTCTGTGGGGCAAAATATGGAGGAACCTAGTAGACTAAATAGTAACAAGTACACCAGGGTTGGAAGACGTGTAGTCACTCCTAAGAAGTTTCAGGATTTTATCCGTTCTTGATTTTGTTGTTTCGTATTTTATTTTTTATTTTTTATTTTTTAGCTTGAAATGTATGTTTGTTTAGAAAGGGGGATGTGTAGTAAGTGCTTGTTTCTTTAAGAACAATAGTAGAACATCATATATGCCATGTAGAATTCATGACTGTAGAATCCGGTATATGTAATCACTGTTGCTGTAGTTATATAGAATGTTATTATTCAGTTGGTGATGCAGTCAGCTACACTGAGCTGCTTGTACCTTTTACTCCTGCAACTTGCTTATTCAATAAAGTGGATATTCTACTTTACAAGGCTACTTCGATCTCTTTGAGGATACTACAATTTTCTTTATATCACATGTTATTGTCTAAAGATGTGATTGTATCTTATAGTTGTAATCCATCTTGCCTTATGAAGTTATGAATAAGTTCATTATGCTCTGGTAATGTTTTGTGAAAAGATGGAGATGTGTTGTGGCACGTGTCAGCTCAGCAATTCTTATCTGCCTTGAGCTGCTCACTCGATCATGTTATGGCTTGAGCGCTGTCATCCAGGTCACTCCATAAGCCGGGTCTCGCCCACTGTGATGGTTGAAAACGCAGCCGATGAGAGAGACACCGGTCGACATTGGGAACTGTTGCCTTTGTGCCACTCTTCTCGATGCTGATTTACAAACAAATCTGCTGCAATTGAAACCGTTACTTCGTTGAATCTGTCATTTGATGTGGTACACAGCTTGCAGGTGCATCTTCACATGCACCACCACACCAGAGTAGGGTTAATGACACAGCATGATTGAGGTATCCCTAGAAAGCATCAACGTGGTCACTGGATCATCTTTTGAAATTTGTCTCCAGTGACTCTCTGCTTTGATATAAAACACCACCATGGTCTGAAAGTCCATGGTGTAACATTGACCCATAGGGTGATGTTGGTCCATTCCTTTCTGCTTATGTGCCTGACTGAGGAGATTGTAGACAAAGCCCAGGAAATAATATTGGCCAAACTGATAATATTGTGACTTTCCTTTCTACCTAAGGCCCTGACAAAACATTTGCAAATTCCCCCATAGGACACAAATTACAGATACCTCACAAAGGCCTGCACAATACTTTTGTACTGGTAGCACCTGCCATGGTGTCAAAGCAGTGTTGGGCCCATCTCGGAAACACTAAGGGTTAGATGTCTCTGATTTTCTCTGCAATGTTTTAATACCTACCCAATGTTGATCCCAAGTGGGCTGCATGTATTTAAAAGCATCTAGCTTCAGACAAGCATATCATATTGCCCACTCCTCCAAGGTCCCTTCTGGGACACTTGCCTATGCCAGCACTGTCTAACTTGAGCTGGTCGTAGCAAGGGAAGCCCATGACACTCATTTTTTGGGACCAGCACTTATTTTTCCTCACATTGATCGAGAAGAAGAGAGAAAAAACGAAGGGAGTGGAGGAGAAAGAGAAATACAGAATGTCAGTGGCAAAGGCCAGTATTTTGTAAAACAATGAGTGCAGGTGCCCAAAGCTCTGCTCTGCTCTGCTGGTGCCATTGAATACCAATGATGCATAGTCTTGAATTCATCTCAAGCCTCTTTCATCCACAATCAGACACTTCCTGACCCTTCATCTCACTTTGCAGGTTCCTGCTTTCTCCCTTTTTGCCTGTTTTACTGTCTTTCTCTGCTTCCGTCTTTTCACTTTGTGTTCTTTTCCCTCTCTTATTCTCGGTAAATGTCTGATCAGGATACATAAGCGTTGGTCCCCAAAATAAGTGCCGGACCCTCCCTACTGGCAACCATCCTAAGAGTTGCACATGCCACATCTTGTCGCTTTGTATTTCTGTTCCGAGCACACACCCATGGCAGATATATAAGAGCCATACCACAGCCTCAAGGCTCACCCTGACTGAGGGCACTTTCAGATACATTGATTTTTTCGAGCTCTGATGCCGACATGTTTGAACTTCAGCAACCCGGAGACTTCATGGACCATTAGAGAAAATAAACGCCGAAGCCAAGAAAGAAAGTACATATTTGATTTCTTTTCACACAAATCGATATTAGTTAATAAAATATGCTCAACGAGGCCTCAGGGTGTCCCACGCATCCTGGAGCACCGAGTTCAGATGGGCACTCCTCGTTAAGCAAATGCTTCCGCGCAGCCTGCAGTTTTTGACATTTATGACAAGAATCCCAAACTTTTCTCACATCATGTAGAGAGGAAACATTTATAACAATATATAGCATTTTTATTGGGTCAGTCCATCATGCAATAAAAAGCTCCAAACAGGGATCCTTTTAGCCTGCAGAAGAGAGCAGCGATATCTGAGCCGACCGTGCATCGCTCTTGCAGACTTGCTCAGTTTCATCAGCAGCATCTCGTCAAGGTTTCCAGGCCGTCCCCAGCTCACCCCACCTGTCCACCTGCCGGCGCACTCTTAAAACAATCGGTTTTAATTTACTGATGCAAAGGTTTCAATCTCCTGACATGGGCAATTTAATGAAATGCCTGTGGCATAAGCAAGCCTCCGACACAGGAGCATTACTGTGAGTTTCCGTACACAGAGTTCTTTTCCAAATGACTGGCCATTTATTGCCACAATTGATTTGCACCGCAAACATGTTATTTAATTGTTCATGTCTCAGAGTTCAAACCGTTTGAAGAATAGAAACCAATTGTTTAATATCGATGTGCTTTGAAACGATGAATAATATGTGCTCCCCTCCATGAAAGTTCACTGGCATATTCATAACAAGCATTGGCAACACCAATACGTCTCGCCTTTAAGACCTATTTCCTCTGTCAGTGACTTTTGTTCATGCCGCATAATGCTGATGAATGCGGATGACGTAAGGCAAAATCTGAGAAAAGGGGCTATGTGGTGGTGTGTTATTTTCTACGCAAACGCATGAGTGAGAACATATGAAAACTCTTTAGCCTACAGAGAATGTGTGATGCATTATTGGAGTCATTGAAATAATGGGGTCAAACCCAGTGGTAAGTCAGAGGACCTGGGTATCAAGTACTTTAAAAGAAAGTGGTCCTAGACCTAACTCATTCAAAATCAATTAATGAAACAATATTACAAATTGAAGGAATCAATCCTATGGAAAAAATGGAGAACAAATATATATACACATACACAGCCAAATGCTAATACATTCATTTGTAGTACCCAAAATACTTTTACAAAAGACACACAGTTTCTCTTAAATAAATTAATTAGCAAAATTATTTTTTACATTCAATCAAAATAGAAACAATAAGAGCTGGGGAATACTGTCAAGTACCGTAAGAACGTAAGTGCTCATGTGAAGAGGGAAAAGGAAAGATTCACAAAGAAAATCCAAATGATTTAAATTCAACTAAGGTACAATTCTCTTAGCAGAATGGAAAAACGGGCCTGCTCCAAACAGTGTGTCACATGTTGTTAAACACGTCTGTCACAGTATCACTGCCTCTGTGCAGATAAACAAAAAAGAGAATGGGGGGAGGGAGCGGGGGAAAACGAAAAAGTGCAGACCCCAAACAAAGGGGGTAGATCGTCGACGTTTCGACCCTGGCGCTGATATGGGAGGATTGACACCTCAGCTATGGGTCTTCTTTTGACTGAGTTAGGTCTAGGACCACTTTTTTTATATAGTGCAATATTTGAGTAAGCCATTGTGAAACGTTTATGGACTTTTTAAATGGACACAAAACTCTGAGAGTTTTCATATGTTATATGGTGCTGGCTGGTATCCAGAGAATGAGAGTGCCAAAGGCATGAAACCTTAGCACAGTTGTTTGCACTACAATATTGTTATTAAGGTGACTGGCAGCAGATCAATCAATACATACATTTACTGCAGTGTATATACCGTCATAGGAGCTGATTAATATTTAAGTATGAGCAAGCACGTAGATAAAAGAGAGGCTTTAGAAAGAGTACTGCGACTAATTCAATACTCCGAGCGTATAGTTCTCATCCAGTGTCAGTGATTCAGGGGATCCCTTATGGACAAATGATAAGAACTATGAGAAATTGTAGCAAGGATGAGGATTTTACCATGGAATTGGATCATTTACAGAACAGGTTACACCAGAGGGGCTATAATCAGCAAGTATTACTGAAAGCGAGAGGAAGGATAATGAATGTGAAAAGACAGTCCACCCTAGAACAAAAACAGAAAGGTCATTCGAGGGAACGACTAGCATTCGTCACTACATATTGTGCACAGAAAGATAGAATTTTTAAAACTTTGGGAAAGAACTGGAATCTGTTAAAAGGGGTGCCAGGTTTGACGCACCTCATAAAGGACAGATTCCTGAGGTAACCTTTAGGAGAAGTCCAACTATCAAGCAGATTGTCACAAGAAAAACATTTTTGGAGCCTATTGCTATTAATGATTCCAACTGGCTTCTGCAACCACCCAATGGATTTTTTGTGTGTTGATCATGCAATATATGAATTTTAGGACTGAATAAGATTAAGACCTTTTCTTATAACACAAAACACAAATATTTGATTAAGGAGTTCATTAACTGAAATAGAATAAGTGTAGTCTATGCCATTATATGTGAATGTAACAAAGTTTACATTGAAAGTACGAAACATATTGCTGAAACTTAGGATACAGGAACATAAAAGAGCGATCACTAATCAAGATTACAGATCACCCCTGTATCAGCACATTAGAGACAATCACAATATGCTGAACAAAATCAAGTTTCATGGTATTCAGAAGATTATTCCTAGAAAATGAGGAGGAGGAGATAGAGAACTGAATATGAGAGAGCGCAATTTGAATAAAAAGTATATCTGTACCATATTCACAAGCATATCGCATAAACGTAGAATCTATAATGTGAAGTTAACACTTGTAGTATAAATTTAGCCGATGTAACCAATGTAATAGGAAATGTATCTGTATTTACTCTATAAAGTTTATTAGAATTAGAAAGGCCCGTATACATAGTGGGCTAATATAGAAATGTATAGAAATGCTTAAGAACAGTAGAACGTGCAGAACTGAAAATACGTGTGAAATTATTAAACGGAGAGAACGGTGAAAAATGTAAAGCAAAGAAATGTGCAGAGCATATATAGCACTATGTAAGCACGAGAATATAAATGATGTTGTATTCTATGTAAAATGCATTCGCGTATAATCACTGATTTGCTGATTCGATTATATATAAATGTGTGTTAAAGGTTATACTGTGTAGAAGGGTTTTGTAGGAATGTTAGAAAAGTTTGGTCATGTGTGATTTTAACCTAACTGACCAAGAGTTCGCAGGAGTGTAGTCCGCTCTATGTAATTTAGTGGGCTCACAGGAACAGGGGATAGCTTTGATCTGAACGTGCGAGACAAGAGTCAAAGGTCTTGTTAGATTTAAGGTGACAATGTTGGACGAAGTTTATGGCCTAAGTGAGATAAGAGACGCTTGGAATTTGGGTCTTGTTTAGAAATGACCGTTCACAGGACCAAATGAGGTTACGAACACAAACGTAAAGAATGGAGGTCTGTTGAGGTGATAGACTTTGCTCTGAAAGTGTCAACTGGAATGTCAATGAAGTCACCAGCAAGAAGACGAAGATGGTGCCTAAGAAGCAAGGTCAACTTAACGGACGACGCCAAGAGATGAAACTATGGAAAGAGCCAGAAATGACATCATGTGTAAATGTGTACGTGGTGGGCGTCAAGGGGCGTTCCACCCATACTGTGATTGTGTATTTAGGGACAGCACCCCGGGGAGAAGTTAGGAGCGAGCGCAGAAGAACAGAGCGCAAGAGAGCAGTAGGCCGAGGACCCTTAGAGAGCGGATGGGTAGGCAGAGAGGGTACTGCTTCTCGATATAAGTTACCATTAGAGGCTAAGAGAGTTTGAACTTCTTTGGAAGTCAAACTGCTGACACCTTTTTTAGGTAAGGAACTTGCGAAGTAGGGATGTCACCTAGTTTAGAGTAGGGACAGTTTTAACTTGTTTATTCTCTTTTTGTAGATGACGCAACGGAACCACTTTGTGTCTATGCTTTTTAATCTGTTGATTCTGGAATTGATTTTAATTGTATTCTTTTGTAGACTGAGGTTCTTTAGGGAATTTATGTTCCTTTTAGTTCCTGTATACTTGTTGAATCTTATCCTGAGAGGATTGTATATGCAACTTATTCTGATTTTATATTAAACTTTTAAACTTTATCAGTCGTAAGTGGTTCTTCAGAGTTGCGTCAGTCTATGGGGTTGATCTAACCTATGTGGGGTTGCCTTTTACTCAATGACAGAAAATAATCGATCCAAAAAGAAGAATGAGATAGGTATCTAAGTAATCAGAAAAGGTATCAAAATCTCATTCCCCGCAGTTGGTAGCAGAGGATGGTTTTCTTCTTGAGGAAGACAACCTAGGTTAGGTCTAGATTACCCCAAGGTCCCTAGTCATCGACGACCAAAAGAAGAATCCCTGCCGAAGAAGGTGCTGACGGTGCGAGAGAAAAGCAGCAGAATCGGTCGAGAGTGAGTATAAGGGTCATGCGTTGTCAGATTGCGGTGTTTTGTGTTGTACCTGTGTTGTAATGTCAAGCGGAGTTGAATGCCTGTAGTGTGATTGAGGGAAGGTTGTGAGCGCGCGCAATCGGATAAAATCTTAAGATCCAGAGAAGGGCTTAAGTGGTTCGGGTGTATCGAACACCCAGAGTAATTGTCTACCATTGTACGGGGGTCATGAGGTACCATTGATCGCCCTTAGGACCGATGATAGGGGGAGTGACAGAGTGAGTGTATGAGTAACGGACGCTGGGCGGACGTTTACTGTGTGTAAGTAACCTATCAGTTAAGGCGAGCGTCTGAACGTGAGAGGAAAGACGTCTCGTCAGTTGAGGTGACAATTACAGTTAGACTGTGGCCGTACAGTCAAGAAAAGTGATCGCTTGGACGGAAGTAGTCATTTTTCGGCGTATGAATGAAAACGCATGCAAGATCGTGAGACGAGTTGAGAAAGGAGGGGAACTGCTGCAGAGGGGACGAGTGACGTCAGCGTAGAGCCGCGCTGAGATTGGTCGGTCAGTGTAGAGTCGCGCTGAGATTGGCTGGTCAGCAAGAGCCGCGTAGGGATTGGTGGTTGTCATCGGGAAGTAAATAAGGAAGAGAAATAAGGAAAATCGTAGAGTTTGAAAATGAAGTGTTTTAAACGTTTAAGGGCGATCTTTAAGAGAGATAGAGGAAACTTGTATGCAGGAGAAGAAGCTCCACCAGAAGGCACACCAGCTTATTATATGGCGGTGAATGTAGGGTTACACTCAATACTATGGATCTCCGAGTGGAATAAGCTAACAGAAGGGAATAAGGAACTGACGTTCCCGAGATACGGGACGTTTAAGCTAGAAGTATTGAATCAACTGAAAGCGGTAATGCTAGCAACGAGACCTCTACCGAGGCCAACACAGTTCGAAGCCCTTAGTGCATGGTTTAGAACAGCACACGAAAAGAGCTTGAATAGGCGCCAAGAAAGAGTGAGACGATCGGTAAAAGCAGTGCAGGATGCTAAATGGGATGATGAAGCTAAAAAGTGGAGGGTGCAGAAGATAGAAGCAGACAAATTGTACCCAATGCTAGAGGTTACGGGAGAAAAGAAACCTCTAGAAGAAGATGAGGATAGCGAGCCGGATGAGGATCTGATAGAGAGGCTATTATTAGATAGACCACCTCCGTACAACAGAGAAGCCGAAAGTCCCGAACTACAGCAAGGGGATGGAGCTAGATGGGGGGAATATAAACCGCTCCCAGTAACAGAGTGGGATCCCAAGAAAGGTGAGGAAGTACCTCAATCTAGTCCCGTACAGAGAGTAGTAGGAAGATTCGTGGTCCAGAAGGTGCCAGAAACGCAGCATGCAAGGTCGTATCAATTGCCGGATGCTCTACAAGTACCTGTTACCATAGGTCCTATAGTGTCAATCTACAACCCGGAGGGAGTCCAGCAGGAGGAACAGGCACGATGGGACAGGGAAAGGGCAGAGATGGAGAGTAGGAATAATACGATCAATTCCCAAAGGCAGTTGTTAGGACCAAAGAGTCGGAGTACCCCGTTGGATTCAGCAACGGGTCCCTGGATAGAACAGAGGGAGAGAGGACAGATGGATCTGAGGGGACCGAAACCGAAAACCTTTAAGGAATTAAGGGAGTATTTGAGAGAATGGGATGCTGCCGAAGAGACTCAGAATAAAAAGTTAGAAACAGAAGCAGAATGGAGAGATCAGGATAACAGGATCCTCTCTCACTGCGGAGCTGGCGAAAGCAGCCCGGAGTGGGAGGGAGGGAGTCAAGGAAGCAAGGGAGATACTTGCCATACCACCGGTGGCACTAGACAAATGTGTGAGGACAAGAGTGCAGGGTGTGGGGGAGTGCCTCGCCTCATTCTTAGTAAGGGAGAACGAAAGACGCAGGAGTACCGAGATAGCTTCAGGTGCACTCACCATGCCCTGGGAGAAAACGTGCGACATTGGAGTCACGAGAATATAGAGAGTCGCGAAAGGTCTCGCCATACATCCAGTGATCACGGACGGGATAGCGGGAACATGGAGGATCGTGAAGGACCTTATCGTTTATTGAGTGACACCAGACAGCAAAGGAGTTGCAGTGATATAGAACAGAACGGAGGATCCTATCTTGCATCTAGAGAGACCAAGCCGAAAAGACAGAACGCAGTAATGGGGGATAGAACATTGTTCCACCATACCCCAAGGGAGGATGGGAAAGCTTGGGATCTAGAGAGGTGGGAACAAAGAGAAGCAAGAAGGACGCCTCATAACTCACCTGCACCGAGACGAAGGGCTCATAGTGGGGGTGAAAGGGATGTATACGAACCACCTAGGGGTGAGGTACTGAGAGCTGAGATAAAAACAAAACGGCTTGATGTAATGAGTTTAAAATCGGACTTGGAAGAAATCATAGACGGCACATTGCCAATGGAAAGGATAGAGCTGTATGATCATGATGAAATACTGTTTATGTCTAAGGATGTTACCCGGAAAGCAAGGTCAGTTCATGAAAAATTATCTGAGTTGGCAGACAGGTATATGATAGACATGTCACGAACTAAAGCTTTACAGGGTAACCATAGGCTAAATTGCACGGATCAAGATCTGGATGAGCGTAGGACGATTGGGCTGAAAGTACACATAAAGGAACTGATCCTGAGTATCAGAGTATGGAGGGATTTGGATAAATGGGAGGAAAGATGGTCTAAGAGGGGATCCGTCAGAAGGAGTACACTTGCGAGGTCCCAAGATGGAGAGATAATGCGAATGGAAGCTTTCCCTTTGCGAGAAATCGCGAACGGAAGCTATGTGCATGTGCCCTGGAGTAGGGGGGATTTAGCAGCATTTACCAATTCCTTTCCAAAGCTCAGGGAGAATCCCGTTGAGTGGTATAAGCAGGTAGAGAGGTTTGTGAAGATCTCTAAGGTACTGTGGATCGATTTGAACACTCTGTTTGATATCGTAGTACCCGGAGATTTGTGGACGGCATGCAAACTTAGTGTCGAATGGCCCATTTGTGAACCCGCGAGGGATGCCCAGACGAATGGTCCATCAGAAAGAGTCATGGAAAAGTACGAGAGGGTAATTGCCTGGTTAATAGAGAAAGTGCCGGTGCAGGACATAGACTGGGTTAAGATAGATCGAACAACTCAGGAACCCAAAGAGACCGTTCACGAGTTCTATGAGAGATTGCTGAAAGCATTCAAACAGTACAGTGGGTTGGATGTGATGGACCCCAAAGACATAGGACAGTTTGTGTTGAAGTTTGTCCTAGGATTGAGGCCAGACATAAGCCTGATGATTCAACAGCATTTGATTTGTTGGCAGAACAAACCTTTAGATGAGATTCTGAGGTATGCGAGGTACTGTAGCGATGAAATAGATTCAAAAGCAAAGAAACTTAAGGAAAAGCTGATGTTGGTGCAGATGCAATCAGCTGGAAAGGGTGGACAGCGACAACAGGGAACAGGAGCACTAGGAAAGAAACAGAATAATCAAAGCAGAGATGAGGAAGAAAGACCAAGACCGAGGGTAGATATCGCGACACTAAAAAAGACAACGAGGTGCCATCAGTGTAACGAGGTGGGACATTGGAGACGCGAGTGTCCCTATAATGTCGAGACGGGGGAATTAGAACAGGAGGAGGATGAGGTTCAAACCAGCATGGTAAAGGGAACAGCAGTCCCGAAGGGAAAATTTATCAAAGGGGGGACTCAGACTCCTCGAGCCCCGTTCCCTCAACCGCCTCGCATTTCAAATGGAGGGAAAACCTATAGACAACTGCCACTGTTCGTAGGAGGAGAAGAATGCTACTACGTTGATCCTCTTACAGGGCAACGAGTAAATAGGGAAGAAGACTGCACTCTAGGAGCAGCCCTGGAAGTAGACCAGAGAGGACCATACGTAGAAGCTGAGGTGGCTGGATGTCCTACGACCTTTTTGGTAGACACGGGGGCCACTCGATCCACTTTGAGATCGGCGGTAGTCCCAGGTTTGCCAATGTCGGGAGAGACGATTCAGGTGGTAGGAGTCGCAAACAGGAGAATGACGAATCCTCTGACTGAACCAGTGTCAGTGAAGATAGGGAACTACAGTGATGAACATCAGTTTGTGATCTGTGATTCTAGCCCTGTGTGTCTACTAGGAAGAGATTTGTTGTGTAAATTAAATTGCACCATATATTGCACACCTGAAGGAGTAGAAGTGCAGACTAACGATGATGATGCCGATTTTAAGGTTGTAAACTTGCAGGAATGCGTGGAACTATATCCTACCCTAACGGTGGAGGAGCTTCCACAGGACTTGAAGGAGACAGTGTCAGCTGAGGTGTGGGATTTTACTGGAGAAGAAATAGGACTGATCAAAGGGGTAGAACCGGTAAAGATCATGGTAAAACCCAATGCTGAGTATCCAAGAACACCACAATATAAGTTGACACCGGAGACAATTGCAGGAATAAAGCCTGTGATCGAATCCATGATTAAACAGGGAATACTGAAGGAGATCGTGGGAAGTCCATGTAACTCCCCGATTATGGGTTTGCAGAAGCCTAGTGGGAAATACAGAATAGTGCAGGATCTTCGAAAGATTAATAATATCGTTGTTTCATGTTGTCCAGTGGTACCGAATCCATCAGTAATATTGTTTCAGATACCGTTCCAAGCTGAATGGTTCACAGTGATAGACTTGTGCCAGGCTTTCTTTTCGATTCCTTTAGATGAGGAGAGCCAGTATTTGTTCGCTTTTAAGCTGGAAAATCGCGTTTTAACATGGTGTCGTATTCCCCAGGGGTATACAGAAAGCCCATCGATTTTTAACCAGCTGCTGAAGAAGAATCTTGAAAGTCTAGTACTGCCCATGAACTCGGTTCTGGTCCAGTACATAGACGACCTCCTAGTGGCGTCAGAAACTGAGGAAGCTTGCAAAGTAGACACCATCTCCTTACTAAATCACTTGGCCGAGAACGGACACAAGGTGTCTCCAAGTAAATTGCAGTATTGTCTCACCGAAGTGCAATACTTGGGCCACAGGATTGAAAAGGGAAAACGGAAGGTGTCTCCAGACAGAATAGAGGCGATCATGAAAATGAACGCGCCTAAAACACAAAGAGAAGTCAGGATGTTTCTAGGCATGGTCGGTTATTGTCGGCAGTGGATAGCCAACTTTTCACTGAAGGCAAAACCTTTACTACAACTGACGCACAAAGGAGTAAGTGATCCGGTACCATGGGACAAAGATTGTTTGATGGCATTTTTGCAGCTGAGGGAGGACTTGTGTCGTGCCCCGGCTTTGGGAATGCCTGATTACGAAAAACCATTCTTGCTTTACTGCTGCGAAAGAGAAGGTTGTGCTTTAGCAGTTTTGGCCCAGATACACGGGAACGCGCGTAGGCCAGTTGCTTACTTTTCGGCTACATTAGACCCAGTAGCCGCAGCGTTGCCCGGATGTCTCAAATCCGTAGCTGCAACGGGTGTCAGCATTGAAAGATGTGAAAGTGTGGTAATGGGACATCAGTTAGTGGTGTACGTACCGCATTCTGTGGAATTGTTAATGACCAGGACTAAGACTCAGCATTTGACGAATAGTAGGCTCACACGCTACGAGCAAGTCATATTGGCTGCTGAGAATGTGACCCTAAAGAGATGCTCTGTCTTGAATCCTGCTACTTTGATGCCACTTCCAAATGAGATTAATGATGAAATCTGTACAGATCATGACTGCCTTGATGTGACTGAACTATGCACCAAACCGAGACCAGATATCGTGGATGAGCCATTGACTGACCCCGATGAAATATTCTTTGTTGATGGTTCATGTGTAAGAGACGATATCGGTCAGCTGAGAGCAGCATATGCAGTTTGTACAATTACCAGAGTTGTGGAAGCCGCCTGCCTGGAAGGAGTACATTCCGCTCAGGTAGCTGAAATTATTGCTTTGACCCGTGCCTGTTTGGCAGGTAACAAAATTCGAGTCACCATATACACCGATAGCCAGTATGGTTTCGGGGTAGTTCACGACTATGGGCAGTTATGGTCTCAAAGAGGTTACATGACCTCCTCGGGTTCTCCTATTAGGAATGGAGAATTCGTGAGATTATTGTTAGAGGCATTACAAGGTCCGACAGCCATAGCGGTTGTCAAATGTGCCGCGCACACGAAGAATACCGACTTTGTGTCGCAAGGCAACAGATATGCCGACGAAGTTGCACGTTATTGTGCAGAACAAGGTTATTCTCACACCAATGTAGAAGTGGGGGGAATACAGGAAAGAACTGAGTTTACTATGTTGTTAGACACTGTAGATACGTGGGACGAATTAAAATGTGTTCAGGAAAATTCACCAGATGATGAGAAAAAGGGCTGGGAAACAGCTGGATGTACCAAAAGTGAAATGAATTTTTGGATTTCTGCAGATGGGAGAGCAGTTTTACCAAACGAACTTGTTAGTCCAATGGCAAGGAGATTGCATGGATCAGCACACATAGGTAGAGATGCTATGGTGAGAGTATTCAGACAAACGTGGTACAATCCGAAGTTTAGAGTAGCGGCAGAAGCAGTATGTCAGCGTTGTGCGATCTGTCAGCAACTAAACGTAGGGAAAAGAACACCAGTTACTTTGAGTCACATAGGGAGGTCTGGGGGGCCTTTCAATAGGATGCAGCTGGATTTTATTGAAATGCCCAAGTGCAATCGACTCAGATATGTCTTAGTGATTGTCTGTATATTTTCTAGATGGGTTGAAGCTTACCCGACACGAAGGTGCGATACACTTACAGTAGCAAAATTGTTGCTTAGAGAGTTGATACCGAGGTTCGGGGTGCCATCCTCTTTGGAATCGGACAGAGGAACTCATTTCAACAGCGAAATAGTGAAGATGCTATGTTCAGCCTTGAGTATCGATCAGAAGCTCCACTGTAGTTATCGACCAGAAGCTTCGGGGATTGTAGAGCAAATCAACAGCACGATTAAATCCAGACTTGCCAAAGTTTGTTCATCGACATCTCTGAGTTGGCCTGGTGCACTTCCATTGGTTCTTATGAGCATACGTAGCACACCAGATAGAAGAACAGGTTTCTCTCCACACGAGGTGCTAATGGGAAGAGCTATGAGATTGCCATCGGTTCCGACTGCAGCGTTGTTGAACATCACAGACGATTTGATCTTGGACTACTGCAAGGGACTATCTGATGCCATTCATTCTGTGTCCCTCCAGGTCCAGGCTGCAGAGGTTCCATCAGCACAAGACTTGTGCCATGACCTGTGTCCGGGGGACTGGGTCCTGGTGAAGAAGCATGTCAGGAAGAACTGTCTAGACGCACGCTGGAGAGGACCGTTCCAAGTCATACTAGTTACGAACACTGCAGTAAAGTGTGGAGGCTTGCCCAACTGGATACACGCCTCACACACCCGAAGAGTTCCAGCACCTCTGGAAGAAACAGCTCCTCTCTCGGATGAGAATCCAGCGGAAAGCGGAGAAGCCACAGAGAGGGAAAGCCAAGCTGTAGAGGTGATTGAAGAGGCTGAGCCTGTGTCGGAACAAGCCGACGACGGTCAGGACACCAGTGAGACCGAAGTCGTCTCAGAAGAGGAAAGTAGCTGGGAGTTCGAGTCAGATACCGAACAAGCTGCAAGTGATCAAGAGACGAGTCCAAGAACAAGGAGCAGGAGGACAAGGAATGGAGAAGTTAGTTGGCCGGAACGAAGGAGAAGGTCAACCTTGAGAGCAAATCCAGAGAGCACCCTTGTCCCGATCTCCGAAGATTCAGGGCCAGAAGAAGAAGCCACGGATTCAGGCTCTGAGAGTCCGAGAAGATCAAGAAGGGTACGTGTGCCCTGCAGAAGATACGCCACCCCAGAGTGGACTTATCTAGCAGATGTCTTGGGGACAGAGATCTGGGAGAGTGAGAGAAGTGCAAGTGATCAATCTCGATCCATTTGTGGCAGTGGAGATATGGATGTTGACGCCTGGAATCGAGACTGAGGGGTTACTGACTTTCACACTTCCCATTCCCCTTTACCTAAGTCGGATCAAAGACCTAGTACTGAATCGATTAGAGTTTCCGACTTTTGGTCATCAAATACCAGAACAAGAAGAAAAAGTCATTCGTTTAGAATTATTGGAACATGTTATTAGAGCTGCAGGTACGAGAATCATTGTAGATGCATAAAGACTTTTGTGTTTAGGCTATAAAGAAGAAGATAACCTAGCGCCGAGTGGAAAGAAGAATAAAATTAGGGATTACATTTAGAGGACGGAGAAGGGTTAGGGTTGTCTATTGCTGAAGATAAAAAAGACATTGTGGTGAAAAGAGACTTTTTGTTGATTAAGAGCACTTTACAGACTGAGAAAGCAAACAAAGCAAGACAAAGACTTGAAAAGAAACTTTTCTTCGAAAAAGAAGGAGCTACGCTGTTTTGATAACATGGAGAATGGCAACCCAAACCGAAAAGCCAAATGCATAATAGGTACACTAATAGCGGTAGTAATTTTTCTTATTATTATAGTAGTTACCACATCATACATGGTAGGACATGCAAGTGAAACAGAGACAACAAATGTAAAGCCTGTAACGACTTTGAAACCTGCTCTTGTTGGGAATAAGGAGGAGAGCAATGTCATCCGTGAAAAGACGTTACTGGCAGATGAAGCTCCTAGGTTACACGTAGACGAGTCACAGGGAAATTTTAGGTCAAACGCATATGCCAAGCTATTATATGAGTATATTGATGCCATGGAGGCCAAGGATTGTTATGTGTGCATGCAATTGCCGGCTTCCGTAGATGAAGGCATCAGATATCATCATCTCCCACTAACATATGGGATAACATGTAGTTTATTGCTCAGTATATTTTATGGTAGAGAAGGGTTCGAGTACTACTTTTCAAATTATGATTCGGTACTGCCTGAAGTCCCGAATTATAAACAAATGAATAAGTGGGACTATTACAAAAAGGAAGATCGATTAACAAAATTCTTTCTTCCTTGGGATACATTAGATACTTCATATGCACGCAGAAATAATCTGACTTGCATAGTGTCAGAGGTAGAGAAAAAGTTCATAGGACAGGTAGATGATCGGTACAGAAGGCAGAAGATTCTAAAAATGTCAGGACAGTGGAAAACTGATTGGACCGAAGAAGAAAAAGCGCACAAGAAGAAGGGTAGCAATGGTCCAATAGCTTTGGATAGAACGCAGAAAGGAAAGTTATGTTTAACTCGAAGCAAGACGTATTATGAGAGTGTATTTGTAGGTGAAGTAAATTGCGAACATGCTTTTCGATTAGAGTACTATACGAAAGATTTTATGAAAGGGATGCAAGCGATTCCTAATGTATATTTTGTATGTGGAAGAAATGCCTATGTAAAACTGCCTGACAATTGGTATGGTTCGTGTTACTTGGCAATTGTCTTCCCCAAAATATATCATGCAAAGGATTTAGAGATCATAGAAGGAAAGGCTTCGACAAGAATGAAAAGGGAAATAGGAGATGCTGAAGTAGTTGGAGACATATTTGGAGCAATGTTTCCTATGTTAGGTTTAATACTTAACGATGTTAAGATCAGGAGACTAGCTACAGTTGTAGATAGATTATCTGCAAGTACTGCAAGGTCATTGATGCTAGTAGAAGGAGAGATGCAGTCAATTAGGGCAATGGTTCTTCAGAACCGTCTTGCTTTAGACGTTCTGCTAGCAAAAGAGGGCGAAGTTTGCAAGGCTTTGAAGGTCCAAGAATGTTGTACTTACATTCCAGATAACTCAAAACCACTTGAGAAAGTCATACGGAACATTACACAGATACATAAAGAAATCGAAGATTTAACAAAAGTAAATGTTTGGGAGAAAGTAGGTCATGGAGTAGGAAAAGTTGGAAATTGGTTTGCCAATTTTGGTAAAAGCGTTGTGTGGTACATATTAAAACCTGTTTTGATAATATTGATTTGCATAATTACATTGTTGGGTTTAGTGAAACTGTACAGATGGTATAGGTCGAACCGGTTACAAAGATCCATGAGAGAGCAAGAAAGGAGATTAGCTGCTTTACAAGACCAACAGTACAAAAGTTTGAGAGCTCTTGAAACGATAAAAAGAGGGAATCTTGTAACTAGTTCTGTGTAAGGTGTTATTCAAATTGCATTTAGTGATGACCCCTAGAGGTCATCAAAGGGGGGAACTGAGAGAGCGCAATTTGAATAAAAAGTATATCTGTACCATATTCACAAGCATATCGCATAAACGTAGAATCTATAACGTGAAGTTAACACTTGTAGTATAAATTTAGCCGATGTAACCAATGTAATAGGAAATGTATCTGTATTTTCTCTATAAAGTGTATTAGAATTAGAAAGGCCCGTATACATAGTGGGCTAATATAGAAATGTATAGAAATGCTTAAGAACAGTAGAACGTGCAGAACTGAAAATACGTGTGAAATTATTAAACGGAGAGAACGGTGAAAAATGTAAAGCAAAGAAATGTGCAGAGCATATATAGCACTATGTAAGCACGAGAATATAAATGTTGTATTCTATGTAAAATGCATTCGCGTATAATCACTGATTTGCTGATTCGATTATATATAAATGTGTGTTAAAGGTTATACTGTGTAGGAGGGTTTTGTAGGAATGTTAGAAAAGTTTGGTCATGTGTGATTTTAACCTAACTGACCAAGAGTTCGCAGGAGTGTAGTCCGCTGTATGTAATTTAGTGGGCTCACAGGAACAGGGGATAGCTTTGATCTGAACGTGCGAGACAAGAGTCAAAGGTCTTGTTAGATTTAAGGTGACAATGTTGGACGAAGTTTATGGCCTAAGTGAGATAAGAGACGCTTGGAATTTGGGTCTTGTTTAGAAATGACCGTTCACAGGACCAAATGAGGTTACGAACACAAACGTAAAGAATGGAGGTCTGTTGAGGTGATAGACTTTGCTCTGAAAGTGTCAACTGGAATGTCAATGAAGTCACCAGCAAGAAGACGAAGATGGTGCCTAAGAAGCAAGGTCAACTTAACGGACGACGCGAAGAGATGAAGCTATGGAAAGAGCCAGAAATGACATCATGTGTAAATGTGTACGTGGTGGGCGTCAAGGGGCGTTCCACCCATACTGTGATTGTGTATTTAGGGACAGCACCCCGGGGAGAAGTTAGGAGCGAGCGCAGAAGAACAGAGCGCAAGAGAGCAGTAGGCCGAGGACCCTTAGAGAGCGGATGGGTAGGCAGAGAGGGTACTGCTTCTCGATATAAGTTACCATTAGAAGAGAAGAGAGTTTGAACTTCTTTGGAAGTCAAACTGCTGACACCTTTTTTAGGTAAGGAACTTGCGAAGTAGGGATGTCACCTAGTTTAGAGTAGGGACAGTTTTAACTTGTTTATTCTCTTTTTGTAGATGACGCAACGGAACCACTTTGTGTCTATGCTTTTTAATCTGTTGATTCTGGAATTGATTTTAATTGTATTCTTTTGTAGACTGAGGTTCTTTAGGGAATTTATGTTCCTTTTAGTTCCTGTATACTTGTTGAATCTTATCCTGAGAGGATTGTATATGCAACTTATTCTGATTTTATATTAAACTTTTAAACTTTATCAGTCGTAAGTGGTTCTTCAGAGTTGCGTCAGTCTATGGGGTTGATCTAACCTATGTGGGGTTGCCTTTTACTCAATGACAGAAAATAATCGATCCAAAAAGAAGAATGAGATAGGTATCTAAGTAATCAGAAAAGGTATCAAAATCTCATTCCCCGCAGTTGGTAGCAGAGGATGGTTTTCTTCTTGAGGAAGACAACCTAGGTTAGGTCTAGATTACCCCAAGGTCCCTAGTCATCGACGACCAAAAGAAGAATCCCTGCCGAAGAAGGTGCTGACGGTGCGAGAGAAAAGCAGCAGAATCGGTCGAGAGTGAGTATAAGGGTCATGCGTTGTCAGATTGCGGTGTTTTGTGTTGTACCTGTGTTGTAATGTCAAGCGGAGTTGAATGCCTGTAGTGTGATTGAGGGAAGGTTGTGAGCGCGCGCAATCGGATAAAATCTTAAGATCCAGAGAAGGGCTTAAGTGGTTCGGGTGTATCGAACACCCAGAGTAATTGTCTACCATTGTACGGGGGTCATGAGGTACCATTGATCGCCCTTAGGACCGATGATAGGGGGAGTGACAGAGTGAGTGTATGAGTAACGGACGCTGGTCGGACGTTTACTGTGTGTAAGTAACCTATCAGTTAAGGCGAGCGTCTGAACGTGAGAGGAAAGACGTCTCGTCAGTTGAGGTGACAATTACAGTTAGACTGTGGCCGTACAGTCAAGAAAAGTGATCGCTTGGACGGAAGTAGTCATTTTTCGGCGTATGAATGAAAACGCATGCAAGATCGTGAGACGAGTTGAGAAAGGAGGGGAACTGCTGCAGAGGGGACGAGTGACGTCAGCGTAGAGCCGCGCTGAGATTGGTCGGTCAGTGTAGAGTCGCGCTGAGATTGGCTGGTCAGCAAGAGCCGCGTAGGGATTGGTGGTTGTCATCGGGAAGTAAATAAGGAAGAGAAATAAGGAAAATCGTAGAGTTTGAAAATGAAGTGTTTTAAACGTTTAAGGGCGATCTTTAAGAGAGATAGAGGAAACTTGTATGCAGGAGAAGAAGCTCCACCAGAAGGCACACCAGCTTATTATATGGCGGTGAATGTAGGGTTACACTCAATACTATGGATCTCCGAGTGGAATAAGCTAACAGAAGGGAATAAGGAACTGACGTTCCCGAGATACGGGACGTTTAAGCTAGAAGTATTGAATCAACTGAAAGCGGTAATGCTAGCAACGAGACCTCTACCGAGGCCAACACAGTTCGAAGCCCTTAGTGCATGGTTTAGAACAGCACACGAAAAGAGCTTGAATAGGCGCCAAGAAAGAGTGAGACGATCGGTAAAAGCAGTGCAGGATGCTAAATGGGATGATGAAGCTAAAAAGTGGAGGGTGCAGAAGATAGAAGCAGACAAATTGTACCCAATGCTAGAGGTTACGGGAGAAAAGAAACCTCTAGAAGAAGATGAGGATAGCGAGCCGGATGAGGATCTGATAGAGAGGCTATTATTAGATAGACCACCTCCGTACAACAGAGAAGCCGAAAGTCCCGAACTACAGCAAGGGGATGGAGCTAGATGGGGGGAATATAAACCGCTCCCAGTAACAGAGTGGGATCCCAAGAAAGGTGAGGAAGTACCTCAATCTAGTCCCGTACAGAGAGTAGTAGGAAGATTCGTGGTCCAGAAGGTGCCAGAAACGCAGCATGCAAGGTCGTATCAATTGCCGGATGCTCTACAAGTACCTGTTACCATAGGTCCTATAGTGTCAATCTACAACCCGGAGGGAGTCCAGCAGGAGGAACAGGCACGATGGGACAGGGAAAGGGCAGAGATGGAGAGTAGGAATAATACGATCAATTCCCAAAGGCAGTTGTTAGGACCAAAGAGTCGGAGTACCCCGTTGGATTCAGCAACGGGTCCCTGGATAGAACAGAGGGAGAGAGGACAGATGGATCTGAGGGGACCGAAACCGAAAACCTTTAAGGAATTAAGGGAGTATTTGAGAGAATGGGATGCTGCCGAAGAGACTCAGAATAAAAAGTTAGAAACAGAAGCAGAATGGAGAGATCAGGATAACAGGATCCTCTCTCACTGCGGAGCTGGCGAAAGCAGCCCGGAGTGGGAGGGAGGGAGTCAAGGAAGCAAGGGAGATACTTGCCATACCACCGGTGGCACTAGACAAATGTGTGAGGACAAGAGTGCAGGGTGTGGGGGAGTGCCTCGCCTCATTCTTAGTAAGGGAGAACGAAAGACGCAGGAGTACCGAGATAGCTTCAGGTGCACTCACCATGCCCTGGGAGAAAACGTGCGACATTGGAGTCACGAGAATATAGAGAGTCGCGAAAGGTCTCGCCATACATCCAGTGATCACGGACGGGATAGCAGGAACATGGAGGATCGTGAAGGACCTTATCGTTTATTGAGTGACACCAGACAGCAAAGGAGTTGCAGTGATATAGAACAGAACGGAGGATCCTATCTTGCATCTAGAGAGACCAAGCCGAAAAGACAGAACGCAGTAATGGGGGATAGAACATTGTTCCACCATACCCCAAGGGAGGATGGGAAAGCTTGGGATCTAGAGAGGTGGGAACAAAGAGAAGCAAGAAGGACGCCTCATAACTCACCTGCACCGAGACGAAGGGCTCATAGTGGGGGTGAAAGGGATGTATACAAACCACCTAGGGGTGAGGTACTGAGAGCTGAGATAAAAACAAAACGGCTTGATGTAATGAGTTTAAAATCGGACTTGGAAGAAATCATAGACGGCACATTGCCAATGGAAAGGATAGAGCTGTATGATCATGATGAAATACTGTTTATGTCTAAGGATGTTACCCGGAAAGCAAGGTCAGTTCATGAAAAATTATCTGAGTTGGCAGACAGGTATATGATAGACATGTCACGAACTAAAGCTTTACAGGGTAACCATAGGCTAAATTGCACGGATCAAGATCTGGATGAGCGTAGGACGATTGGGCTGAAAGTACACATAAAGGAACTGATCCTGAGTATCAGAGTATGGAGGGATTTGGATAAATGGGAGGAAAGATGGTCTAAGAGGGGATCCGTCAGAAGGAGTACACTTGCGAGGTCCCAAGATGGAGAGATAATGCGAATGGAAGCTTTCCCTTTGCGAGAAATCGCGAACGGAAGCTATGTGCATGTGCCCTGGAGTAGGGGGGATTTAGCAGCATTTACCAATTCCTTTCCAAAGCTCAGGGAGAATCCCGTTGAGTGGTATAAGCAGGTAGAGAGGTTTGTGAAGATCTCTAAGGTACTGTGGATCGATTTGAACACTCTGTTTGATATCGTAGTACCCGGAGATTTGTGGACGGCATGCAAACTTAGTGTCGAATGGCCCATTTGTGAACCCGCGAGGGATGCCCAGACGAATGGTCCATCAGAAAGAGTCATGGAAAAGTACGAGAGGGTAATTGCCTGGTTAAAAGAGAAAGTGCCGGTGCAGGACATAGACTGGGTTAAGATAGATCGAACAACTCAGGAACCCAAAGAGACCGTTCACGAGTTCTATGAGAGATTGCTGAAAGCATTCAAACAGTACAGTGGGTTGGATGTGATGGACCCCAAAGACATAGGACAGTTTGTGTTGAAGTTTGTCCTAGGATTGAGGCCAGACATAAGCCTGATGATTCAACAGCATTTGATTTGTTGGCAGAACAAACCTTTAGATGAGATTCTGAGGTATGCGAGGTACTGTAGCGATGAAATAGATTCAAAAGCAAAGAAACTTAAGGAAAAGCTGATGTTGGTGCAGATGCAATCAGCTGGAAAGGGTGGACAGCGACAACAGGGAACAGGAGCACTAGGAAAGAAATAGAATAATCAAAGCAGAGATGAGGAAGAAAGACCAAGACCGAGGGTAGATATCGCGACACTAAAAAAGACAACGAGGTGCCATCAGTGTAACGAGGTGGGACATTGGAGACGCGAGTGTCCCTATAATGTTGAGACGGGGGAATTAGAACAGGAGGAGGATGAGGTTCAAACCAGCATGGTAAAGGGAACAGCAGTCCCGAAGGGAAAATTTATCAAAGGGGGGACTCAGACTCCTCGAGCCCCGTTCCCTCAACCGCCTCGCATTTCAAATGGAGGGAAAACCTATAGACAACTGCCACTGTTCGTAGGAGGAGAAGAATGCTACTACGTTGATCCTCTTACAGGGCAACGAGTAAATAGGGAAGAAGACTGCACTCTAGGAGCAGCCCTGGAAGTAGACCAGAGAGGACCATACGTAGAAGCTGAGGTGGCTGGATGTCCTACGACCTTTTTGGTAGACACGGGGGCCACTCGATCCACTTTGAGATCGGCGGTAGTCCCAGGTTTGCCAATGTCGGGAGAGACGATTCAGGTGGTAGGAGTCGCAAACAGGAGAATGACGAATCCTCTGACTGAACCAGTGTCAGTGAAGATAGGGAACTACAGTGATGAACATCAGTTTGTGATCTGTGATTCTAGCCCTGTGTGTCTACTAGGAAGAGATTTGTTGTGTAAATTAAATTGCACCATATATTGCACACCTGAAGGAGTACAAGTGCAGACTAACGATGATGATGCCGATTTTAAGGTTGTAAACTTGCAGGAATGCGTGGAACTATATCCTACCCTAACGGTGGAGGAGCTTCCACAGGACTTGAAGGAGACAGTGTCAGCTGAGGTGTGGGATTTTACTGGAGAAGAAATAGGACTGATCAAAGGGGTAGAACCGGTAAAGATCATGGTAAAACCCAATGCTGAGTATCCAAGAACACCACAATATAAGTTGACACCGGAGACAATTGCAGGAATAAAGCCTGTGATCGAATCCATGATTAAACAGGGAATACTGAAGGAGATCGTGGGAAGTCCATGTAACTCCCCGATTATGGGTTTGCAGAAGCCTAGTGGGAAATACAGAATAGTGCAGGATCTTCGAAAGATTAATAATATCGTTGTTTCATGTTGTCCAGTGGTACCGAATCCATCAGTAATATTGTTTCAGATACCGTTCCAAGCTGAATGGTTCACAGTGATAGACTTGTGCCAGGCTTTCTTTTCGATTCCTTTAGATGAGGAGAGCCAGTATTTGTTCGCTTTTAAGCTGGAAAATCGCGTTTTAACATGGTGTCGTATTCCCCAGGGGTATACAGAAAGCCCATCGATTTTTAACCAGCTGCTGAAGAAGAATCTTGAAAGTCTAGTACTGCCCATGAACTCGGTTCTGGTCCAGTACATAGACGACCTCCTAGTGGCGTCAGAAACTGAGGAAGCTTGCAAAGTAGACACCATCTCCTTACTAAATCACTTGGCCGAGAACGGACACAAGGTGTCTCCAAGTAAATTGCAGTATTGTCTCACCGAAGTGCAATACTTGGGCCACAGGATTGAAAAGGGAAAACGGAAGGTGTCTCCAGACAGAATAGAGGCGATCATGAAAATGAACGCGCCTAAAACACAAAGAGAAGTCAGGATGTTTCTAGGCATGGTCGGTTATTGTCGGCAGTGGATAGCCAACTTTTCACTGAAGGCAAAACCTTTACTACAACTGACGCACAAAGGAGTAAGTGATCCGGTACCATGGGACAAAGATTGTTTGATGGCATTTTTGCAGCTGAGGGAGGACTTGTGTCGTGCCCCGGCTTTGGGAATGCCTGATTACGAAAAACCATTCTTGCTTTACTGCTGCGAAAGAGAAGGTTGTGCTTTAGCAGTTTTGGCCCAGATACACGGGAACGCGCGTAGGCCAGTTGCTTACTTTTCGGCTACATTAGACCCAGTAGCCGCAGCGTTGCCCGGATGTCTCAAATCCGTAGCTGCAACGGGTGTCAGCATTGAAAGATGTGAAAGTGTGGTAATGGGACATCAGTTAGTGGTGTACGTACCGCATTCTGTGGAATTGTTAATGACCAGGACTAAGACTCAGCATTTGACGAATAGTAGGCTCACACGCTACGAGCAAGTCATATTGGCTGCTGAGAATGTGACCCTAAAGAGATGCTCTGTCTTGAATCCTGCTACTTTGATGCCACTTCCAAATGAGATTAATGATGAAATCTGTACAGATCATGACTGCCTTGATGTGACTGAACTATGCACCAAACCGAGACCAGATATCGTGGATGAGCCATTGACTGACCCCGATGAAATATTCTTTGTTGATGGTTCATGTGTAAGAGACGATATCGGTCAGCTGAGAGCAGCATATGCAGTTTGTACAATTACCAGAGTTGTGGAAGCCGCCTGCCTGGAAGGAGTACATTCCGCTCAGGTAGCTGAAATTATTGCTTTGACCCGTGCCTGTTTGGCAGGTAACAAAATTCGAGTCACCATATACACCGATAGCCAGTATGGTTTCGGGGTAGTTCACGACTATGGGCAGTTATGGTCTCAAAGAGGTTACATGACCTCCTCGGGTTCTCCTATTAGGAATGGAGAATTCGTGAGATTATTGTTAGAGGCATTACAAGGTCCGACAGCCATAGCGGTTGTCAAATGTGCCGCGCACACGAAGAATACCGACTTTGTGTCGCAAGGCAACAGATATGCCGACGAAGTTGCACGTTATTGTGCAGAACAAGGTTATTCTCACACCAATGTAGAAGTGGGGGGAATACAGGAAAGAACTGAGTTTACTATGTTGTTAGACACTGTAGATACGTGGGACGAATTAAAATGTGTTCAGGAAAATTCACCAGATGATGAGAAAAAGGGCTGGGAAACAGCTGGATGTACCAAAAGTGAAATGAATTTTTGGATTTCTGCAGATGGGAGAGCAGTTTTACCAAACGAACTTGTTAGTCCAATGGCAAGGAGATTGCATGGATCAGCACACATAGGTAGAGATGCTATGGTGAGAGTATTCAGACAAACGTGGTACAATCCGAAGTTTAGAGTAGCGGCAGAAGCAGTATGTCAGCGTTGTGCGATCTGTCAGCAACTAAACGTAGGGAAAAGAACACCAGTTACTTTGAGTCACATAGGGAGGTCTGGGGGGCCTTTCAATAGGATGCAGCTGGATTTTATTGAAATGCCCAAGTGCAATCGACTCAGATATGTCTTAGTGATTGTCTGTATATTTTCTAGATGGGTTGAAGCTTACCCGACACGAAGGTGCGATACACTTACAGTAGCAAAATTGTTGCTTAGAGAGTTGATACCGAGGTTCGGGGTGCCATCCTCTTTGGAATCGGACAGAGGAACTCATTTCAACAGCGAAATAGTGAAGATGCTATGTTCAGCCTTGAGTATCGATCAGAAGCTCCACTGTAGTTATCGACCAGAAGCTTCGGGGATTGTAGAGCAAATCAACAGCACGATTAAATCCAGACTTGCCAAAGTTTGTTCATCGACATCTCTGAGTTGGCCTGGTGCACTTCCATTGGTTCTTATGAGCATACGTAGCACACCAGATAGAAGAACAGGTTTCTCTCCACACGAGGTGCTAATGGGAAGAGCTATGAGATTGCCATCGGTTCCGACTGCAGCGTTGTTGAACATCACAGACGATTTGATCTTGGACTACTGCAAGGGACTATCTGATGCCATTCATTCTGTGTCCCTCCAGGTCCAGGCTGCAGAGGTTCCATCAGCACAAGACTTGTGTCATGACCTGTGTCCGGGGGACTGGGTCCTGGTGAAGAAGCATGTCAGGAAGAACTGTCTAGACGCACGCTGGAGAGGACCGTTCCAAGTCATACTAGTTACGAACACTGCAGTAAAGTGTGGAGGCTTGCCCAACTGGATACACGCCTCACACACCCGAAGAGTTCCAGCACCTCTGGAAGAAACAGCTCCTCTCTCGGATGAGAATCCAGCGGAAAGCGGAGAAGCCACAGAGAGGGAAAGCCAAGCTGTAGAGGTGATTGAAGAGGCTAAGCCTGTGTCGGAACAAGCCGACGACGGTCAGGACACCAGTGAGACCGAAGTCGTCTCAGAAGAGGAAAGTAGCTGGGAGTTCGAGTCAGATACCGAACAAGCTGCAAGTGATCAAGAGACGAGTCCAAGAACAAGGAGCAGGAGGACAAGGAATGGAGAAGTTAGTTGGCCGGAACGAAGGAGAAGGTCAACCTTGAGAGCAAATCCAGAGAGCACCCTTGTCCCGATCTCCGAAGATTCAGGGCCAGAAGAAGAAGCCACGGATTCAGGCTCTGAGAGTCCGAGAAGATCAAGAAGGGTACGTGTGCCCTGCAGAAGATACGCCACCCCAGAGTGGACTTATCTAGCAGATGTCTTGGGGACAGAGATCTGGGAGAGTGAGAGAAGTGCAAGTGATCAATCTCGATCCATTTGTGGCAGTGGAGATATGGATGTTGACGCCTGGAATCGAGACTGAGGGGTTACTGACTTTCACACTTCCCATTCCCCTTTACCTAAGTCGGATCAAAGACCTAGTACTGAATCGATTAGAGTTTCCGACTTTTGGTCATCAAATACCAGAACAAGAAGAAAAAGTCATTCGTTTAGAATTATTGGAACATGTTATTAGAGCTGCAGGTACGAGAATCATTGTAGATGCATAAAGACTTTTGTGTTTAGGCTATAAAGAAGAAGATAACCTAGCGCCGAGTGGAAAGAAGAATAAAATTAGGGATTACATTTAGAGGACGGAGAAGGGTTAGGGTTGTCTATTGCTGAAGATAAAAAAGACATTGTGGTGAAAAGAGACTTTTTGTTGATTAAGAGCACTTTACAGACTGAGAAAGCAAACAAAGCAAGACAAAGACTTGAAAAGAAACTTTTCTTCGAAAAAGAAGGAGCTACGCTGTTTTGATAACATGGAGAATGGCAACCCAAACCGAAAAGCCAAATGCATAATAGGTACACTAATAGCGGTAGTAATTTTTCTTATTATTATAGTAGTTACCACATCATACATGGTAGGACATGCAAGTGAAACAGAGACAACAAATGTAAAGCCTGTAACGACTTTGAAACCTGCTCTTGTTGGGAATAAGGAGGAGAGCAATGTCATCCGTGAAAAGACGTTACTGGCAGATGAAGCTCGTAGGTTACACGTAGACGAGTCACAGGGAAATTTTAGGTCAAACGCATATGCCAAGCTATTATATGAGTATATTGATGCCATGGAGGCCAAGGATTGTTATGTGTGCATGCAATTGCCGGCTTCCGTAGATGAAGGCATCAGATATCATCATCTCCCACTAACATATGGGATAACATGTAGTTTATTGCTCAGTATATTTTATGGTAGAGAAGGGTTCGAGTACTACTTTTCAAATTATGATTCGGTACTGCCTGAAGTCCCGAATTATAAACAAATGAATAAGTGGGACTATTACAAAAAGGAAGATCGATTAACAAAATTCTTTCTTCCTTGGGATACATTAGATACTTCATATGCACGCAGAAATAATCTGACTTGCATAGTGTCAGAGGTAGAGAAAAAGTTCATAGGACAGGTAGATGATCGGTACAGAAGGCAGAAGATTCTAAAAATGTCAGGACAGTGGAAAACTGATTGGACCGAAGAAGAAAAAGCGCACAAGAAGAAGGGTAGCAATGGTCCAATAGCTTTGGATAGAACGCAGAAAGGAAAGTTATGTTTAACTCGAAGCAAGACGTATTATGAGAGTGTATTTGTAGGTGAAGTAAATTGCGAACATGCTTTTCGATTAGAGTACTATACGAAAGATTTTATGAAAGGGATGCAAGCGATTCCTAATGTATATTTTGTATGTGGAAGAAATGCCTATGTAAAACTGCCTGACAATTGGTATGGTTCGTGTTACTTGGCAATTGTCTTCCCCAAAATATATCATGCAAAGGATTTAGAGATCATAGAAGGAAAGGCTTCGACAAGAATGAAAAGGGAAATAGGAGATGCTGAAGTAGTTGGAGACATATTTGGAGCAATGTTTCCTATGTTAGGTTTAATACTTAACGATGTTAAGATCAGGAGACTAGCTACAGTTGTAGATAGATTATCTGCAAGTACTGCAAGGTCATTGATGCTAGTAGAAGGAGAGATGCAGTCAATTAGGGCAATGGTTCTTCAGAACCGTCTTGCTTTAGACGTTCTGCTAGCAAAAGAGGGCGGAGTTTGCAAGGCTTTGAAGGTCCAAGAATGTTGTACTTACATTCCAGATAACTCAAAACCACTTGAGAAAGTCATACGGAACATTACACAGATACATAAAGAAATCGAAGATTTAACAAAAGTAAATGCTTGGGAGAAAGTAGGTCATGGAGTAGGAAAAGTTGGAAATTGGTTTGCCAATTTTGGTAAAAGCGTTGTGTGGTACATATTAAAACCTGTTTTGATAATATTGATTTGCATAATTACATTGTTGGGTTTAGTGAAACTGTACAGATGGTATAGGTCGAACCGGTTACAAAGATCCATGAGAGAGCAAGAAAGGAGATTAGCTGCTTTACAAGACCAACAGTACAAAAGTTTGAGAGCTCTTGAAACGATAAAAAGAGGGAATCTTGTAACTAGTTCTGTGTAAGGTGTTATTCAAATTGCATTTAGTGATGACCCCTAGAGGTCATCAAAGGGGGGAACTGAGAGAGCGCAATTTGAATAAAAAGTATATCTGTACCATATTCACAAGCATATCGCATAAACGTAGAATCTATAACGTGAAGTTAACACTTGTAGTATAAATTTAGCCGATGTAACCAATGTAATAGGAAATGTATCTGTATTTTCTCTATAAAGTGTATTAGAATTAGAAAGGCCCGTATACATAGTGGGCTAATATAGAAATGTATAGAAATGCTTAAGAACAGTAGAACGTGCAGAACTGAAAATACGTGTGAAATTATTAAACGGAGAGAACGGTGAAAAATGTAAAGCAAAGAAATGTGCAGAGCATATATAGCACTATGTAAGCACGAGAATATAAATGTTGTATTCTATGTAAAATGCATTCGCGTATAATCACTGATTTGCTGATTCGATTATATATAAATGTGTGTTAAAGGTTATACTGTGTAGGAGGGTTTTGTAGGAATGTTAGAAAAGTTTGGTCATGTGTGATTTTAACCTAACTGACCAAGAGTTCGCAGGAGTGTAGTCCGCTGTATGTAATTTAGTGGGCTCACAGGAACAGGGGATAGCTTTGATCTGAACGTGCGAGACAAAAGTCAAAGGTCTTGTTAGATTTAAGGTGACAATGTTGGACGAAGTTTATGGCCTAAGTGAGATAAGAGACGCTTGGAATTTGGGTCTTGTTTAGAAATGACCGTTCACAGGACCAAATGAGGTTACGAACACAAACGTAAAGAATGGAGGTCTGTTGAGGTGATAGACTTTGCTCTGAAAGTGTCAACTGGAATGTCAATGAAGTCACCAGCAAGAAGACGAAGATGGTGCCTAAGAAGCAAGGTCAACTTAACGGACGACGCGAAGAGATGAAGCTATGGAAAGAGCCAGAAATGACATCATGTGTAAATGTGTACGTGGTGGGCGTCAAGGGGCGTTCCACCCATACTGTGATTGTGTATTTAGGGACAGCACCCCGGGGAGAAGTTAGGAGCGAGCGCAGAAGAACAGAGCGCAAGAGAGCAGTAGGCCGAGGACCCTTAGAGAGCGGATGGGTAGGCAGAGAGGGTACTGCTTCTCGATATAAGTTACCATTAGAGGCTAAGAGAGTTTGAACTTCTTTGGAAGTCAAACTGCTGACACCTTTTTTAGGTAAGGAACTTGCGAAGTAGGGATGTCACCTAGTATAGAGTAGGGACAGTTTTAACTTGTTTATTCTCTTTTTGTAGATGACGCAACGGAACCACTTTGTGTCTATGCTTTTTAATCTGTTGATTCTGGAATTGATTTTAATTGTATTCTTTTGTAGACTGAGGTTCTTTAGGGAATTTATGTTCCTTTTAGTTCCTGTATACTTGTTGAATCTTATCCTGAGAGGATTGTATATGCAACTTATTCTGATTTTATATTAAACTTTTAAACTTTATCAGTCGTAAGTGGTTCTTCAGAGTTGCGTCAGTCTATGGGGTTGATCTAACCTATGTGGGGTTGCCTTTTACTCAATGACAGAAAATAATCGATCCAAAAAGAAGAATGAGATAGGTATCTAAGTAATCAGAAAAGGTATCAAAATCTCATTCCCCGCAAATATCAGGCGGCAGGAGGCTAGGTGGATCAGCAGGTGCAGGACGGTAACGGAGGGACTTAATAGTGAAATTGAGCTGCATTATTTTCTTTAATATTATGACTTTGAACTCAGTAAGGGTTGGGTTCTTGTATACATACTGAATTGTAGCTGGTGTGGGGTCTTAATAACCTTGCATATGAGAGTCAGATCTTTTTGATGGACATTAGAAATTTTTGGGCTGGGTTTATGTATACACATAGATACTGTAGCTGATCTGAGGTTTTAATATTTTGTACATGAGAGTTGGGTCTTGTTGAATGACATTGTATATTTTGTAGGAGACTCGAGTATAGCTTGATTTTGATTTGGCATTTTGACTCGTGAATTGCATTTTTCAGAGAATTTGACACAGTTTAGAGTTGTTCTCTTACCTTCCAACAGGGGGATCTTGCTCGACATGGGCAAGAGCTGGTTCTTAATGATACTAAGATGTGAATAAGTGGCTGATATATTTAAAGATATGATGAGATGTGCATCACGTGAGGTTCATTGGACCGTGGACATTTTGAGATTGAACTTACTTTTTCAAGGATAGGATAATGTGCACATAACGTCTGGGTCTAATTACCCACTTTTCTAAGAGGCGACAAGTTCTGATATGATATTCCTAATCTGTATAATGTGATTAACAATGGATACTTTGCAACATTATGCAGGTTTATACAATAGGTGATGCGTAGATTTAGCAGGAGATTGATAATGATGCTTTTTGATGGGGCGTTTCAACTGTTTTCTGAATTTGGGATGTGACTGACCCGTCTAGATATCGAGTAGGATCAGGAGGGTATCACGGGCCAGAATGAGACTATGAAGTAACTTTAAATATGCATACAGGCTCTGCCTTCCTGTTACGTGAAGAGGTAATTACAGCTATAGACATACTTTTCTAAAACATTGGCTTCATGAAACTCGCATAGGATTTGAGGCATACAGGGAGGTTTCACGTTAGCGGGCAGCCTCTGATTGAACTGGGTGAGAAGCAGATTGGTCAAACTAATTAGGAGTGAACTGTTTGTGTACTTGGCTGGAGGCTGATTGGTCAAATGTAGTGTTTCCGGTCAGGATGGAAACTATCTGTATCTGGATGGCAGACCAGAGAGTAAACCTTGGTTGGACGTCAGAAAGCACGGTGATTGGTCGAATTAACTTGAAAGGAAGCAAAACCGGAAGCTCATGCCTGATTGGGTGAGGGTTTAGCGGACCAGGAAGAAAACAAGTGTCAATAGTTTGGCGCAATGAGCTGAAATGTGATTGGCGGATGGGGGCATTTAACATGAGCACGGTAGAGGTAGTGGTGCACAGTGGATTTATCTCTGCCCACTGTCGCCGGTCTGGGATTTTTGTTTGCTTTCAACATGCTTGGCAAGGTGAGAGTTGGAGAATAGGCATTAAGGTGAATATTGTTTGTGTAATCGGACACAAGATACTTAGTGGGTCTTTATTTACATTGCAGAATATATAGTTTTGTTTTTTTTTAAACATTTTATTAAAGCAAATTGACGCAAACCACAGTAATACAGCTTACAGATTTTGATCATAGCGTCAAGTAGGCAGAGTCTAATCAGTTCCGGTAACATAAAGTGACGCTAGGAAAATAAACAGTTAGGTCGCATCATGGAGCATAACCAATGTCACAATAGTAGAATTTTCTGATAAGCAACTGAAATACAAAGCAAGCATAAACAATAATTCAAAAAACTCAAAAAAAGAAAGAAAATTGCATCATATAGAAGTAACAGCTTGCGAGACCAGCACATCAGTCCGTTCCGTATCACAATAGGAGGCATCGCAGACTATAACCACACTTCTATAACATCAAACATCTAAGCACCCCACCCGGGAGGAACAGGAGTAAAAACAGAAGGCCATAGATCGCCAACAATACCTGAGGGACCAAGAGTATGGTAAAGCAGCGAGCAAACGGGACGGCCCAGCCCCATGTCACAGGAGAGCGGCGTGTCGTGGCAGAAGCTCTAACTAAGGAGTGCCGCGTGGGGTACCTAAGGCCTAGCCCACCCCAGTAGGTAAATTGGGGTGTAGGGACTGAGCTGTGGCTTCCCTCGCCCTCCCCGCAATGTATTGGCGATACGGGTCCCAGATGTCAGTGGGGTGGGAGGTTACCGGGAGTTGGCCAGAATATTCCACACTATTGACATTGCAATAAGCCACACTACGCAGCCAAGCGGCAACTGTGGGAGCCCGTCTCGAGCACCAGTGCAGTGCCACCTCTCTCTTGGCCAGAAGGAAGCAGATCGATGCCAATTTGCGTATCTTTCGGGGAAAGTTGGACATGTATCCCATCAGGGCAATCTCAGGTAAGACGGCCAGTGGAATGCCTATAATCGTACCCAGTGTATCATGTATAGCAACCCAAAAGGCGTGGAGCTTTGGGCATGTCCAGGAGAGATGGGCGAAGTCCGCCTGTGGGGCGTTGCACTTGGGACAGGTGTGGGGGCGCGCAGGGTCGATTCTGTGGGCCATCGCTGGGGTGTGGTACAGTCGGCGAAGGAATTTGAAATGAATGAGTTTGTGTCTGTTATTCATCGACACCTCTCTTGTCGTGGCGCAACATGCGTCCCATTGATCGTCAGAGATCTGGGTGCCCAGATCCTTTTCCCAAGCGGCACGAACTGTCTCATCCGACGAAGGGAGTGAGGATAAGCATAATTTGTAAAGTCTGGATACCACGTGGGCCCCTGAAGTGTTCTGGATAATGGAAGTGAGTGCGAGAGTGTCGTCCGGTGGCAACGGGAAGGTGTGGAACGTGGCACGCAACAATGCCTTGAGTCTAGCCAGCACAAAGGTGTCCATGAAAGTGCGCTCCGAGAAGCGAGGGTCCTCGGAAACGGAAAGCGCGTGGCCGTCGGGGAACAAGTCACCGATCGTAGTCAATTGGTATTTAGCTAGTGTACGACAGATCAATGTTTCACCAGTTATGGGGAGCCAATGAGGGTTGGGCAGTGGGAGGGCCTGTGAGTACAGAGTGTCAACACGCAGTAAGCGTCTAAGTTTGTCCCAGGCCCAAGCCGTAGTGGTAAGAGGAAGTATGTCATGCGGATCGCGAGGAAGGCCCTTAGGGAGCACATTGTCCAGGGATATAGGGAGTGCAGCGTCCGCCTCCGGTTTCAAGTGTTGAATCCTGGCGTCCGGATGGAACCAGGAATGGGCATACGAGCACTGGGCAACCAGGTAGTAGAGGTAGAAGTCCGGGACCCCAAAGCCCCCCCTTTCATATGGCAGTGTCAGCGCGCTCCAGTCCAGACGTGGGCGCTTCCCACCCCAAACCAATCTCAACAGGGCCGTGCGTAGTTGCGCGAAAAAAACCTGAGTGAGAGGGATGGGGATATTGTTGAATAAATATAAGAACCGGGGCAGTACCACCATTTTCACTATGGCAATGCGACCAGCCATTGACAAGGGAAGGCGGAGCCACCTATCCGTGTTATCTTCCAAGAAATCGAGGGCGCGTCCATAGTTCATGCGAATGATAGCTACGGTGTCCATGTGGATGTGAATTCCTAGGTATTTAACGGAGTCCTCGCACCATTCCAATGGGAAGACGCAAGGCCACCTCGAAGTGGCAAGGGTAAGGGGGAACAGTTGTGATTTGTGCCAATTAACCCTGAGGCCAGAGTAATCACCAAAACGTACAATCTCCGACAGCAGAGGCTGCAGGTTGGTTTCTGGGGTGCGGATGTACAGAACCATGTCATCCGCGTAGAGCGAGACAAGCAGAGGCCCCGTGCGGAACTGGAGTCCCCTGTGCAAGTGTTTCTCCTGAAAGTGACGGACCAGAGGATCCATAGCCAAAATAAAAAGTAAGGGGGATAAGGGGCATCCCTGACGTGTTCCTCTAGACAGAGTGAATCTGTCGGTGATAGTTCCATTGAGGCGAAGACGCGCCGTGGGAGCCGTGTACAGCAGTTCAACGGTCGCCACAAACATAGCCGGCATGCCCATCCTACGCATCACGTCTAGGAAAAAGGGCCACTCCAAGGTGTCGAACGCCTTCTCTGTGTCCAGAAAGACCGCCGCCGCTGGGACGGTCGGGTCAATTCTATGTAGGACCGAGAAGACTGTGCGTAGATTCAGGGAAGTCGATCTTTGGGGCACGAAGCCGGATTGAACCGGTGAAATGATAGAATTCACTAGCAGCGCGAGCCGGATAGCGAGCACCTTGGCAAGGATTTTATAGTCTAGGTTTAGGAGTGATAGCGGGCGATAGGAACCGCAGACCGTTGGGTCTCGGCCAGGTTTGGGTAGCAAGACAATAACTGCCTCACGGAGCGTAGGGGGGAGAACACCGGACTCCAGGGCCTCCGCGTACACCTCGACCAGGATAGGGACCAACTCCTCTTTGTATGTTTGATAAAAATCTGCTGTGAAACCGTCCAGGCCTGGCGCCGAGGAACCCTTCAGCGAGTCTATTGCCTCTGCGATCAGTTCGGGAGTAATAGGGTGTGCCAGGAAGTCTTGCATGTACTTCTCCAAGAACACCATGGCTATCTCGTTGATGTATGGACCTGGATCGCGAGTTTCCACCGTTAGGGCGGACTTGTAGAGCTGCTTGTAGTAAGACAAGAAAGTGTTACAAATGTCAGGAGTGGTGAAGTGAGACGTGCCATCTGCAGCCACAATCTGTGTGATGTACGCTGCCTGCCGGGGGGGGGGGGGCGCAGCAATTGCGCCAATAACCGTCCCGGTCTGTCCCCCTCGCCGTATTGTCGGGCCGAATGGTACTTGCCTACGTATTTTAGTTCCCTGTCCGCCGTGTCTCTGAACTCTAACAGGAGCTCGATGCGTTTAGCGTCGTTGGCTGGGGAGGGGTCAGTCAGGATCCGAGATTCAATGGCCGATAGGTCAGTCTCAATGCGGGACAGGGTGGACCGTATTTCACGCAGCACCCCTACATGCTTGGTTATGCAAACCCCCCTGATTGTTGCTTTGAATCCCTCCCATAGTGTGGCCCACGCCGTCACGGAGATGGTGTTGAGGTCAAAATAGTCCTCAATCGCCGAGCGGATCTCCTCTGTGAAAACTGGGTCCGTCAGTGCGCGCCCAGGGAATCTCCACTGCCTCTCATAACCACCCAACCTGGGGATCGCAAGAGCCAGAACCACCGGAGAATGGTCAGATATGGTGCGTGGCAGCGTGTGTAAATCAGTCACCCAACCCGCCAAGCAAGGGGATAAAAGCCAGTAGTCAATCCTGGTGCTCGTGTTGTGGAAGCCAGAGTGGTGCGTGAAGGACGGGGAGGTAGAGTGTCGGGTAGCCTCAATGTCCTGCAGTGTAAAGTGGGAACATAGATCCGCCATCGCAGCGCGGGATAGGGGTTTGCGGTCAGGGGAGGGGGACGTGCTGTCCCTGTCGGGGTTCATCAACAAGTTAAAGTCGCCCCCCCAATGCCAGAAGATCAATATCTGCGTGTACTAGAGACATGTGTAGGTCCGCAAGGCAGGCTGGGGAATCGACATTAGGGCCATAAACCCCCACAATGGAAACCTTGTACCCAAACAGCAGCCCATGTAAAATCACATATCGCCCCTCCCCGTCCACCTTACTGTCAGTCAGGACAAAGGGTAAGCGTTTGTGAATCAAGACCGCCACCCCCCGAGCATACCTACTGAAGCATGAAAACACTCTGTTTGCGCCCCAGCTCCGTGCAAAGGAGGGTGTGTCTGAATGAACCATGTGTGTTTCCTGCAGTATTAAAATATCAACATTATGTCTTGCTGCATACTGTAAAACCTGTTTCCGTTTCCGGGTAGAGTTCAGGCCCCGGACATTCCAGGTCATCAACTTTAGAATAGAAGGGCCAGTCTGCAATCCTACTCGGGCCATGGAGGTAAGTCGAAAATCGTGGGCAAGAAGCGACCCGTGAACAAACCAGTGCCATGTGTCTCGCGATCAATATAAAGTAGAAGAAACCAACACAAAAAAAACAAAAAACAACCCCACCCCCCCCCGCCACCCAGCCTCCCAACACCCCGTGAGAGGCAGAACCCCCCCATTTGCAAATCTGAAAGGCAAGACAGCAAGTGCAATGTAGGAAACACTGGCGTAAATGGTAGCATTACACAAGCTAGAAACCCCCAGAATACGCAACGAAACATATTAGCCCGCGCTAGGGGGGTAGGCAACGCTAGCCCCCGGGCGGACAATCCAACTGAACATGGAGAATGTCATAACGGAGAAGTATGAAGGAACATTAGTCACACCCGCAACAAAGAAAAGATCCAAGGCCAAAGTGGAGTGAGCAATCAACCCTGTCCAGCGTCCGTGAACAGGTCAGCGCTGACCTGCGTGTCTGACTGCGGGGGAGAAGTGGGCCTAGAGCCGGAGGCTGATCCAGTCCCAGACCCTCTGGGTAGGTAGTGCGCTATATAAATTCTCTGACTTGACTTGACTTGACTACAGAAGTCTTGAACCTCCGCTGGAGAGTCAAAAATGCGAAACCGGCCATTGAGGTCTACTTTCAGTCGGGCAGGGTAGAGCATATTGTATTTCAGGCCCAGGTTTCGGAGAGCCGCCTTGACGCTGGTGTACTTTCTCCGGGCCTCTTGCACCATGACTGTATAGTCCGGGAAGAAGGACAGCTTGCTCCCTTGCCATCGTACCTCACCCATTTCTCGCGCCGCCCGAAGCGCGGCATCACGGTCTCTAAAGTTCATAATCCGTGCGATGATGGGTTGGGGCAACTGTCCCGAGCGCGGCTTAGGCCCCAAGGACCTATGTGCCCTCTCCACCACAAAACCTGCCGTGAACGTATCTTTGCCAAACAGTTCGATGAGGAGATTTTCCACAAAGGTGTCAAACCGGCCAGTGGCAGTCGTCTCCGCCACGCCAAGGATTCTGATGTTATTGCGCCTGCCACGTGCTTCTAAATCCTCGTTTTTAATGGCGACTTCCTTTAGAAGTTTCTCCACCCTCTCGAGTCTCTTTCGGGTTTTGGAGGAGTCGTCGTCAATGTCGGATATTCTAGACTCCGCCAAGTCCAGACGCCTATCGTGGGCTTGTACGGTTGAATTGATGGCGGAGAGCTTCTGCTCCAAGCTATCGAATCTAGTGTCCAGGGCTTTGAAGCCAGCCCGCATCTCCCCCATGATAGTGGCCATCATGGATGCCGCATCACCAGCAGGCTGTGTAGCCTGGGCTCCAGCAGAAGCACCCGGAGGGGCGTCAGCGGCAGGGGGAGCCTTTTCGAAATTGAGGGTCTTTTGGGCTAGGTCCTTCTTCCCCATCGTGGGGGATGTGTGGCGTGGCCGCAGTCTCTGCGACAGCGGAGGCGAGCGGGGATCAATGGCAGAAGCAGGACGGCCCCCAGTGACCGGCCTCGTGGACAGGACAGCAATCGAAGGCCCTAGCCGCAGTCAAGGTAGCAGGGATGCAGGCAGCCGCAGTCTCTGCGACAGCGGAGGTGAGCGGGGATCAATGGCAGAAGCAGGACGGCCCCCATTGACCGGCCTCGTGGACAGGACAGCAATCGAAGGCCCAAGCCGCAGTCAAGGTAGCAGGGATGCAGGCAGCCGCAGTCTCTGCGACAGCGGAGGTGAGCGGGGATCAATGGCAGAAGCAGGACGGCCCCCAGTGACCGGCCTCGTGGACAGGACAGCAATCGAAGGCCCAGGCTGCAGTCAAGGTAGCAGGGATGCAGGCAGCCGGGGAGCTCAAAATGGCGCCACGAGAAGCAGTGGTAGGCCTCCTATCCCAGGCGCCAGCAGCATCAGCAGCCTCGCGGCGGCGACGGAGGGTGGCGTGGTGTGCAGGCGTACGGCTGAGCCTCCGCACGTCATCAGGGAGCGCCCCCGGTCCGAACAGCATGCTCGCACCCCCCTCCCCCCCGGACCCCCGAACGCGCCCGCAGCACTCCTCCCTAACCCGGCCCGGGACCCAAATCCAGTCCCCGGCTCCACCCCCGAGCAGGCCGAAATAGCAGCCACACCCGTGAGCACGGAACCAGGGGCAAGACGGGCCGAGCAGCCAGGGGGAAGCAGCACGCGAAAGCGCCGGAGGCAGGGGATCAGAGGAGAGGCGGCGCAGCCGCCGTCCGCCGAAGCGCACTCACCCGGCTCTCCAGTGTTGGGGGGAAGATGGCGCCGGGCTCCGGAGGCCTCAGATCCCCTCCGCCGCGGCCGCCGCAAACAGCCGTCCCCGCTGCCCAGGAACGTCTCCAAGGCTGCTCCGGACCATCAGGCGGCTGAACAATGCATTCAGGGATGGCAGGGATGTGGACTACATTCCTTAAGGTCCAGTTTGGGCGCCCGCCCGGAGGAGCTTCACGGCAGAGTGGCCATTGCGGTTGCCGCCGTGGCCACGCCCCCCTTGCAGAATATATTGTTGATATTGAAGAAGTTGTTTGAGTATTGAAAAACCAATTGGAACAGAATGCTGTTTGATTGGTGAGCATACATCGCTTTTGTATAATACTTTTTCATTCTGTGGCGGAATCCATGATAACTTTGGATAGTGAGGTTTAACTTAAACGTATAGAATGTGAGGGGTGAATACGGATTAGTACATTCCCATTAAGATTCATAGGACATCAGGTTTTACTAAGCCAGTCATTATAGAGAGCATTACGAATAGGCAGGGGTTAGTACCCTTTTAGCAGACCCCCCAACTTTGCTTGAGATTATATATACATCTTTATTAGTTTTTAGGTCTCGCTCGAGACCTATTGTGATTAAGTCGGCTCTCAAGGGACGTCGACAGGGGCATGCGCGGCGATTTCACAGCGTGGACGCGCATGCCCCGCCCCCCGGAGCCGTGCACATCTCCAGAAGCCGATTGCCAGGGTCAGCCATGCCTCTCCAGTCACACGCGCACACACACTGCATACGCGCACACACACACACTGCATACACACACGCTGACACACAGGTGCCAAGCCCCCCAAGCCCCACTTACCGCCTCAGCCGCCTCTCCTGACTTCTGCTGCCATCCACTTTGTGAGAGTGGGCTTCTCCAAAAGACGGAAGTCCCGCCCCGACTGCCGTGAGCATGCACATCCCGAGACCGGAAGTTCGGGAGAGTGCACGCTCACGGCTTGTTTTCTTTGCTGCTGGCTTTTCCACCTCTGGCAGCTTCCTGCACTTACTGGACCCTGTTTAATTATTTACAATTAATTTATTCATAATTAAATCACTGCTTGAATAATGAAGCCCTCACCGAGGCTCGAACCCAGTTTCCCTGCTCCAAAGTCAGCAGCGTTATTTGTGGAGCCACTTCCTCACACCGTTTGTTGAGCTTTGTTTCAGATGCTACATTTGTCTGTTTCAACCCTGTTTTTTTAATTGTATCCGTCTCCCCCCCTCCATGTGTATTATTTTTTTTATTTGTCTCTCCCCACCCCGACTCAGAACTCGCTGTTAATTTTTTATTAATTAAATAATGCAGCCCACGCCGAGCCTCGAACCCTATTCTCCAGGTCCAGGCAGCGCGCTCAGCCTGCCATCTGTTTTGGATCAGGTTACTGCTTTCACTTTCGCGGCTATTATTATAAAGAGCATTGCATTGTTTTTTTGTGACGCGACTTCGTTTTTATGTCATTTGCAAATTGCATATGAGAGTCACCTCACTATTTTCTTTAGGTCTTGTGACCTGAATATATCACAAAGGGAATTTAATTTAAGAAGTGAATATTATTTCGTTTATAGCAACTGTGCTTAATGCCTTATCTGGATAGAGCCACTAAATGGGAGGTGTTGTAACACAGTAATTTAGAAGATTTATTTGAGATCGGGCTGCTTGGGTGTATCCTCCCCCGCCGCCGCCCTCGCCTTAACAACAGCACTGCTCAGGGCGAGCTCTACTATTTACAATCCGCCTGCCTGCGCCAGCTCTGCTGCGTCACTTCTGCCCACCCGCTCCTCGCTGTGGATCTGCGGCTATGCTCGCGGGAGGAGAGCGCCCGCCGCAGGAGGTAAATATAGGTAGGCAGCGTGGGTTGTGCGGTCTCTGCGGGGCACGAGAGACCTGGGGCGGATAAGAGACTGGGAGGGCCCAGCCTACGGGCAGTGTTTGGTGGTTCAGGCGCTCCGGTACCGCTCAAGTCAACACTGCCCCTCTTCCTTAAATCCACAAATAAGGTGCGCCTAGGAGCCACTGTTGTTCTTCAGGCCTGCCCTGCCACTGAGTTGCCCCTGCTTAAGCTGGGCTCACCATGGCGATACCCGGGAGCCAGGCACCGTGCTCTAGCGGGGGGAGGCGGGGAAGTTTAAGTACCAAGCATGGGTTCGAGCTCTTTCTGGCAGTAGGGACAGATCCAGGGGTCCGTGCAAACATGGTGAGCGCATAGCATGAGACACTATGCATATAAGCAGACACTGTCACCATCCCTGAAACAGTTGCTTCTCGACCACTTTCGCTATTGAGTTATTTTGGTATCATAAACATGAGCGGGTGTAACCTGGATCATTGAGTGGGAGATTCATGTCTGCTGTCTAAAAGTGTCAAATACGTCATACAGTGTTGTTTTTATTGTAATATCATGTGATCTGTTTCTGTTACATAATGCAGTGTTATGAGAGCTGCTAAAACCATACTGTCTATCACAATGAGATCCCCTATGGATTGTACTTTTTTTTGTGTGCATATAATCCAATGTGCTGTCAGCGCGAATGCATGCCCTCCTCCTGTGGCACAGTCCGTGTATGCTATTTGCGTTTTTATTTTCTGAATGTCTATATCCCGACACTCTGCTCCTAGGGTGCACAGGAATGCTAGACTACCTACGGACACACATGAGCACCCCTCTCGCTAATAGCAGGACTTCTCTCCCCTCCCTAAATAGCTCGAGCTTGGCTCTCGCATCCAGGCTTCCTTCCAACAGTAAGTTTTAGAAATACCCTTAAGGAAATGAACAGTTCACTCGAGCACATGTTTCCTCTCTTGTACACATTTACACAGACATTCTTTCTCTCAAACACTGTTACAAATATTTTCCCAAACTGTGTCACACTCTGACACTAATTCTCTCACACATGGTTCTCTCTGGCACAAGCTCTCGCTCTCTCACCCACTCACACACACACTCTCTCTCGCACACACACATTCTCTCTCTCTCACACTCACTCACTCTCACACACTCACTCTCTCTCACACACACTCTCGCTCTCTCTCACACACACACACACATTCTCTCTCACCCACACCCTCTCACTCACACTCTCACTGGCTCTCTCACTCACACTCACTCGCTCTCTCACTCACACTCTCACTTGCTCTCTCACTCACACTCTCACTTGCTCTCTCACTCACACTCTCACTTGTTCTCTCACTCACACTCTCACTCGCTCTCACTCACACTCTCACTCGCTCTCTCACTCACACTCTCACTCGCTCTCTCACACTCTCACTCGCTCTCTCACACACACACACACTCTCACACACATTCTAAATCTGTCTCTCGTCCACCGGTTCAGAGCCCCATCCCTGGGGGTGCACAACCCCACTGGCCCTTGCCGTGTTGCCAATTCCGCTGCACATGCGGTGACTGCACAGGTTGCTGCATCCAGACTGACTTCTTGAGTCTCTGCACCCGCCGGTACTTCGCAGCCAACGGGTTCTTATGTCTGGTTGTCAGTGGCGCGGGTACAGCTTTTCTTTCATCAACCGCTTCTAAAACTCCCAAATCACTTGTCACTTTGTTACACTTGCAGCACTTAAAGCACCCCCCCCCGCGATGCTGTTGTGCCCACCCTGTGCCAGGAGGAGCCTCTGACTGCATATGAAGCTCTGACTGCCGCTGGAGGACCTCTTGTAGTGTGTCTGTGTTTCACTGAGTATTAACATGTAGATAATATAAAAAATAATGGATTATGCAGCAAATCTCTAATGATGGGAAAATCGTTGTGGCTGCACAATGTAAATGTATAGGCATGTAAATGTATAGGCATTTATATAGCGCACTACTTACCCGTAGGGTCCCAAGGCGCTTCGACCGCTGCGAAACCCTTCCTGGCTTCCCTGAGAGATGGTCCCTTAATGGGTATCTCCAGGGTGAGACCAGGCATCCCCAGCGGTCTGGTGGGGCCGTTAGTGAAGATGAGGCAAGCTAATGCCCAGAGTTGCCGAGTGTGATCGCTGATCAGAGTGGGCACCGAGGCGAGAGAATTATCGAGTCCGCTGACCCTGGTCCAGAAACCTGCCGCGCCGGGAATCGAACCCTGGTCCCGGGCCGTCCTCTGCTCTCGGGTCTGCCGCCTCTAACCAGTGAGCCACAGTACTTCACCAATTCCAGTGGCCCTATGTATACCCCAGGAGCTCAATTACCGTCAATAGTGCCCTCCATCTCTCCATCATTTTTGCAACTATTTTGCATATAATTTTCATGCATCTCTTTGCTCCATGTTGAATTTTGTCAGATTTACTTCGCTACTTCTTTGGTTTTCTCCTCAATGAGTCATTGAAACCTTCCACAGTTGCGCTCCATAAACTCAGATGGTTTTTAGGTCGAGCCTGGGCAGGGCATGCGCTGCTCTATGAGGTATGCTGTATTGAGGTAGGGACTTGAAGGTCCGCCCACTCTCCGCCCACATTTCTCATTGCCTTGTGTCATTGTCCGCTGTAAACTCGGGCTGTTCATTGGTCAAAAGGCTTAGTAGTCCCGCCTTAGTACCACCGTGTCTCATTTTGTTACCTCCCATGGCGACAACCCCTGTTACGTGTGTTGTTGCTCAGTAGGCTTAAATTACAGCCTCCGAGCACTATTTTCTCAAATAGCTTTATCCTGCTTGCTGTTAGAGGCAGGACACTCTCTCCTAACGCTTTTGTACGCATTGCAATGCAATAGGCCTCGCCTTTGCAAGAAATAAGCTATTGACATTGTAAATGACAATGCCTTTTATTTATCTGTTTTAAAAACACCTAAAAAAATGCTTTGTCATTTATAATGCCAATAGCTCAAATTCTCATAAATGCGAGACCTATTGCATTGCAAATGCTTGTTCTAATTTCACGCTAATCGGTGATTTGAATAGAAAGATCCTGGGATTTGGGGAGTGGGGGATGAATATACTTCAATTGAACTCAAGTAAGATTCAGTCAACAGCAGATTTTAGCTGTATATTTTGTTAAGGTATGTTCCTATACATATATTTTATATTTTTTCTGTGTACATGTAAGTGAGAAGTAGGTTCTGTGGATATAAATTGAATTCTTGGGAGAGGATAGTGGATGCGATTTTATTTGTCACTTCTTATTATGATGTGCTGTTTTTCAATTCATGTTAGAATGGAATATAGGCAGGATAATTGTGAGGCTGCAGCGATTTGTGAAACTCATTTTATCGCTGCTGTGAATTGTCTCAATATAATATAAAATAATTTGTTTTGTACATGTGTTCATGAGATTGTGCAAAATCGTGTATTTTGATTCTTCGTTGTTTAATTATTTCGCAGCCCTCATGATGTATGAGAAGGACGAAACGCGTAGGCTGTGTTAAGTTGTGATTTTTCATGAACATTGGAACAGTGATTTGGATGGAATATTTCTTGTAATACACATTGGATTGGACATTTTTTCTGTTGGATATTCTTTGACTTTGAGAAAGATTATGAATAATAAAAATCATGGACTACATACTGGACTGAAATTTTGTGTGAATTTCACGCTCCTTCCACCCATTCTCATAATTACGGAACAGTGTGGCCTTGTCGGTAGAAACTTGGAAGAAGAACACCTGAATCATTACTTTCAAACTGGAATTTTTTGTGGAATACCCCCCCAGTGCATACCTGGCATTAACCCTTACCGTCGATTTTGGATATTGTTAGGCCTGGCATTTCTTGGCATGATTACCACTGACTTTTTGCCTCTACCTCCTCTATTTTTGGTACTGTGATGGATATGGTGTTGCCAAAGTAGATGCTTTGGACACCCTGCCACTGCTAAAAAGTGTCAGAGCAAGTGCTCCCTGTGAAAAGTGTAACAGAGATTGGCTGTCCATTTTGCGCGTAGTTTGCTAAACTGCCATGTTGCTCTGGTAAGCGAACACACTTACCAGACCCTGCCCGTCCCTTTCCATACACATCAGGCACCCCTATGGTAGGTCTTGGGAACCCCCTGGACAGGCATGTGAAAGGTGGGACATGTACCAAGGTGTGTACCATGTCTTGGCAGTGAAATAATCTCCATTTTGTTTTCACTGTTGAAAGGCCATCTTCCCATTAGAATAGAAAGGCTGTGTAATGTGTTTGCCAGCTTATCTTCCCAAAGACTTTAGATGGAAAGGTGAAATTTAGTATGCCTGAACTCACCCTGCAATAACACATCTTTTTATTAAGATGGTTTTTGCATTATGTGATTGTAAGCCACTCTTTCAGAAGTAGCTGGGGTTTTGTGCTTTAAACATTTCTGTGTGTCTCTGCCTGGATGTGGATTGACTGGCTGGATTTGAAAGCGATATGATCTGGGGAATGCCTTTGACCCAGGGTAAGAGGTTAGACCGCACAGGCTGACCTGCATCTCTGGAGTGTGTAGGGGGAAGAGTAGGCCGAGAGGTGAAGAGGCCTGGGCTGGTGCTATAAAACAATTGTCCCATCTCCTGCTGAGTGATTGAGAATCCAAACCCCCACTAATCCAAGGAAGAAGGTGTCACTGGTAGGGAGGCACCCAGAACTGGTTTGAGCACGGGTCAGTGCCCCCTGTAACACAAAGACTTCAAAGGCATTGAGGGGTATAACTATGCAAGCTGAATCCCCTGAACTTTGGAGAATGGCATGATCCAGTGTGAAAAAGATTAGAGCTACTTCGTGGATCAAGAGGAACCCTTTCCTAGCAAAAAGAGACTGAAGAGACTATTGGATAGGACTGCTCTTGCTGTTTGATCTGGGGCTGGCCTGCAGTTTGCTGTTTCAACTAAGGAAAGGCTGTAGGGACTTTGCGGTGTGCTGTGTCCCCCTACTTGAAGGATGTTGCTGTGTCCTGAAGTAATATGGCCGGGATGCCCGCCACCCCCTCCCAACACCAATTCCCCCTGGGAGGAGACAGACACAAGTATGAGCTTTTGGAAGGCGGGGGGGATTTACCCCCCCCCGGCCGTATTTATTAAAATATGAAACAAAATTTAAAACTTTAAATAAAAACGTTTCATACATTATGTACAATTTTACTTTCATTACATTTTGATGAAGACATGTTCTTTGGCTAACCTTAACAGATCTCTAATACAAAGGTTTCCTAGCCGAGTCTAGCATCCTGAAAATGCATACATTCTCAAATAAAATTGTACATCCTAGCATTAAGGGCCAACGGCAAGGTCTTAACCGGTGTCAGATCCCTACTACTAAACTCCCGCCCTCACGGTGTGAGTGACGCATGCGCAGAGGACTTTACCCTCGTTGCCAACTGTAACTTCCCTTGTCGTGGGGGCCCCCTTTCACTCGACGCCATTTTAAAGGTCGTCCGAGTTCCCGTGTGAGGTATCTGTAAGAAGGACAGCGTGGCTTCCCCCCCCCCCCCCCTTCCCCACACTCTCTTCCGCCGGAGCGGATATCCGGCCCCCGGGAAATTTGTAGGAGGGGCATATAGCCGTCTCCCCCCTTTGAGGGGCCTATGGCCGTCTCCCCCTAGGCGACCCATCCGTCGTGGGCGCCGCCTCCCCGTGGGAGGGGCCAATGGCCGCCTCCCCCCAGGCGCCCCCATCCATACTGGGTGGCGCCCCCCCCCTAGGGACCTTGAAATTACTGCTCACCGATCATGACCTTACCGCCCGACCAAAATAAATACGACAGTTGTTTTACCTACCAAGGAAAGAAAATACGCCTAATCTGCAACAGCTTGACGATTCATCAATCTTTTCATTTCTACAAAGGAAAAAAGTCCTAAAGCACAAGACAATCTTATCATGTGATACACTCCTTCACTTTTTCTACAAAGGAAAAAGGCCTATACACATCAATTCAATCCAAGGCATACATCAATGCTGTAAAATGTGACTGCATCTCTTTAATACATTCGAATATCACTAACAATTACTTTATTTAAACAAACATTGCAAGAAGGGGCTGGTGGGTCGGTCAAAATACTGCTTGTTCCGTCGAGGGCTCACGAGCAACGAGTGGAGCAGCCTTCAGAGCACTGGAACAAGAGGCCGCTTCCTTGGATTCCCGCTCTATTTATCTGTCTGCGGAAGGGCGGGGGCCCTCCTCGGGTACGCCCATGTGGGCGCGGTCTTCCGTGCGGGTGTCTACGACAACCCCTTCTGGGCGGGAACGGCGTGCTCCGGCTACGCCGCTTTGGGCATACCAGCCGAACCACGCCCCGCCCAAAACGGTTTCCCGGGGGGAGCGGGGCACCAATCCATACGTTCGGGGGGACCGAGTGGTCTTCCCTTTCCATATGGCCGGGATTCCCGCCACCCCTTCCCAACACCAATTCCCCATGGGAGGAGACAGACACAAGTATGAGCTTTTGGAAGGCGGGGGGGAGTTACCCCCCCAGCCGTATTTATTAAAATATGAAACAAAATTTAAAACTTTAAATAAAAACGTTTCATACATTATGTACAATTTTACTTTCATTACATTTTGATGAAGACATGTTCTTTGGCTAACCTTAACAGATCACTAATACAAAGGTTTCCTAGCCGTGTCTATCATCCTGAAATTGCATACATTCTAAAATAAAATTGTACATCCTAGCATTAAGGGCCAACGACAAGGTCTTAACCGGTGTCAGATCCCTACTACCAAACTCCCGCCCTCACGGTGTGAGTGGCGCATGCGCAGAGGACTTTACCCTCGTTGCCAACTGTAACTTCCCTTGTCGTGGGGGCCCCCTTTCACTCAACGCCATTTTAAAGGTCGTCCGAGTTCCCGTGTGAGGTATCTGTAAGAAGGACAGCGTGGACCCCCCCCCCTCCCCCTTCCCCACACTCTCTTCCGCCGGAGCGGATATCCGCCCCCCAGGAAATTCGTAGGAGGGGCATATAGCCGTCTCCCCCCTGGAAGGGGCCTATGGCCGTCTCCCCCTAGGCGACCCATCCGTCGTGGGTGCCGCCTCCCCATGGGAGGGGCCAATGGCCGCCTCCCCCCAGGCGCCCCCATCCATACTGGGTGGCACCCCCTCAGGGACCTTGAAATTACTGCTCACCGATCATGACCTTACCGCCACAGGCTGGATAGTTGACCGACTATCCGGCCCCCCCCCACACCTCCTAAAGGTCATGCCTCCTCAATCCCCTTAGCCATGCTATGAAGTCTCCTATGAGTAAATCATTCCCCGCCCTGGACAGGTGAACCCCATCATTCAAGTAATCGTAATCACCCCGACTACACCCATGGGGAATGCTTTGCAAATGTGTGGAACGAAACAATTTCCCAATTTTATTGTTGACCCTCTATACCGAGTGGTTCAACGCTGTTACAGAGAAACCCCCCCGCCAAACTCTCCTGGGGATCATGTGGGACCAGGCAATTGTGCACCCCGGGAGTCTCCTAGCCAACCAGCTGACTGCCGACAATGTGTGTTCCACTAACACTCATCTTCCCAGTCTTACCAAGTCATTGCCCCCCAGGTGCACTATGATTACAGATGGCGGTGACCTTTGCCGCCCTAAGAGACCCTCCACAAACGATTGAAATTGGTCAAAACAGAGGCCACCCTTCCCATGGAAGGTTACTCTAAACCCGTATTCCCCAGATGTGAGTCGCGTCACCTGCCATGAATACTTCCCCGGCGCGCCTCACGTATGAGTGGCCCACAACCCATACCACTTGATCTCCAGTCGGTGATCCTCGACCGCTGGTCCTCTGGTGTTGGGTTGATCCCAGATTCCGCCCCGCGTCACAGGCTTGCGAAACTGTAATTCAAACAAAAGACAACAAGCGTGAGTGCATTTCATCAGTCTTTTACAACATGTGCAGTCGCACATACCTCTTGAAACAGTTCGAGGACCAACGGCCTAACTGTTTTACTTCTTCCGCACCCAGACCCCGAGCCGTAGCCTCAGTAGCGGCCCCTATTCTGAATGAGTGGGTCCCAAAATCGCACGGGTTCATGCCCGCCGCAGCGATTGTAAGTGCCAGCACCCTCTGAAACTGAAATTTCGTCAGGGGGGTGCCATCCTTGTGTCTAAGCAGGCTCCCTCCCCATGTTGCCGGCCTCTGTGCCAGGTAGTCCTCTAAATACCTTATCGGACAAGTGGGGCTCCCTCGAGCGCGCTGCACAACAACACTACTCCCTATAGCTTCCTGGTCTGTCTTGGACCTGGCTATCTAGATTAGCATTGAATGACCCCGTATTTGAACGTGATCCCTGCATAAGCCTCCCTCCATATCTTTCTTGTTCCTCGCCACGAGTTCGCTTACCCGCATGGCCCCATGGAAAGCCAAGGCGAAAGCTGCCCGGAACAGAACTGCTTCGGAAGGGGAGGAGCATGTCTCATCCAGCTTTGCCAAAAGCAGAGACAATCTCTTTAAACCAATCGGGTGCCTCGTATCTTGTCTACGACCCTCCAGTCGTTGCCACCCGCGGAGCGCCTTCCTGACTATAAAGGAACCCGTCGGGTCCCGTATGCCGTGGAGCTGTGCCATGAATGATATGGCCGCCCTATGTCTGTTGGCAGTTGCAGCTGATCGGCCTTCTCTATGAAGCGCCACTAAGAACCCCAGGAAGGATTCCTCCTGCCCCCAGTTATGTCTCCCTGCCGTGCTTCGGGGAACGGTGCCGCCACTAGATCCGCTGTAGGTAGATAGCCCCTGAAAGCCTGCATATGTGAACGAGAGAGTGCATCAGCTGCATTATTCAGTACACCCTGCACATGTTTTGCTCTGAACTGTACATTTAATCTCATGCAACGTAATACAATTTCTTTCAACAGTCTCAAGATCCACTTGCAGCGTGCTGCCTGCTGATTAATGCACTCGACCACTGTCATATTGTCTGACCAAAACACTACTGAGCGGTCCCTAAAATCATCTGGCCATGCCAACAGAGCCACCCAAATGGGAAACAGCTCCAAGAACCCAATGTTACCTGTTAGGCCACTGGAGTGCCACCACGTCGGCCATACTTGTGCCGACCATCGGTTACCAAAGATGGCGCCAAATACCACGCTCCCAGCTGAGTCGGTCCACAAACCCAGTTCGTCAGACGATGCTGGGGGTTTGTCCCACGCCACTCGACCGTTGAAGTCCGCCAGGAATGCCAACCAAATGCGCATATCCTGGTGAACCTCTGCCGACAGTCTCGTGCTGTGGTGTCCCTCCTTGAGGCCGGCCATAGCCTGTGCAATGGAACGTGAGAAGGGGCGAGCCATCGGTATTACTCTCAAGGCAAAGTTAAGCTGGCCCACCGTTTGTTGTAACTGGTGCAGGGTCAGTTTTTCTTTACCCAGGCATTGTATTAAGGAAGCCCTGAACTTGGCCACCTTCTCCATTGGCAGACGGAAGCATCCTTCCACAGAATCGAGCTCAATTCCCAGAAACTCCAGTGAAGTAGATGGCCCCACTGTCTTACCTGGTGCCAATGGGACCCCAAACTCCTGCATGAGAATGCAGAAGTCCTGCAGTGCCTGTGCACATTTCGTAGTGCCTGCCGGCCCTAAGAACCGGAAGTCGTCTAAATAGTGCATCACCTGTCTATGCCCTGTGGCCTCGGTGAAAGCCCATTCTAAAAAACAGCTGAACATTTCAAAATAAGCACAAGAAATTGAGCAGCCCATGGGCATGCATTTATCCATGTAATACCTCCCCTGGAACTTAAATCCTAACAAGCGCTGGTCCCGCGGGTGTACTGGGAGCAACCTAAATGCTGATTCAATGTCTGATTTCGCCAGCAGAGCACCGGGGCCCAGGTGATTCAGTAGGTCAATGGCATCGTCGAACGATGCGTACCAAACTGAACAGACATCCGGGTCAATGGCTTCATTCACCGAGGGCCCCCCTCGGGGCCGACAGATTGTGAATGAGTCTATACTCCCCTGGGTCTTTCTTCGGAACCACTCCTAGAGGGAAACACACAAAATCTGCCACTGGCGGGCATGGAAAATGTCCTGCTACCCGTCCTCCCAAGCTGACCTCTTTGGTAATTTTCTTGGCTGCCACTGCCGGGTTGTGTTGAACAGATAGCTGATTTTTACAAAAGGGGCTCCCCCGAAAATTCCCCGCCGGGATGTTGAAGCCATATAGGAAACCATTCCTCAAAATCCCGGCGGATACATGATCAGGGTATTTGTTCAGCCAGGGAGTCAAAGCCATGATGTCGATGGGTGAAGACGATTGCTTCCCAAGCATCACTTCAATCCTGCTTGGATCACCCCTTTCCTCCCGTACTACCGCTTTTGGACCTACAGCTACTTTCCGGGTGTGAGGAGTTCCCACAGCCCGCACATGCATGCCTGAACCTACATGTTCCCTGGGGCCTGTTACAGTTACCTCTGTTGAAACCCCAACAAACCCCGCGCTTGCCCCCAATTCCGCCGGTCTTGGGCTGTGATTCCCCACCGGCACTTGCTCAAAAGGGCTACGCCGGCCTTTGTTGAAATGTCCTAGACCCGCTCCCGCCCGGCGAGGACGTACCCGCCGATCCAGGCAAGAGCTGTTTGTGCCATGATACCGTGTCGAGGCAATCCCACGTTAAAGTTGCATCAAACTCTTTAGACTTTCGAAAGTGAACATCATAACCTTTCCACTCATTCCCCCCGTACATGTTATAAAAATCCATGATCCTGTTCTGGTACCATGATAGATCGGGCAACACTTCAGGTTTACGTTCCCCCATTACTGCCGTAAATATGGAGAAGGCCTTCACCCAGTTCGCTACGGTCTCGTCAACCCTAAATTCCGCCATCTTGGCCCGCCATACGCTGGGGTGCCATAAATCTTTCTGGGTCTTTGCGTACTCTATCTCACGATGGTCGGTCAATAGTGAAAACATATTAACATATTTGTCCCCCATATCATTTCCTTCATGGCCGCCGGGATGTGCTGGGCTACCCTTTCGCGCCTCGAAGGCACTGAACTCTCCCCTACCATTGGCAATGGGTTCTTACCGGGTTCAACCGCTGTGTCTGCTGTCTTTTCTCGGCCAACCGTCGTCAGTCCCGGAGCCACCTGTGGGGGAATAGAAGGAACATTTGCTGTCCCGGCTTCTCTTGACTGCCGTAACTGCTCGAATATTAATCTGGCTTCCTCGGCCGGATCCCCCGCGGCCACTGCCCCCCCTGTTTTCTTCTTAAGCCAGGGTAATACTGCCGCTAACTGAAGGGCCAGTTCTGGGGGCATCTGATCGTCCTCAACTGGAGTTATTACAACAGGGATTGGTAAACCCACATCTGGACTCGGTACCGGGCTGTCCACCGGTGTGACGGGGTCTGCTGGGGGTACCTCCGGGACCGGGCCCTCCCCGGAACCCGCCCTCTTCTTACTACGTCTCCCCCTACCCTCAGGGGCGACTCCCGGCAAGGCCGGACCTATCACCTTCTTAGGCCGCCCCGAAAGATTGTTCTGAGCTGCTATCTGCTTTTTAACCTCTGCTAAGCCCCGACCGATCGAATCTACTTTACCCAGTTTTCGGTCCATGACCGCCATTCGGTTCGACAAAGTGTGCAGTATCTTCTCCAACTCGGAGCTCTTTCCCGCTTTTTTGCCGGACATGACTTTGTTCACTCCGTTCGACTTGATCGACGAGGTCTTAGATCCTTCCCACGCCTGATACTGAAAGAGAAACCACAAAGATTACAAGTTCTCAAAATTGCTGCTTGTTCCGTCGAGGGCTCACGAGCAACGAGTGGTGCAGCCTTCAGAGCACTGGAACAAGAGGCCGCTTCCTTGGATTCCCGCTCTATTTATCTATCTGCGGAAGGGCGGGGGCCCTCCTCGGGTACGCCCATCTGGGCGCGGTCTTCCGGGCGGGTGTCTAGGACAACCCCTTCTGGGCGGGAAGGGCGTGCTCCGGCTACGCCGCTTTGGGCATACCAGCCGAACCACGACCCCTGCCCAAAACGGTTTCCCGGGAGGAGCGGGGCACCCATCCATACGTTCGGGGGGACTGAGTGGTCTTCCCTTTCCACTATCCCCAGGGCCTGAGGAGAGCGGTCTCTCTGTTTGGACACACAGGAACACGAATGTTTCCAGAGAAGACTCTCAGATAAGCTGTGAGTCTGTGTGCTCGGTCTAGCTTGAGACCTTTGCAAGTCGTGCCCTGTGATCTTGGGCATCTGGAGTTCCAAACCAGGCTCAGAGACGCAGGGTGCGTGTGCTCTGTCTAGCCTGAGCCCTTTGAGAGGATCATCCTGTGAACGTGTGAAACACACAACTCTCCCCACTCCCCTGACCGGAAGTGGTGTCCGGTTCCTGTCCCCTCCCTTGCAGTCGGGTACAGGGTCCTAGTGCCCCTTTTCCCAGGTCAAGACATCGGGAAGCCAAGTAAGTCTCAGCGACGCAGTGTGCGTGTGCTTGGGGAAAGCCTACGATTTTCGTGTGGATTGGCTGGTGATCATGTACATCAGAAGAGCAAGTGTGTTTCAGTGATGCTGTGTGCGTGTGCTGTCTGCAGCCTGAGACCCTCGCTGGAGGTGCCCTGTGATCAGGGGCACCGGAAGATAAAGTATGTCTCAGCGACGCTGTGTGCGTGTACGTTCTACCGGCTGAGACCTGCGCAAGTGGTGCCCTGTGATCGTGGGCACCAGAAGCTAAAGTGTGTCTCAGCGACAGTGCATGCGTGTACTGTGCGCAGCCGGAGACTCTTGTGAGGAGTTGTCTGGTTATCGTGCACCCGTAGTTCCCATGAGTCTCACTGACACTGAGTGCGGGTGTAGTGTGCAGCCTGGGATCTTCCCATTGCCCAAAAATTCAGAGAAATTGCATCGGAGGCCAAAGTCACTGGACAAGGCGAGGAGAGTAGGTTCGCGACCCCCAGGTAACCTGTGTCGACTCCTGGGGCGGGGCGCTGGCTCATAGGGAGATGCCCTTGGCCTCTCCATCTGTCCTGCAGTGCGAGCCTCTGCTCTGGCTCAGATTGAGGCCCATGTGCCAAGGGAGTGGCACTGGGGCCTGAGTGCGAAGCTGCATTTACTGTGTTCTATCTTACTCATGTGGGGGGGGGCAACTGTGGCCGGAGACTAACCACAAGCCAGCACGAGTGGTGGCTAGACCGGCGGAGGCACCGTGAAAGTGTCCGGGGGACTTACGTATTGCATTACTTCTGCATACCGGAGTATCTGATGGTTGTATAACGCATTGCTTTATTCCTGCACAACGGACTGCCTGTTTTATCGTATTGCCCATTGCATTAGTTTGCCTAATGAACTTCCTGATAGGTGTGTTACGCATAGGCATGAGAGGATTTTGCAGATTGGCAATCCGCAAATTTGCGGATTGCGAAAATCCGCAAAATCCGTGAATCCGCGCAGATTTTTTTTTTTTATGTTCGCACGGGTTTCTGCAAGTTCGCAAGGGTTTTGTACAATTTCGCAAATTGCGAAATTGTACAAAACGCGTGCGAACTTGCAGAAACCCGTGCGAACACAATGTGCCCAGTAGGGTATGTGCCTCTTGTGTGAATAAAAGGTCAGAGAAAGATCAGTTCAGCAGATGAAGAGAAAGAAGCTCCTGGTCACAGGAACAGCACGGGTATTGCGCTCGTGAAAGTCAAAGATGCAAAGCCTATCCAGCATCACAGCTGATTTTCCACGGTAGATTTGGGAAGAAGGCACACCTGTCCAGCCTCGACGACGCTCACGATTGTTTTTGGGCAAATGAATGAGTCACTGAATTTGAGCATCAACTAGTTCGAGCGACCATGTGTGTGTTACTATGCAATCGACCTGAAGGGCGCCGGGGTCCCTTGAGTGAGCTGCAGACCTGTGCCCAGCCATGCAACTATTTTACAATGGCGCCAGCAAGCTGCCAGCGCCGTTGTAAAATAGTTACAAAGTTAGCTTGCACAGGAAGCACTTATATAAAATAAAGCAGCATCTGCTTCGTTTTATCTAGTGGTTCCTGTGCAAGCTAACTTTGTAACTATTTTACAACGGCGCTGGCAGCTTGCTGGCGCCATTGTAAAATAGTTGCATGAGTGGGGGTTCAACTTTTGAACCCGTTACGTTCGCGGATTTTTTTTGCGGGAAATCCGCAAAATTCGCGGATTGCGGATTTCCGCAAAATCCCCGAGCGTAACGGATTTCCCGCTCACCCTTAGTTATGCGTTGCACTAGGTTTGCATAACAAACTGCCGGATAGATGTGTTACACCTTGTCTTAGTCTTGCGCCCCAATCTGCCAGATTGTCGTATTAGTGTTGCATACCAAACTGCCAGATATGTGTTCCGCATTGCATTAGTTTTGCATAACGAACTGCCTGATAACTCTATCTGAGGTGTCATCCTTGGATTGCTGTGAGCGTAATTGCAAATAATTTACACATTGTCTTTCAAGATAAGCCTGGCTGCTCGTGCAAAGCTACCACGCGGGTGGAGCAGGGGCTATCTCTAGAGGCGACCTGTCTTTTCCCTAAGGTTGGGGCTAGTGGGTCCCCGTTTGCCTACGGTACCTACCTCAGCCAACCAGGGATCCTGGGAATTCTAACAGACATTGATGTAAGTAGGACAGAGAGTAGTGGTCTGAAGGATAAATCACAATTTGTATCACCTTTACGAGCAGAGAATGTTATTGACTTCAAAATGTGATATTACATGATCTGGAGTGTTCGATTAAGAACAGTCATGTCTCAAATCTGAATATAGGTGAGCTGTTAACTTTGCAACAATAGAAGTGTGGTGTGTCAATAATATTGCGACAGGCTGATAGGGGCAGTAATGCTGTGGTTATGGATTTAAAAGATTATGACACTGCGGCTAAGAGACAATTAAGTGATAGACTCAACTATGTGCCAGTTGAGAAATCTGATTGAATCCAATCATGTATGCAATTGAAGACCATGATTAAAAAAAATTGTGATAAGGAATTTCTCGATGAAAAGGAGTTTAGATATTTGAGTGTTGTTGATCCTCTTACAACCATTATATATTTCTTACTGAAGGTACACAAGGTGGGCAAAATACCTCAAAGGAGACCGCTCATTTGAGGAATAGGATCCCATACTGAGTGTTTTTCAGAATTTGTTGATTGTTTTCTGTCCCTAATTGCCAGAACATCAGCATCCTGCATTCAAGATACCAAGGATGTTTTAAGACAACTGAATGATATTCCATGGGAGACGGATTACATTTTGGCCATGATGAATGTAACTAGCTTGTATACCTTGGTAGACCATGTTAGAGGTCTTAAGGCAGTAACATCATTTTTGTCTATGAAATCTTATCTTTCAGCTATATGTACTATTCTCAGAGGTTGTGAGTGTTCATTGAATTTTTCTAAGAAAATAACTATTTTATGTATCAGGATGTGTTGTACTTTTAAATGCATGGAATACAACCTTGATCCCTCCTACACCAACCTCTTCATGGGCCCATATAAGAGGGATCATGCCTGGCACAGCCTCTTCTACAATTCTGAGAAATTCACCTACTGGGGCTGATATAGACTATGTGTTATTAATTTGGTAAGGGAGGATTGAAGAACTGAAGGAATATCTTGACTACCTGATTCACAATGATTATAATTAAGGCTCCCGGTTTTCAGTTTAAACAGATTTTTTACATATAAATACATACGAAAAAATATTTTTTTGTCTGCATTTATATATAAAAACGGAAAAATGCCAAAAAATAGGTTTAACTTTGTTGTCGTCTCAAAGACAAGTCTGTCTGAGCGCATGCGGGGGGAGGGCTTGTCTGATTTCAGCTGAGCAATACAAAGGTCGATGTTAAGGGGCCATTAGGCCTCCTTTAGTTTAAGTATACTGGCTTGGAGCTATCCTGATGGGAGCAGAGGTGCGGTGGGTGACAACCCTAAAAGAAATGAAGGGAAAAAAAATGCACAAAGCTAATCACTTCACAGATACTTGAGAGGCATGCTTTTGACTTTGTTCAGCCCCTAGATTCAAGAGATATACATGCACAAACATTATACTTTAGTTAGTGTTAAATGATCTTCGGAGCCAGCTGCATGCTGGACCTGTAGCGTAGCTGTTTCTTCCTGCTTCGTGCCTCTGAGTGTGCACAATATCAGTCTAATGGCATTTGTAATACGTTTTGGAGGATGTCAATAGAGTGTGTATGCCGTGCCTTACAAAATTTACTGCATACGGAGGGGAGGGGGAGAGTAGAGTATACCCCCTTGTTTCTTTCCCATGTTTTTTTCTTTGTGGACAGTTTTTTGTTTACGTTAATGCACACGCATAGCTGCCAAGCTTTCACATTGTTATGTGTGACATTTTCATAATTTGGCAACGTTGTTAAGGTCCCCCTTTAAGACTGTTGAGGGTGATTGCAGGACCAGTGCGACTTTCACAGGGAGCTCTGCACAGCACTGTATTTACTGCAGAGCACCGCAGCATTTTCAGTCTGGGGAAGCAATTTTTTGTGTACTACTAGGTCAGTGACAAGACAATATGCATGCGTACCAATGGCAAAGAATGGAAAGGGGCGACCATTCGGTCCCCCCGAACGTATGGTGGAGTACCACAATCCCCCCGGGAAGCCATCTTGGGCGCGGGAGGCGAGCCTCGGCTGGTATGCCCGAAGCGGCGTAGCCGGGGCGCGACTTTTTCCCGCCCTGGAGTGGGCTGGCCTAGACACTGACGCGGCCGGCCACGCCCTGGAGGCAGGCCGGGGCGGGTTTACGCCCGCCCTGAAGACGGATAAAAGGAGCAACAAGCCAAGAAAGCATCCTCTTGTTCCTGTGCTCTGAAGCTGCACCTCCTCGCTGCACGTGAGCTCGAGACGGAACGAAGAGCCAATTTTGAGCGTTGTAATCTTTCTTGTTTGTTTTACAGATACTCGGTTTGGAGAATGCCCAAGAAAGCGGGAAAGCGAATGACTACCGAACAGATGCTGCGTGTTCTTATGAAAGAGGTGACCGACCTAAAGAGGCTTATGGCGGATAAAGATGAGGAAGGGGGACCGAAACGTCCTTTGGCAGGAGCAGCTCCGGGAGGAAAAGGCAAGAGGCCCAGAAGGGGAGCAGCTGGGGGAGACATCCCGGTTCCCTGTGCCCCACTCGAGGAACCAACTCCGTTGCCGGAAGAGGGGAATCCGATTCCCGTGGTGGTCACCCCCGTGTCCGGGGAGGATATGCCGCCCGAGCTGGCAGCACAAGTAGCAGCGTGGTTGGGTAAAGGTAGCAAGGGCGCCACGGCTGACGACGCGCAGGTATTGATGAAGCAACTGCGTGAAACAAGGGAAGCGGCTGCGGCAGTAGAGAAGCCACCTGGAACAGGTCCAGTCGCAGATACAGCTTCCGGTTCAGGTAAGCGGCCATTGCCGATTGCAAGGGATGAATCTGCACCCTCACGAAGGGAAAAGTTGGGTCAGCATGTCCCTCTGGCTATTAAAGAGAAGATATGGGCAGGTGAGTATATAAACATCTTCTCGTTGCTTACCGATCATTATGAGATGGAGCATGTTAAGAGCCAGAAGGAGCTCATGCATCCGAGTGTTTGGCGCGCAAAGATGGCCGCCTTTAAGGTAAATGAAAACATTGGCACTTGGGGCAGAGCATGGGGGATTTTTACATCCATCATGGGTGAACGTAGGCCCGAATTGCTGTCCGAATTGCCGATTTATCAGACACGGATCATGGGGTATTCTGTATCACACGAGGGCAATCAATGGTTTTGTTACGATAATATTTTCAGAAAAGCGAAAGAACATGATAAAAACTTAACTTGGGATTGTTATGATTCTGTGTCTTGGTCCAAAATGGAAGATACTGGTATGTTGAAGTTGCCGTTGGTAGGGAGTAGCGTGGGTGAATCCTCCCGCCAATATGCTGGGACACCCTTTCGATCAGGTACGAGTTACGACAACCACTCGAGGCCGATCGGCAACGCAGGTAAAAGGGGGATTTGTTGGAACTTTAACAGGGGTAAATGTACGAGGCCCCAGGGGTCTTGCAAATTTAGGCACGAATGTGGTGGGTGTTGGCAAGCATCCCATCCTGAGTCCATGTGCAGAGCCAAAACGGGTGATAACGGGGGTAGAGGAGGCGCCAAACAGGTCTGATATAGTCCGAGGGGCGCCTTTACCTACTCCGATTGATACCATGGCAATGATTCCCTGGCTCAGCGAATACCCGGATCACGCTTCCGCTGGGGTGTTGCGGAACAGGTTTTCATATGGTTTCCGCATTCCAGTGGGGGAGTTTCAGGGTATAGCGAAATGTAAAAACCAAATATCGGTATTGCAACATACGTCCGTGGTACAGGAAAAGATCGGGAAAGAGGTTACTCGAGGTCGAGTCGCCGGACCATTTAATGTGCCACCAGTTGCTAACTTTGTTTGTTCCCCTTTAGGGGTGGTCCCCAAGAAGGACCCGGGTGAGTTTCGGTTGATACATAATCTATCAGCCCCACGTGGTCGTTCTGTAAATGATGCGATAGACCCGGAAGTATGTTCGGTGCGGTACGCATCCTTCGATGAGGCCGTAGCCATATTGAATCGCCTGGGGCCCGGTGCGCTGATGGCAAAATCTGATATCGAGTCAGCGTTCCGGTTGCTCCCGGTACATCCAGACGACCAGCGTCTCCTTGGTTTCATGTTTCAGGGTCACTATTACATGGATCGGTGTATGCCGATGGGGTGCTCTATATCTTGTGCCTATTTTGAAAAGTTCAGTTGTTTCCTGCAATGGGTCTTCACAAAGAAGACGGGGTTTCAACATGTTATGCATTATCTCGATGACTTTTTGTTTCTGGGGGCATCCGGGGATCCGGCATGTGGACAGGCTTTGACTGAATTTTGTGTCTTGATGAAACAGTTTGGCGTGCCATTGGCACCAGGTAAGACGGTGGGTCCCTCGACTTGCCTCGAGTTTCTGGGGATCGAGCTCGACTCTGAAGAAGGTTGTTTTCGTTTACCAGAAGACAAAGTGTTAAAATTCAGGGCATGCCTGCAAACGTGTATAAGTGAGTCTAAGGTTAAGCTACATCAATTACAACAATTGGTGGGACAGTTGAATTTTGCCCTAAGAGTAATACCGATGGCCCGCCCCTTCTCCCGCTCGATCGCTCAAGCCATGGTCGGCCTGAAGGAGGGTCATCATCGCACAAGGCTCTCGGCTGAGGTTCGCCAGGACATGCGCATTTGGTTGGCATTTCTGGCGGAGTTCAATGGTCGAATTGTCTGGAATAAACCGGCGGTGTCCTCCGAAGAGCTGGGGCTGTGGACAGATTCGGCTGGGAGCATTGGTTTTGGTGCCATATTCGGCACACAATGGTCGGCTCAAAAATGGCCGTTATGGTGGCATGAGTGTGGGCTGACCAGTAACATTGCCTTTCTTGAACTTTTTCCCATTTTGGTGGCTCTGAAAACTTGGCCTGAGGGATTCAGAGATCACTCTGTGGTGTTTTGGTCCGATAACATGACCGTGGTTGAGTGTATCAATAGCCAGGCAGCACGATGCAAATGGATGCTGAGATTGCTCAAAGAAATTGTGTTATTGTGTTTACAATTAAACGTGTTATTTAGGGCAAGACATGTGCCGGGGGTAATGAATCAAGCGGCTGATGCGCTTTCTCGTTTTCGTATGCAGGCCTTCTGGGGTTTTCTGCCCACAGCGGACCCGGTGGCGGCACCCTTTCCTGAAGCTCTCTGGTCTCTCGGTGCCCCGAACTACAGAACCTCGTGGGAGAGAGTTTAGCACCCCGGACAAGGAAGGCATATGAAGGGGCGTTCCGAGCCTATTGGGCCTTTTTGGGGACTGCTAGGGGAGAGCTTTGGGGACAGGAAGAGCTAGTAGTGAAATTTCTGCTTTCTTTACATCAGGCAGGCAAATCAGTGGCTACGGCCCAGAGGCATCGGGCCGCCATTTCCTTCATGGCAAGGGCTCATGGGATCCAGGACCCGACTGCGTCTTTTGTTGTGCAAAAAGCACTACGTGGGTGGCAACGCCTTGAGGGTCGCAGAGTAGATGAAAGGCGCCCGATAGGTCTGGATAGGTTGGCCCTGTTATTATCCATACTCCCTGCAACGTGTTCATCCCGGTATGAAACAGTGTTATTCCGAGCCACTTTTACGCTGGCATTCCATGGGGCTATGCGGGTAAGCGAACTAGTGGCAAGGAACAAGCAGGATGTGATGGGGGGACTGTGCCGAGAGCACGTTCAGGTCAGAGGGGGGACAATGACTGTCTCGTTCGTCAGGTCCAAGACCGATCAGGGTGCGATGGGTGACTGCATAATTATACAAGGGATTCCCGGGTCCTCCATGTGCCCGGTGAGTTGTGTAGAGGAGTATTTAGCACAAAGGGTGGCATCATGGGGGGGGACTCTGTTGAGACACGCTGACGCCACCCCACTGACGAGGTTTCAGTTTCAGCGGGTGCTTGCGATGTCGGTTGCCGCTGCGGGCTTGAACCCGGGCGAGTTTGGGACCCATTCCTTTCGGATAGGGGCTGCTACAGAGGCTACAGCCAGGGGTCTGAATGTCGAACAAGTTAAACGTGTGGGGCGTTGGTCCTCCAACTGTTATAAAAGGTATGTGCGGTTGCACATGTTGTGAAGCTGTAATGATGTACTCACGCTTCTTGTTTTTGTTTGGTTTCAGTTGCGCAAGCCTACGAGGCGGGGCGGACTATGCAGTCGACCCAACACCGGGCCAGCGGTCAGACATCACCGGCTGTGAAAGAGGAGGTGTGGGTCGTGGGCCACTCATACGTGAGGCGTGCCGCGGACGTATTCAAAGCAGGTGATATGATTCACGTGGCTGGGGAATACGGGTACAGGGTGTCCTTCTACGGAAGAGGCGGACTCTGTATTGACCAGTTTCAATCATTTTTCGAGGGTTTGCTAGGGCGGACGAGGTCACCGCCGTCTATAGTCATAGTACATCTTGGGGGCAATGATTTGGTCACCACTGGTGGACGACTTCTTCTTGAGGCGATGCTTTCCACTGTAAGTTGGTTGGCGAGGAGAGTTCCAGGGTGCACGATTGCATGGTCCCATATGATCCCACGAAAAGTATGGCGGGGGGCTATTTCTGTTTCTGCTCTGAATCATTCAGTAAGAAAAATCAATAACAAAGTGAGTAGATTGTTCCGTTCCAATACACTGCATTCGATTTCGCATGGTTGTATTACTGGTGACAGTATGTATTTGGGGGATGGTGTTCACTTGTCCCGGGTGGGGAACGAGTTACTCATAGGAGACTTGATGGCTTGGCTAAAGACTTTAAGACATGACCTTTAGGTAGGAGTTTTGTGGGGGGTCCGGATAGCCGGTCAACTATCCGGCCTGTGGCGGTAAGGTCATGATCGGTGAGCACTAATTGGAAGATCCCTATGAGTGGGCGTCACCCATTACGGATGGGAGCGCTCGAGGGAGGTGGCCATTGGCCCCTCAACGGGGAGGCGGTCCCTTCTAAGGATGGGCCGCCGCAAGGAAAGGAAAGGCGGTCAAGGCCCCTTCCTGGGTAGGAGGGGCTACAGCCCTCTCCTGGGGAATTTCCCGGGGCCAGGACATCTGCGACGGCAGATGTGGTAAGTTGTGTGGGGTTTGGGGAGGGGTCTACGCTACCTTCTAGATACCTCACACGAGTCCTCGGACGACCTTTAAGTGGCGTCGAGTTTAGTGGGGCCCCCGTCAAGTCAAGGGAAATTGGTAGTTGCACTTGAGGTACACCTCTGTGCGGTCGCCCCTCACAAGTGAGGGGGATATTTCTGGTTTAGGGATCTTGACACCGGTTACGACCTTGCCGTTGGCCCTTAAACGTTAGGATGTACAATTTCAAATTGCAAGTTAATATTTTGTAGGATGTTAGTTCGGCTAGGAGAACCTTTGTATTAGAGAATATGTTAAGGTTAGCCAAACATCGCAATGTGGTAATGAAATTGTACATAATATGAAACTGTTATTTTAATGTTTTAATTTTGTTTCATATTTTAATAAATACGGCCGGGAGGGTCACTCCCTCCCGTCTTCCAAAAGTTCAGAACTGTTTCCGGTTTCCCATCCTTGGGGATTGTGTTGAAAGGGGGTGGCGGGTATCTCAGCCATATGGAAAGGGGCGACCATTCGGTCCCCCCGAACGTATGGTGGAGTACCACGATCCCCCCGGGAAGCCATCTTGGGCGGGAGGCGAGCCTCGGCTGGTATGCCCGAAGCGGCGTAGCCGGGGCGCGACTTTTTCCCGCCCTGGAGTGGGCTGGCCTAGACACTGACGCGGCCGGCCACGCCCTGGAGGCAGGCCGGGGCGGGTTTACGCCCGCCCTGAAGACGGATAAAAGGAGCAACAAGCCAAGAAAGCATCCTCTTGTTCCTGTGCTCTGAAGCTGCACCTCCTCGCTGCACGTGAGCTCGAGACGGAACGAAGAGCCAATTTTGACCCACCCACCAGCCCCTGAGGACAGCAAGTGGTTTTGAATAAAGTTTTGATGTGGTAACTTTAATTCTGTTTGTAGGTTGGGATTATTATCATGATAACTTTGAATATGCAATAAAGAATGGTCGATTTGTGGTATGTTTTGTAAATAAAGTAATCCTGCTCTAGTATTTGATCAGTAAGCATGCTTTAATAAAGTGGTCGTTGTTACTGTCTTTTAGGTAATTTAGTCATTTAGTTTAGAATTGTCGTATTTATTTTGGTCGGGCGGTAAGGTCATGATCGGTGAGCACTAATTGGAAGATCCCTATGAGTGGGCGTCACCCATTACGGATGGGAGCGCTCGAGGGAGGTGGCCATTGGCCCCTCAACGGGGAGGCGGTCCCTTCTAAGGATGGGCCGCCGCAAGGAAAGGAAAGGCGGTCAAGGCCCCTTCCTGGGTAGGAGGGGCTACAGCCCTCTCCTGGGGAATTTCCCGGGGCCAGGACATCTGCGACGGCAGATGTGGTAAGTTGTGTGGGGTTTGGGGAGGGGTCTACGCTACCTTCTAGATACCTCACACGAGTCCTCGGACGACCTTTAAGTGGCGTCGAGTTTAGTGGGGCCCCCGTCAAGTCAAGGGAAATTGGTAGTTGCACTTGAGGTACACCTCTGTGCGGTCGCCCCTCACAAGTGAGGGGGATATTTCTGGTTTAGGGATCTTGACACCGGTTACGACCTTGCCGTTGGCCCTTAAACGTTAGGATGTACAATTTCAAATTGCAAGTTAATATTTTGTAGGATGTTAGTTCGGCTAGGAGAACCTTTGTATTAGAGAATATGTTAAGGTTAGCCAAACATCGCAATGTGGTAATGAAATTGTACATAATATGAAACTGTTATTTTAATGTTTTAATTTTGTTTCATATTTTAATAAATACGGCCGGGAGGGTCACTCCCTCCCGTCTTCCAAAAGTTCAGAACTGTTTCCGGTTTCCCATCCTTGGGGATTGTGTTGAGAGGGGGTGGCGGGTATCTCAGCCATATGATTTTATCCAGTCTAAAACATACCTCTTTCACCTCTACTCAAATAATGTTTTCCTGACTAATATGTGACCACCACGGAAAGTCATGCTATTCACAATCCCTGATTTTTTTCAGTTGGTCCAGAGTAGCGTGCTACTGGATAAAAAAGCGCTTCAATGCCTCCTCAAGGGTAGTAAGCGCTATATAAATGCAATTACAATACAATACAATAAATCATGTGTAAATCAATGCATAGGATGCGTTACATAAGACAGTGAGGCTTCCAAGGTCCTTCATAGCTCACTGTCTTCAATTAGAAGGTTTGCAATTTATTAACAGCAAGTAACAAAAGGATCACTTTGTTAAAAGCAGTAACCCATTTACCCATCTGCATAAATCTATCTGAACCTATAACAACAAACACGCATTGCCTTTTTAAATAAATGTGAACAAATATTAGCAACAGCATCTTTTTTTTGCTCGTGACAAAATAAATCTGGATAAATACTGCATAAATGACAAAAAAATAAATATGGATAAATACAGATGGAAATGTAAAAAAAAAATACCATAAAGCCGGGAGCCCTAATTATAATGTCCCATTGAGTTGGGAATACAGTATAGAGAAGATCTTTTTTCTTAGATTTGGAATTATATGTGACAGAAGCATCTGTGGAATATGGCGAAGCCTATAAGTGTAAATTAAATTTTACATGGGCAAGCTGAATATCCCAAACATTATATTATGACTATTGCATGTGTAGAGATTCCTTGGGCCAAAAGAAATTGTTGTATGGTGAGGGATTATGCCAAGGAAGTGGTCTCGATTACAAATCGGTTTGTGGCCAGAGGTTATGACCACAGAATCATTGAACAGTTGAGGAGCAGAGCAGTTAAGATTAAGCGAGAGGAATTACTGATACCGGGGACTGTGAAAAAACAAGAAAGGGAGGAAGAAGTTAGGTTTGTTACACAATAAAGTAATGGGAATGGAGAAATGGTCAGGTGTCTCAGGAAACATTAGGGTATGTTGAGATTGCACTCAGATCTGAAAGTGACTCTACCAGACAAACCAAAAATAACTTTCAGGAAAGCACCAACTTTGTGGTCAATCTTGAGTCCTAGTGTCACGATTATTTATGTGGAGAAGAGTAAGATACAGAGCTCCTGGCTATTGAAAACACAGTGTGGGACTTTTAAATGTGGATCTTGGGCATGCTGTAGATATGTACAGATGTATGATGATACATCGCAAACATTTACATCGTGTGCCATAACATCGCAATTCTTACATCGCATGTCCCCTTAGATCGCAAGTACGCATGCCATAACGTCCCATTTGTATAGCAATGCTTGCGCAAAACATTTACATCTCGCGTACAGACAACCCACATACTTTTACATAGCAATTTTTACCCATATGCGCAATTCCCTTCACCGACCCTTAAACCTAATCCTTTAAGACGAAAACAGTACCCTACAATATCGCTAACACTTCCTTAAACCCTAAGGGGCACATGCATTAAAGGATTTTGCGATCGCAAATTGTGCGATTCGCAAAAATCGGTCGTTTGCGATCGCAAAATCTGCTTTTGGAATGCATGAAGGGTGAAGGCCCTCACAATTTGAGTATTCGCAAATATTTGCGAATTTTCAAATTCTGATTGCATTTAAGGAATCACATTTTGCGACTCCTTAAATGCAATGCATGACACTTAAAAAAAATAGCGATTTTGCAATTAAGGAGAGTAGAGATATCTTTGGTTTCTCTTTAGGAGGACGAAATTTCCGGTTTAAACACGCTCCCCAAGGTTATTGTGAGAGTCCGTCCATCTATAGTCAAGCCTTGAAGACACAACTTGACTTGCTTATTTTACCTGATGGTGCTGCTTTGATTCAGTATGTTGACGATCTGTTAGTTGCCGCTGACAACGAAGAGATTTGTAAAGAGGCTACTTTGTCGTTGTTACGCCATATGTCTGATTTCCATCATAAGGTTTCTCTTTCGAAGTTGCAATATTGTCGACAAGAAGTTACCTATTTAAGTCACCTCTTATCGAAGGAGGGAAGGAAACTGACCCCAGAAAGAATTCAAGCTATTGTGAAAATGAGTGTACCTACGACACAGAGAGAAGTACGTGCTTTCCTAGGTATTAGGTCGTATTGGAGACAGTGGATCCCTAATTTTCCGTTGCTCACGAAACATTTGATAGCCCTTACTGTTAAGGATACTCCAAATCCTATTCCTTGGACTGACGAATGTCAGAAGAGCTTTTCAGAGTTGCGCGATGCGTTGTGTTCGGCTCCTGTGTTTGGTACCCCCGACTACAGTAAGCCATTCACATTGTATGTCCACGAGAGAGAGGGATGTGCATTGTCAGTTTTGACTCAACAGTTTGGCGATAAGCAGCGTCCATGTGCTTATTTTTCGTCGACTTTGGATCCGGTAGCTAGAGCGTTGCCGAGTTGTTTGAGAGCTACAGCAGCAGCGGCTGTTTCGATTCGACAGTCTGCTGGTTTGGTAATGGACAATACACTGATTGTGATGGTTCCACATGCAGTGGATACCTTGTTGAATCGTACCAAGACACAGCACTTAACTAGTGCTCGGTTGTCAGGTTACGAATTGACTTTGTTAGCGAGTCATGTGCATATAAAGAGATGCAACACGTTGAATCCAGCTACGTTGTTGCCGATCTCATTTGAGACGGATGCTATTGAACAGCATGATTGCTTCCTTAGAACAGAGGAAGAAACGAAAGGGAGGATAGATCTTAGGGACACTCCTCTTTCAGAGTGTGATGGTACTTTATGGGTTGATGGTTCGTGCTTCAAGCTTCCGAATGGTGATACGACTGCGGCATATTCTGTTACGACTTTGCATATGATTGTTGAAGCTACACGTATCCCACATAATTCGGCGCAAGCAGCAGAATTGATTGCATTGACAAGAGCGTGTGTGTTGTCAAAAGGGAAATGAGTGACTGTGTATACTGATAGTCAGTATGCGTTTGGTGTGGCTCATAGTTTTGGACGTTTGTGGAAAGAGCGTGGGTTCCTGACTTCGCATGGGACTAAGATTCAGCATGGTCAGTTGGTGAATGAACTCCTTGAGTCACTTACTTTGCCGTTGCAAGTTGCGATTGTGAAATGCAGTGCGCATAAGAAAGTTACGGATGATGTTGGTCGTGGAAATGCGTTCGCAGATGAAGTTGCGAAAGAAACTGCAAGAAATGTGATGAGTCGAATGTATGTTGGGGGTCCAGCGAGATGGGTTCCAGATGGAAGTATGTGTGAAGATACGATTTAGAGGGTAAATTGGATTCGAATGGTTGTTGGATTGATTTGTCAGAGCATCAGAGATGGTTGTTACCCGATGCGTATGTGCTTCCAGTGGTTACAATGGCTTATGGAATGGCTCATATCAGAGTGAAAGGGATTTGTAAGTTGTTAGCTCCAGTATGGCAAAATGCTGGTATTCCCAAGTGTGCAGAGAATTTGGTCAAAAACTGCATGGTGTGTCTGATGTACTATCCTGGTAAGGGAACTCCAACCCCAGCTGGTCATTTTGCTCCTCCAACGTATCCGTTCGAGGCTTTGCAGCTAGATTTCATCCACATGGAGAGGTGCAACAACCTGAAATATGTGTTAGTGGTTGTTTGCTCTTTTTCTAGATGGGTGGAAGCCTACCCTTTAAAGGATAACACTGCCTTGTCCACAGCGAAAGCCCTTATTAAGGAATTTTTCCCTAGATATGGTTTGCCGAGAATGATCTGGAGTGATAATGGAAGTGAGTTTGTGGGTCAAGTGATGAAGAGAGTGTGTGATGGATTAGGTATTAGGCAGAAGTTCCACGCTGCAAATCATCCCCAGTCAGCTGGTCTAGTGGAGTGCTACAATGGCACTCTCAAACTTAAACTAGCCAAGATACAAGCGAGCTCTGGTTTACAATGGCCAGATGCCTTGCCTTTAGGTCTTTTGTCCACTCGAATGACTGTGCATTCACGAATGGGTTTGAGTCCATACGAGGTAGTTTTACGCGGCACACCCCGACAAATATTTGGGGTGTGCCGCGGCCGACAAAATTTTGTGAAATAGGACATCCTGTGTTGGTTGACTACCTGTATGAATTGACGGCTAAATTGCGTGTTTTGCATCAACAGGTTCACAATACATTGCCACAAGCTTCTGAAGATCCAGGACATTCTATCGAACCTGGCACCTGGGTGCTGGTAAAAAACTTCCAGAGAACCAAGAACGACCAGCCCAGGTGGAGCGGACCGTATCAAGTGCTTTTGGCTACCTGTTCGGCAGTACGAGTACACGGTAAAAAACTGGATCCACGGTGTACATTATAAGAGGGCTCCTTTGCCGTACAACCGGTGGGTCCAGAAAGGACTTCCTGATTCAGAGACTGAAACCGTGCCTCGTTTTCTGCCCTTCAGCGATGCCCGCTTGATTGGTACGAACACTGAGCAAGAAAGTGACGATCTTCTTCAAGAAGCTGTGCCTCCTTTGAGTTGTTTGAACACTGGTGAACCTGACTTACTGTTTCCTGAACAGACATTGCCTGGCAAAGAGCGTTATAATTTGCGACCGAGTGTCGCGGGACTAATAAAATATTGAAGTTTTCTTTTTATGATTTTTTTTCAAGGTTAACTCTCCTCCAAGGAACTATTTTTTGATTTTTGTTTTTTGAACCGCCATCCGGGTTCAGCTGTAGGGTCGCGGTGTCAAGTCTTTGGAGTGCAGCCGAAGACGTTAGGTCAACAGTTCTGGTTGGTCTAAGGGAGTTGCCCTGGACTGACAGAAGCATTCCTTAGCACAGAACACCCATCCGCCGCGAGCAGCAATTAGAGAGGATGGAGTTTTTCGAGATGGAGAGACCTGTTGAAAGAATAAGCTTTAAGAACAAAATCTGTAAAGTGATGAGCAGAAAACGTTTTTTAATATTGTCTTTGTGTACATTGCTAAGCTTAATGATGTTTTTAAATGGATATGTGACATTTTCTTTTCAAGTAACGTTCATGCCCACTACACAACCTACACCTCCTCCTACTGTACCTTCTCATCCTTTTAACCCTTTGCCTGAACATGAAATAGTTAGAAGACGAGAATTTGCTAACAATTCCTTTGTTCAGCTTCTGCACCAACACCAGTTAGTAATGAACACGACAAATTGTTGGGTTTGTGGCCTAATGCCCCATACTACCGATAAAGGTATTCCTTACCTGGTTTTGCCATTCAGCCACAATGGTTCTGTTTGGGCATACAGAACAATGTTCATTTATGCTTGTGAAGCCTATCCCCTACGTTCCGTGAAAGATAGTTTGAAGACTAGTGCTCTGGTCAAGGGTATAGTCGACATGATTAGAGGGATTACTTCCTAAGAGACTATCCCGAGAGATGAGACACTAGCATACATTGGTTGGAACGTGACTGGATATGGAGTTAGTCTGAGTGTTAACCAGCGAGCGAAAAGTTCTCCACCGATTTGGATAGTGCCCCATCAGGGTCATTATTGTCTGCAAGGAAATGGCAAGAATCCGAGAGCTCAGTTAGGGAAGAGTGTCTGTACTGAGACTTATGTATTTGCGTCTCAGACTTCCCCAGTGTTCCTAGCAGCTAAGGGTACCTATTTCATCTGTTATGACAAAGCGTACGCATGGTTGCCCCCTGACTTCTCGGGCACATGTTTTGTTTCGTTCCTGTTACCTCCCACTTTTACAGCTGCGGCAGATTACCATAAGACGAGAGTCGCTAAAGGTATCTTCAGTAAGGAAGATACTGCAGGACAAGAATTGGGAGATTTTCTTAAGGGTTTTCTGCCGTTCTGGGGACCTATGGCTAACAGTAGGAACATTCGGCAATTGACGAGAGTGGTTGAGTCCACCATAGTTGAAACTACCGGTGCCCTTAGTAATTTGACTGCTGAGCTCCAGTCGGATCGCCTTATGACTCTTCAGAACAGAGTTGCACTTGATGTCATACTTGCAGATAGAGGTGGGGTGTGTAAACTGATTAAATCGAGCTGCTGCGTTTTCATTCCAGACAACACTCCATCAGTTTTCCAGGCCATTTCCCAGCTACATAAGATCTCCGAGTCTGTACATATAGACAAGGGAGATTGGTTGTTGATGGGATGGTTTTGGGAGTTGCTATCCACGTGGGGATGGAAGATTCTTATGGTCATTGGGATGGTCTTAGCTATCCTTTTCCTGTTCTGTCTCTGTGTACAGTGCGCTCCTGCTATTTGTGGCCTTTGTGCTACGTCGTGTGTGAAGAGGCCTGTCCAGAGAGTTGCCAAGTACTAGGATGATGCTACAGCAACATCTTGATGATCTGATGAATATAGACCTGGATTCAGACTGACGTGAGTTAGGTTTATTGCCTATGTAAGGGCAAAAGGAGGGTCTGTGTTTCCGTGGATTCTAAACCTATACAATGAAGGTCATCGTATCATGACGATTTTGGTATCAGCAGACCGCACATGGCGAATGCGGTATGTACCAGTGTTTTCGTCGTCACCTATCAATGGGAACACTACGTATTTATGGATTCCGTTCTGAAACCTCAGGTTCCATTTTGTGTGCGGCAGCCATTTTGTGTGCGGCAGCCATTTTGTGTGGTTGCCCTCACATAGGCCGATGACTATGGCCGAACGAGTCTTGGGACACGTACATCTTTAGCTGACTTCTGTGTGACCTGGACGAACTGACTCCTTGCCTGAGGCTCATCTCGTTGAGCCAGTTCCTTGTTAGGCAGCTGGTCAGATAGAGATCAAAGAGCAGGACATTGCTGAATTTATGGTACATGCACACACCCTTCTATCTTGCTTCTCATCTGTTTCTGTTTCTTCCTTTATGGCTTAATCATTGATGTGGGTTGAGGTCTTTATGATGGGTGTGCTCGGCCCATCCGAACAGAAATGTTGGTTTTTGCTTGGTCATGTCTGGTGGGCTGGACAACGGAAAGTGGGATTGTCGTCATGCGATATGTTTGAAATGTCACCCTACAATTGGTCCATTTGTGTGTTACTGATGCTAGCCAGGAATGTTGCCTGAAGCATGATTTTTGGCATAAAAGATGATGTCTCGCTCCATGATTGTGTGCAGTCTCTAGCGAACCACCCGTGTTGTGCTTCGTAGATCCCTGTTCCTGGTTGCAGCCAATAAAACTTGGTCTTTGACATCATCGAGAAGTGTCCCGTGTGTCTGTTTGCCAAGGCAGGGGAATCCGAAGACATCAGGCGTTATCCCTGGCGCCGCTGGGCTCTAAAACCCGGTTCTTCAATGATGTCATCAGTGATGTAATTTGAGATGTCATCAGTGATGTAATCAGTGATGTCACTGAACATGTCATGAGTTATGTAATATGTGACATCATCAGCAGTGAATTGCGGGGCACGAGTTATAGTTAGCTGAACTAACTATAACGGGAGAATTTCTCTGGTTTTGTACGAGTGAAATGTCCAACTAACTATAACTTTCTCTAAAACCTATTGTTTTTTCAGTGAATTTCAAAGGTTTTTTAAATGCTAATTTCTAACTATAACATGCCTGAAACCTATGGTTTTATAGGTGAATTGCAAAGGTTTTTTAAATGCTAGTTTCTACCTATGCCTACAGAGGTAGGGTGTGTGAAGAAAGAAGCAAAAATACACAGAAAGAAGCAAAAGAAATACAGAAAGAAGTAACAGAAGTCCATAAAGAAGAAGATAAGTGCAGGAAGAAGCAAGACATCTGCGGAAAGAACCAACAGAGGAGCAGAAAGAGGCCTTGTTGCAAAATGATCCTGTGCCCACAACTTTTTGAGACGGGTACTGGTGGTTACTTGCTCTGACTAACAAGGTTTCGAGCCAGTGCTATGCTAAAAGACACTTAGAATACAGTGAAAACACCTACATACACTAGGGAACACTATGAGTTGGGGTACCACTGTGATTAGCATGACATCCTCTGCAAGGCCCTAGTACATAATAGGGCAGGTGGATTAAAACTACCTCTAAGTCAGAGGTGCAGAAATATGCTACTTTAACTAGTAGTCACGTTTGCAGAGTGGTGGAGAAATGGTGCTGGGCGTTCAACCAACGCTCGGAATTCCACTGCGTAGGACTTACAGGAGGTACCAGGAAGGATTCTTGGCCCCCAAACTCCCTCAGGACTAAATTGGACTTTATCTCCCATCCTGTAGTCTGCCATGAGGCATGTTTACAGAGTGGTAGAGAAAGGGGGCAATGGCCTCCAAAGACGTCTTAGCAAGCTCACTGTGTGGGACTTACTAGAGGTAACAAGAGGGGTAGTTTGCCCCAAGGATATCCTTGGGGGCCCCCACACAGCCCCCTAACACAGGTGCATATATTTTTTTAATCAAGCCCGAGGTGGTGGTCCTCGGGGCTGTGGGGGCCCATGTGTCCCCGCAAATATTTGATAAAAGCCCCGGGGTGGTGGTCCCCGGGGTTTGGGCGGGCCTTGGAGGCCCACCCACACATTTAAAAATTAGCCCTGGGTGTTGCAGTCCCCGGGGCTGGAGGGGGCTGGACCTGGCCCACCCGGGGGCTTCAATACAACGAAGCTTGGGAGCTCGCTCTTCGTTTTTTATAAAAAAAATTATCTGCAGGATTGGCACAACCAGTGCAAGTTCGCCCGATTATTTTTTTTAAATGCTTTTTTGGGCCCTGGGGATCTTTGTGGGACCCCTGAGCAGGCCTAGGGGGTCAGGGTGTTTGTATCCTGCCCCCTTTTCTTGTTTTTTGCATTTCTTTTTCTCTTTTCTTGTGACTCGGGCTGCCAACAGTTCCTGGTTTGGAGTGTTGACGGCTAATTAGAATAAAGCTCGTGGTCGGGAGGGTCCGCACCACGCGCCTCTATATATCAAAACTTGTATTTATTATTTTCTCAACAACGACTGAATGGATTTGCACCATTTAAAAAAGGGAGCTTTCTCAACCAAGCACTGCCTTTTTGCCAAATTTGGTGTAATTCCGTTCAGCAGTTCCAGCTGTAGCCGTGTCTAAAGTTTCCTATGGGAAATTCATTTTTTGACCTCTTAATTTGGTGTAATTCCGTTCAGCAGTTCCAGCTGTAGCCGTGTCTAAAGTTTCCTATGGGAAATTAATTTGTGACCTCTTTTATTGAATTTCCCAGGAACTACTGAACAGATTTACACCATTTAACAAAAAGAGTTCTTTCTGAAACAAGGGCTACCTTTTTGCCAAATTTGGTGTATTTCTGTTCAGCAGTTTGGGCTGTAGCCGTGTCTAAAGTTTCCTATGGAAAATAACATGAGAAAAACACGTTTTGGGAACCCCCTTTTTTCTTGGCCCCCGCTTGCTGAATCACCCCAAATCTTTCAGGATAGGAGCTGACCAGAACACCCCACAAGTTTTGAAAATTAAACAAAGATTCGTCAACCGGCGCCAAAGTTATTGGGAAAACAAAAAATGCTTTTCGTATGGAAACTAGGCACTAACTACAACCACTTCTTGCGACCGCCAGTAGGAGATATATATATATATATATATATATATATATATATATATATACATTTTATTTATTTATTTATTTATTTATATATATAACCTAGGTTTCAGGGACGTTATAGATAGAAATTAGCCTTTAAAAAACGATCGAAATTTACTGAAAAAACCATAGGTTTCGGGGATGTTAAAGTTAGTTGGACATTTCACTCGAAACCAGAGAAATTCCGCTGTTATAGTTAGTTGAGCTAAATATAACTCACGACCCTGCAATGCACTGCCAATGACGTCACACATTATATCATTCAAGACATGGTCAGTGACATAACTAATTTTTTTGGGGAATGATTTTACAATTCCAAAATTTAAGACTTTAGGCTGTTGCTTTTTTCAGTTTTCCAAAAACACCCCAAAAAATTACAAAATAATTGTAAAAAACACACAAAAAAATTTAAACAAAAAATAAGAAAAAAATGAGTTATTTTCAGAACTACATTATTTGGTTTAAAAAGAGAAATAACTGCATGCTAATATCTGTATGATTGGTGTAGTATATGTGTTCAGCATGATTAATTCAAAGACTGCATGGGTAGTGCATGGTAATTGTATAAGTGCATGAGTACTGCCTACATTATTGTACAATTGTATGTGTAATCTGTGACTTATTTCATGAATGGATAGATAATAAATGGGTGATTACATTAGTATATCAGTGGTGGTTGAGTGATTTAAATAGTGTGAATGAGCAGTGTCTATGTGATTACAGGAGTGCATGGATATTGCATATAATATTGTAACTGTGAAGTGCTACTGACTGGGTTATTGCATAAGTACATGGGTACTGACTGGATGATTAGAGTACTGCAATGAGACTGCATAGTGAATTTAAAAGTGCATGGGTATTGACGGAGTGATTGGGTTAGTACATGGTACTGGCTGGATGATTGGAAGATTGGCTGTCGAGTGACAATGTGATTGCTGGATTGCATGGGAATATAAATGTGTAAAAGAGCAGTGTGTTGGAGGTTAGAGGACTGTTTGGGTAGTGCACATGTGATTGTGGCACTACATGTGTTAGTGTGTGGATGATTGTATGGGTACAAGGGTGGTGACTGGATAATCACAGTGCTGCAAGGAAACTGCGCATTAAATTTATAAAGGCTTGACTACTAGCGGAATGATTGGATAAGTATATAGTGCTGGATGGGTGATTGGAAGACTGCATGGGAAGTGACATGGGGATTCCTGGTCTGTGTGGGTAGAAGTTGATTGATTGGAGGAGTGAATTAGTAGTATGTAAGTGGTTAGATGTCTGTATGGATAGTACTTTGAGTATTATACCTGTGTATGAGTTAGTGGCTACGTTATTGCATGAGTACATGGGTACTAACTGCATCATTACAGTGCTGCAAGAAGACTACATGGTGATTTTATAAGTGCTTGAGTTGTGTCGGAGTGATTGGGTAAATACATGGTGCTGGATGGGTGAATAGAAGACAGCATAGGTCCTAAAAGTCGGATTGCTGGACTGCATGCGTACTACCTGAGTAAATGAAGGTGTGAATAAGTAGTGGGTACATGGGTAGTGACTGGATGTGACTAGTAACCAACACTTTGGTAAAATTGCACTGGCTACCGGTGGAAAAAAGAATCAATTTCAAGGCCCTGTGCTTGGCCTTTAAGATCCTAAAAAAATCTTCACCCCCCATGTTATGTCATCTTATAACGCATTACACTCCCAATAGATCCCTCAGATCAGAAGGACAAAACTTGGTCACGATTCCTCGTGTCAGACTCGCCCGCACGGGCGGACGTTCCTTCCAATATATGGCTGCTAAACTATGGAACGCACTACCACTGTGGATTCGAAGCATAAACGACCTTTTATCCTTTAGAAAGGCAATTAAGACCCACTTGTTCTGCTAAGCTGACCCTAAAGCTTGTGGTATGTTGCGCTCTCTCCTGTCTTGTTCAGCGCCGGGACGCCCCTTCGCTGGGGCAGCCGTTGCGCTATATAAGCAGCTGTAACATAACATAACATGATTACAGTACTACAAAGAGATAGCATGGAGAATTTAGAATTTCACCGGTTTTGGCGGAGTGACTAAATAAGTAGATTATGCTCGATGGGTGATTGGAGGACTGCATGGGAAATAACAGGGAATTTTTAATTGCAACAATACTACTTTGGTAATTGGAAGAGTGAATAAATAGTGTGTAGGTGAGTGGACATCTGCATTGGTAGTACACAGTTTTTTGTAACACTGCATGTGGTAGTGCCTGGGTCATAGTATGAGTACATTTTGATGGTGTAAATTTCACAGATAGGGGAAATAGAGTCCTTCTCAACAATTTAAGGCTCTGCATCAGCACCTACATGTAGCTATAAAAATCTCCCAATAAAAACAATTTTTTTACAAATTATTTATTCGTCAAGTTGTGCACCCATCGCATTCAAACTAAGGAGCAGGGCACCCATCGTGTTAACACTAGGCGGCCATGCTGAGAGCCAACATACAGGAAGCTCCCCCTGCCCAAAATCAATCCTGCTTTGCTTCATTGAACTGAGAGCAGGTTTTGCTCCTCTCGCTTCAACGAAGCAACCAGGGATTGCTATGACAGTGTGCAAGACATACTTCCACCCTCTCATAACTAACAGCAATGTCCCGGGGCGAGCTTCCTGGGACATTGCAAGACCCGGCCCTGGGGAGTGGTGGTCCACAAGACCATCAAGGGCTCCAGCAGGGGAACCACGTGGCTCCCCTCACTCTATTTCAAAACCCCGGACAGATGGTGTTCCCCTAAACTTCGGGGAGCTCGCAAAGCCCCCCTGCATATTTAATTAAAGCCCCAGGGGTGCCAATCCCTGAGGCTTGTGGAAGACTCTCGGGGACCTTCAGTATTGAAGGGGAATTTATTCCCCAACTTACAACTCACCAGGGGGTGCGTTTGCACAGTGATGAACGAAGGAGGCGGGGCCACAGGTGACATTTGTGCAAACATGCCCTGTGGCGCGTTTTAATTTGGGGAATTAATTCCTCTTCAATCCTGAGGGTCCCTGGGGGCCAAGTAGCCCACCAGGTACCTCCAGTATGCGCCAGGGAGCTGTGTTGCAGAGAGGTGTTCAGAGGCCATGCCCCTTTTTACAGCACTCTGCAACGCAGCTCTGTGGCGCTTATTAAAGGTACTTGGTGGCCTGGTTGGTCCCCAGGGGACCTCAGGATTGAAGAGTAATTAATTCCCCAACTTAAAATGTGCCACAGGGTGTGTTTGCACGCATGTCACTTCAGATCCCGCCCCCTCCCTTCACTACTGTGCAAACGCGTCCCATGGCGTGTTTTAAGTTGGGAGATTAAGTCCCCTTGAATCGTGAGGGTCCCTGGGGTACAACTAGCCCACAAGGTACCTCCATTAAGCGCCACTGAGCTGCGTTGCAGAGAGGTGTAAAAAGGGGCGTGGCTTAAGAACACCTCTCTGCTACACAGCTCCCTGGTGCATACTGGAGGTTCCTGGTGGGCTAGTTGGCCCCCAGGGACCCCCAGTATTCAAGGGGAATTAGTTCCCCATTTGCAAACATGCCAGGGGGCGCATTTGCAGAGTTCTGCAGGGAGAGAGCAGAGCCTCCGGTGCGATGCTGGTCTTTTTTTCATTTTTAAGAAGGGGGCTGTGTGGCCCCCCTTCTTTTCCTTTTTTATCGGTCCTGGGGACCCCATCCCCAGGGCCTGACCCATTTTGTTTATAAAGAAATTAGAAGGGGGCCGCAAGGCCCCCCTGCCGAGGCCATAATTGGCCCGGGGACCCCATCCCCCAGGGCATGGCCAGTTTTTTAAATATAGTTACATTTTTGGAGGGGGGCTGCATCGCCCTCCTCCTCAGGCCATTCAAGGCCCCGGGGACCCCATCCCCTGGGGCCGGCCTTTCTGTTTTAAAAAAATATATATATAATTTGGGAGCCTCCCGGGCCACTTATGGCCCCAGGGACCCCATCCCCCGGGGCTGGCCCTCTCTGTTGGGGACCGGGGGGTTCCCAACAGTTTCGGTATTACACCTTGTTCACACTCACAAGGTGAGCAAGGTGTAATACCGAAACGCATCGTTTTCCACTTGCTTAATAAATAATTTTGCATCTATTGGAGTGTCCGAGTAGTTCCTGTAAGCGAAGGGGACTGTGGAGAGAATTTTACGAAGTGCCTGTCTTCGAACTCTGACCGCCGGTGACAGCCTGTAACCTTTTCACCAGCAACAGTGGAGTGAAAAAAAAAATATATATATATATTTGAAAATATTCATGAAAGAATTAAATAATTAATAAAAATTAAACCTCACAAATCACATCATCACATGTTTAGATCACAACACCTTATACAGAATACTAAACAATAAATACAATGCATAACACATTGCAGAACAAAATGATAAAAGACCGCACAATAAATAAACATTTCTTAATCATAAAGATTAAAGTAAAATACAACTTACATTTCTGTTGCTGAAGTCTGTGATCTCTAAGTAACTCCCATATAGAAAAATCCACAAAAATAGTTAAAAATGAATCTCAAAACTAGGCAAATATTCAAACCTATAAAATATTCAATGAAAAATACTAATCCATAGGAAGCACCTATACTCTAAAAGGTAAGGTAGCAATAAACGCTCCAGGAAAACTGAAAAAATATATATAACCAATCTTATTTACTCAAAAAATGTATCTACACTAGACGACCGAAACTAAAATTACAACCTAATATTTAACCACTAAACGATTAAAAAACACTAACCTATACTAATCCTAAACACATCCTCCTAACTTAAAATTATTCTTACCTGATATGGAGAGCAGGAACTGGGAACTGGAGCCACACAGATGCTTGAACAACCCAAAATAATATACATAGACTATAGAATAAAGATCGCTGTATAATATATGGCTGCTAAATTAACTAAGGTCTAAGATCCTGATTCTGAGTTTGGCGGTGTGAGAATGAGGCGCCACGCCTCCTCCCGCTCTGCCAAACTCGGCCTCTCGCTGCCCACAAGATTACGAGTTTCCTCGTAGTCTGTCAGGTAATCAGTTGGTATTCCCACAGTAGTGCTTTTCAAAAAGACACCGCTAAGGGAACGCCAAAGCAAATTCCAGCACATCATGGACTGTCAAGTACATGATGTGCAGGAACTGGGCATGCATTTACACATGCATACACACAGGGGAGCGCACTATGTGCCCCCTGCATGCATCCCATGGGCCATGAGGCTCTGCCACTAATGAGCCTTGAAGGCCACTCTTTGTTTCCTCACTGCCACTCTAACAAATGTAGTCTTACTGCTGTGGTTAGGGTCTCAGTGAGGAAACTTGTAATATGATTAGGGGTGCCGCAGCGGCACCCCCAAACATATTGCTGCCTCAAGCCTGTCGCACCAGTGGCAGAGATCGGGGATCCCTGGCAGCTGCGGCGGTCCTCTCATGGTCCGACTGCTGAACTCGTAATAAGGCGGTCTTACCACTGGTGTGGCGGGCCCCAACTGCCACCGCACCTCCAGCGTGTGTTAAGCAATCTGATGGACCACCGACCTCATAATCAGGCCCTAACACTCAATAGACAACAATAGAAAATAATATATTATTGTTTATATTTAATTTAATGCGAAGAAAACATTTTTGGAAACATGTGCAACAAAATGTGAAACTGTATTAAAAGGTATGTAAAAATTAAACTTCATTTACAGTACCTCTTAAGTTGTAAAATATAAACATATATTCGCACGGTTTAAAACATTCTTTGGGAAAAATGTGTCTTCTGTTTATCAAAAGTATTGTACTAAAAATATAAAGATTGTATAACGTGACAACTGAAAGCATATATGTGCAAAAATTGCTAAAACAAAAACATGAACGTCATATCAATGATACACAATGTAAACATGTTTGTTTGCAACAATGAATGAATGCAAACAAAAGGAATACAAATATGTTATAACATACTGAATAAAAAATGTTTTCAAGTACAAAAATGTGTTACAGTGTGTACAAAAAGTGGTTCTATGGTAAAACTCATGCTACCAAACTAATTCTCACCTGATGTTTCCATTGGGGTGATATGCAAGTCACAAAGCAAGGTCCCAACTTCCTTCACCCACCAAGTATGCACAACAATGTCAAAGCTAGAAATGGTGAGATGGGGGAAGAGGGGAAAAAGTGGAAGAGAAAAGGCACATGTCCCATGGCATACTCAGTGAAGGAGGTTTAGTTCAATGTATTTCTATGTGTTCCCTGCATATAAAGAGTAGAATAATAATGTTAGTGTCTTAAGCGAGGATTTCAATTAGATGGAATATACAATGTGTCAATGCCTTAATGCAGTAGCTACCTGTTTAATTCCCCTCTTCTGCATATAAATCAGTAACTTCATATGCAGGGGCAGTGTACAATCTATGAAAGTAGAAAAGATAAATATTCTGTATACATAGTACAAAAGTGAAGACAGAAAGATAAGTAATGGAAAGAACAGTGTTAAAACACACATAAAAGCGTGCTATAGCAGGGAGTCAAGGAAAGCGCTAGAATCCACATCCGTTAGCGGAAAAGAGGAGGCAATCACTGCTTGAATTGTTCCTCTCTAGTTAAAACAACAAAACAGAAACCACACAAATGTGCAGGACTTAATACTAAACGTCTCCTTAAGCCTCAGGAGAAAACTAACGATCCATTGTCTCTTTTACAGCTTCAATAGAAATGGACAAATAAAAATGGAATCTACAAATGCCATGGGGACAATTATCCGATAAGTATCACTGCCTTAAATGAGCTAGCGCAATGCACATTACCATTTTAGCAGCAGACATCAATACTGTAATGTTTTTTTGTATTTTTCGTAATTTGCAGAGTTTCAAGAAACAGGAGTCTCGAGTACCTTCACCGAGGAAACTGAAATCAGGAATCAGGAGCAAGGAGAGCCGCTGCAAAGCAGCCCGACGAGAACACCGACTGCGACGTAACGTGACCTGAAAGAGAAAGGTAAGTGAAATCAAAGCAGAAGAAACATGCACCTCAACTAGAACGTGAAGTGCATTTCCGCTCTTGCAGACTGGCTTTATGCCCACACTGCTCTGAACCTACCAAGGAATTGGCCGGGAGCGGAGCAAGCCTGACACTAATGTATAAAATTTTTAGATGAAATTCAATAACACATTTACTATTTCCACTCCAATCTAAACTACATTTGGGAAAGTGCTAGACTTTCAAGAGGGTTAGATTACTCCCAATCCAATCAAAGCTACACTATGGAAAGTGTTGGATTGTGAGGAGGTGTCAGGCACAGACACACACTCTAATGTGTGGTTTGCAAGATCATTTGTGAAAAAAATGGAATCACTGAAGTTGGCTCCCAATTCTATTGTTCAGCTTCTCCCACCTCAAAACCAAAGGCAGTTTGAGGCTTAGCTACACAATGTTAAAGGAGGAATGTAAACATTTGAGAGAGTCAACTTCAGTTACATTGCTGAGTGCATCAGCAGCCCCATTTGTACCCTGTAACTCCCTTCAGACACTGGAATCATATGGTTCATGTTGAATGTTCCTGTTGTGGATATAAACAGATTTTCTAGGGACTATACTATTCTCAAACTAAGCTAAGAGTGGTTTCCTAATCCAAAAATCCCCCTCAGTCCTTACTTCAACATTCCCTCTTTCCCACCTACAAATAACCTAAGATATTCTGTCGAGGTGCTTTGCTGTTTACCTCCTTGGGAAAAAAGTATATACAATTGGTGTGACCTTTGTTCTGTTTAATATTAGTATGTTTCTCATATGTCTGTTTTGGTGTTATGGGAAGCTAGCAACAACTAATTCACTCTTGATATCTTGAGTTCACAAATAATATTTTCTTACTTCACATGCAACTTTATAGAATGTTAATATGTTAGTTCAAGTGAACAAGTTTTTTGAGTGTTCTATATGTAATTTAACAAGAATGAGTGTTCACTAAGTTCAGGTTCAGGCTTTTAAACAAACTCCTTTGCTTTGTGGGTTCCTTGTAACGTGAGTGCTGTGTCTTGTATAAGTAAGTTCTGTTACAGTAAATTTCAGCTCTCTGCTGCGCATGCATCTTACCGTGATAGTGTAGAGGGATGCTGTTTGGGATAACGTTCTTTTCTTTCCTTCTTTCTAGCTACTGATGACAGTCTTTCTGTAGATGAAGTCGGAGCTGCTGGGCATTCAAAATGAGTGGATAAACCTTTTCAAAATCAGGTACAGGCGCTGCAGAAATGTGATGCTTCCTCCAGAACAGGTAGGAATAATAGGCAATGAGTGTTGGGGAGTTGCTTTTATAAATGCTGCATCCAAAATGGGTGCAATTCTCATAAGATTATGAAATCTCTTGGGAGCTTGGTCATAGCTTCTGGCAATGTAGGTTGATCATGCTCAACTTAATTCTTGGTCCTTGGCTTGGTTTCTGAGCATTTCCAATAGGAGGTCAGATTTACTTTTCCCACTATACTCTAAGCCACATTGGGAAAAGTGTTGGACTTCAAGGGGTGTAGATTTACTATTTCTACTCCAATCTAAACGACATTTCATTAAAAAATCCATAATTTAAACAAGGAATAGAAGTTCTGAACTATCTAATTATGAAATTAAGTACTTTTTAAAATAAATTAATACTTTTCAAATTATCGCGGCAGCGGTCTGCATGTTTGGCTCACCCATGAGCCTAACAGACCACAGCCATCAGACCGCCGCTGCACCGCCCGCCCGCCATGGATTACAATTGTAATCCAGTATGCCCGAACACCTTGGGTACGGCGCTCCTCCAGCAGACGGCCTGGTGGCGGTGCCACTGGAGGAGTGCCAAAGTCGTAATAAGGCCCATAGTCCAAAGAAAACAGTCACTTTCCAAGACGTGTTCGTAACAAATGTGGACCACTGTCTTCATTTTGTAGAAACAAATATATACTCTTTCCAAAGACTGTCAGTGTGAGCATCAAGGGTTGTAATTTGGAGCTTAAGTGCTGGAAAGAAGAGCGAGGTGCTTGTCAGCTTACCCAGTGTGAAATATGTAACAGAACTTAATGAGAAAATGCGCCATTGGGGTTATTTCTCTTCAGCTTGTGTTTATGGCAGTGAAGAGGAAGAAGCAATACATATGAGCAACTGAAAACGATAGTGTTTAACCACCAAGAACCACTGGGGCAGAATAATTATATTTTGGAAAATAGGAGCATGCTGGTCAGGAACAGCAGGTCATTTTGAGAACGAATGAGGAGAATTTCACCGAAGAGCTAAAACACAATCGGCCCAATTCAGAAACTTTCATCTGAGTAACTGTGCTTCCTTCCTGTCATAGTTAGGAATTATTCCTCAATTTCCACTCCTAATTCACAAGCAGCTTCTGTGAAAAGTTGCACCTTACTCCTGCCCTGGGGTCAGATTCACAGGGTTGCCGTATGTGTAAATTGAGCTTACAGACACAAATCCTCTTTGTTTCAAGTGTAACGCCATTTTTGCCATTCACAAAAAGTTTGTTTACACTTGTGGAAAGATGTACTCAGTCACGATATTAGCCAAGTATGGTGTAATATCCCTAGTGTGGGAAGTGCCTGTTCTTACAATTGAAAGATTTTAAACGTTTACTCGTGTCCTTCTTAGGATGGTAATGGTAAAAAAACACAACTAGAATTGGAGGGAGTATAAATAAATTGAGTTCGTCGACAAAAAATAGCATTGTCGCAGCTGATAAAATGTATAAATGAATACAAGCATATTTATACTAATGCAAAGCCATTTCTGCATATGCAATTGTGCACTACGTATTAGGGAATGGGAACTTTGTAAATCAACTTCCAAATGTAGGAGTAAAGCTATGAGTGTAGACCTGAGTAATTTAAAAAAAATAGACACTGCGAATCAGAGCCCCTAGTGAGCATGCTTCTTATGCCTGGAAATTCCTGCCTATGCCAGACCTGTTTATGAAATGCTTCTGCTGGTGTTTTCAGGGTTTTCAGGGTGTGATCAAAGTGAGAGATTAAGAGGGTAAAGAGTGCTCTTTCTTTAATGTGGCCTTTGAATCTAACAGTTGATTACAGTCTCTGAGATAAACTTATATCTAAGAACTGAAACACAAAAGTGTTAAGTCAAATCAATGCAGTTTAACACATGATGCACCTAATAAGGAGGCAGAGTGACCATTAAGTGGATGGGTCAAATGCCAGATGGGGATGTAGCATTAAGGACTCAAAGTTTGCATCCAAGACTTCAAGCGTTCTTATTCTTTTTGTTAGCATCTTGGGCAGTAAACTAGCATTGGCAAAACCAATAGGCCTCGCCTATGCAAGAGCTATTGGCTTTGTCAATGTATTTTAGCCATATTGTACAGCAGCAAGGCTGCAGTGCAGCATGACTGAAAGGTAGAAAAAAAAGTGCGCCACTACTAACCCCAAGAGGCAGTGATCCATTTTTATAGTATGGGATTTTGCTCTGCCTTCACAAAAAAGGCAATGTTTTCTGGAACAAATTACTATAACACCTTATCAGTAAATATGCATCAATCCTTTTTAACGGGGGCACGAAATGTGAGCCAAAGGTTGGGGGTGCTGGGTAAAATACAAATTAAGCAAAAATAACAAAGATAAATGACAAAAGCCATGCATAATTGGGTTCAATAGATGCAATCTACTTAACTCGGTTCAAAGATGTCTAAAGCAAGGAGGCTCATGGCATGACTGCAATTTCTGAAACTCACACATAAATAAAAAGTATTCAAGTAAAAGAATCTCACTTTTTTAATTATCTTATCTCCAAGCTGAAGTCCACCATGTTGGCCATCAAGAATATAGCATCAAAAGGACGTATAGCACAGGGAGAACAGCACCATCTGCATCTCTGAATCATCCTGAGACCCATTACCTTGACTTATGAGTGCTTTTTTTGGTGGGATGGAACAGGACAAGCAACGAAGGGGAAAAAGGGAAGAGGGTGGTGGGTGGTGGGCGGGCGGGACAAGCAGGTGCAGATAAGTGTTCAAGTAGGTGACAACAGGATACTTTAATTCATCTAAAATTAATCTTTATTTAAATTAAGATTTGCTGGAAGAGCTCTTACTCTCCTGCCTCGGCAACCGCCAGCCTAAGAATTACCCGAGAATCTGGAACGAATGAAGTTCCAAAGATGACAGTACAGATTCTCGTGCAGGTGCGAGGATAGAGAGCAGAAAACATCATAACATATCTCCTTTTCTTACAGAAAACAAAAGAAACACCAAGCACATAACAAAGTACAACAAATTGAATGAAACAGGAAACCCAAAATATGTTTTAATGTAAATGAACATGCATATACCATAAATCACATTACTTCCCATATTTTCTCAAAACAAGAGAAAGTCAATACATAACAAAATTATCAAATCTTTTTGGAAGACTACTCGGACGTACAGGTTTTACTTGTTTAACCTCACAAATTTCTTTGATTTTTATTTATTTTTAAAATATTTTTTATTGAAATTTTTTCCCCATTTTTTAGGGTAAAGGGCACAGCACAACAAAGAAGAAATTACATATTCATACATAACCAAAAAAACAAATACCGTGACACCCAGAAGAAAATTAAACTATACATGGCAGATCTCAATATATATTCTGCTTCCCTTATTATAGTTCAAACACTGCTACCTTCTCCTCAACTCATATTTTATCCATACAAAGAGAAGGGGGAGAAAACAAAAAAAAAGAGAAAAGAAAGGATAAAAGAAAGAAAGAGGGTAGAGAACTAAATAACATTATCATCATTCTCATCCTTCCACCTGGTTATTGGCTCCCAAATTTTTAATCCATGCCTCCTCCCCCTCATTCCCTTTCTAGCATAAATTGCTTTTTCCAGACTATATATTCTAAGTATCCTGGCTAACCACTGCTGATACGTCGGTGGCACTGGGTCGAGGCATACTGTAGCTATACACCGTCTTAGTACTGCCATAGCCACAAAGACAAAGTACCCATCTTCACTCAGGATACCGTCCGCATTCATGCCCAGCATAATTATTGAAGGCGTTAAGTTAAGTGGTATGGCTATGTGGAAAATTAATACGGTTTGGTGAACATTATCTGCGCCATCTTCCCTTTGCCCGATGCCACACTCTTTGTCACACACACCCACCACTTTAGCTGCCTTGATCAGAACCACCCTCTGCACACCCCTGACCCCCAGCACGGCTCTTCACCCTCACAAGCACCCCCACGCGCTGATCACTCCCGCTCTCACATGCCTTGCGCGTAAGCGGCAGCCATTTTGAGCAGCATGGCCCCTCTGCCCCTCGCTGATAGCCAGCGCGTCTCTCACTCTCTCTTAGACCCGCAGGCATCCCCCGCATGCTGACAACCCCCTCGCCCTCATATGCCTCGGGTCATAAACCACTCTTCAGCGCAGCTCTGCCTCGGAATCCCATCCTGTTCCCAGCGCGACACCTCCCTTCATCCCTTTCATGGTCCCAAGTCCTTTGATACAAACCCCCTTTTCCTGTGTGCCCATTTGTCTCCCTTGTTCCCAGGCCGCCACCTGGCCCTGCGGATACTGTTTATCACACCCCCGTACAGTAGGAAGCTTCCCCCTATCAAAAGACCCTCGAGTCGATCGAACACCCTTCACCCCATGAGATCCGATCAACTCCACACATTCCGTGAATCGGCGGAATGCCCAGCTGCGCGATAATCATCACCTGTTGTGACCGGGGCGGGGACTTCAACTGTAAATGTGTGGGAACGGGCTTGAAGCGGGGATTCCTAGGATGCCTTTCCGTACATCAAAGTACTGACAAGTATATGTTTCATGTAATAAAGCAATAAACCTGTGTATAAGAGGCCAGGCCTCAGAGATGCGGTTAGAGCACCTCGTGACGATACTTGCTGTCCGAATTGATGTGTTCTCCTCCGGAGAGAATAAACCCTTGTTTCCTGCCTTTCAGTCTCCAGCGCCTGCTTCTTCATTGATTAATATTTTGTGGGTAATAGAGGCGACACCGCCGGGCAACACAAAAGGGTCTTTGGTCACTGGTTGTCTAGCCACCCTTTTACAAATTGGCGTCCCAAACGTGGGGCCCATCAGCGACTCGTGGATCCAGTGGGAGAGGTCCTGACGACAGAGTGAACGACTGCAACGATCGGGAGGTACCCTGTCCGATAGACCCTCGTCTGACAGCCGATCATCCAAACTTCACTGGTTCCGAACAGACCTCTCTCGAGTGATCTACGGTCCTGACTGGGAACCATCAGGAGTGCCGCGAGGATTACGAAGAAAAGAGGACGATCGGGCGCTGGATTCTGAAGACAGGAAACTGTCCATGCGGTCCGGGTAAGGTCGTGTAGACACGACGAATTAAGAAATTGTTTGATTGATTGAAAAAAATACTAGTATTACCCTTTGTTGATTTCTTTGGAGTTTCGCTGTCGGCAAACGGAGAAACAACCGGCTCTCCCTTTGCAAACAGTGAAGGATAGGTAACGCACCCGTCGTACCTATCTTTCTCCCCCACTGATCAATTGCCCCTCCCCATTGATTAACTGTTACGGATTATTTTCTGGAGATTCTCTGTCTGCAAACAGGAAAGAATAGGTTCCCTCTTTGCAGATAGTGAAAGGGTAGGTGACGCAGACCTTTTTGCGGGCCTACTTATTCTCCCCATTGACCATTTTTGATTGATATTGGTTCTTGAGGTATTCACTGCCTGCAAACAACGTAGAATAGAAATATTCTGTCTAGTCTTTGCACACAGTGATAAGATAGGTAGTGCTGACTATTGTCCCCATTGTGACCCGTCATGCCTGTCTTCTCCCCACTGATTGGTAGCTGGTTCAGCCCGGACCGTTTGTTAGAGGTGGACCATCTAGCTCCGCTGGAAGGCACCCCTAATAAAGAAATGTTCACAAAGTATGGATTAATTACCATAGCCTATAGTAAGCTATGGCACAAGTATACCAAAGCAAATCAAGAGAAACAGTGGCCACTGGTAGGATCCTTCGATCTTGACAAAATAGAAACGTTAGAAATAGCCCTTCGTAGTAGCAAGACAACGCCTATTATGCTCGACAGTCTCGGTATGTGGCGCAAAGAAGCAATGCAACGAAAGGAAAGAGACGAAGTCAGAGTAGGTAAAGAAACGCGACAGGCGACCTTCCAAGCGTCTGGTAGGCAAAAGGAAGGGGCAGCGACGACACAGTTCCAAGGATTAGACACAAAAAAGGGAACAGTGTAAAGGGACGTACCGACAGGACAACCCCGAGACACAACGACCCGAAAGTAACCCCCCGACACTACGCGCAGGACGAACAGACTTAAGGCAAAACCAATGTGCTTTTTATAAAAGACTCGGGCACTGGAAAGCCCAATGCCCGACTCTACGGAACATAGGTAAGAGCGGAGGGCCGACAGAAAGGGAAAAGGCGCGAGACAAAGACGAATCAGACTAACACGGACAGGACGGATAGAACCACCACGTTTGATTATGCCCGATGGCACAGATTTCGTCAGACCGATTTCAACGACATGTTTGAGTTCTGGGACTGATTACTCTCTGCCCCCCCCCACTCTGAAAAACAAAAGCAATTACAGGCCTGCGTAGACAATGCCCCGTTAGAAAAAGGACTCAAGGAAGCCAAGTCTCTGTTATATAATTTAAGATTTAATTACGGTAAAGATAACACACGACCAACGATAAATAGAAAAACTAGTAAAACATTCTTTAAAGTAAAACTGTACTAATAGGAGCAATACAAAACATATTACGCTCACTCCGGAAGTTCCCAAAATGTAACAGGTCAACGGTCCCGCCCATCCGGAAGGTGAAACACACAGCACGTGTGGGGCGGGGCCTGCCGACAGCCATAGACCAAAGAGGTCGCCGGTGAGAATGTACAGGAGGCTCCACGGGCCCGGCATGAAATGGTCTTCTCATCCTCTCCTTCCTGGGGCGGCGTCCCCCGGGCCACGAGTAGGGAGGGGGCGAATGCAGCTGACCCCCTCCCTCGTATCTCCTGGTCCGGCCATCGCAAATTCCTCCGCTGAACTGGTGCAGGGTGGGCTGGGAGGGAGAGGCGGCACGAACGAGCCTCTCCCACCTCCACAGGTAGGAGGTTTCCCAGCCCCGGCCCGGCGCCGAAATCCTCCAGCCGGGCAACGGATATACCTGCGCAGCACAGAACACACAATGTCCGACGGACCTATTTCCGCAGCACAGAACATACAATGTCCGACGGGCATACTTGCGCAGCACCGGACATACAATGGTCCTCCAGAGTACTCGCAGAGTCAGGGGTGTAGGGTGGTCATCATGTACACCCCTGATTCGAAGGAACGGCGTGGGGTGCACTGGGAGAGGGAGGCGGCGCGAACGAGCCTCCCTCACCTCCCCAGGTAGAGGCGCCACAGCTGCATCCTAGCGCCCCGAGCCAATGTCCTGCTCCAACGGCACGGTGTTCCATTTTTTTCGCCCCAAAGAAGTCTCTACCACTCTTGAAGACACGACGAAGGGCGGCTGCTGCAGGGTCTCAAAATGGCATCTGGGCCCCCTGGAAGGCGGGTCTAGGCCGCTGGAGTAACTTTGTCCGGTATTGCAACTCAGGCGCTTGCCTGCCTGGGCACGAGCCCCCACCTCCGACAACATCCCCACAGCTTTGAAGATTCTACCAGAGTCCTAGGAGCCCTCGGCCCCTACAGGCTTCCGGTGGGGAACAACTGCCTTGATCACTAATGAAATGACCACGACATAGCCACAATATGGTGGTGCTCTCGTGCCAGCACCAGCTTCAGTCTGAATCATCCAAAAAAAAATATTGTGGGCTAACGAATTCGAGTAAGTTCCGGCTGAACCTCAACGTGACCCGGTAGGGAAGATTCTACCTCCCTCCCCTTTTGATTGACGGTCCACATTACCAGCCCCTCTGTTAGCACAGGTTTTTGAACTGCCGAAAGGGACTCTGGTGCAACCAACCCGACATCGCCCAAAATGGCGCCGGTATCAATAGGAACTTACGAACACCGCGTGGTGTTCTTTAGCTAACAAGACTTGATGTTCTGAGATATGTATGTGAACCTTTGTACACTTGACGAAAAAGGGAGGAGGGTTCACTTGGCGAACATTTGAAAGGATCCCGTTAAAATGTTGATTTCAATGTACGATTTATTATGATATTTATTGTAACCGATACATAACGTAGCTTATGACGCACGCCCACGGTATACATCTAGGAAATGTGATTGCAATTAGTCTGACTGTGTTTCAATTTATGAAATAAATACCCTCTGATCCCTCAATTATTAATAGACATTTTTAGTTTCTTGCAAATAACTAAGTAGACGTTTTTCAATGTTTTTAAAATGCTGCAAAATAGCCCCCCTACTGTATGTGCTTCAGCCATCGCCGTGTCCGGCCAAATACGATTGCACTCACATATTTACTTACTGAACGATTATGCGAATAAAGGTTTTCCAAACTGTGAACAGGTATCGCATACTTTTGTAAATGTGGGAATTGGCGGGAGGGCTATTCTGTGCGCAACCGTTTTGCTCTCTTTTTAAGGTTATTAGAAAATGGTTGTTTGGCCCCGGATTGATGATCGAATCTAAGGTATGATACGCTGCCTCCAAATATGCGACTAGGCTCAGGAACTAACGCATGAAGAAGGACCTCGACTTCTGAGAACGGGTAAAGTGAAGCGGTGTGATAAAGGTATGATGCTCGAAGGTACTAAGGGACAGGGTTGGCCGAAGAACTGATATGCCTTAGAACATCACAGCGTTGGGAATGATGTAAGGATCCCGATAGCTAGATACATCTACAAACCAGATACCTCGCGCTAGACGCCTCTGATTTCTTTTTTAGCGTTTCCCTACACACGATCTATAATGCCACCCTCGGACCCCCCCCCATGAACAACCTATCACACTGCCCGCCCCCCTTGACTTCAGAAACCAAGACCCTAGGGATTATATCCCGAGGAGATAAGACGAGTATGTGGTAAGTAAAGAACTTTCGTGCCCGTACATTTGATATGCTCGAATGTTGTTCCCCCTCCCTTTCTTCCTTTTTCTCCCTCTACAGGTTACATTGGAATCACGACTAGGGTATAGTAAAGATCCGGAGCCACGCCATGTCCGATACATGAAGCGGACCTACGCTGCAAGATGGCACCTAAAGACACCCAACTCAATGCATGTCCATATGTACCCGACCTAATGCTCTTCTGTCCCAAACTGCATGCTTTCTACGTTCTAGCACAGACCCGAAATGTCTCATGTTGGGTAATGCACTGAATAGCCTAAATAGTACACGGCCACTCTCCATGTCACACGTGTACTATTTAGCCTATTGTTGATCTCTCTCTCTCTCTCTCTCTCTCTATCTTTCTCTCTCTCTCTCTCTCTCTCCTCCACACTTTCACTCTTCCTAGCGACTGGCACCTAATTGGCGAACCACTACCCCTGGTGCACCACCTGATTGGCTCCAAATACCACAAGTATTTGCACAAATTTGTCTTAAAAAAAATTACATCGATACCACGTTACTACCTCTCCTTTTCTGCTAAATACTGATGAAACCTAGATTGGCCGATAGGAAAGGGACAGGTAAAACGACTAAGGTTCCCTAATCTGACCCATTTTAAGGGAACTACTTGTCAGTGGCTTCTATGATAAAAATGTTTCTGGTAAACGCGACCTTCCCCGTCCCGAAATTATCTCAATACCCAAACAGTAAAAGTGATCAAGACATCCCCGTTTTCCCAGAATGCCCCCAGTTTTGTATAAACTGCCCCGGACGAGAGTTTTGAAAACGTCCCTTGCCCCAGTTCGCTATGTTCCTAGTTGTTTTCCATAAGACCTCGCTCACCCCAAGGATGAGTTGAATAGTTATCGCAAGCCCCCGAGTTTTTAAATGAAGTAGCCAGGTTGTAAGAAACTATGTAGAATTTAGAATAATGTTTGCGAAGTTAGAATTAAGTCAAAAATGAAAGAACTTGTTGCAAGTAAACCCTGTTGAAAGTAAACTGTTTAGCCGAAAGATAGGATGCATTGATATAATGAAAAATCGTTTAGCCTATGTTCATTCCTCAGAAAGATACCTATCAGACCATGGTGAATAGCACGTTGCATTTTTTCGTAAAATACAAAGCCCTGAAGAACGGCATAAGCTTCGTAGGACTCGTACTAGGAAAGTGGGTCTCTGCCAGAAGAATTGACGTGACTGTGATAAAATGCAATGAATAAGTATCAGACTTCGTTCCACGACAATGAATGTAGTACCAACAAAAACGCCAAAGAAATAGTAACGAAGGAAAGCTGTAGGGAACCCAGCAAACCTATCATCAATTATTTATACGTTGGCTGCAAAACCTCAATGTAACGGATGCTTACCCAGTTGCTTAGTGTTGGGAGAGAAATAGATTTATGTGATTACCTTCCTCTCCAAAAACTCTAAAGACTGTCTTTTCAAACTCATTTAAGGGTACCACTGTCGGAGGAGAAAGAGACCGGATGTGGGAGCACGCGGCCTGACTGCAGATCGCGGAACATCAGCGACATTGGCCAAGGCGAGACCGCAGCAGTAAGGAGTCGCAGGACGAGGCACTGTTTCTGACAGAATGAAAGGAAAGGGCTGACCTGAGGCCCCTGCTTTATGATCGACATGTGCCGAAAAGTCCCCGCTCTCTGAACCTGGTTATGGACCCGCCTGTCTAAAATTTTCCGTCCCCCTGGTCTGTTCCCGATCTGGCCCTGCTCCATCCCCTCCTCCTCCGACCTACCATAAGGACTACTCACACACCCCCCTCCCTCCATCTGAACTTTCAAAATCCTCTAAATCCTACTGTACCATCCAGAGAAGGGTATTTCCTGCGTCAAAAGGGAGGGAGCTCCGACTAAGTAGACCACGAACTATGTTAAATCTCAGAACGGTAACCTAAAACACCACCAAGGGTCGCCCCAAAGAGAAGCTAAACGAAGTCTGTGGTTCTGCCCGGTACCGAGCACCTTGAAGATGATGGAAGCAACAGGAAATACCCACTACAGAGACCCAAGGACAGACAGACTCCACAACTCAAAGACAATTGCACTCTTCATCACAATCCTTTTCTGTCTCCCTCTAATGAACACACTCTGGATTATGAAAGAAAATGCACCTGCTCCAAAACCGTAACGTATTTCTCCCACGAGGTCTGGCGAAACAAAACAAAGACACACTCCTGCCCGCAGACCTCCAACAGCTCAACCCACATGGACATTCCTACTAAAGAACGAATTGTAATACAGGTGCTCAACAGTGCCAACAGAAGACGACAAAGAATGCTGAGAACTCACTAATAATGGTCCACGACCATAAGACACTGGAAACCCTGATTATTGTTTTTACTATGTCTCATTTCTCTCCCAACCACCATTGAATTGACTATGCTCCAACCGAGTAGAAAAAGAACTTACTTACGTGGTAACCTATCAGTTCCTATTCCAAATGACTATAAGCATCTATGATCTGTACCCAACGCTCTCACTACATAATTTTTGTCTGATATTGCATTACTATGACTTTCCTGCAATGAGCTTAACGATGAGCCCGCCCACTAAGATGAAAAGATTTTAAAAATATGATGTTTATGTACAGTTCCTTCACCTGGGTTATCACTTCCTTACTTATGACCACCACAGTAGACATAGATAGGAAATAGGCCGGCAAGATGTCTTAGAAATGTTAAAGGGAGGACTGTGGAAAATTAATACGGTTTGGTGAACATTATCTGCGCCATCTTCCCTTTGCCCCGATGCCACACTCTTTGTTGCACACACCCACCACTTTAGCTGCCTTGATCAGAACCACCCTCTGCACACCCCTGACCCCCAGCACGGCTCTTCACCCTCACAAGCACCCCCACGCGCTGATCACTCCCGCTCTCACATGCCTTGCGCGTAAGCGGCAGCCATTTTGAGCACCATGGCCCCTCTGCCCCTCGCTGATAGCCAGCGCGTCTCTCACTCTCTCTTAGCCCCGCAGGCATCCCCCGCATGCTGACAACCCCCTCGCCCTCATATGCCTCGGGTCATAAACCCCTCTTCAGCGCAGCTCTGCCTCGGAATCCCATCCTGTTCCCAGCGCGACACCTCCCTTCATCCCTTTCATGGTCCCAAGTCCTTTGATACAAACCCCCTTTTCCTGTGTGCCCGTTTGTCTCCCTTGTTCCCAGGCCGCCACCTGGCCCTGCGGATACTGTTTATCACACCCCCGTACAGTAGGAAGCTTCCCCCTATCAAAAGACCCTCGAGTCGATCGAACACCCTTCACCCCATGAGATCCGATCAACTCCACACATTCCGTGAATCGGCGGAATGCCCAGCTGCGCGATAATCATCACCTGTTGTGACCGGGGCGGGGACTTCAACTGTAAATGTGTGGGAACGGGCTTGAAGCGGGGATTCCTAGGATGCCTTTCCGTACATCAAAGTACTGACAAGTATATGTTTCATATAATAAAGCAATAAACCTGTGTATAAGAGGCCAGGCCTCAGAGAAGCGGTTAGAGCACCTCGTGACGATACTTGCTGTCCGAATTGATGTGTTCTCCTCCAGAGAGAATAAACCCTCGTTTCCTGCCTTTCAGTCTCCAGCGCCTGCTTCTTCATTGATTAATATTTTGTGGGTAATAGAGGCGACACCGCCGGGCAACACAAAAGGGTCTTTGGTCACTGGTTGTCTAGCCACCCTTTTACAGCTAGTGCCCTCTGCATAAATGTCTCAATCCCTTTCAAGATCGTACAGAGATGTGGGCATGTTGAAAACATATGGATAATATCCGCCTGCAAACTTCCCACATCTAGGGCAGTTAATCCCCGATACTCCCCCCCCCCCCATTGCGCTATCTTCGCTGGGGTGTAATATAGCAGATACAATGTTTTGTAATACTGCGCCTGAAGGGCTGCCGAGCACAAAACATTCATGCCCATTTCTAATGAAGCCTTAAAACAGTCCCTTTCTACCTCCAACTTACTCGCCCAGCTATCCGCCCATTTCTCCAAGTCATCCTGCTTAGTTTCAATTAACTCATAGTAAAATCGCTTAATAGTACAGCTTATTCCACCCTGTGCTACCTTGTGCCACCTCCATTACATAATTTTTTGCAAACCCCATAGGCCCCCGTTTTATTAGCAAAAAAGCTTCTTACTTGCAGATACTTAAAGAACTGCCTTGTATCCACCCCATACTTTAACTGAATCTCAGAAAACTGTAAAATACCCTGTGTCCCCATAAAGCGTTCGATCGGGTCTCCTGGGATTATCTATGGTGTGTTTTAATTAGGGCAGGGTTTGGGGAGGGTTTTGTTAATGCAATAAGAGCCCTATATAGGGACCCGGCTGCATCCGTTAGGGTAAATGCAGGCTTAACTTCACCAGTCCAGGTTAAAAGGGGAACAAGGCAGGGGTGCCAATGCTCCCCTCTGCTCTTCGCAATGTATTTGGATCCATTGATTCGAAGGATGGCAATGAATGAGAGCATACCTCCGTTAAGAACATATAGGGGGGAGTGCAAGATACTTGCATATGCCGATGATGTGGCGGTTTTAACATCAAACCCCACGGAGGCTATCGACAAGTTGAATTGGAGGCAAAAAGATGGCAAAGTGTCAGGTTATTTCTTAAATACCTCCAAAACGCAAATAATTAAGTATAAGAATGTGGTGTGTCAGGATCATCGGGTGGTTCGGGAAGGTAGTGGTACATGTCTAGGGATTAAAGTTACATCGGAGCTAGATAAGGTAGTAGAATTAAACATCACACCTATTATAACTAGAGTAAGAAGAGAACTGGATAGGCTCTGTTAGAAATGGGATCCCTGGCTGGCCAGGGCTTTCGCCAAAGTCAGTCAGAGACCACCACTCCTAAGTCAGGGCAAGGGAGTTACACGCCAAGATAACCCCTACTCGCCCTCTAGGTAACGTGGCGCGAGCAGCAAGGCTAAACTTGGAGGCGATATGAGTTAAGTATTTGCGCACGCACCCCAGCAACAACACCCAAGGCCCACCACAAAGGAAACTCCACACAAGGTTATATATAAAAATAGCCTTTGTATTACACCAAAACACATTAGATAAAACACACACTTTACAATGTGCCAGGGGCACGGGCAGAATTTACAGGGGATATTTACAAGACAGGGCCACCTGGACCACTGTCAGGAATCAGCACTTTTAGAAGTTAGCACTTTTAGAAGTTAGCACTTTTTAGATCATAGAATTATTACTGTAGCGCAAAAATAACATACAACCAGTCACTACTGGTACCAGGTGAGCACCACCTAGGCAACCCTCACTATCTTAGGAGATTACACTAGGGAACCTGGGCTCTGGTAGCACCACCTGTACTAGCAAGAAGGAAACAACCACCTACATTTCACACTACCTGTAGGGGTGTAAGAACATAACACATGATGCAATGCATAACATTCATTCAGAGGTGTAAGGAGGGAAAACACATGATGCATCAACAATACATTCAGAGGTGTAGCAATCACAATTGAGCAAACATCACATTAGCCACCACCTGTGGCAGTCCCTAGGCCAACTGGCCTCTCTAGGGCTAGGACGCCCTGTGTGCAAAGTCAGGGTCCTAAACGTGGCAGTTGCCCACAAAGTGCTGGGCAACTGGGGAGCAATGCTGGTGGGGACAACGTTGGAGCCTCTCAGGCTCTGAACAAACCAACTGGCCCCTTTGAGCCTCGCTGGGCTCTTTGCACAAAAAGAATGTCCCTCTGAGCCTCTCTCAGGCTCTCCAACAGGAATTCCGCCTCACTAGGCAGGGGGGTCCCTCACAGGGGACCCAGGAACACTTAGGGCGCCTGGTGCCCCTCTCAGGGCTGTGAGCCTCTCAGGACTCAATAAACAAATGTGGGCACGTTGGAGTCCCTCTCGGGGGACTCGGAACAACAGGCAGAGTAGGCAGAGTCCCTCTCGGGGGACTCGGAGCAGTTATGGAGCCCAAGAGCCTCTCGGGCTCAGAACACAGGCGGAGTCCCTCTCGGGGGACTCTGCATTAGGTGAGGCCCCACGGGCCTCTGCACACAACGAGCCTCGCTCTGGAGGGGAGGGGCGGGCACCGGCAAAGTGCCCCGACGCCCCCCTCCCTTCCGCACGCACTCACCGGGTCTCTGGTGCTCGGCGGCGCTCTCCTCCCACCGGGGCTCCCTCCTGGTCCTGGGAGCCCCTCGACATCCGGCGACTGCTTCCTGGCTGGCCCGGGGCTCTCCCCAGCTCACGGGATCCCCGGGCGGCCATCACTCCTTCGCGGACTGCGGGGGCGGGACTTCCGGCCGGCCGCGCTCTGATTGGCCGGCCGGCCAAGCACTTCCGGGTCGCACTTGGCAGCGGCCCGGCAACGTTTTCCAAACACTCCGGGCTGCGGCGGTGAAGTCCTGGGCAATGCCGGGTGGGCACCGGCCTTAATTACCATAAAGCGCGGTGGGCACGCGCTCGAACGGCGGCAATGTCCCCGGCAGGGTGGGCACCTGCCAGGGGGCTCAAGACTCGTCACGGAGCGGGGCAAACGCCGGGTGGGCTCCGGCTTCCAAATAACAATAAAGCGAGGTGGGCACTCGCTCGGCAAAAACAGCGGCAACCTCTGGGCCAATGCCGGGTGGGCACCGGCTTCCAAGAATACAGCGCTCCCAAGCGCTCTAACAGCTGATCCAGTGCTCCCAAGCGCTATAGGTAGAAATCCAGTGCTTCCAGGCGCTATAAGGGCAAGACACAGCGCTCCACAGCGCTAGGGCAAAGAACAAGCGCTCCCAGGCGCTTTAGGGCATTCCACAGTCCAGCAAAAGTCCATTAGGAGTCCAGGGGCTGGGCAGGGCCCAGGGAGGCAAGCCTTCCCCCGGGCCCCAGCAGCAGCATGCCCCTGGTCAGATTCAAGTTGGGAACAAGAACATTTTCATGGGGTCACAGCCCCTCTTTTATACACCTTTCTCTTTTGTCTGTAGGTGCAGGGTGGGGGCAGAACCAGTCGCAGTTGGTCTGTGAGCACTGTTGATGGCTCAACCACCCCTTTCATTCATCAGGCAGGCTAGGGTCATCAGTCACACCACAGGGGGGCGGAGCCAGCATTGTGTGGGGGAAACCCAGCCCATCCAGGACACAGGTACACTCCTCCCACACATCACTCATGCTAATCTCTCCATTCACCACCGGGGCAGACCCACACAGACTTCCTGGAGCCTGGCATCCCAGCCAGCTCCAGCCAATCACACGCCAGCACCTTCACAGCACATACACAGCCATGTCTAGAAGTAGCACTTCCGCACAAGACACAACCAGGCCACATATACCATTGCGCAGCATTCACTCTCACGAGTTCGCACATACCAAACTTGACCATGCACGCCTCACGCATCAGGAACTACCAGGGACACAGACATTCCCCATGCATTCCTATGGGAGAGCAGGCCAATCTCACACACGCACTCAGGGAGAGCACGCACTTTACACTGCGCCACAGTGTCAAAGTGCGCAAAGACCAGAAATCACTAGGCAAAAAGTTCAGGGGTGAACCTGCCAGAAGGGCCAAGTCCAACACAACCCCCTTCCAGCCAAAACGCAGGGGAGAACAATCACCACCGTGATGGACTTCCCTGCTTGGGGCGATAGAACACAGACGCGGGCCCGCACTGCAGGGACACCCTCCGGTTCTACGCCACGTTTATCCATAAGACAAGCACATACGTAAAAAAAAAACAGGCCCAGCTAGGCTACCCCACTGGTACTCCTTAGTTGTCCACGGCTAGGACCAGGCCCTAGGCCACCCAGATACCACTGGTCCCTACCAATCCACAGAGTGGGGGGTGGTAACCCCTGGCCTACATAGCCATTCTCCACTCCCTTTCTCAGTGTAGTTCCAAACTACCACTGATCCTTAAACCTAGGGTCCGCACCCTCAGGCTGACCAGAGGTCACGGGCAAGAATGCCCCACCCTACCTCTACTTCTGAAGCACCCTCCAGAACACACTCTCCCACCTGGGATTCAAATTCACCGGATGCACAGGGGTCAGAATTCCTCTGACCCCCTTCCAGAGTTCAGCACCCTCCCACTGTAGAACAGGGTCCCTCCACTTAAGGTAGGCCCCACCTGCTCTCAGGGTAGTACCACAACACTCAGCCAAGAACCCTAAAAATCCCTGCTAGGCCTGTACCACCCCTTTCTGGGAAACACAGGGTCTCTTCACTTAAGATGAGCCCCACCTGTGTTCACAGGGGTACCCCTAGAAGACAAACCGGCCAGGACACTGGCTACAGTCGCCCTGCCGTCCAGGACAGGCAACCACCTGAACCTGGCTCCCCAACCGAGGGACGTACCCCTTTGGTCAGATGCCTGGCGCACCAGGACTTCCTTGAGGGTGACACATAACTAATGTGTCGTGTACAAGTCTGCCTGACACTCAGGACAGAAGTGGCATCACCCTGGTCACTCCTTGGCGACACAACCCTTCTGGTTGGCCCCTGACCCACTGGTTAATCCACTGGGGAACCTATCCCCCTCGCACCCCTCTATCTGGACTTCTGCACCCTCCCAACTGGAGCGGTACTGCCAGATAACAGAATTACTAGAGCCCTGCTTACAGGCGCTCCACGTTCTCTCCACACTGGGAGATCTCCCTAGAAGGACGCTCCATACGGACATGCTAGGCTCCCTCACCTGGTGTTCCTAAGAAAAAAAACACCCAGACTACGAAGACCAGGCTTGTGCTCCTCTGAGCCACTTCCACCACACTGGGCTGGAAGACCAGAACCTTTCCTTAGGGTCACTCCCCAACAATTAACACAATAGCACAGGGGCAGGGGAAACTCCCATGAGCTTCACGCCCACCCATGAAATCATGTTCACTGATGTTCTACATTCTTCAAATACTATGGGAGATCTTCCTCAAATGACCTATTGGTACAGCCTAGGCCCCTGACCTGACGTTCCCTTCAGAAACATTCAAGGCCCTGACACTGGGTTTCGGGCACCTGGAGACATGCAGTCCCACCCACTCCTTCTCATCTTGAGACAGGACGTGAGCCCCTACACCGAGACCTAGCTGGGCTACACTTAACCTCTTCCACCACACTGGGCTGGAAGACACCTCAGCCACTCCTTTTGGAATCACTCCATCCCCTATGGCTCTCTCCTCCCAAAACATTACCAACTACAAACATCTGTCTCTAAATAAACCACAGAAATCAAAAGCCAGCTCCACTGTCTGCAGACGTTCTTGGGAAAAGTTTAACACACGGAACTTTAGGTATCTGAGCAAAACAAGAGTACACAAGCATTCAGCAAGCTCCCAATCCAGAGAACTCACACCATTTGTCCAGTGCAACACCATTCATCCACACGCACCCCTCCCCAGACTGGTAAGGCAGTTTCTACCACCCCTGATTTCTCAACCTGACCACACGTGACACAGGTACCATAACTCCAGGGCAGGGACGGGGGACACATGCACTGAACACATTAATGCTGCCACCACTGGATCCCACCCTCCTGGTGAATCCAGAAAACACACTGCACTTAGGGGGATGATCTACCCTCCCGAGCTAGGGACACCTAACTCAAAGTGCACAAGAAACACATTTCCACAGAAATGACATTTTTAGCAAACTCCATACAATAATCCCCAAAATGTGATTTATCTAAAATGCAGAGTTTTGTAGTGTGGCCCGTTGCCACTGTGGTACAACGCAAACACAAATCCTTATCCTCACTGCTGCGTCCAATGTTAGAAATGGGATCCCTGGCTGGCCAGGGCTTTCGCCAAAGTCACTCAGAGACCACCACTCCTAAGTCAGGGCAAGGGAGTTACATGCCAAGATAACCCCTACTCGCCCTCTAGGTAACGTGACGCGAGCAGCAAGGCTAAACTTGGAGGCGATATGAGTTAAGTATTTGCGCACGCACCCCAGCAACAACACCCAAGGCCCACCACAAAGGAAACTCCACACAAGGTTATATATAAAAATAGCCTTTGTATTACACCAAAACACATTAGATAAAACACACACTTTACAATGTGCCAGGGGCACGGGCAGAATTTACAGGGGATATTTACAAGACAGGGCCACCTGGACCACTGTCAGGAATCAGCACTTTTAGAAGTTAGCACTTTTAGAAGTTAGCACTTTTTAGATCATAGAATTATTACTGTAGCGCAAAAAAAACATACAACCAGTCACTACTGGTACCAGGTGAGCACCACCTAGGCAACCCTCACTATTTTAGGAGATTACACTAGGGAACCTGGGCTCTGCTAGCACCACCTGTACTAGCAAGAAGGAAACAACCACCTACATATCACACTACCTGTAGGGGTGTAAGAACATAACACATGATGCAATGCATAACATTCATTCAGAGGTGTAAGGAGGGAAAACACATGATGCATCAACAATACATTCAGAGGTGTAGCAATCACAATTGCGCAAACATCACATTAGCCACCACCTGTGGCAGTCCCTAGGCCAACTGGCCTCTCTAGGGCTAGGACGCCCTGTGTCCAAAGTCAGGGTCCTAAACGTGGCAGTTGCCCACAAAGTGCTGGGCAACTGGGGAGCAATGCTGGTGGGGACAACGTTGGAGCCTCTCAGACTCTGAACAAACCAACTGGCCCCTTTGAGCCTCGCTGGGCTCTTTGCACAAAAAGAATGTCCCTCTGAGCCTCTCTCAGGCTCTCCAACAGGAATTCCGCCTCACTAGGCAGGGGGGTCCCTCACGGGGGACCCAGGAACACTTAGGGCGCCTGGTGCCCCTCTCAGGGCTGTGAGCCTCTCAGGACTCAATAAACAAATGTGGGCACGTTGAAGTCCCTCTCGGGGGACTCGGAACAACAGGCAGAGTAGGCAGAGTCCCTCTCGGGGGACTCGGAGCAGTTATGGGGCCCAAGAGCCTCTCGGGCTCAGAACACAGGCGGAGTCCCTCTCGGGGGACTCGGCATTAGGTGAGGCCCCACGGGCCTCTGCACACAACGAGCCTCGCTCTGGAGGGGAGGGGCGGGCACCGGCAAAGTGCCCCGACGCCCCCCTCCCTTCCGCACGCACTCACCGGGTCTCTGGTGCTCGGCGGCGCTCTCCTCCCACCGGGGCTCCCTCCTGGTCCTGGGAGCCCCTCGACATCCGGCGACTGCTTCCTGGCTGGCCCGGGGCTCTCCCCAGCTCACGGGATCCCCGGGCGGCCATCACTCCTTCACGGACTGCGAGGGCGGGACTTCCGGCCGGCCGCGCTCTGATTGGCCGGCCGGCCAAGCACTTCCGGGTCGCACCTGGCAGCGGCCCGGCAACGTTTTCCAAACACTCCGGGCTGCGGCGGTGAAGTCCTGGGCAATGCCGGGTGGGCACTGGCCTTAATTACCATAAAGCGCGGTGGGCACGCGCTCGAACGGCGGCAATGTCCCCGGCAGGGTGGGCACCTGCCAGGGGGCTCAAGACTCATCACGGAGCGGGGCAAACGCCGGGTGGGCTCCGGCTTCCAAATAACAATAAAGCGAGGAGGGCACTCGCTCGGCAAAAACAACGGCAACCTCTGGGCCAATGCCGGGTGGGCACCGGCTTCCAAGAATACAGCGCTCCCAAGCGCTCTAACAGCTGATCCAGCGCTCCCAAGCGCTATAGGTAGAAATCCAGCGCTTCCAGGTGCTATAAGGGCAAGACACAGCGCTAGGGCAAAGAACAAGCACTCCCAGGCGCTTTAGGGCATTCCACAGTCCAGCAAAAGTCCATTAGGAGTCCAGGGGCTGGGCAGGGCCCAGGGAGGCAAGCCTTCCCCCGGGCCCCAGCAGCAGCATGCCCCTGGTCAGATTCAAGTTGGGAACAAGAACATTTTCATGGGGTCACAGCCCCTCTTTTATACACCTTTCTCTTTTGTCTGTAGGTGCAGGGTGGGGGCAGAACCAGTCGCAGCTGGTCTGTGAGCACTGTTGATGGCTCAACCACCCCTTTCATTCATCAGGCAGGCTAGGGTCATCAGTCACACCACAGGGGGGCGGAGCCAGCATTGTGTGGGGGAAACCCAGCCCATCCAGGACACAGGTACACTCCTCCCACACATCACTCATGCTAATCTCTCCATTCACCACCGGGGCAGACCCACACAGACTTCCTGGAGCCTGGCATCCCAGCCAGCTCCAGCCAATCACATGCCAGCACCTTCACAGCACATACACAGCCATGTCTAGAAGTAGCACTTCCGCACAAGACACAACCAGGCCACATATACCATTGCGCAGCATTCACTCTCACGAGTTCGCACATACCAAACTTGACCATGCACGCCTCACGCATCAGGAACTACCAGGGACACAGACATTCCCCATGCATTCCTATGGGAGAGCAGGCCAATCTCACACACGCACTCAGGGAGAGCACGCACTTTACACTGCGCCACAGTGTCAAAGTGCGCAAAGACCAGAAATCACTAGGCAAAAAGTTCAGGGGTGAACCTGCCAGAAGGGCCAAGTCCAACAGGCTCCATAATCTGCACTAATCATTACTTGGCCGAACAAATATAATAAAAATGTTGGTTCTACCAAAGTTCTTGTATATATTTCGGGCAATCCCATTGTTATTTAAAAATGTCTGGTTTAAGAACATAGAGGGTATGATTATTAGATTTATATGGTCCAAAGGGAAAACTAGGAGAGCAATGCAGTACATGGCATTACCAAGAGAACGAGGGGGATGGGCTTTACCAGATTTGAAACTTTATTATTGGGCAGCTGCTCTGCAGTATATGGCTGGTCTGATAGGTGGGGCGGAGGCAGAAGGGGAGGATGATCTAGGAACTGTAGCAATTTATGCCCTGCTGATGGGAGGAGAGTTGGAAAATGTGATGCTGAGACAATTCGACTCAAGTTACTTTAAGAGGACGCGTTTCAAGACGATAATGGCTGCGCATAGTATCTGGAAGGCTTTTAGTAAGAAATATGGCCTAGGTAGATATAATAGATACACCAGAATGATAGATAATCCAGCATTCCCTCGAGATATTTTTTCAGACGCGATATTTAAAGAATGGGCTAGAAAAGGAATCACAAAGATTGGGGACGTTATGGGGTCACAAATGTCTTTGAAAGGAAACGTTTTTTTTACAGGACCTTCTCTTGAACCTGTGTCATTAATCATCTTTGAATAAAGAGCAATTCTTCTGAAGTTCCAACATTGACCATGTTCTAACACAACATGCCATTTGTGAACCTCCTTAACTCTAAAAGGATCTGAAAATTTATTTATTCCATGTTCTCTTCTTCCTAACTTTATTTTGACCAAATCTCCTACTTCTACCCTTCCCAACTTACCAGAAAGAGTACCATTAGACAAGGGAAAATCCTTTTCATTCAACCAATGAGGAATTAGTTTAGTTTTAGGAACCTTACCTCTCATAATCTCGAAAGGAATAGTATTAGTAACACTATGGACAGTGGTATTGTAAGACCAAATCATATCCTCCACAGCTCTTTGAACATCACAACGACCTTGAACAGATAATTGAATGGTCCCTTTCACCATTCAATTCATTCTTTCCACAATACCGTTCCCTTGTGGGTTATATAAGGAAGTACACATGTGTCTGATACCATGATTTGAAAGAAAGTTGCACATAGCCAAAGAGGTTAATTGGGTACCATTATCTGTGACAAGCACCCGTGAAATGCTTTCTTTTAAAAAGATAGACCTAAATTGCTTAATAACACTGTCAGTAGTTATATTCCTCATGAATTCTACACACATCCAACTTGAACACACATCCACTAAAACCATTGCAAAACAACACTCAGCAGAAAGGAAATCCATCGGACCAATAAAATCCAAACAAACTTTTTCCCAAGGTAAATCTGCTCAAAAAGATATAGAACCCTGAGCTTGTGAATCAATCTTCAGCCTTTTCTCGCTTTCCTTACAGAGAGAACAATTCTCAACCCACACTCGAACATCATCATCCATCCCAGGCCACCAAAAATTAACCTTGAGACGTTTAATGGTCATGGTTTGTCCAAGATGTCCCTCATGAGCCAGAAGAAAAGGTTTTTTCTTGAGGGAATTTGGTGGAACACATTTTTCACCTCTCATCACTAAATCGTTTGAACTCCCGACACTGAGTTCCTCTTGCAATTTGGCAAAATTACGTAAAGAAGGTTTTACCTCACCCTCACACTTCCAACCTCGGTGTATGGCATTAATTAAATCAACAAAATCTGGATCTTTGTTAACTGCCTGATGCCACTCATCTTTTGTAATGAATTTAAATCCATCTGAACATACATCTTCAAAACTTGCTACCAAACAAACACTTTCTTTCTCAAGATCATCAAAACTTTCAAACTGAATGGGCAAACGAGACAAGCAATCTGCCTGTATATTTTTTCATCCAGAAATGTGTTCTATTTTATACGTATATTCTTGCAACTTGGCAGCAAATCTCATTAGGCGAGGAGAACCATTATTAGCTCCTCCTGGAGATAAAATCCTTATGAGAGGTTTGTGATCAGTTCTTAAAGAAAACTGCAATCCCCACACATACGTACAAAAATGAGAAACTCCCCATACAGCAGCTAAAGCTTCACGCTCAAAAACCGCATAATTACGTTCCTAGCAACTGAGTGTACGAGAAACGAAAGCAACCATGTTTTTCAACTCGTGGTTGGCAAAACGTGGTTGGCAAAATGTAGTTCGACACACAAAATGGCCGATATTTAGGTACAAAACGTAATGAAGTCAGGGAGTTACTGAGAGGCTTCACTGAAACTTTAACAACGCGGCTTAATGGAGCTTCACTGAACCATTGACAACGCGGCTTAATACCTGCGTGCGCAAGCTGAATGACGTTGCTTGCACGGGTGAGCGGCTTACGGAATGCACGTGATAAAAGAAAACAAATTGCCTAGCAACGCGTTGAAACATCGATAAGAAGCCTTATAGAAGAAGAAAAAAACAATAAACAGTACCTTATGGGGTGAAGACAAGGGGCGTAGAGCTTCTTCTTTCAAATTTTCAATCAGGATGAATCATATGAGATGACATCGCTTGGTTGTGGAGTTCTAGACGAGGAAACAACGTGGGATCATGTCTGAAGAAATCGGAGGAGTCACCAAAATATCGTCGCCAAAATGTTCAAGTAGGTGACAACAGGATACTTTAATTAATTTAAAATTAATCTTTATTTAAATTAAGATTCGCTGGAAGAGCTCTTACTCTCCTGCCTCGGCAACCGCCAGCCTAAGAATTACCCTAGAATCTGGAACGAATGAAGTTCCAAAGATGACAGTACAGATTCTGGTGCAGGCGCGAGGATAGAGAGCAGCAAACCTCATAACAATAAGACAATCATCAATGCATAGAACGGGGTATGGGGAGGGGTAAGCAACAATGGAAATGGGGGGATGGGGTGCAAGTAAAAGGAAGAAAAGTACCTCTGAACGCAACAAGCAGTGGAAGGACACCGGGCAACGGAAGCAGTACTTGAGACATGCTCCAGGGTAGTGACAAACACACACAGAGGAAGTGAAGCCAGCAGTTGCTGACCAAAATGAAGCAAGGAAATTAGAGTGTTGATGAAGCCAACCAATGTCAGGCACTAAGCCCCTTGCAATCAAACAAATGTCCCCCAAGCAACAGTTCATGCGCTGTCTCAGACCTAAAGTATAGGGTCTGTGTGAAGGAGGTAGGGGGCAAACTGACAAAGAGGTGATGGTGCTCAACATATGTACCATAGGGCATAAAACAAATGAGTGCCCCAAAATATTTAGGGGTACTAGGGTGAAGGCAGAAGAGTGTTTAAGGAGGGGCGGGGATGTTAACAACCAGCATTAACAGTGGTAAAGTGAGGTAAGAGTGATTTTAGGGTTCATGAGTGGGTAGAGATAAAGGGAGAGAAGGGTGATTGTAGGATTCATGGGTGGGTAGAGGTAGAGGGATATGATGGTGATTTTAGGGCTCAGTGGGTAGAGGCAAAGAAAGGTAAGGTGACGTTACAAAGTTCTCACAACCCATAATCAAGTTATCTCATGAGCAAAACAAATAAAAATCAAGTTGTCTTAGAAGGAAAACAAAAGAAATTACCACAATATGGGCGCAAACAGTGCTGAAGACCACTAATCAAGAAATCAATCCGTACTTGGTCCATGCTTTAGGGGAGAAACAAATACACAGATACTAAATGAAAAGCGCTCACCAATAAAAAGCATGAAAAAAGTGACAATGAAACTAATGAGCAGGCCCAAAGCCCTTTTAGTTTTTTTTCAGTTACAAAAGATTCTCGTAAGAGACAGCGCATGCACTGTCTCTCGCGAGAACTAAAATACATCCCTAACACTGAGTTTAGAAGGACACCAAGGTGCTGCAGCACCTACCAACCATTCACAGGCATGGTCACATCATTTAGGGCTTCTTGATGGACATCTAGCCATGACCATTTGAGTGGCATTTGCCCAATGCATTTGATCAACTATCTGACTAGGCCTCTGTAGGAGCATTCAGCCAGGGCCTTCCCTGAGCAGGTCTATTGAAAGGTGTGTGAATGATTTGGGGTGAGATATTTAGCAAGGGTTTGGTAGAGATAGCGGCATAACATTGGTTGAGAGATGGGCCTCTTTTTGCACAGTCTTCATCCTGCAATATACATAGTGATGTCCGGATGCAGAAGGAGCAAAAGCATTTAAAAACATATGGGGCCAGGTGTACAAATATTAGGAATACCGATTCCCTAATTGCAATTCTCTCCGAATCGCAATTAGGAAACCGGTATTCCTAATGCATGAATCTCTTTGGAGTTTCATAAGTGACTCCTAGTGGGTCACATATAGACCAATAAACAATTTGCAACCCATTTGGAAATGCATCCATCACTGGGGTGGTGGCCTTCTGAGGTCAGCAGACAACTATTTCTGTAAATGTTTTTTTATTAAAGCAAATGGGACAATAGGATGCGTTTAAGAAGCAAAAATTAAAGTTTGCAGTTTTCATTTTTTAAGAGCAGACATTCTTCAATTCGAAGGGGTCTCCAAGGGACCCCTTCTCCTTTGTGAATGGGTTATCAACAGTTTTAAACTGGTGGTAAAGTATTTCTGTTTTGAGACTGGATTTTGGACACAAAACATTAATACATACCATTCTCCTTCGATATTTGGAAGGGGAGCCTCACCAAATACCGAATCGCAAATGAAAATTTCTATTTAGTAGCAAGTTACAAAATCGCAATTTGCCTTTTGTACATTGTAAAAAGCTTTTTTGCGGTCAGAAATGGTTTGATTCTACAAATCGGGCCATTTGTGACTGCAAAAAAGCTTTGTACATCTGGCCCTTAGGGTGCTATATGTATGTATACATATATTTACACAGAAGCTCCAGAGATTGTAGTCTCCACCACCATGGCCATCTGTAATCTTAGTATTTTCCTCCCACCCAAGGCATCTATTTTGATGCACTGTTTAAGAAATGTGTGGGAATATTGTACAAGAGGTTCAGAACTCCCACTGATATACGTAGGACGAGGGCAACGTATTTTCATACAGCTCAGAAAATATTTTCAACATTCGCTAAAGTGGAGAAGCTGTCCTTCAAAAATCAGTGCAACTAGGAACTCACTGTTTTTAACAGCAGCCACGATGGGAAAGTGGAGAAGTGTGGCTCAATGGATAGAGCGGCAGACCCTGATGCAGAGGTCTAGCCCGGGACCAGGGTTCAATTCCCTGCCTCGGCGGGTCTTGGGCTCAAAATTCCACGGACTTGATAATTCTCGCCTCGGTGCCTATTCCAATCATGGAGTCCCACTCTGCAACTCTGGGCATTAAGCTTACTTAATCTCCACAATTGCCCCCACAATGCTAAGGATGCCTGGCCTCCACCTTGGGGATGCCCAGGGGTGGACGCCTCACAGGGAAAGCCAGGATGGGTTCCACAGCAGTATTCGTACAAGCTCCTTAAGACCCTTGCGGGTGAGTAGTGTGCTATACAAGTATCAATTTACATTTACAAAGCTATTGTCACTCCACTTTCGCAGTTACCATTGCATAAAAACTTTAAATTAAATGTATGTATAATTTTTCATCTCTCTTAAAAACCTCTTTTGTCCTCTTCATTTCTGAATATTACTAAATATATTCTGTGTAAAAGATACAAGCAGAGCAGTCATAGCAATATGCTGTTGTAATTTTCACCATAATCATTGCTGCAGCAGAAGTGACATGTTATATTCAAAACGTGCTGGGCCAAGGTAGTGGCAAGAGCCGGTTTGTGCGATTTCCTCATTCACGGAGGAAGATGCACAAATATCCTGCTAATATCTCTCCTATGGGAGTCCAGTAGCTCATCTTGAAAAGCTGCACTTTCTCAGTCGGCCTGGGTTTTTAACACCCAAGCTGTTGAAAATCATGTTACCTACAATATGCACATAGCGGCCTTTGAGTACATAATGGATTTCTTTCACGAGCTGCTTTCTGCCTTTGGCTTGAGACTTTGACATAACGCCTTTATTTATTTATTTGTAACATTTGTAGAGCGCACTGCAACCCTACGGGCATCCTGGCACTATGACATTGGGAAAAAAAGGGCTGATATGAAAGGTTACAAGAGCTGTGCCAGAGGATCATACTGTTGGGAAAAGCCACGTCTTAACTTTCTTACAGAACAACATTAGTTACTGTATTCTCCTAATTTCCAAAGGATGATTCCAAAGGCGGGCAGCTGCCACGCCGAGCGCTCTTCCACCCAGAGTTGCTTTCTTTATCCTGGCAACCCTATCAAGACTAGCACAAGATGAGCGAATATTGTGTGCAGGTTCATACCATTTGAATCTGCCTTGAAGCAGTTGAGGCCCTTGTCCATGAAGTGCTTTAAACACTATACATAAGGATTTAAACAAAATCCTTTGATTCACTGGAAGCCAGTGCAGGTCTGCCAGTGCTTGTGTGGTTGAGGAGTGGCGTGCCCGGGTCAGAGCAAGCTTTGCTGCTGCCGCCTGGATACTCTGAAGTCTAGCAATCAGATATCCCGGGGACGCCAAGAGCAGGGCATTACAGTAATCCAGGCGACTCAGAATAATGCTCCTCACTACCATGATTCTTGCCTGAGCTTGCAGTAATGGTAACACTTTCCGCAGTCAGTTGGTAGTCCTAAAGGGACACGACACACCTTACAGTGGAAAATCTCTGTTTTCTCAATGTTAAATTGAAGCAAGTTGACCCTTAGCCATTTCACCATTTCTAGCACACATGCATGAAAACTTTCCTGAGAATCCGCATGATCGCCGTCCAGGGACACCATAAGCTGCTGTAATTGACCACGCTAATATTATGCATCTTAATGATATCCAGAAGTGGTCACATGTATGCATTAAACAGTATGGGGCTGATGGAGGACCCCTGAGGTACACCATATTCATTTTTGACAAATTCCGATTGATACGGGGGGAGCGCTACTGCCTGCCATCTATCAGATTAGTAAGAGCGCATCCACCTCAATGCCACACCTGTCACTCCCAGAGTGAGAAGGATGGCATGATTGACCGTATTGAATGTGGCGGACAGGTCTAGCAGTATTAAAATTGCCGATTGTCCCCTGTCCGTCCGCATTCGAAGGTTATCAGATTTATCATGACCTACTATGCCGGTCTGGAACTTTGGATGCAACACATTTGATGCGCCTGGCAAGTTATTACAGATTGTAGCATTGGAGTTATTCTTATTGCACTAGAATCAATCAAATAACTTCTATTGCCCTGATGATGTCCGAGGAGGACGAAACGCATAGGCTGTTTTGAGTTGTTATTGCTGTTGTTTTCCCACCTCCTGAGGCGGAAGCCGGGAGGTTGCTCTCTTACACTCTCTGCTCTGTTTGCCTACTCTTCCCCGCTGTGCCACATACTTTTAAAAAACGCAAAGTTTTAATATTTGCAAAATCGGATTTAGTATTTTAAATTGTGCCGTTCACTCGTACATAGGAGCACTTACATGATCTCAGCCTGCACTCCTGCATCCCCCGCATTTCGGGCCGGTCCTCAGACGATTTAGGTACTGAGACGGCTGGGCGAGGGGTTCAATTTTCAGCTGCCATCTTGGGCTGGGAGGAAGACAGTCGGGCAGGTGAGCTAGGAGCATAAATAGGACCTGCTTGCCGCCGCGCAGCGGACGCGTTCAGCAGACGCGCCGGACCTGCGCCGGAGTCGTGCCGAGTCCTGCCCGTCTGCGCCCGTCAGCGTCCCGGAGGCAATCGGAGCGGCGGGCGGGGTTGGGTCCACTGGAATACCTTCTTCTGTCACCATTAAGCATGGGCGGATTTTGCGGATCCACGATCCGCGGATTTTGCGGATTTGCGGATCGTGGATCCGCAAAATCCGCGGATTTTGCGGATTTGCGGATCCGCGGATTTGGGGCGGGGCTTCTATGCGAGGGCACATGCCTCTTGTGTGTTTAAAAGGTCTGAGAAAGATCAGTTCAGCAGATGAAGAGAAAGAAGCCCCTGGTCACAAGAACAGCACGGGTATTGTGCTTGTGAAAGTCAAGGATGCAAAGGCCTCTATCCAGCATCACAGCTGATGTTCCACGGTAGATTTGGGATGAAGGCACACCTGCCCAGCCTCGACGACGCTCACGATTGCTTTTGGGCTAATGAATGAGTCACTGAATTTGAGCTTCAACTAGTTCGAGCGACCATGTGTGTGTTACTATGCAATCGCCCCGAATGGGCGCAGGGGTCCCTGAGTGAGCTGTCCATCATAGTGGGTAAATGGCGGGAAGACGGTGCACACCGCGAGTGTGTGAGCGGGACCAAACGTGCGGGGCTTCAATGCGAGTTCACATGCCTCTTGTGTGTATAAAAGGTCAGAGAAAGATCAGTTCAGCAGATGAAGAGAAAGAAGCTCCTGGTCACAGGAACAGCACAGGTATTGCGCTCGTGAAAGTCAAGGATGCAAAAGCCTCTATCCAGCATCACAGCTGATTTTCCACGGTAGATTTGGGAAGAAGGCACACCTGCCTCGACGACGCTCACGATTGTTTTTGGGCTGATGAATGAGTCACAGGAAGGGCATGTTGTAACTATTTTACGATGGCGCCGGCAAGCTGCCCGTGCCATCCTAAAATACTTACTAAATTAGCTTCAACAGGAAGCTCTAATAGATAAAATAAAGCAGAGCTTCCTGTTGAAGCTAACTTAGTAACTATTTTAGGATCGCGCTGGCAGCTTGCCGGCGCCATCGTAAAATAGTTACAACAGGCCAGGCTTCAACTTTTGCCCCCGGAATAATCCGCCGCTCGCGGATTTGCGAATTCTCTGTGGGAGTTCGCGGATCGCAAATTTACCGAAAATTCGCAAAATCCGCAAGCGGAACGGATTTTCCGCTCATACTTAGTCACCATCATGATATGTTATACGCCACTGGAGCTCCGGTCTCTGCAAAAGGCTTCCTGTGCCTGTTATAACGTTTTCCCTGGCGGCATTGGTGGAGTCCTTTGGGGCCCAGATCGTATCCTATGCTGACGATACCCAGCTCCTCTTTACGTGCGGGAAAGGAGAAGATTTTGACGGAGAGAGTATCCGTGAGTGCCTTGGGGCTGTTTTTAAATGGTTCCAGCTTAATAGCCTCAAGTGCAACTCAGATAAATCTGAGGTACTCTTCTTCGGCTGCCCTTCAGACCCAGACTGGCAGTAATGGTGGCCTGCCAATATGTTTCCTCCAGCGCGCTCGTCCCAGCTGGCAAAGAATTTGGGAATCAAGATTGACAATTGGCTGACGCTAAGATCCCAGATCCTTGCTCTCACGGGAACTTGTTTTGGCCTTCTCAGGATGCTCCGGAAGTTTCTCCCTCTGCTCTCAGAAGATCATAGGAAGACCACGGTGCAGGCCTTAATTGGTTCAAGATTGGACTATTCCAACGTATTATACCTTGGCCTGCCAGAGTATCTCCTGCAACGTCTGCAGGTGGTCCAGAACACGGCCGCGCGGGCCATATTTGGCCTTCTCAGGTGAGCCAGAGTCTCTGGCATTCTGCAGTCACTCCACTGGCTGCCTATCCGGAAGTGGATAGTGTTTAAGGCCTTGACCCTGGCTCACAAGGCTCTTTATGCCTCGGGAGCTAAATATCTCCAAAAGAGGCTTGCCTTTTACCATCCGGCCCGATCTCTGAGATCTGAATCATTGTTCCTTGCTGTGGTTCCTTGAGTAAAAAAGGCCCGCATTGGAGGCCGCTCTTTTAGGTTGCGGGCACCACAGCTTTGGAATACTTTGCCCTTGGCATTACGCAGCACATCTAATTTACTGACTTTTAGGAAGGGCCTCAAAACATGGCTCTTTGCCCTTTAGTGCGCTCCTTTTTCTATTGCTGGGTCTGTTTTTATTCTTACTGCTCTGTTTTTATCTCATTGTGTTGTGTTTGTCTGTTTCTGGCTGTCAATAAAAGCGCCGGGGCACTCTATTGGAGTAGCCGCGCGCTATAAAAGACCAATTTAACATAACATAACATAACATTATCCAGGACGGTCACTAAGGCTGTCTCTGTTCCGTGACCAGGCCTGAACCCAAATTGCTCAGCTTCTAGTTTATTATTTGTCTCCAAAAAAAGAGACAATGCCCTGCTTACCAAACATTCCATGATCTTAACTGGGTATGGTAATAGGGAGATTGGCCTATAGTTCTTATAGCAACCTGGGTCCAGTGTGGATTTTTTCAGGAGTGGTGTGTTAATTGCCTGCTTCCAGCCAGGTGGCACCACTCCGCTACGGATTGACTGGCCACACAGCTTATGTAGGATAGGAAAGATCTCTGATCCTAGTTCCTTCAATATCTTGTGGGGGATAGGATAGGATTCAAAGGTGACCCTGAAGAGATTCCTAAAGCCACTCAAGCAAACTCTTCCTTCGAGGGCATCTTAAATTCATCCAAGGTGAGCTCGGGGAAAAATTAATTAGGGTTGTTATCCCTATCTAGGTTGTTCTTTGATGTTTCTCTCTTTTCCTGGTACAAAGAACCAGTTGGGGTCACATCTTTCAGACCTTCCACGATCTTGTTACCGTAATTTTCTCTTGAAAGAAAATTGCCAAACCATCACACAGCTGCTGGGTAAGTGGAATTTTACTGTTTGTACAGTCAGGGTGGTTCATATCTCTTACTATCCTGAAAATGTTCTTAGATTTATTAGATGACTTAAGGATGGAGGTGGCGAAATATTCTGCTTTAGCAGTTGCTATTTCTCTTTTAAATTTAATTAAAGTTTGTTTCCAACTGATTTTATCATTTTCAGCATAGTCCTTTCTCTACTGTCTTTTTCCCATCTTACAATCCAACTTATAATTCCTTAATGCCTCCATATACCATGGAGCTGAAGGGCTTCCTCTTTTCCTAATGTCCTTTAGAGGGGCCAGTTGGTCAATTCTCCTAGTCAAGTGATCACAGAGAACCGTGTAATTCTCTCATACCTGTTTCTCAGGGTTAAACAAAGGCTCTGCCTGAAATAGAGGGTCTGTTTTTGCCTTCCTTAACAGTCCTTTCCAATCCCTCCCCGATAAGTTATTTCTTCCCTGGTCAAGGGCCTCATCTTACTTATAAGTACCACGCTAAAACTGGCCAAATGATAGTCCAACCACCCCACCGGCAGAATTTTCCCCATTCTGAAAGGGCCTTCTTCGGCGAATATCATATCTAGGATGTGGCCTTCTATGTACGTTGGTTCTGACACCCATTGTATCAGACTCAGGTTTGCGCAGGACTGAATGAAATTATTGTATGCTGTGTCCATTCTCCCATTTGCCCACAAATTAAAGTCTCCCAGAACTAATAACCTGGTATGGGTGAGGGCCATATTATTAATTGTATTAATCGGATCCTGCTGTTGTTGAGCATTAGCAGCCACTGGCAGTCTATAACAGACCATGCCCGTGAGGGAGTGTCCCATCAGATCTCTAACAGAGAAGTCCAACATTTCCGCACAGGTGATCTCATCTAATATTCCAGGCCTCCTTAAAAATAACTCTGATCCCTTCACTATGACCCCTAGATCTTGGTTTATGAAAGGCCTTGTATCCCACTGGACATGCCAATCCCAGCTCTAACTCCAGCCCTGTTGTTGTCCATGTCTCTGTCATAAACAGAGTATCAAGAACATGTATTTCTAGCAGTAGCTGAATCTCAGTGGAATGCTTGGGAAGCGATCTTACATTAAGCAAACCACAGTTTAATCTATCATTCTTTACAATGCCAAGCTCAATCCCTATAACATTATCTGATGGCGGTTTACAAAGCACGCTTACCCGTTTTCCTTTCTCACGTAGTTGTTTCCTGGAATAGCTGCGGCTAGTGTTAACCATCACAGCTTTGCATAAACCGTCTCTGGCACTGTGCTCTGCCGGTGCATGGACGGGCGTAGAAGGGCTTGCCTTTGGCATGCCTTCGGCGCGCCCTCTGTGCGGTCGCTTCAGTGTGACGCTAAATAGTCGACACTGAGCGTAGGAACTAGAGCGCTAACCCCACAGTACCGCGGGCCCACTCTAACAGGTGGACACCGCTGGGGTTCGAATGCGCTATCAGCGTAAAGGAATGGTTTTTAAATTGGCACAGCCCACAGGTGTATGCATCTCTCACCTAATGCTATTGGCTGTTTGAATGCACCCTTCTTCCTCGATTGCATGCATTGAGCTGCATGAGGTACTACTTTACAACTCTAGTTCTCCCTGTCTGCTCCATCCCTTGTGCAGCTCTCCAATGCGCTGAAACTGAATGCATTCGTAACACTAAATGTATAAGGAAGGGAATAGAGTATTACCAGTCCAACACAGTACCAAAAATGTGTGTGTGGTTCAAAAAACCTAGTTCAAGCTGTCTAATTTGATAGATTGCTTGAAATTAGGTCATCAAAGGCAACTTCGTTGTTGAGCCTGAGCCCTCACCCACCAATTGGTGGCATGATTCATCATGGGGCTGTGCTTCTTGGGCTGACATTTAAATGCCCGATGGGCTCCACACGTGGGCTCTTCGCTGGATTTCTTTTTCAAATAACCTAGGAGTCTGGGAACAAAGCTCACACATGCCCACTGCTTAGCGGGAACTTCCCAACCTAGCTCAGTGGACCACAGCAAGATTGTGCTTGGGTAGCCTTTGATCCTAGCAATCCCCCCTAATGTGGTCCCATGAGGCCTGGATAGTCTCCTTTACCATGATTCATGAAGTGGATAATTTCCCATTTTCAATCAACTCACCCTGTATAGGAGGGTCGGGTAACTATCTCTTGATCTTGCATGGAAGGCGTGCAAATGCATAACTCCTGCTCAGGATAGGTTCGGAGTACAAGGGTCTTTCAGGTCCTGATGAAACCTGCGCATCTTGTGACGCAGACGAAACACGTCCACCTAGTATACACAATGGCTCAGTAAATGCCTCTCTGTGTCTGTTATGTTTTTACCCATAAGGGTTCCCTTGATACATTTTTTATGTTTTATGTCCTAAGATCTCATTAAGAACAAAGAGGATATCAAAGTGCTCCCTACTACTGCAAGATTGGCTCCTCCCAGTTGTGCGCACCTCACCAGGTGAGACCCCCATGATGAAGAATGCCAGATGGTTAGCGTGCGGGTGAGGGTTCTATAAGAACATATGCACTGTGCCTGGCGAGCACTAAGGGGCAGGGCATAGTGACTAAGCATGGGCGGAAAATCCGTTTCGCTCGCGGATTTTGCGGATTTTCGGTAAATTCGCAATCCGCGAGATTCGCGAATCTCCCGCAAAATCCGCAAATCCGCGAGCAGCGGATTTTGCTCGCACTGCTCGCGCTGTTCGCGTGAGTTCGCGGCTTCCCAGTACAACTTCGCGCCCCGCGAATAAGTGCAAAATTGCAGAAATACGATCTTAGCAAAACTGAAACTACTTACCAGGTTCAAAAGTTCAGGCTCATCATTAGTAGCCATTTCCTGTAGTGCTTCCTGAGGGGCCCCTCCAGAGTTCAGTTGCCAGTTGCAACTATTATGTGACCCTGCTCTGAACCTCAGAATAGTTACACATATGCCACAAAGGTCCTGAATTACAGCTAAGGGAGACAAGCAGGAGCCAGGCTGGAAGTTCAAATCCATTAATCAGCCCCTAATTCATTATTGTCAGTTGGGGCAGGGCAGGTGTAACTAATTTTGCAACAATGAAAGCACTTAGCAAGTGCAAAAGATCACTAATCAGGAAGCACTAAGGAAGCAGGTGCCAGCTAAAAAAATATTCTGTGACACATTAATCAGCCCCAAATTAATTCAGGTCACTTGAGGCAGGGAAGGTGTGCTTGCGTTGCCACAATAATGTACACTGACTGGACAACCAGAGGGTGCTGTGATGAAACAGAGGGTGGCATGGGTGGGCCAGAGGGTGGCATGAGTAGTCAGAGAGTGGCAGTGGTGACAGAGAGTGGCAGTGATGAAGAAGAGTGTCCCAAACAGGCTGGACACGTAGAAACAACAAGTTCGCGAAACTTGCGACCCGACAGGTAAGTTCGCAATTTGCGAAAGTGTACAAAACCCTCGCGAACTGGCAGAAACCCGCGCAAACACAAAATAAAAATCCGCAAATTCGCAAGAATTCGCGGATTTTGCAGATTGCGAGTTCGCAAATCCACAAAATTCGCGAACGCGAGATTCGCAAAATTCGCCCATGCTTAATAGTGACTGCTTGTTTTGGGAGACACCCTCCACTTTTGGTTTATGTACAAAACTGTATAAACACCCAGTGCTGTCCAGCAAATACAGCAACACACTGTATTAGGGTGTAACTAACTCATAGGCGCAGAGTTTTACAAAGCAGCGAGATGGACAATTCTTACTGTACTAGTGAGACCATAGAGCTCCGACCATATAACAATCGTACAGATGACATCACCACAGTCTGAGCCTCCTGCAAGCTATAAAGAAAGGAAGCACACAGCACAGTCTCACTCCATCTGCCACCTTGATGCCCGTCAGAAAGCACTTCAGATGCCTCCCTCCGGTGCCGCTAAAATAGTTGAACCAATTGCCAGTTCTCATTCCCAGCTAATTAAACGTGGTCCAGAAAGTGAAAGCCAGTGGAATGTGCTCTAAAAAGAGCTGCCTACAGAGCAAGACACCATCAAGAGGAGCATTTCCTGACCAAATAATGAGGAAAAAACGGTGAACGTGCATGGTATGCAGCAAACAGATATCCCTCATCTGTACTGCAAAGACATTAAGTAAATAAATGAGAGCACACATTTAAATCAAATGAGAGACTGACCACCAGCCCTGCAACTGAATGGCAATACTTTTTATGTAGATGTACACACCTGCACAGGAAAAATGCAGACATTCACATTGAAGAATGCCACTGACTGACGAGGGCTGACCCCCTGCCCTATGCTAAATCCTGTGGTGGATGGAGGAAAAACTGTGAATGACATTTTAACAGACCAATTTATAAAGTCCTTTGACTAAAAGCCCAATATGTATGTATGTTATACATACATTATTGTTTAAAACAATAGTCTGGAGAGACAGGTAAAGCTGTCTCAAAGGCCAGATCTTTAAGGAAAACTGGAGAGAGACCTGCTGAAGACAGAAATAAGGTTGTCTGGGACTTACCTGCCAAGATGTCTCTACATGCTTTTTCCTTTTCATCATTTCCAACCCATGCATCCATCTACACGTGACACAAGGGATCTGGAAATTTTGCAGAGACACTAATGTGGTACTACGGGATGGATTATTTCCTTACTCCTCATGCCCCATCTCCTTCCAGTTCTGACCCTAGGGTGGATGCATCGAACCATACAAAAGCAGGGGAGTTACGTTTGTTGAACTCAGGTATTCCACGTCATGTGGTACCTTCGGTAAATGTATAGTATTTAGTGTTGAATTTGCAGGAGCATTATTGGATGCATTGGGTCAGCTTTGAGCATTACATGAACCACAGTGTGTGCATGTGTAAATGGTTGCTTGAAGTGAGCATAACCAGTCCTTAATTTGCAAAAGAATAAGTGTTGAGGCAAAACTTTTGGCTCAGAAGGCCGTGGCCAATGTTGTCAAAGGTCGTTGTGCTGAATACCAAGGCTATCTAGTTTTGTTTCCACCTCAGGCCTCTTCCATCCACCACCATACACTCCCTCCCTCTTTATCTCACTCTTGCAGGTCGTTTTTCATCGTGCTTTCTCTTTGTAATCGTTTTCCTGTCTTTCTCTTCCTACCACCTTGATTCCCCTTTTGCATTTTTCTCTCTTGTTCTGGAAGTAAAATAAGTAAACATGATGGGCGGAGGCTGAAACTTTTCAGACACTCACCCCTAGTCAGAGATCTGGGTTGAATCCATCATAATTCTTTAGCTCACTTCGCCACCTCAGTTCAGACCCAGCTATATGCAAATCAGTCTTGACTCTGTGCCTCATGGGAACAGTCCAGCCCGAACTGCCAAGCCGGGTCTTCCCTGAACTGAAAAGAAGCATCCTGGGACTGGATTCTGGGTAACACTCTTCATCTGCCGGGCTAGCTTGAATCCAGTGGCAAAGTGAGCAAGGGACCCAGGTCTGGGCATACCCTGCCAACTTAGGGAAAACAAAGCAAACACAAGGAGATGATGGTCGGAGCGCAGAAACTTTTTAGACACTCACCCCCAGTCACAGATCTGGGTTGAATCCATCATCATTCTTTAGCTCACTTTGCTACCTCAGTTCAGACCCAGCTATATGCAAATCAGTCTTGAACCTATGCCTCATGGGAACAGTCCAGCAAAAGAATAAGGGGCATATTAACAATTATCTCCGCTTTTTTGGCTTTAAAAGCCAAAGAAGCGGAGATAAAAATATCGCCCTATCAATAACAGGGTGCTAACATGCAACATCGCATGTTAGCACCCTTTTTAACTACGCCTTCCTTTGCATCTCTAATGAGATGCAAAGTGGGCATTCCAGAGCAAAATAATAGGAGAAATGTCGCTAAGCAACATTTCTCCTATTATCAAGCTTCACGCAAACCCTGTTAGAGACAAAAAAAGCAGCGCTAACCACGGTTAACGCTGCTTTTTTATGTCTGCTAATTTCAGAATTTGCCATGTAATCCAATGGGAGGTGGATTAAATGGCTAAGTCCACCATGGGCTATCAACAAGGATATCCCTATCCTTGTAGTTTTATCACTGCATTACCACTGATAACCAGTGATAACCTCCCAAAATGCCACTATCGCTGGATTTTTTATCGCCTAGGTGGTTAGCGTTGTTAATAACGCAATAAGCAGGCGATATTATCCAGAGATAGCGGGCGTTAACTTTCCCTGTTCCTTGTTAATATGCCCCTAAGTGTGGGAGCCAAACTTTTTGCTCAGAAGCCTGTGTCCAGTGTTGTTAAAGGTCGCTGTGTCGAATACCAAGGCTATCTAGTTTTGTTTCCACCTCATGCCTCTTCCATCCACCACCATACACTCCTTCCCTCTTTATCTCACTCTTGCAGGTCGTTTTTCATCCATGCTTTCTCCCTCTGTAATCGTTTTCCTGTCTTTCTCTTACTCTTCCACCTTGATTCCCCTTTTGCGTTTTTCTCATTTGGTATGGATCAAAGTCTGTGGAAGTAAAATAAGTGCCAGCCCCCCAAAAGGAGACTACCTGCAAACACTGGCTCAAATTAAGCACTGGTGGTGTTAGCTTGGTAGCTGCGTTCTGTTTTGTGGCATTACACCTTACATGTTTAGAAATAGCCATGGCAACAGGTCAGTTTGTACCCATTACGCTGCCAGAAGAGAGCCGTGTAGAGGCGCAGTGAGAGGTAGAGGAACAAACTAGTAAAGCCAACTTTTGTCTTGTTTTATACAGTGGGGTTCTTTAGTCTCAAACCGAGCAGGCTGTAAATATTTGCATTCAGCAGTTTAGCTTCATGGTTTCATTTTTAAGCAAAAGCTACAGGAAGCCTTACACAGGTCGTATAGCCTGAGGCTTTGGTCAACCACAAACTTCCCTGGAGTTATTCCGACATACCTTAAACTGTATTACTTCTGGATTATTTTATTCTCTTCTATCGTGATGGGTCCCGTACGCGTTCGCTTAATCAGATGTTGGGCATTAAAGAAACAAAATATAGTGCAGCCGTAGAAGCCTACGGGCATCCATGCACTCTGCCGCCCAGCGTCAGTGGGAGTAAAAGACTTTTATTCAGTGAGGTCTACCGAGGTGCTCACAATCACGCGTGTACTCCGTTATGCTGAGAACCTCTGAGCACTGTGATTGGGAGGCAACCCTGGGTGTGCCGGATAACGAAGTCAGCAGAACAAGTCAACTGACAGCGAGATGGGCAACTTTCCATCTTTACTACTGCCTTGATGCCAACCCCGAGAGCAAAATGTTTACGCGTGGCAAAGATAGTCCACGAAGCGTGGCAAGGATAGTCCACGAGGCGCATAAGAGCTAAAAGAAGCATATTCACTGTAAAGATTCCAGCTATGGGGTCCTCGTCCTCCCGCAGCCATCTGTAAACCCAAGAGTCCCCCTGTGAGCTGTCGCTGCCATCCCACCTCCAAAGAGCTGTTTTGAAGCAAAGTTAAGACACCGCGTGGGGCTGAAGGGAAGGTCGTGAACCCCTGTTCAACGAGTAGGCAGGTGCTCATATTTTCAGTGCTTATTAAACAAACGGAATCCACTTAACAAAGGGTTTCCCTACTTTGGTTGGGAACACCATGTGTTGTAAAGTTCCCCTCACACACCAAAAGGACCCTTGATGTCATGCTTTATCATTGGGGTCTTCGCACCCCTCTACGGGATGCGGCGTGCTGCGACCAGCGACTGCGCGAGAGTACTAATCAGGACTATGCGTGGTGTATGTGAAGGTATATTATGTGAGTGGTGAGGCTTAATGGCAAGTGAAGTTTAAAAAGGGCCTGGCTCGTGGGGTAAAAAATGTTAATCTGCCCCCGGGCTGGCACTATTAAAAACGTGCAGTAAGCGGAGGTATAATGTCCAGGACTATGTGCAATACCTCCCTTGTGTGTGTGTTGACATGTTTCGGAGACTGAGCTCCTTCTTCAGGACCGGGTACACAAATCCCCACCTAACTCACGTATTTTTACTTAAAACATGAAGTTATTTACAAAAGTGAAAAAAAGTGCAGAACATGATATGTACCTACAGGCTGATATGAAGTCTCTGATTTCGACCTGTAAAGGAAGGGGACAAAGAATTTTCTCTGGTGGTCCACTCCTTTAAAACAAAAACAATAGGCGCAGTGACCTGTGGAAAAAATAATGTGTGGGCTCCGATCACTAGACAGTAAAGTCAAACTACTTGTGAATTCGTGCCTGGCGTGAAAAAAGGGACATGTACAAGACATACAATACACTTAACATAAAACATACTCTCTAAGAACGAGTTCTTTGTCCATTCTCTTCTATGGTGGTGATAATACTCTGGGTTTTAAATACAATGAGAGGTAGTGGGGAGGAAAAAGGAAATGAAATGGCATACTGTTATGAATCACTTCCAAAGCCTCATGAGCCTCTGGAACGTAGGGGAATGCATGCAGATTCGCTACCTGAAAAGGGATGTACATTGGATCCTTTACTGGTACTTACATCTTCGTATCGGCGTTTTACCTTAGTTCTTATTACCGGAAAACCGTTATATGGGCGCATCCGGCTTGTTAATGACTCTAATTAGCAATTAACGGCAGTATAAAAACGGCACAAGATCGCTAGCCAACGCACTCTCAGCGGAGCCGCGTATGGGGCAGTCAGGCAGCAGTGTCTCCTAGACCTTCGTGAGTATGTAATAAGAACGAAGGTAAAACGCTGATACGAAGATGTAAGTACCAGTAAAGCATCCAATGTACATCTCTTTTCAGGTAGCGAATCTGCACGCATTCCCCTACTTCCAGAGGCTCATGAGGCATTGGAAGTGATTCATAACAGTATGCCATTTCATTTCCTTTTTCCTCCCCACTACCTCTCATTGTATTTAAAACCCAGAGTATTATCACCACCATAGAAGAGAATGGACAAAGAACTCGTTCTTAGAGAGTGTGTTTTATGTTAAGTGTATTGTATGTCTTGTACATGTCCCTTTTTTTCACGCCAGACACAAATTCACAAGTAGTTTGACTTTACTGTCTAGTGATCGGAGCCCACACATTATTTTCTCCACAGGTCACTGCGCCTAGTGTTTTTGTTTTAAAGGAGTGGACCACCAGAGAAAATTCTTTGTCCCCTTCCTTTACAGGTCGAAATCAGCGACTTCATATCAGCCTGTAGGTACATATCATGTCCTGCACTTATTTTCACTTTTGTAAATAACTTCATGTTTTAAGTAAAAATACGTGAGTAAGGTGGGGATTTGTGTACCCTGTCCTGAAGAAGGAGCTCAGTCTCCGAAACATGTTGATACACACACAAGGGAGGTAGTGCACATAGTCCTGGACATTATACCTCCGTTTACTGCACGTTTTTAATAGTGCCAGCCCGGGGGCAGATTAACATTTTTTACCCCACGAGCCAGGCCCTTTTTAAACTTCACTCGCTGTTAAACCTCACCACTCACATAATATACATTCACTTACACCACGCATAGTCCTGATTAGTGCTCCGGCGCAGTCGGTGGTCGCAGCACGCCGCATCTCGTAGAGGGGTGCGAAGACCCCAATGATGAAGCAAGACACCAAGGGTCCTTTTAGTGTGTGAGGGGTATTTTACAACACAGGGTGTTCCCAACCAAAGTAGGGAAACCCTTCCTTAAGTGGATTCCGTTTGTTTAATAACTACTGACCAGGGGGTACGAATCCACCTGTGAACTCTCCCCTTCTTGTTAATTAATTTCATGTTTTCAGTGCACCACGGAAAACTTGCTTCAATTTTAACAGAACGGGAGTGGGTTCACTTAGAAGAAAAACATGGCACTGTGGGAGGCCTGTTCGTTGTGTGTATTTAAAGAAAATGATTCACTTTTCATGAAAAGGAGCTTGCCAGTTGAGAGGAAACCTGCCGAATTCACGAAGGGTCGGGATGCAGCTCTCGCCCCACGCCCAGACACTGTGCTAATTAAAGGCAAGCCCTAAAGATGAACAGAAGGACTTCCCTGCTGTGTGTCTCCCTTGGTTGATTTATACTGCTTTTATCCTACAAAGTACGTTCATCGCCACAAGACTTGTTATGAACCATAGACAGTGATCCCCTACCCGTAGGGGGCGCTGTTCGCCCGTGAGTTACCCAGCTGCTGCTCTAGGTGAAGTTGTTTTGGGCTCTTGCCTAATTGGACCAGCCTCGGAGCGGCTATAAGCGCAGCAGGGATAGGCGGCAGCCTGAGTGTGTGGTTAAGAAGGAATGGGATGAAGGTACTTGGCCACCTGTTCCCCAGTCTGATGCTGATTTGTCTGCGAGGTGACTGCTCCTCGCCTCGGGCCACGAAATGTCTGAGGGCCAAGTGTGTTGAAGGGGGACTTGGTGTGCCTTCTGCTCAGGGAGAATAGGAACATCACTGCTAATGCATCATTCCTAAGCACTATATCCGTACACCATACAAACACAAAGAACCATATTTATTTACTTGTGCATTGATTTAGTTATGCATATATGATTTTTTGTATTTTTTGGACATTACCCAAAGATGCTACCGTGCTTTACAATAAAACAGTTTTCATTTCAAGAGATACAAAACTGCAAACAGTAACCAGTTGCATTAATTACAAAAGGCACTAGAGTGCCGGTCGAAACAAAGGGATATTTCCTCATTCGTTTGTTACAAAGGCACATATTTAATACAATTACAAGAGGAGGGGGTAGGTGGGGAAGGTAGTAGCAGCAAGGTGCGGTGAGACAGGAGTCATGCAGTTGGATTCAGTCTTCGGTACACTATCTTGGGGGAGGTTGGCTAACAAGACAGCTGGCCAAAATGTATTTGTAGAAGGACTTCCAGCTCCTTTTTGAAGATCGGCAGTGAGGTGGTGGTAGGTAGTTTCGTGTCAAGGAGTTCAATATTCTAGTCACAGAAGTATTGTGACAAGAGTCATTCCTTTGTAAAGGTCAGGGGCTCCGACAGCAAAGCTTCAGCGTTTTCTGATTGTCTGGTACCTCCCAAAAGCTTCAGTTTGTTCACTGGGCAGCAAGGAGTGGATGTATTTAAGGCCATGTGGGTGATACAGGCAGTCTTATAAATCATCCTGGCTTTAATGGGGAGCCAGCAAGGAGTGGCAAGCATTGGTGAGATATAGTTGTTTCTTTTCACCCCATAGACGAACCGTGCGTGCCGCTGAATATAAAGCTAATTTCAGAGGGGTGATCTGGATCTTGGGGGCACCTGTCAAGAGAGAATTACAAAAGTAGGTTTCTCAAAAGAAGGCATTCCTGACATGATGCTGATTTTGGTTTGAAGGTTGAACCTTTTATTCAGAGTGATTCCCAGAGACTTGGCACTATCAACAATGGTGGGTGTTGCTGATGAAGATGTTGAGTGTGTCCATCCAGGATTTTACCGGCAGTGGTGAATTCAAAGAGAAAATGAGGAGGAACTTAGTTTTGGATGGATTCATGGGCTGAAGTATATGCACAACGACGCTATACCAGCAAAAAAAAAAACAACCAGCTTCCTCAGATGAAAGTGTGATCTCAGATAGTGACACAAATATATCCAGACAACCAGCAAGTCATCAATTGGTTCTCAAAACTGCTGATAAAACAGTGGATTTAACAACAACTAGGCAAGATGCAACTAACACCGCTTCAACATCTTTTTTAGAAAAGGGAGGAGCACAAGGCAGACCACCAGACCAGATCACCTCCAAACAAATCGAAAAAAAACGAGACGAGGAAAAGGAAAAGGAAAAAGAAAACAGGATTGAGGAGCCAAGGGAAAATCTCATAATAAACATATCCAATCAACATCTAACAAAATTTGAAGAAAGTTTATTAAACAAGAGAACCTCGTTCGTAAGTACTTACCACACCACAAAACTGGAAACAGAAGTTGCACTTTTCAAGTTCATGAGGATTTTACGCCATACATTTTTTTTCACATTTGTCAACCCTATTGAGTCAGATGACAATCCTACGACGAAATTCAAACCAAAAAGTACTTTTCTTGCTCCAATATCCCACAAGAGTATAGACACGTTTGAAACATTGGTTAAAGCGGATTTAAGTAAAATACACTACAAAAGGAACCTCAAGAATCTAACACGAGCAGAATACAGTGCTTTAAAATCACTAGCAAAAAATGAAGCTATCACCATCCAGAGGGCGGACAAAGGGGGAGAACTAGTAATAATGGACATAGAATTTTACATCAACAAAGGCACAGAACATATCATTGATCTAACGACATATGCAAAATTGGAATATGACCCAACCTTGGATATTGCTAACACACTCAGCATGATTTTGGACAAAGCTGAAAAATTGGTCTGGATCAATAACAATAGCAAACGCTACTTATGGCAAACGTACCCAAGAAGACCAAAAATTTATTTTTTACCTAAAGTTTATAAAAATTTGAACAACCCTACTTTCAGACCAATAGTATGTGGATGCGAGTCAATCTTTGAGAATCTAGGAAGATTTATCGATAGCCACATGCAGCCTTTCATTCAAAAATGGTCTAGTTATCTAGAAGATACATCAGATTTTATGCAAATTATCATGGCAATCGACAGGGAGTCAATGGAGACCTGGATTTTATGCTCTATCGACGTAGTAGCATTATATATATCAATTCATCATGCTACAGGTCTTGAAGCAATTGAATGGGCTCTACTGCAGGAAGATGAACCAGAAACATCGAAATACATGATTATTTAACTCTTGAAATTTTGCCTAGAAAACAGCTACTTCACATGACAAGATCAATTTTACACTCAACTAAATGGTACAGCCATGGGTTTTCCGGGAGCATGTGTATATGCCAACACATTTATTGCTAAATTTGAAAAAGACTACATATTGAGTGATCAAACGTGGCAAGACGGTTTGGTATGTTATAAACGATATATCGATGATATATTCATCATATGGAAAAACACGCAAGCAGCCCATGATCAACAATATACAAAGTCTTAATTTGGCTGATCCTAAAATCCAATTTACCTACCAAATTAACAAAACTGTTTTACCATTCCTAGATGTTATGGTTTAATTAAAAGGAAATCAAATCTGTACGAGCTTATTCAAGAAACCCACTGACAGAAACACAGCATTGCTACACGAAGGTTTTCATCCGGCGAACCTCATTGACAACTTACCTTTGCCTCAATTTATGAGAATAAAACGAATTTCATCCAAACAGAAGGCCTGTGACAAAGCACTAGAAGAACAGAAACAAAGATACATAAAAAGAGGTTATCCTTCACAACAACTGGAGATGCAAATAGCAAAAGTCAACGCAATGCAAAGATCGCAGCTACTAGAAAAGAAAACAAAAAAAACCAAACACGAGAATGGTCTTTGTCTCCAAATTTTCATTCTCATCAAGAGATATAAAAAAGATAATCATGAAGAGATGGCAAATGTTAGAAACCGAAAATGATTTTGGAACGCTTTTCAAGGAGAAACCCCTATTCGCTTATAAACGGGTACACAACTTGAAAGAACTGCTAACCAAACACACTAGGCAACCAGAGATTTAGAATCAAGATACCTACAAAGGCACAACTAAATGCTGGAATTGCAAAAATTGTAATAATGCAATAACAGGAAATATATTATTACACCCACGCACAGGAGAGAAAATACAATTAAGACACACAACGGATTGCAATTCAGAGCATATAGTATACATGATTAAATGTCCATGTGGAATGCCATATGTAGGAAAGACTGACAGGAAAATGAAGATAAGACTCTCTGAGCACAAAAGCAGGATTCTAAATAAAAACACTACCTCACCATTGGCATCACGCTGGATTGAATTACGCCATTCAAATGCGCAACTCAAATTTCAAATTATAGAACAGATACCACAAAGACTAGGTATGGACAATTCGAAAATCCTCCTCCAAAGAGAAGCCTTTTGGATGAAAAAGTTACAAACGATAGTACCCCATGGGCTCAACAAAATGGAAATGATTTGCTTCCTGTAAAGACAAGCATATAGTGTAGCCAAAGTCACACAAGAGCCTCTCCACGAAAGATGAAGTGACTCAATACACTAAACTCTAAAAAATTTACATTAGATCCAAAAGCATGATTCATGACAAATAACAATAGGATATTTCCCATATTACACATATAATGGAAAGGGGCGACCACTCGGTCCCCCCGAACGTATGGTGGAGTACCCCGATCCCCCCGGGAGGCCATCTTGGGCGGGAGGCGAGTCTCGGCTGGTATGCCCGAAGCGGCGTAGCCGGGGCGCCCTTTTTTGCCGCCCTGGAGTGGGTTGTCCTAGACATTGAAGCCGCCAGCCACGCCCCCGGAGGCGGGCGGAGGTGGGTTTACGCCCGCCCGAAGACGGATAAAAGGAGCAACAAGCCAAGGAAGCATCCTCTTGTTCCTGTGCTCTGAAGCTGCACCTCCCCGCTGCACGTGAGCTCGAGACGGAACGAAGAGCCAATTTTGACCCACCCACCAGCCCCTGAAGACAGCAAGTGGTTTTGAAATAAAGTTTTGATGTGGTAACTCTATTTCTTACAGGTTGTGATGATTAACCCTTTCGATGCTGATGACGAGCTCAGCTCGTCATCACCCACGGGTGTCGTGTGCTGATGACGAGCTGAGCTCGTCATAGTGCCACTAAAATGGCATTTTCCAGCACAGGGGGGGGGAAAACGCCCAGCAGCCATGTGGTTAAAGTGTTATTTGAGTATGCAATAAAGCGAAGGATTCTTTACAGTATGTTTCTAATTTTGAATAAAGTATTATTGCACGAGTGTTGATCAGTAATCATACGTGAAGCAGTTATGGTTGTTTTTAATTTAGTGATCTCAGTTAATTGTCGTATTTATTTTGGTCGGGCGGTAAGGTCATGATCGGTGAGCAGTAATTGGAAGATCCCTATGGGGGGGGCGTCACCCTTTCGGATGGGAGCGCCCGGGGGAGGTGGCCATTGGCCCCTCAACGGGGAGGCGGTCCCTTCTAAGGATGGGCCGCCGGAAGGAAAGGGAAGGCGGTCAAGGCCCCTTCCTGGATAGGAGGGGCTACGGGTCCCTCCTGGGAATTTCCCGCGGCCAGGACACCTGCGACGGCAGATGTGGTAAGTTGTGTGGGGTGGGGAGGGGGGTTTACGCTACCTTCTAGACACCTCACACGAGTCCTCGGACGACCATTAAATGGCGTCGAGTTCATTGGGGCCCCCGTCAAGTCAAGGGAAATTGGTAGATGCACATGAGGTACAGCCTCTGTGCGGTCGCCCCTCGCAAGTGGGGGGGGTAATTCTGGTTTAGGGATCTGACACCGGTTACGACCTTGCCGTTGGCCCTTAACGTTAGGATGTACAATTTCAAGTTAAAATGTTTTGAAGGATGTTAGTTTCGGCTAGGAGAACCTTTGTATTAGAAATATGTTAAGGTTAGCCAAACATCGTAATGTGGAAAAGAAATTGTACATAATATGAAACTGTTATTTTAATGTTTTCAATTTGTTTCATATTTTTAATAAATACGGCCGGGAGGGTCACTCCCTCCCGCCTTCCAAAAGTTCAGAACTGTTTCCGGTTTCCCATCCTTGGGGATTGTGTCAAGAGGGGGTGGCGGGTATCTCAGCCATAATGTAAAATACAAAGATGACACACTAGAGAATAGCGACATTGTATTAGATCAGAGTTCATTTATTATTTGTTCATTGTCACATTGAATATGAATATGATGAGAGGATGTTACCAAATGCAATTTTTACATGCCATCAGAATCCGTAGTGTCATGTATAATCAATTGATGATATTGTCATTAATGTCAGTTATATTTTTTTAAACCTTGTAGAGCAATAATGAAATTCAGAACTGAATGCAATTGACTAAACACACTCTAATAACCTAAAGCGCTAACGAAATTCTTTAAGTAATATGAAAACTTCAGTCAACAAAAGGTTATAACACAACAAGCTAGTTCCAAGCCTAAATAGTATAAGTGCCAAACATTTTTGTAGATCATCGCAAATGATCAATAAAGGTAGAACACACAATCGCTAGACATTCTTGAACATGAAAACACGAGAACAATAAAGTTAGAAGAGCTAACAACAATTTAACATGTTCTAAAAATCGTAGTCCGTTTTCAGTTACAATTAACTCTACACGCTTTTGAAAACGTAAGTCCTTTCTTAGTGTTTTATATTAAGGCCCGTGAGATCCTGCCGATGGCACGGCGAGATTCTGTTTACGCGCCCAAAAACAGACCCCATCGTTACTGAAGCAAACAGCTGACTGCCGGTAAGCTCATCCCAGACGAAAACCTTCAATAATTGTCGGTACTTTCACAACGAAATCACAATGCTCAAACTAAATCCATAATATTCGATTTTTCACAGAACCAGCCACCATCTAAATCAACAGCTGATAGCTGGTAAGCTCTTAACCATATAGACACGTTTCTGGTATGACACTCATGAAATCAGTTTCAGTTTCATAAACTTTTATTCGATTACCACTCGTTTGTAATCATAAAAAGTACACATTAAAAACAATAAACAATATATATAAAAAATCTTGTAAGATACAGGTATGTCGAATTTAAGGTGGAAGTTTCATGTCAATTATAAGTTTGGCGTATTTTGATAGTAGCTTTAAAAAAGGTGACTAAGCACTTCGCAACATGTGGCGAGTCCAAAAGCTGCAAGAAAAGAAATGCAGGGTGACATAGTCTGTGTCCTGAAGATTGAAGAAGTGGGAGAATCCAGAATTTGCGTGGTGATTTATAATATTTGCAAAAGAAGATAATATGGATTGTTGATTGTGAAGAAACTCCATCACATGGACAGTTCATGAGAGTGCGAGACCAGTTTTGAACTTCAGGAAAGGAAACTAAACGGAAAAAAGTATTGAAACGAAATCTTGTCAAAAGGTATTTCTCGTGATTAGACAGATAGTAGGTCAGATAGGTTTGCATACCTTTAACAGTTTGCGTTGCACAAATTTGGTTGTTCGAAGTTTTTATAATCTCCGTCTGGTTGCGCAGCTCTCTCAAATGGACCAAGCACATCTTTTTTAACTCTTTTCTGGAGATGTCTTCGATGCTAGGTGGGTCATCAAAATAAGACCTACGGCCAAGGTCATTGAAAAAGTTCCGCACATAAACCAGCCAGGGGATCTTGTGCCAGTTAGTTAAGGCTATGCAGTCCGTAATCAAAGATCGTGTCAGATGGCACTCAGGTTTGGACCATATACGTTGCCACAATAAAATTGGTTGGGAACGAATCGTATCTATAATATATTCCATACCAAGCTCATTGTGTGAGGCGTAGTTCGGGGCGCTTTGCGGAAGAGCCAGCAGGTATTTGACGAAACCATTCTCTGTTATCTGTATGGGGTCTATATGCCCATACCCCCAAACGCCTGCGCCATAAGTAGCCACACTATGGCATTTAGCATAGTAAATTTTCAGGAGTTCGGATGGAGCGGGTTTGCCTAACTTTCTCGAGAATGAGACCAGGGCCGATGTTGCTCGCTGGAAAAGAAGATTTCTACTGGCCGTAGCCTGTCGCCAGTTCAAGGAATCATCCACAAGGATGCCCAAATATGGATAAACAGAGGTTTTTTCCAGTCTTGTATTGTCCACCAATATTGGTTTGGGATTTTTGACCCTGGGACCAATATGCATGGTAAATGTCTTTTTTATATTGATTTTCAGGCCAAGTGAACCCATAAAGCTGCTGTACTTGTTGAGTTGTTTTTGAAGTTGATTTAGCGTTCGGGCTAAGATAACAGAATCATCTGCATATAGCAGTGTCGGTATTGGACGATGATTTATCTGGGGTAGATCCTGGCTCCCTTCCAGCATAGCCTGGTCTAGTCCATTGGTGTAAAGGTTGAACAGGAAGGGAGCCAGTACACAACCCTGTCTTACTCCCTTTACTATTGAGAAGGAGCGAGATAGCTCACCGTTGATGCCAAATCTGACACACCCTGTGGCATCAGAATAGAGTTCCCGGAGGAAGACTATTAGGGGTGGATCCACTCCGAGATCGCTAAGTATTGTCCAAAGTTTTGCATGCTGGACACAGTCAAATGCTGCGCTAAGATCGACATATACGAGGAAGATGTTACCTCCTTTTGCGCCTACATATTTTCCAGTCAGAAGGGCAAGGTTCAAGGCCTGCTCCACGGTCCCAAGACCATTCTTGTAGCCATATTGCAGGTCGGTCATGATGTTGTTTTCCTGGGCCCAAGATTGTAAGCGGTCCAGGAGCACTCAACCTGCAATTTTGCCCATGGAGTCCAGAAGGGAAATTGGCCTGTAACAGGCCGGATCGCTACGATCGCCCTTTTTAAAAATGGGGAGCAGGATTGATGTTGATCATGACTGTAATAGCCCAACAGAAGTTACTGCTGCCAACACCTGAGTGATTATTGGTGACCATAGTTCGGTGTTATGGAGAAAAATGTCCATTGAGACTCCGTCAGGACCAGGAGCTTTGCCTGGTTTCGACGCCTTAAGTGCTTTGATGACTTCCATATGGTTGAAATAGATGTTTATCGGATAGATGTTCTTCTCCAACGTGTGGGCTCCGCTGTGATCTGTTCCTACTGGGTCTTGTCAAGAGTGACCAAAGATTTTTGAAAAATGCATGACCCAGTCATCTGCCGTGACTGCGACATCTAGATGCTGCCCCTTTGTAGTGTCAGCCAAAAAGGGGGATCTGATGACTTGCCAGAATAGAGCACTGTCCTTACTTTGGCAGCTGTTGTGGAGTTGGGCCCAAAGATCCTTCTTAATTTCTGTTCTACGTTCCCGTCTGGCTATATTATAGAGTTTTCTTAGATTTGAGATTTCCTCTAGGTTCCTCGTGGGTCTATGAAGGGCTTCTTTTAAACTCGAAAGGGCCTTTCGGCAGGCTGTGTCAAACCACCTCAAGTTAGAAGATCTAACAACAATTTAACATGTTCTAAAAATCGTAGTCCGTTTTCAGTTACAATTAACTCTACACGCTTTTGAAAACGTAAGTCCTTTCTTAGTGTTTTATATTAAGGCCCGTGAGATCCTGCCGATGGCACGGCAAGATTCTGTTTACGCGCCCAAAAACAGACCCCATCGTTACTGAAGCAAACAGCTGACTGCCGGTAAGCTCATCCCAGACGAAATCACAATGCTCAAACTAAATCCATAATATTCGATTTTTCACAGAACCAGCCACCATCTAAATCAACAGCCGATAGCTGGTAAGCTCTTAACCATATAGACACGTTTCTGGTATGACACTCATGAAATCAGCAAAACGATTGATTTAGTAATATTGTTTAATTCCCCAAGGTTCATCGACAGCGACGATTAAAAAAACGAAGAAATATATTCTCACTCCATTGGCAGGTGAGAATCTATCGATACTTTAAAATGATACAGATAGCACTCCTAAACTCCCATTCGAAATTTAAAAATCATCCATTTCACGTCATTCTATTCAATACAGTTCGGCAGTGACTATTATAAGCGACGAAATATACATTCCGCTTATCTCACAGGTGAGGGTTGTTCTAGCATTAAACGTTGCTCGATAAAAAAGTTTGACTGATAACCTAATATTTGAACAGGAGCTTTTTTGATTTTGTTTACAGACTCTGCGCTTCACAAAAAATTCGAAGTAGGTCAAATTTTCTCATCCCTCAACTATTGATCATAGATACTCCTTCGCCCGATGTTAATACTTGAACGCTATATCTCTCTATCTACACTCAGCCAGAATTCTACTAATCGGCCATAAGTGCCATAACCGAATTTTTGCCTGTTAATAGGAGGTAAGACAATATAATTCCTGATCATGAGTCACTAATAGAGTCTAATACAAAATAAAATATAACAAGAAAAGTCATAAGTTCTTATAAGAAATAATAATGCATCAGTTATTTGTGATAGACTTATGTATCATAGATCATGTTCTTTAAACATGTAATTTATGAAAATTGCAAAGCATTGCATGTAATATGTCTCCTTTTTTGCCTTTTCTTTGACAGAACCCCTGACGAAGGGACAAACTGGTCCCGAAATGCATTGGGTTATTTTGAATATAAATGCAATGTATTATGTGAAATGAAAATCTCTTTTTACTATATTATGAAATGATGATTTGTATTGTTAAACAAATGTTGAAATATTGAAATGTATTAGCGCATTGAAAACATGAATTAAAACATCTTGACATAGAAGCAATTTCACTTTGGAATCGAAAAATTATATAAACTCTGCTTTCTTGGAGGGGTCATCAAGTTTGGTGGATACAGGCATGGAAGGGCTTGTTGCTGCTTTGATTAAATCAAAGATTTGTTGCAGTCTATTCTTGGCTGAGTCAAGAAGGGATCTCAAGTGATTTGATTTCTCAAGCAATATATGCTTTTGATAAATGTATCTTGGATTGCAAAGACGTGCTTGGATTGTGAAGTGGTGGATGGTGCCTGTTTCTATTTCTTGTAAACCAATCTCATGGTTTTTATTTCCTTGTACACGGTCTTATTGAACCAAGGAACAGATTGTGTTGGTCTTTTCTTTTTGCTTTGGAGTAAGGCAGTGGGCAGTGGAGACATTGACATCAGAGTTGTGATTAATGGGGGGAGGAATATCTACATTGCAGATTTTCTGAATGTGCTGATGACAATGTACTTGGTGTAGTGAAACCAGGAGGTCACTCCTTTTGTTTGGCATCTAGAAACATTGTGAAATAGTTGAAAGTGGTAGGACCAGTCTACTGGAATAGGTTCATCGACTGAGAGCAGGTTGTCTTTGAAGACTTTAACTCGAGTTTGGAGCCTTTCTTGTGCATTGGCTTAACGTTGCTTTGTACCAGTTTGTTTGCAGGGAGTATTGTGACAATCTGGTCAGTTGAAGAATCATCTGTGTTGCCCTGTGAAGAATAAATTCGCCTTAGAAGATCACTTTGTCAATCTATGTTGATTGGTCACTTGCAAGGTCAATGTATTCCTCAATGAAAGAAGAGGTGTTTCCTGGTGGGTGATAGAGGACATTAATTCTGAACGGGGAGTTGTGTTGTACACAAAGTTCCAAGGTTAGACATTGGAATGTTGAGAAAGAACCATTGGGAATCTCCTCACATTGTAGGGCGTCTCTGAAGATGGCAACCATGCCTCCCCCAACTCTAGCTACTCTGTCAATTCTGATGATGGAGTACTTTGGAGGAAGAAGAAGGTGAATTATGGTATGGGATGTCTCATTAAACCAGGTCTCAGTTAGAATTCATAGGTCTAAGTTATAGTATGCATTAGTGTCAGTAATATCAAGCTCGTGTTTCAATGCTGATCTGCAATTTTGAAGCATGCAACACAGAGCCTATGTATATGATTTGGTGTAAGGCGTGGCCAAGGTTTTGGTTGCAATAGGGGAGATATTGCTGTTTTCCAGTGTCTGCTTTGACTGAGGGAGACTGGTGTTTGGGTTGAGTCAGAGAAATAATTTGAATTTAGTGTAGGTTTGAGCTTTCTGAGATATTGACAGCGGAGTAGGGGCATTGGAAAAGTTGGGGCGTTGTAGTATACCAGTAGGTTAGCAATATCCGTTTGGGAGAGGTCGATAGTGAATCTCAGGTTGAGGGAGGTGACTGTTCCTTGGTATTGAGTATGTGGGGTAATGTGCCTTTTGCTGGGGGAATAGAGAGTCAAATGCAGTAGATAGCCTAGAGCTTAATTGGGAAAGAGTAATATCAAGGTGGGTGAGTGCCATGGTGAGGTAAGCAATTTTGTGTTCTAAGGTCTGCAGAGGAAAGGAGTGTGGTACGATTTGAAAACCATGTGTCACTGGAGGATGGTAATTATGAGTGGCATTTGTGGTATTCATTAGTGTGGTGATATGGTATTTGTTGTACGAGTTGAGCGGTATTGCATGAGAGATGTAAATGTGGTGTGGGGAAAGAAACATGGCATGGGGAGAGTGGAGTGCATGGGTGGGCTAATGATGCAGGGGCTGTGTGCAAGGTTGGGTCTTGGTAATGTGGCGGGAGAATGGTAGAGGAGAGTGGGAGCTGGGGGGAGGGGAGGGGAGGGGAGGAGCGAATCGTTGTCTTGGAGGACAGTCAATGGGTGAGAAGAGTTCTTTTTGTATCGTAGATTGGGGAGGAGCGGAAGGTGAAGTGGTGTGGGAGAGTATCAGATCGTGGGGTAGAGAATATAGGGAGAAATGAGGTATGTTGGTTGTAAGTGAGAGTTTAGGAAGTGTGAAAGGGGGTTAAATGAGACCATGATGGATGGAAGAGGTCGGTGCTTCATGATATGAAAGAGGTGCGGAGAAATTGCAGTTGATGAGGGTCGATAGCGAATTGGCTGATGTAGAGTAGTGAGATGGGATAAGTTGTGTGGTGTGTAAGGGGAGTTAAGAAGTCCTAGAGGGTATTCAATACAAAGGGAGAACATTTGGAGGTGTGGAGCACATGGGGAAGAGTGACTGTTGTGGTGAGTCAAAAACAATTAAGGAGAGGTGGTGAAGCAGAAAGGGACAAGGAAATTAAAGTCAGAGATTTTGGAGGGCCCCTATGATATTGATAAGCAAACAGGGTGTCTAAAAAATTCTTCTAGGGTTTTGTGTTTGTACTTTTTTGAGGATGTTTTTAAGAGATTCAGAGGACATATAATCTCATATGAATTGACTTCCACTTTCTCCAGCTTAGTTGTCAATATTGATTCATTGGTTGAGGGATTGTAGGGTGAATGAAAGAAGAGAAATACATTTGGGGGCTTGGGGAAGTATGAGGATGCAAATTCTCATTATCTGAGGTGTTCAATACCAGGCTCAGGTTGGTTGATTTGAGTGTGGGTCAAACAAATGGGTAGAAATAATAGAATAGGTCCAGTTTCTACTACTAGGATCAACAATGTAGTGACACAATGAGAAGATTGCAGAGTGGGGTGAAAGTGGCTTTCAAACTTTGCGTTGATTGATTGTGGTTCAGCACCCATAATGTTGATTAGATTTGGTCCATCTCATGAGTTCGGCACATATATCATGTCACCTGTAACAATGATTATGAAGAGACAATGTCTGTATTAATTTATTCTTTATTCATTTTTGTCTTAAAAGCACGCCCAGTAAGCAGTGATCAAAGTAGCCAATACGTTTCATCGTACTCAGACTTCTTCAGGGCTCAAATATTAATGTAACAATTCCTAAGTCATGAGAGACTATCACATGGATGGTGCGGATATTATCCTTCCGTTCAAGAAAAAGATTGAGTTTGTGTGCTCAATATGTGATATTGCGTGCTCGGCGTCTGTTTGTAATTGGGTGAAAGCGCTCCACGTCTCCAGCGCAAGTGTTATTTGAATCAGACGTATCTGTTATTCTCCATTCGTGGCCCTCTCCAATGGGTATATACACTTCACCTCCCTAAAGCAAGATACCTGCAGCTGCCATATCTGTTTTTCCCATTTGTGGTTCTCTCCACACATCTAGAATGACACTCAACAGTAGTATAAATCGATGTATTGTAAAAAGGGATGGGAGCCCTTCACCTCTACAAAGTGAGAGGCAAGTGGAATAGACGTATCTGTTATTCCCCAAAGTTTCAGCTTGATAATGGAGAAGTTGGAGGTATTGGTGGCTGTCTTCACACATTCTAGAATGATAACCTTTTCCTCAATAAGAATGACTTATTTCCTCTTCTAGGGCTGATTGTGAGGCACCAGTAATTTTACAATTTCTCCTGAGCACATGGCTCCCGGGGTGGCTGTTTCAAGTGAATAGTCCTTTTTTAGGTCGAGCAGACCTACGCTCAATGCGTGAGCATTGAGGGTGTCTGCTTCAGACCTATTGTGGCCCGTATTTAGGAATGTGGACAGCTACCAGACGCGCGCTTTGACGAGGTCAGATTTCACCTCGGGAGCGAGCGTCTGGTAGCTGCGCATGCGCAAATGAAATCCCTTGCTCACACATACCCACAGGCAGCCCCCACCCCTCTGCATGCACGCACACATACACACAGGCGCGCGCATGCACACGCAAGCATACGACACACATACAGGCACACTATCCCCTACGTTGCATTCTCTCTCAATCACACACAGTCACACATGCGCGCACACACTCCCCCCCTCCTCCACCCCTCCCAGGCATACACACAGGCACGCACGCACTTCACTTCAGTCCTGGGCCCCACTCACCGACTGCGCTCTTCCGGCGGGCTCCTCACGGCGCGGCGCGTCTCGTCTCCTCTTCTCAATCGGGCTCGCGGACCTCGGGAGGCGGGACTTCCGGTCGGCCGCGACCGGATTCGCCGGCCGGCCAAGAGCTTCCGGGTCGCCGCGGGCAGCGCGGCGCCCTGAAACTTGATCAACACACACTCTTGTGAAACTTCCAAAGAAACAAAGAGGCCAGTCGGAAGAGTCAATATCTATCTCTAGCGCACTACTCAGCAATTCCGTAGTCAGTTTTGAGGGAAATGAATAAGCGACAAGAAAAAGTCAACATTTCAGCTTTTATTTTTAGGTCTGGCACCTCGGCGCTAGCACTCGGAAAGCGTCCTGTAATTTAAGAAAAATAGTAATGCAAACACACAATGCATGCACCGAGTGGGGGGTGTTGGGTCATCGTCGTTCAGGGATTGCTGTGCTTTGTCCATCGGATTTTGGATAAGCCCACAACAGAATGCCTTCCCCCTTCAGGCTGTTGTCCTTGTCATAGTCTTTCAAACCCGGTGGTAAATTAGAGGGGGGGCCGCGTTGTGGATTGGTTGGCGACGAAATGGTCTTTTTAGATAGAGGATGCAGGCGTTAAGCATGTGGGGGCTTCTATTTGAACCCCGTGCCATTGGAGGGGTTCGGGCAGAGAGGCAAACAGGGCTGTCAGAAGGGAGGGGAACAGTGAGCGTTATTCCTCAGGTGACCTGCTTTTTTTCGGGGCCTGCGCTCGTGCTGAAAAATGTATGTATAGATTTTGAATTAAAGATGCATTGTTTATTCAGGGCGAGGTGCTTAATACTATTAGATTGTGTAACACGTTGTATCTGTCATGTCTTCTCTTTTCCTGTAGGACATGTTTGTTAAAACTTAGAAACGGGCGCTCCTTTAATTGTAGGCCGCCTAAAAAACCTGCAATGCCTAATGTCGGGGTGCACTTGTCCCCACAGCCCCAGTACAAACTACACTCAAATGTACCCCCTCTCGCCCCCAGCACTAAGGGCGCGGTGTTATTGCACCCATTGAATCTGGGTGCCGGAATACTCAACTTTTGAGCTGTTTTGCTCTGCCGCAGGCAAGCCAGTCTTTGCTCGACAGGCACTGGGGAGTGATGGCATTATGCCTGCTTACTGTGCTACCAACTAATAAGGGTCAAGTATTGCCAGGCAGAAGAGTCCACATAAAAAACACGAGAAAGAGCAAGAGCAGCAGCTCTCCAATTTCCAGGGCCTTGCTCTCTATTGTTTTTGGCTAATACGTTATAGGAAGGGCAGTGCTGACACTGATAAATAAGATAATAGATTTACAGAGGAGTACATATTGCATTACAAATGCTATAGGTATCACATTTGCGAAAGCTATAACTATTGGGATTGTAAATGACAAAGCTATTAATTTCGCTATTTTCAAAAACAACACATAAATAAAAACTTTGCCATTTACTTTGCCATTTACAATACCAATAGCTCAAACTTTCCTAATGCGAGACCTATTGCATTGCAAATGCTTGTTGTCTCCTTGTTTTCTGAAAGAGCAAATGGACAAGGAATCTTCTTTCTCCTTCACCACCCAGCTAGGACTCTAATGTGCTCGGCCTAGGGTTGCAACCTTGCCGGTTTTTATCCCAGAATGACTAGTAATTAAATGTTCCAGCTGGTGCAAGAATTAGGAAAATCACACAAAGCCGTTTTTTTCCTATAGCCCAGTCCTATTTGTTTTTAAAAGAAAAATCCTAAAGCAGGTTTTCTTTATGAAAATAAAATAAAAACAGTGCTCACCTCGTTTTATGCCCATATGATCTTGGGGAAAACAAGGAAATTAAAAAGAGGACTTCTCTGGAGATGGAAACAGAAATGACTCTTTAACAATGTCAGTAAGTCTGCCTGAGTGTGGCCAGGACCTGTAAGACCAACTACACACTGCCCGTGCCTTTGGCTGTGTACAGCATGGGGTTGCTTGTCTGCAATGGGTAAAATGCAAGACCTGTCTCTGGGCCAGGCCCTGTGACCAACCCCACACAGCGCTTGGACCGTGTGTGGCGTGGTCAAGACTGCCCGCAAGAGGTTGGATGTCCTGCGGCCAACCACATGTCAAACATGGCCGATGCCATGTGTGGCATCAGGTTTGGTTTACGCGTGGTAATGAAACATTACTTTATGTAAAAAAAAAAGCCTAGAAACAAAAGGTTAAAGTGATGTTATGGTTAGTTGAACATTTCTGTCACAATGTAATGTTTTAAACTAAAATAAGCACTGAAATTCATCAGTTATTACCTTAAATAACTATAACTCATGCCTTAAGGTAAATATAAGTCTCTCCCTCACCATGCACTGCTAATTGCTCCGCATACGACATCACTCATGACATGGTCCATGACATCACCTGCCGGGTGGGACCAGGTCCTGGGAGCTTATCGATTTTATAAATAAGGGGAGGGAAGTGGATAAGGTACCCCTTCCCATGGCCAATCTGTGCCCCAGGGACCCCAACCTCCCCACGGCAGGCCAATTAATAAAAAAATAGAGGGCCATGCGGCCCTCCTCCTGAGGCTCTTATAAGCCCCTGGGACCACCACCTCCTCAGGGCTTTATTACCAAATTGGAGGTGGGCCACACAGACACCTCCTCCATTGCCCTTTTAAGGTATCTGGGGACCACCTTTCCGGGGCAGGCCCTTGAAAATGAAAGGAGGGGGACATGGAGCCAATAATTACCCTGGGGACCACCACCCCTCAGGGCTGGCTCCCTATGTCCAGGGGTGGTCACCCCCAATGCTTTGACAGCTCCCGCCAAGCGAGAACAAACAGTAAGCTCACTGTGAGTGGTCTTGGAAAACAGATGAAAAAATTGCTCCAATGCATGGAGCAGCATTTTTTCCCGCCTCCTACATGTGAGAGCAATGCTGGCTCCCGCTGGAGGCGGGTATCTGGCATAGATCACAGGGGCATTGAGGCTACCCCAGCTGTCTCCATCATAGCACACTGGGTGACCTGGAGCAGGCAAGAGGCCAGGCTGAAATCGGCCTGGGTAGGGGGCCTTGTGACCCCTTTCCCCTTCGAAAAAATCAAAGCAGAGATTTTTTGTTTTCCTTTAAATTACCTTGAGTATGCAAATGCTCAAATCATCTTGAAGCTCTGCCCATTTGTGCACCCCGTTTTCCTTAGTAGAATGCACAGGTCTTCCCACCCTTTGCCACGTTAATGGGCAATTTATCGAAAGGCCACTGAGCGCATTTCCCACCGATTTTGGTAACACGTTCTTGATTTAGATGAATATATGATAAAAAAATGTCTTTCTCTTGCTTGAAATCTCTGGTATTTGGGACTTCGTACAGTACTGCTCACGGATGCGAAGCAATTAAATATTTTTAAATCAATCATCCTTTTAGAAGGCACAAGATGTATATCTACTGTCTTTTTATTTACTGTTATCAATACATATTAGTCTGCGATTACTCCTGATGAAGGCACTTTGTGTGCGGAAACGTGCGTAGATACCATCTGGTTTCTAACCACGTTTTCTTCTACTGTTGTTGCGTAGATCCTGACATCATTTGGTTACCAGCCATGTTTGATCCTTTGTTGTAGTGCTGTACCTAGTTTTTTTAATAATCAATACCTTTATGAAGTAGATCGATCAGCTACTGTGGAATTATTTATATATAACTATTATTTTGGTTATTGTCAATTGGTATGCTTTTAGCTATGAGAATGAGCGAGTGAATGTGGATATGATTTGAGTGAGCATGTGGATTGATTTACATGCTATGTCTTTTGTATTGTTTGAAGAAAATAAAATACATTTCGTATTTTTCCAAATTCTGTTCCTTTAGTTTATTATGAACTATTGTCTGTTTTTGATTTTTACTTGAGTTGCCTTAGGACTTTGCATTTAGAGCACTTACTAATTAACCAGTAGAAAGTACTCCAGTTGGGTAGAGATTTTCGGTAAAACTGTGGACTCTTCTTGGAAAAAATGAGGATCGATTATGGCCCTGATGCTCATTTCACAGAAATTAAACTTCAACAGGAAGCACTTACAAATATAAGCACAGCAGGTGCCCCAGTTGAAGATCCACTTCTGTAAAGCACAAATGATCCTAACTTTTTGAGCTTCACAAAGGCAAAGCAAGTATGCTTCCTTTCGTATACCATGTTGAAAAACAATATGAAATCTTTAATGGAGGTGAATTCATTGTTGATCTACTGGAGAACAATCTTACCTGTAATGACTGATCGCTGGTTTCTTTCTTGTTGCCTGCTGGTAAGAGCCCATGGTTCACTCTTTTAAATATCCTAAGAGTGCTAATGCCCAAAATCTATAGCACCGCTCACACACAGAGTCACAAATATACATATGCACTCACACACCCACTCATAGACCCACACAAGCACTCATAGACCCACTCGCAAACCCACACAGGTACTCACACACTCACTCATATACCCACACTGGTACTCACACGCCCATTCTCAGAACTATAAGGCACTGATCAACCCACACAAGTACTCACAGACCCTCATATATCCTCAAAGGCACTCACACACTCACAGATGCAGCGATACACAGATGATCCCACACACCCAAGACACTCAAACACCCACTCACAGACCCATACACCCACTCATATTTCCAGTCACTGATCCATACAGCCACTCACACACCCACTCACAGACCCATACAGCTACGTACATACCAACTTATACAGCCACTCACACACCCACTCACTGACCCATACAGCCACTCCCACACCAACTCGCACACCCACCAAAACACACAACCCACTTTTAAAGGTGACAGGCTACAGTTAGGATATATTTTTTAAAACATTGAAATTCACTGTAAAAAAACAAAGGTTACAAGGACATTATAGTTAGGGAATAGAATAAAAAAACTTGAGAAATTCACTGAAAAAACAAAGGTTATAGGGACGTTATAGTTAGGCTCAGATTTCACTTGCATGAAACCAGTGAAATTCAGCAGTTATAGTTACCTGAGCTAATTATAAATTACGCCCGCAATGCACTGCTTACAACCTCACATATTACATTACTCATTACATGCTCAGTCACATCATTGATTACATCACTGATGACATCTCAAATGACATCAATGATGAGACATCATCCACAGAAATACTCACACACCTACTCCTACTCCCATAAAAGCTCTTATATGCCCACTCACACACCCATACACCCACTGATGTACCCAATCACAGACCCATATCAGTACTCACATACCACTCACTCCTCCATAGAGGCACTCACAACCACTTACTCAACCAGCAGTGCACCAGAAGGCACCTTTGCAATGTGGTGAAGAAAGGGGCATGACCTCTGAAGTCCTCTCAGCAATAAGTCTGTGTGGAACTCACTGGAGGTAACAGGAGGGCTTGTTGGCCCCAAGCGCCTCAGCATACAATGGAACTTCATCCCCCAACCAGCAGTGCGCCGGAAGGCATGTTTGCAGAGTGGTGGAGGAAGGGGACGTGGTCTCTGAAGTCCTTTCAGCTATCAGGCTGTATGGGACTTACTAGAGGTAACAGGAGCGCATGTGGGCCCCCAAGGACCCTCTGGACCTAGGGGGACTTCATCCCTAAACCAGCCGTGCGCCAAGAGACACATTTGCAGAAGGGTGGAGAAAGGGTCATGGCCTCCAGTAACTGGCCGGCTGGCCTTGTTGAAAATGTTTTTTTTTATTTCCTCTGGAAGGGGGCTAGGTACCCCCTTCTGTCTGCAAATGTCGCCCCAGGGGCAATGCATTTCTTGATTGATGGGGGAGGCTGCGCTGCCCTCCTCCTTGGCCGATTTTGACTTCGAGATCACAAGCCACAGGGCCCAGCCTTTTCTTTATTTTTGACATTCTTATTTAGTGGAGGGGAGTAGTGTGGCCCTCCCACGCTGATTTCAGCCCCTGGGACCCCATCCCATGGTACCTAGCCTATCAGTAATATGGAAGGGGGGGGCGACGATTCTCCCCTCCCTGGGTTGATTTTGTCCCCAGGGACCCAATGCCAAGGGCCTGGCTTTATTTTAAAAAAAAAATTGTTTAGGTGAGGGGACTAGTCATGTACTGATGGAGGAGAGAGGCTCCGCAGCACCCCTCCCAAGGCCAAAGTTGGCCCCAGGTACCCCATCCCCAGGCCTAGCCATTAAAAGTGGGTGCCTCCTGGGCACCCACTCTCCACTGGGACTGCGGGGGGAGCCTTGTGGCCTCGGCAATCCCTGCCTGCGTCACACCTCCTGCAGTAGCCGGCATTGCTTTGACACAGAGAAATTGTGCTCCGCTTTAAGCACGCGAGAGCAAAATGCTCTCACTTGCTCAAGTGGAGCCCAGTTTACTATGGTTTGATTGGAGCTGTAAAGCTCTCACCAAGCACAGCAAACAGCTATGTCCCAGAGGTGGGCACCCTGGGACATTGCAGGGGCCGGCCCTGGGGTGAGGGGGTGGCAGTCACATAAACAACAATTGATGGACAGAATGCAGAACAATGTCATACATTCACCCAGTACAGAGATCTGGGTTTAACATTCCAGTTTGAACCCAGCCATATGGGGTTTCATCCCTCTTCAGGTAGGATAGCTTGACTCCAGTGGCATTGTTTCTTTTGCATATGTCGCCCTAAGTAGGAAGGGTATGCCCTGACGTGGAACCCGTGCTGGCATATAGAATATCCGTCTTCATCTTACTCTGAAGAAGTGAAATTTTACAAGTGGAGATTTTTTATGTTTACCAAACCATTTTAGAATTGGTGTATTGATCGTACATGTCTTTTTCTATGCATCTTTAAGAAATCCCTCACCGGTCTGACTGTGATTATTGGATATTACTTAAAGTCATGACGAAGTTCCTGTGGCACGGGGGAACGAAACACTTTGGCTGTGTGCCAGTTCTCTTCAAAAAAGAAATGGAATAAAAGAAGAATTCCTATAAAATATTTTTCTGTCTGGACTCTAATGTTGGTGCACCTTTCATTTGGGTTTGTTCTAATAGTAAAAAGGCATCCTCTCAGCAGCCAATGTCAGAAGTTATTGCACATCTTTCCATATTTTGAAACTAAAGGGGTATAGGTGCCGGAACTTGCTCTGCTGCTGTGTTCATAGTTTTTCGTGGATCCCGTGCTCACTACACCACTGGATTCAAGCTAGCCTAGCTGATGAAGGGTGATGCTCTGAAAACGGTCCTAGGATGCTTGTTTCCGGTCCACGGAGGACCTGGCTTGGCAGTTTGGGCTGGACTGTTTCCACAAGGAACAGAGTCAAGACTAATCTGCATATGTCTGGGTCCAAACTGGGGTGTTGTGGTGAGCAAAAGAATGATGGATTAAACCCAGATCCTTGTGACTGGGGGTGAATGTTTGCATTGACCAGCATTCCTTCCATCAATTGTTTCTTTTGGGGGGTGGCAGTCACCAGGGGCATCTAGGGCTCTAAGAGGGGGCTGTTGGGCTGCATTCCCTCCTTCAAGGTGGCAGTACCCTTGGCTGCAGAGGGGACGCACAGCACACAGGTATTAAATAAAATGAATTTCATGGGTAGGTGGTGGCCCCCAGGGCTGCTAGGGGTGTCCATGCGGCCCCCCACATTCTTTAAATTTAAAGGATGGGGAGATGGTGGTCCTCGGGAAAGTGGGGGCCATATGGTCCTCCCCTGCATTTTTCGTTCAGAAAGCCCGAAGGAGGTGGTAGTCCTCAGGCCTCAATGAGCCCCAGGAGGGGGGCCCTATGCCCCCCTCCTTTAATACAATGCTCCCAGGACCTGGCACACCCGAGGGCCAACTGGAAACGGAGTTTATAATAATAATAATAATAACTGGATATTTGTAAGGCGCTGGAGGCCGTTGGGGGATTAAGCAACCTATTGCCCAGAGTCACATGGTGCTGGGCTGAGCTGCTGCCGGCTCCGGGTACCGAACTGTGACCCCATGCTCCAGAGTCACCCACACTAGACGCTGCGCCACACCTTTAATTTTTGGTAAAATGTTTCCTGGGATCCATGTATCCCACTGAAATCTTTTTTAAAAAAATGCTTTTTTGGGCCTGCGGTGTCCCTGTGGGAGTCCACCAAGAAGCCTGGGGGTCAGAGTATTTCTACACTGCTCCCTTTTCTTTTTTAAAACATTTTTCGTTTGAATCTCCTTCAAGCCGGGTCCCAAAATGGTTGCCAACACTTCCTGGTTGAAGTGTTGGCAGCAAATCAAATGTCAGTATTCAATTCAATAATCTTTATTTCGTTGCAATTGCATCATAAAAGATATACAAAAAAAAAAAAACATAATACACATAGTTATACATGGCCACACTGTCATCAGCAAATTTACATGATATATAATTCAGAAAGTGCTAGTGCATGACCAAAATATTATCCCTGGGCTTCTTAGTTAAATCACGAGAGTGAGCTTTAAAACAATCATCAATAAATATAGTTAAAAAGATGGTTAAAATATTTACAAGGTTAAAAAAACATCAAATTGATATATAACAGCCAGACACTTAAAATGCCAGTGATGATTTTTGCCTAATGAATTTTACTGCCAAAAGGAATCTACTGATACCAAACACTATTATTTGACTAGTGTCCGTAAGTAAAATTCTTCCTGCTTCCTTATATGAAGTTGTTCCAATATTACGGCACAATGGCACTATCCATTTTTTCCTAGTTTCTACATAACTTGGACAGAAAAACAAGATATGAAAAATGTCTTCTCTTGCATTATTTGTACATAAAGTGCATTTGTCATTACTGATTTTCCCCCATTTAGACTCGGTTTCCCGAGTTCTTAGTATACCGTACCTATACTTTATATACAAGGTTTTCGCTAAAGGTGGTTGAATCTCGTCAAGAAACATTTCAAACTTGGCTGCATTTTTCACCAATAAAAATCTTTCGGTTAGAGGGCCATGTGCTCCAACATATACAGCATCATGGCTCACTAGAGCCCAAAAAGAGAGTTTTACTATTTTCTTTGAGGACACAGTCAGTAGTTCAGGATGAGTCCAAAAGTGGGATAAACCCATTTTTGTTAACCAAATTTTAACATGTTTAAACCAAAAGATCTTGTTACATGTGTCCAGTTCCTGAACTTCAACCAACCCTTTTTTATATTCAGACAGCTCTGGGGTAATCCACAGCCTGACCCATAACAATAATGGTCTTAATATTGCATGTAGGTCAGTGCGTCGTATGTTCATATCAAGGAGTAAGGGTAATAATGGAGTACTACTAGGAACCATTAGTAGTCCCCTTAGAAACCTATTTTCCATGATTTCAAAAGTCTTTCTGCACATGGGTCCCCAGAGTTCTGCCCCATAGAGAACCGCCGACTGAACCTTGCATTTAAACAATTCTAATGCTGGGGTAACTGCTTTATTAACACAGTTATTGTGCCTTTTCAGTATTGGTAGGCAGTTTGGCTTGAAGACGATTTTAGATTTTTCTAGTTGGGGTTTCCAGCTTAGGGCTGAATCTAATAGTACCCCCAAATAAGTAAAACTTGATTCATAGTCAAGTTTTTCTCCATTTAGTGTTATGTTTTTCCTAAAACCTTTGTGAGGATTAAGTGCCATATATTTAGTCTTTTTCACATTAACTTCTAACCCTTTTGTAATACAATACTGCTGGAACCTGTCTAGTAAAGTCTGCAGGCCTCTGGGAGTTTGTGAAATGAGAATTGTGTCATCCGCGAAGAGGAGGGCCGAAACTCGATCCCCCCCCAGGCGAGGTGAATCATTGTCACAATTCTCCATATGGGCTGCAATATCGTTAACATAAAGGGAAAAAAGTGTTGGTGCCAGCACGCACCCTTGGCGTACTCCCCTCTTAATAGGGATTTCACTTGTTAGTTCGCCATTAGGACCCCATCTTACCCTGGCATAGTTATTCTGGTGTAACCTGATCACTAGTTTCAAAAGATCTTTTGGGAACCCCTGCTTTTTCAATGATTTCCACAGTAGGTCACGGGGGATGAGGTCAAAAGCTGCTTGTAAATCTACAAAGGTAACATATAAGTTACCTCTGCGAATAATAACATATTTCCAGTACAAGCAGCACAGCCTTAATACCTGGTCAATGGTCCCAGTCTTTTCTCTAAACCCTGCCTGATACTTGGATAAAATCAGGTTTTCCTCTAGCCACGTATTTACGCGGTTGAGAATATGTCTGGCATAAATTTTCTGTGTTATGTCTAAAAGGCTAATGGGGCGATAGTTCGCAGGGTCCCCTCTATCCCCCTTTTTAAAAATGGTAATAATTTCTGCCCCATCCCATGTGTCAGGGATTTGGTCTCCTGCTGCGATGACATTAAATAAATGATTTAGGTAAGGTGCCCAGATCTCCACATTATGTTTATAAAGATCACCAGGAATCTTATCCAGGCCCGGGGCCTTCCCTTGCTTCACAGAAGCAATTGCTGTTTCAGTCTCTTGTAGATCAAAGATTACCAATAGGTTTTCAGCATCCTCTATCTGGGTTACTATTCCATTTGGATCTACCGTAGGCTTTTCTTCTGTAATTTGGGCTGCATATAATGATGTAAAGTGAGCAACCCATGTGGCTTCATTTAGGAATACCTCCCTCGAGCCTCTATCTGGTTTGTTCCCTTTGGCTACTAACTCCCAGAACTGCCTATGATCTTTGGTTTTCGCAGCTGATAACATGCTGGACCATAGGTCCTCGTCCCAGGATGACTTTGCGATAGCTAGTGTTTTATTATAAATTTTCCTTTTTATTTTAAGTTCTTCGGGATTTTTTGTTTTTACCGCATTGATCAGGTCGGTTTTGGCATCTCGGCATTCCCTGTTAAACCATGGTTTGCCTACTAGTTTAGTGTTTACCGATCCATTCCCGTTCCTTGGTTTTTTTGTAATAAGATCAATCAGTTTTTTACAAAAGGATTTATGCAGGCCAATAAATTCACCCGGATTACAGTCGTCCATATTATAAAGCTCGAATGAGTTAACAAATGCAGAATAGATATTAGCCAATAGATCCTTTCTTTCTAGAATATATGCCCATTTAATGGCCCTTCGGTTATTACTTAATACAACATTATCACAGATTAATGGTAGTTCTGGACCTTGGGTACCCCCAGTAGTTACAGGTTCTTTCAGGATACTTGACAAGAAACTCATTTCTAACGGGTAGTGGTCACTCTCAAACCGTTCTCCAACATTTAAATCATATGTGTATGGCCACAGTTTAAAAGAAACAGAAACATAGTCTATCTTGCTACTACAATTCCCCCTACTAAAGGTAAATGCTCTCGGGGAGTCTGACGGCATACGGCCATTACAGGCTCTTAGACCATAACTTGTGAATAACCCTGTGATCTGGAGGGCTAGTGTAGTTCCACGAACTGTTCCACTGTTTAGTACTGGTATCCCATGTGCAACATCCTCATCCTCATACAATTTGGTCATCCCCACAATCGGCTCAAAATTGCAATTTAGGTCACCGCATAAAACAATACTTTCATCATGATCCAAAGTGCCCATGAGCATTTCCAATTTCTCTATGCATGGTGATTCCCTGTTAGTCGTACATGGTCTATTATACACATTTATGAGATTTATTATCCTCTTGTCACTTGTGGTTAGTTTCAATCCTAGTATATCTAAGGAATCGGTGTTTAACATCTTTATCCCCACATCGATAGTTGTACTGATCCATATTACCAACCCTCCCGAGGCTCTCCCTCTTGCTGAGGGCACAGCCGCCACTTGGTAGGTTCTGTATCCTATTCTATGGATCTGATCCGTGGCCCATGTTTCTTGTAGCACACAGATATCGAATGAATTAATATAACTATTCCAGTCAGGATCACACAATTTTGCACCAACACCCGCAACATTCCAAGAGACTAAGTTTAATAATGACGATCTCTCTTTTACACAATGTGTACTAGCTTTAACAGTGGGGAGTAGATTATCATCAATGTTGCTACAGATATTTAACTGCTTGTCCACCGATAACCTATTAATATCACTATCTCCTCCCATTATATCACGGGGTCTTGTACATACTTCATGGTCAGACTCTATCAGATTATTGCAGTTGCAGGGATTTTCACTGCCAATCTCCTCATGATTAGTTGATATATTCACTTCCCCGTTTCCCCTAGGCGATATAACGTTAAGTATGGGGATCATATTGTCTAATGATGAGGGTTCATTTAATATAGTAACCTTAGATGATGCCTGAAGTCAATCAACTGACTCTAGGCAATCGAATCGGTTATAGGAGAGGAAGTTAAAGGGATGATGGGTTTGTCCTAACCAGCCTACTCCTTGGTGTCTGTTCCCTCGGTGCCTTACCGTGGTCCACCCATCTGTTCTAGAATGGAAGTGACTGGGTGGATAAAAATGTGTTAGCTTGAATGGGTGTATGGTAGTGGCTGGATCTGGATTAGGATACTTCCAATTGCAGATATAGTTAACTATTCTTGGATTGTCAAAGTTGATAACTATACTGTCACCTTGTATGTCTTTCTTCATGCTCCCCACCCATGATACTCGCCTAATACTCAAGATGTTGCCCCTCAGGCCAGGTGGCAATGGCCTGTTGGTATTCAACCATTGCGTCACCCTTTTCCAGAGGTAGGATGTACTTTCCAACTCTTGTTCTTCTAGCTCTGGGACTCCAGTCAGGATGACCACAAAGGGGCAAACCTCTGGTGGAAGATTAAGTACATCCTTTACATGATCTTTACTAGTTTTGTTTACATCTAATACCTCTTTGTTACCAGTTAGGATTGGGGTGCTTTGCTTTTGAGACTGGCCATTGGGTACATCACTAGCTGTCGTAGGTCCCCCCATGTTTGATTTAGATGCTAAGTTTTCCTTTTGCGCATCTGTGGCATCTAAGGGTTTTACAGGGATAGCTGTTGTCAATGTTGGTTGCGAGTTAGAACTAGGCTTTCTCTGTTGTATATCTATTCTCTCCTTTATGTCCCTCTCTATACGTTTCAGAAATGCCTCTATTTTGCTTAATCTCTCCTCTAATGGGTGGAGCATGTAACGTAGTGCTTCAAGTATAACAGAGGTAGCACGGTCCACCCCCTCTGCCCCAATCCCTGTTAAATCCGTGTTTGTACCGACAGCCCCTTCCCGGCTAGTGTTAGGTGAGACAGGATGCTTAGGGCCCTTCTTTCTCTTACCGCTAATATTGTTTACAGGCCCTTGTTTGTTCTTTGGAATAGCCCCTGCATTCGCCCCCTTTTGCTGTCTGGTATTGTAAACTTTAGCTTGTTCAACAACTACCGGTACAGTACGAGCAGTAGGTAAATTGTTAGGAGATTGCAAAATGGAGTCAGAGATAGTTAGGGAACTACTCTCTGTGAGATTTAGTATATCATTGGCAGTATTTGTATCCACATTAGTGCCATTACATTGGGTATCATCAGAACTCCCAACTATCTCAGTTCTATCTTTGGTGATAGGTGTTTGTACATGTGCCAATGGCCCAAGAGAGGATCTTCTCGCGATGTCCAGTTCCTGTGAGACCCTCCTTTCCATGATGTTGATGCTTTCATCCACCACAGAGTTCATTCTTTTAAGGAATTGGTCCATAGCTCCCGTAAAGGCAACGGTGTCACTCTTCCCTTTGCTTTCCTTTGGCGGCATTATCCCAATGACAGGGGGGCTTGTGTAAGCAAGTAACAAATTAAAATCTAATTAAATTCAAAACAGTACTCACGAAATAAAGTATAGAAGAGTCAAGGGGGGTGGCCCGCCCGACCACTGTTGTCCACTGACGGCCACAGACGGTCTCGCCCTTGTCCCGGGCTTCTCCCGGTCGCTCCCGCGCGCGACTCGCGGGGCGAGAGGGGGTGTCAGCCTTTTACAGGCGCCTCCGGGCGCTCCCTGGTCGTCACTGGCGTGTTCCCGCCCCAGGGGCTGCTGGGGATTGTGGTCCGCGTTGCTCTCTGGCGCGTTCAGCAGCGCCGCCGTTCCCCTCACGGCTCTCGGTGAAACTCAGGTCAGTTTCAGGTGTTCCCCCACTGGGCTCCCGGGGGGTCAGCCTTTTACAGGCGCCTCCGGGCGCTCCCTGGTCGTCACTGGCGTGTTCCCGCCCCAGGGGCTGCTGGGGATTGTGGTCCGCGTTGCTCTCTGGCGCGTTCAGCAGCGCCGCCGTTCCCCTCACGGCTCTCGGTGAAACTCAGGTCAGTTTCAGGTGTCCCCCCAAATGTCAGTAGGATTTTGGGCGCTCAGATATCTGTATTCTTTAAACTTAAATATCTCTGAAACTACTGCACAGATTTACACCAATTAACAAAAAGTCCAGTTCCTGGACCAACATCTAGCTTTCTGCCAAATTTGGTGTGGTTCCATTCAGCGGTTCGGGCTGTAGTCGTGTTCAAAAAATGAAAAATCCCCATTGACATAACATGGGGAAAATACGTTTTGGGACCCCCTTTTTTCTCAATCCCCGCTTGACGGATCACCTCGAAACATTCAACCCAGCAGCTAAACCAGAAAGGGGACTTTTTTGGAAAATTTTCTGAAGATTTTCAAGCGGTGCCAAACAAAGGCTTTCCCTATGTAAACTTTGGTCCTAGCTATAACTACCTACTGGCTATCACCAGTAGGATACATATATATATATATATTTGCGGCTGGGAGATGGCTGTTTCCAGGGACTGTGCCGGGGTGCTGGAGCTCCCCAAACACTGTAATGCAATTTAGCCCCGGGGAGGTGGTTGTCGGAGGGCCGCGCTTTGTTTTTTGTATCAATTTAGCTTGATTCGGGGATCCTCCACAGCGTTTGGCAAAGATTAAAAAACAAAATGCTTTTTATTGGCTATGAGGTCCATATGGGACTTCCTGAACAGGCCTGGGGAGTCAGGGTGTTTATACCCTGCCCCCTTCTTTTTTTTAAATGGTTTTTCTTGTGACTCAGTTCATTCGAGTCACAAGATGGCTGCCAACCTGGTTTGAAGTGTCGAAAGCCAATCAGAACTCAGGCAGAAGTTCAGAAGGGTTCACGGATCCACAGCGGCCACAGTTGTATATCTGAGAAATCTTTACATTGCTCAGGAACTACTGAATGGATTTACGTCATTTAAGAAAGGGAGCATTTTCTGGACTAAGAGCTACCTTCCTGCCAAATTGGTGTAATTCCGTTCAGCAGTTCAGGCTGTGGCTGTGTCTAAAGTTTTCTATAGAAATTAAAATGGAGAGGAGAAGGGAGAGAGAAAGAAAGAGAAGAAGAGAAGAGGGTATAATAATTAGACGGAGGAAAGAGAAGATAAATAGTTAGATAGGGGAAGCCAGAGAAGATCAGATTTAATTTTCAAGGGTACAGAAGAAGAAGAGGAGGCAATAGAAATTCGATGTTCATCACATATGAAATTCCACCAAGTGTGAACAGACCGTTTGGAGTTATCTTTCCAACAAGACAGAATAACTTTGAGAGCAAGAGCAATAAACAAGTCAAGTAATTTTGCACTTGATGGAACAATATCAAGGTCATCGGAGTCGGATCCTAAAAATACAGTAGTAAACGATAATGGAACAGAAAAATGAAACATGCGCATGCAAATATTCCAAACAGATTTCCAAAAGTGTAAAACTGAGGGGCAATCAAACAGCTGATGTTTGAGTGTTCCAGCTTGCAATTTACTTCTATCTTTCTTTTCTAGCTTTCTTTTCTAACTTACTTTCTCCCCTCCCCCCTCTTACTCCTAATTGATTTAATATTCATAGTCATTCTATATCATCTTTGTTACTTTATTTGACTGATATATATGACTTGTTATCATTATCTTGTTCTTAAAACAAAATAAATTTTCTTAAAATGAAAAAAAGAAATTAAAATGGAGACAAAGCATTTTTGGACCCCCTCTTTTTCTCAGCCCAGGCTGTGGCTGTGTCTAAAGTTTTCTATAGAAATTAAAATGGAGAAGAAGTATTTTTGGACCCCCTCTTTTTCTCAGACCCCACCAGGTAAATCACCCCAAAACTTTCAACACAGCAGCTGAAGTGAGTGGCCCATTCGTTTGAAAATTTGGCGAAGATCCGTCAAACGGCACCAAAGTTATTGGCAAATCCAAAAACATTTTTCCTATGAAATCCAAGTCCTAACTGTAACTACCTACTGGGGACTGCCAGTTATTTATATATATATACATATATATATATATATATATATGAATTCCAACCGGAAGGTTAGTGCAACGCCTTTTGCACCAAACCCAGTGCGCAGACACAGCTGATTAAATCCAAGCCAGACTTTCTTCGGATATAACTCCTTTATTTCATAAGGTGCAGAGGTGCAACACACTGCCAAACAGACGCGTTTCGGGCGTGAACGCCCTTGCTCACTGTCAGCGGGTTAACGGTACAACATCAAGTTAAATACATCACTTAATTACAACAGTGCGCGCCAAAAACGCTCCTCAAACAATTCAGTACAATCAAAATAGGACTGAAGTGGGAACCCATTTCCAAAACACACACATATTGGTCCCGCCATTTTGGAGTGGTGTGTGATTGAGTTAAAACAAGCCATTTTTATACAATTAGACAACTATGATGTTTACGTTGTCAAAACCGGAGTCAAGAGTTTGGTGATTATGACAATGGTACTTTTGATTAAAGAATAGTCTAATATAAAGTGCAAATGCATAGAAATTCGCAAAGTGCAAATCTTGTTATGTGCAAATACGCAAAGATTTATAACTGTGCAAATACGCAACATAATACCTGTACAAATACATTACTCGGCAAATGAAAATATTTCATATATATACACACATTAAAATCTATTCTTTATACTCATTCTTTTGTACCAACGTTTCGTAGTTTGTCATACATAAAAAACCACATTTGTTTGTGCAAATACGCAAATATATACAGAAACATAGACTCCATATGATGCAATAACCTTCATATTTGGCATATTTTAGGCTCTATTAATGTATCACCATGCTCGGGTTCCTAAAATTTAGATTTAGAGGATCTATGTATGTACGCGACAGAAATAAATCCAATTGATGTTTAAGTGTTCATGTACCGTGAAAAGTTCAAAAATAATGTGAAGGTGAGGGAGTGCTGAGATGTCCTGCTAGACTAAACAAGACAACATCAAGGTTTATGTGAAACAAAAATAATCCAAAAACTCATTAAATCATTGTGCTTAGCTGCTTCAGTTACATTTAAAATATGCTACTGCATAGAACTTCAACATTGCCCGTTAGTTCCGCAGGTGGATGTGAGTGGATATGACATATGTTGGTACTCTAAAGTCCCTGCCACAGACCCTAGATCTACCTATGGATAAACAGAGTCATATGTTGAACAATAGAATAGCATATACAGCAATAATTTCAAAAAGACAGCAAAAACGCGACTAAAAATACAATACAGAATATACAATACAGAAAAGGTAGCCGGACTGACAATGCACATTTGCCCATTCCATTATGCCCGATCAACAGAACTAGAGATATTCACAGAAAGGTGCTAAGGTCTTCTCCCATGTTCAACCCTCCTGGGATCTTGGTATTAAGGCGAACTATGTACAGGGACTCCATCTGTCTTAATTTCCTTTCGTAGTCCCCACCCTTCTTGCTAGTTCTTACCGCATCTATAACATAGTAGCTAAGATGGGATAAATTTCTTTTGTGAAATTGATCGAAGTGGCGAGCCACAGGGTAGTTTTTGTCACAGTTCACTATAGCTCTCAAATGCTGTAGAATACGTTGGTGTACAGGTAATTTTGTACTTCCAACGTACCTCAGATTACACGAGCAAGTGAGAACATAAACTGCTAATTCAGTCTTACAGGTGTAATGAGACCTTATATTGATTGGTTTATCGCTGAATGGTGTCGTGTATGATTTGGTGTTGGTGCCAAACTTGCACGCTCTACACGATATACAGCGGAAGAAACCCTTCCGAGGAGACAACCAATCTTCTTTCTTAGCTGTTTCTGGTGAACTCGAGACTAGAGCATTTCTCATGCTGTATGCTCGCCTGTAAGTCACTAATGGTTTATTGGGCATCAATTCTTTAAGGATGGGGTCAGTCAATATAACTGACCATTGTTTCCTGATTAACTTTGAAATTTGACTGGCCTGACGGCTGAAGCCAGTGATCAATCTTATTGCTTGTTGGCTTTCATCACGGTTGTCAAGTAAAGGCATTACGTCAGAGGGGGCCTGTAGGAGACTAGTCCTATCAATCTTATTAGCTTTGCTCATTGCTATTTTCAGGGCACTGCTTTTATAACCCCTAGCTTCCAACCTCTTCATAGCTTCCATTTGGTGGAAATTCCTTTGTTCTACTGAGCTACACGTTCTGTGTATCCTAAGGAATTCTCCATACGGGATAGATCGAATCGTGTGCCCCGGGTGAAAGCTTTGAGCGTGCAGAATGGTGTTGCCTGCTGTGCTCTTTCTGTACAGGCTTGTTGTTATGGAGCCACTCACTATGCTCACTTGAACATCCAAAAAGCTGACATCAGTCTTGCTAATATCTGCACTAAAGATAAGGTTGGAGTTGTTGACATTAATGGCATTGACAAAACTTTCTGCCTCCTCTCTGCTCCCTCTCCAGATGATGATTATGTCATCAATATACCTCATATATTTAACTACATTTTCCTGCCAAATGGTGGAGAACTGCGTCCTGAGGACATGCTCCTCCCACCAACCCACGTGGAGCCCCGCGTAGGTCGGGGAGAAACATGCCCCCATAGCCACACCTCGCAATTGTTTATACATTTTGTCATCAAACAAGAAAACGTTATTATTGAGGCATATTTCAACCATGGATAACAACATAGCACTATGTTTGTGTAATTCAACTGGTCTTTTGCCAAGAAAAAATCTCAAAGCTTTCATACCATCCTCATGTGATATGCTAGTGTATAAACTGGCAATGTCCATAGTGATCAGCAGAAAATCTGGAGACCATTTGCATTGTTCCAGATTATTTAGAAAGTCCGTACTATCTCTAATGTACGCTGGAAGGGTGGTCACAAAGTCCTGCAAATAATGATCGATGTATTTCGAGGTGTTTTCAATCAGGCTATGAATAGCTGACACTATTGGTCTGCCAGGTACCGGTCTTACCCTTTTATGGACCTTGGGGATGAAGAATAAATTCGGTATCACTGGATGTTCTTTATACAGATATTTCATTTCCTCCTTGGTGAGAAGGCCATCCCTTTTCCAACCATTGAGTTGTTTCCAGTATTCCAATTGGATATTTCTGACTGTTCTTGAGTCACAAGGTTCATAACAAGCTGTGTCGTTAAGGTGGCGGTAAGCTTCCTCCATGTATTCGGCTTTGCTCCAAAGAACCACATTGCCACCTTTATCAGATTGATTGATGATGATGGTATTATCAGATTGTAATTTCAACATTAAATCATTGTAAGCTTTGGTCTTGGGGTTGATGTGATTCTTACTTCTACTAACTTGAATGTGCAATTTTTTCAAACCATCGGTTAGTAGGTCTGCATAGGTGTCTATGGCATCCTTGGGCATGGACGGAATAAATGTCGAGGGTGGTTTAAAGCCACTAGGTTCACTTTGGCTGATTTCGATGTTTCCCTCGTCGGCCACTTCCTGAGTGCTAGGAGTTGATGTTAACTCGTTACGCAATCCATGCATTGATTTCAAAAGGGGGACATCTCTGACTTGCAGACCGCTTCTGTCTGTATTGAGTGTGGTTGACCCGATTTTTTTGGGTTGAGTTAAACCCCCTTTGATGGCGTAGTATTTGCGTAACTTCAATTTTCTAATAAACTTGAAAACATCTACACGAGTGTTCCCATAGTTAAAATTGCTTTCAGGACAGAATGATAATCCTAACGCCAACAGTTGTTATCTTTATCTTCTTTTAAGGTCTTTAATGCTTTTCTTTGATCTTTATTAAGATTTTCTCTTTTATAATTCTTTGTCGACTTCGATGTCATCCTTAATTTGAGCAGGTCCTTTGTGACCGTTTCTGTAAAAGTGTCGATAGCATCATGCGGCATAATCGGAAAAAATTGGGAGGGAGATTTCAATCCGCTGGTGGGTGCATCTTGGTCTGTTCCCACAGCTCTTATCCTCTGACTCAAGGTTTCCTCAGTGTCTGTTTGGGTCGGATCCTCATCCTTGCGCAGGTTCTCCAAAATTTCTAAAGTCATTAAGTCATTTATTGATAACAGATCCATGTCTTGTTTCTGAGATTTTAGAAGTTTCACTAAGGAAGTAAGATGCACCCACCAGCGGATTGAAATCTCCCTCCCAATTTTTTCCGATTATGCCGCATGATGATATCATATATAAACCTTCGGATAAGGGAGGAAACATAGTCCTCTTAACACGAAAGTACTACGAAGATGAAGCGTATAGACAATTGAAAAACTCAGACTGTTATGAGATCTGCACACAAGTGATTTACCAAGAGAGTATTCGAAAGTTTCATGCTCTAATTAAAAAATGGCATGATAAACAGATGCTGGACGGTGATGAATATTTGTTTAAGTACCCCCGAGCCTACCCTACCCACCTTTTACCATCTACCAAAGATTCACAAAAACGAGAGGGAGCCACCGGGTAGACCCATTGTGTCTTCACTGGGTAGTCTTACTGAAAATCTTTCAAAATTCCTCGACCATTTTTTGTTTGATGCTGGGGTAAAACTAAAATCTTATATACGAGACACCACAGATTTTATTTGCCACATTGAACAAATCACATGGCGACCAACTTACTGCATGGTGGTACTCGACATTACGAGTTTGTATACATGCATTAATCACACAATGGGTCTTACAGCCATAAAATACTTCCTAGACAAGAAATCTATGAGGTTTGCCACTCACAATTCCATGTTGTTGGAACTCATAGAATTCTGCCTGCACAACAACATATTTACCTTTAATGGGGATCTGTTTAGACAAACATCAGGGACCGCGATGGGTACCTGCTTCGCCCCCAGCTACGCGAACTTGTTCGTGGGCTGGTGGGAGGAGCAGGTAGCCTGGTCCAGGATGAACCTAGAATGGACCAACAAAACGGTGGCATGGCACAGATACATTGACGATCTGTTTTTAATCTGGGATGGTACGATGGCTGAAGCTGAGGAGTATATAAAAACTTTGAATAATAATGAAATTAACCTTCAATTTTCTGGAGAGATCAGTACAACCACAGTAAACTACCTAGACATGAGATTAACTGTTAAGGATGGGAAGATCAACACATCCTTGTACAGAAAACCCACTGCTGGAAACAGTATCTTGCACGCGGAAAGTGGACACCCCCAAAAACTCAGACAGTATCCCCTATGGGGAGTTTTTGAGGTTAAAAAGAAACTGTTCGGAGGAGAAAGATTTTAATGAAGCCATGAAGGGCAGCATAGAACGTTTCCGGGCAAGGGGATATCAGACCACACTGCTAGAAAATACCCGCAGAAAGGTTCAAAGTCTCAATCGAAAAGATCTGTTGATAAAAAAAGAAAAGACCAACAAAGACACAGGAAAGTTTAGAATGATCACTACTTTTTCTAATGAGTCTAATGCTATAAGGAATATTCTGAGAAGAAACTGGCATATATTAAAAACGGATGCCGTTATAGCTACAGATATTCCTATCCATCCCCTAGTGACCTTTAGGAAAGCCCGTTCCCTTAAAGATAATTTGGTCTCTAGTCATCTGGATAAACCTTCACCCAAAACTCAAAATACCCTCAAAGAAATGAAAGGATTTTTCCCCTGTGGAAAATGCAAGGCGTGTATAGCAAGTAAAAGAATTCGATCATACAAGAGAGGGCATGAAACAAAACAAACAGATCAATAAATTCATGACCTGTCAAACTAGCTTTGCTGTCTATTGCCTTGTTTGCCCCTGCGGACTAAAATAAGTGGGCAGCACCATTAATAGGGTAAAGTTGAGGATATTAGAGCATATGCGTGCTATTAAAAACAAGGATTTTAGCTACCCCGTAGCACGACACTTCTCAGTATAACATAATAGCAATAGGGATCTGTTGCAATATTATTGTTTGGACTATTTACCACCAAATATCAGAGGTGGAGATCGATTGCTCAAACTAAGGAGGTTGGAGTCCCGTTAAATTATTGATTTAGGGACTAAAATACCTAAAGGGTTGAATGGTGGGGAGGAATTAGCTGTACATTTGAACAAGTGAGGAACTGCGACTTATGAAAATGATTTGTTGAATTGTGAAACATTATCTGCTACCTTTTTTAACATGTCGCTTGGGCCGATACACGGCGTAATTTTTTGTGGGTAATTAGAACAAGCAGCCTTTTTAGAAAGAAGGCTGCACTGCCGATCCACGGCGAGATTATAATTGTATGAATAGTATCATATGTGATTGGTTTTCTTAAATGTTGAAATGAAACGAAATGAGTGTTTTAAAGCGGCAATCTAAACCGGCTTTTGTAATGAAATCATGCAAATGTGACACAGTATTTACTGTTTTAAGATGGCGCCCACGTAAATCTATGGGGCGCTAAGTCCGTTTTTTACCCACTGCTTGCACGTGACATGTGATGTTTTAATAAAAAAATGGCCGCCGGTGTTTTGTTTAGAGATTACGACACTGACGAAGGATGTACATCCGAAACGCGTTTGTCCTAAATAAACTGCTGCTGAGCCACAGAATCCTCGAGAGTGCTATTCTTTTCCTAATTGAAAAAGAAAGGGACATTATTGAGCTTGGATATATATATATATATATATATAACTTCAAAACAGGGCTCGATTTTGCTGGCAGTGTGGAGCTTACTTCTTAGATGGTGCGTTATCTCCTCGGGGATCATTTTGCCACTTACCGGCTCCAGGAGGGGTCGTTTTCACCACCAGCACTGCTCAGCGCCACTGGGTCCCTGACGTTGTGGCCGCCCCCGCCGCTGTGCAGCGCCATCGCACGGCCGCGGAGCGGAGCGGACCACAACTCCCAGCGTGCCTTGCTGAATCCCACCGCCCACTTCCTGTTCAAGCGCCAGGAGGCGCAACAAAAGGCGGCAGCACCCGGAGAGGAGCGGGGATCATTTTGCCACTTACCGGCTCCAGGAGGGGTCGTTTTCACCACCAGCACTGCTCAGCGCCACTGGGTCCCTGACGTTGTGGCCGCCCCCGCCGCTGTGCAGCACCATCGCACGGCCGCGGAGCGGAGCGGACCACAACTCCCAGCGTGCCTTGCTGAATCCCACCGCCCACTTCCTGTTCAAGCGCCAGGAGGCACAACAAAAGGCGGCAGCACCCGGAGAGGAGCGGGGATCATTTTGCCACTTACCGGCTCCAGGAGGGGTCGTTTTCACCACCAGCACTGCTCAGCGCCACTGGGTCCCTGACGTTGTGGCCGCCCCCGCCGCTGTGCAGCGCCATCGCACGGCCGCGGAGCGGAGCGGACCACAACTCCCAGCGTGCCTTGCTGAATCCCACCGCCCACTTCCTGTTCAAGCGCCAGGAGGCGCAACAAAAGGCGGCAGCACCCGGAGAGGAGCGGGGATCATTTTGCCACTTACCGGCTCCAGGAGGGGTCGTTTTCACCACCAGCACTGCTCAGCGCCACTGGGTCCCTGACGTTGTGGCCGCCCCCGCCGCTGTGCAGCGCCATCGCACGGCCGCGGAGCGGTGCGGACCACAACTCCCAGCGTGCCTTGCTGAATCCCACCGCCCACTTCCTGTTCAAGCGCCAGGAGGCGCAACAAAAGGCGGCAGCACCCGGAGAGGAGCGGGGATCATTTTGCCACTTACCGGCTCCAGGAGGGGTCGTTTTCACCACCAGCACTGCTCAGCGCCACTGGGTCCCTGACGTTGTGGCCGCCCCCGCCGCTGTGCAGCGCCATCGCGCGGCCGCGGAGCGGAGCGGACCACAACCCCCAGCGTGCCTTGCTGAATCCCACCGCCCACTTCCTGTTCAAGCGCCAGGAGGTGCAACAAAAGGCGACAGCCCCCTCCGCCTCGCGGATGCGCGCGGGTGGCGCCGGGCGGAGCCCGGGCAGAGGGCGGGCCGTCTGTGGCCGTCAGGGGACTACAGGGGACGGGACGGGCACCCCCCCCTTCGATCTGCACGCCGGACAATGGGTAAGCGCAAACTACAAACATCTGTCAATGGGGGTACAACTAAGGCTAAAATTGCGCGAAAAACCCCTGCATCATCTAACATTATGTCGTTCCTGACCTCATCTGTCGGCAAGCTAAACCAGGAAATTGCTGATAAAGAGCGTGAACTAGGCTTGGACCCCATATTGGCGGATAGTCAAATTTCGCCCACATTGTCCAGACAACCAATCCCTTTGGACCCGGTAATTTTGGTTGAAAAAGCGCCCATTACTAGGCAACCAGAAACAGACAATACACTGGTACAAGAAGGCCAAGAGGGACAAGTGAACAATAGCCACGTTTTACAACACTCTTTACATGACTGTACCCAGGAGCCTGAGCCTGAACCCCAGATTAACAAGCGCACTAATAAACAAAAGACACATGGTGCACAGCGTCGTAAGCAACAAAATACCCCATTGAGTGCCCTAGAAACCTCTATCAAGGACATGGTGGAGAAAGTCCTGGTTGACAAGCTTGAAGGGGTACTCATACAAATCTCCACAGATATTATAGATACTCTAAGGGATTGTGTTTCCGATATTCTAAAGAAATGTGATAGGATAAATAAATTCATAACATCCTTCGAGAAAGACCCTCGGTGCCCACTACCCAAAATTACCCCACAGTCTCCTTCTAACCCTCAGAGGCAACCCCAATCCCCTATGGAGCAGGGAAAAACTGTACTAACCTATCCCCAGATTCCACCTGCACCACCACAAGGGTTAATTGGTCGTGGAACTGGGCAAGGGGACAGCACAACTATTACTAAGCTACCTTTGGCACCTAAACCTTGCCCACCGCAGACAATGCTCGCGGCATCCACCCAAGACGGGCTTAACCCAGCAGGGCCTAGAAGACCTCGCCCGAGACCACCAGTTCACCTTCCACCAGAAGCTACACCTTTTGTGGCAATATTGGTGAATATACCAGTATTAAAACCAGGGGAAATTGAGTCTAATGACTCACAGTTGGACAATATAAAAACATGGTGCAATGCTAACTGTACTGGCCTTAATAATATCTCTGAATACATCCAGACAGGTAGACGTGTGGATTGGGTGGGATATACAAAGAAGAAATTCTCTGGGGATTGTCTAATTGTTAACTTTAACAGACCCCATGAGGCCTCCCGTTTATTTTGGGATGCAACAGAGGTCAGAGAGGATAGGATAAGAGCGGTCCCCTTAGGTTTTTTCTACCCCCCACCAGCACCACCAAAAAAGCTCCCTGAAAGGGCTAGTCGCAATGTTCTCCCAACTAAAACCCACTTTATTAGCTCTTGGGCGACCCAAACAACTGGTATGTTACCTAAAACCCATGTAATACAGGGATGTGAATTAAGAAATGGTCTGGAGCTATCAAACAGGTTCTCGGCACTATCGAATCTGGAGGAAATTGATTGACTAGCTACCTATGACAACATCAGTGACCCATTTTCTACAACTAATAATAGAAACGTAAGGGGTATTACTGCTAACCTAATGAGTTGGAATATCGCAGGACTCCGCTCGAAAAGGGATGATATAAATTGGTTGAATATATTGAAAAAGTATGATGTGATAGCCCTGCAGGAGACATGGGATATGGATTGTGATTTTTGGTTAGATGGGTATACATCCTACTTCCTAGCTGCACAACCCTCAAACTCTGGTCGCAACAAAGGAGGTTTACAGTTTTTACTTTCAGTTAAAATGAATGGATCTGTGAATGTAATAAATACGCTATCCCAAAACTTTCTAGCTTTGGAAGTCACATTGACTAATAAATCTAAATGTGTTTATATTAACTTCTATAACTCTACCCAAAGCACTGGTGATATCGAAAATCTCAATTCCCTGAACAAGTTTATGTATAATTTTAAAGAGAGTCAAACCACACCGACATATTTTATATTGTTGGGAGATTTTAATGTACATTTATGTCAACAAAACTGTCATTTAATAGATACTTTGAATGTAGACATGTTCCAACCCCCACATTTTGAACATTCTGTTAAAGGGTTAGCCCTAGAAGATCTGCTTCTTGAAAATGAACTTTATGAACCAGAGTTCTTTGATAGTAAAGAAAGGGTCCCAACCTACAGAGCTAGGGATTGCAACACTATCATTGATTACATATTTATTTCACCAGTTATGTTGCAGAATGTTATTTTTTATAATGCTATACATACCACACATAGTGATCACAACCCAGTTGTTTTGAACATGGAGGATAATATTTTATTTTTGTTTAACAAAAACTCTGAAGTAGATATCGTCATCGATATCACTACAAAGGATAAAGGGAGACGGGTGAAATGGAGTAAAATTATTCCTGAGGAGTTCCTTTACTCCCTTAATGAGAAAGTGGGCAGCAACATTAATATCTGCAGGGAGCCACTGAGATTCAGAGGGAATATCATTGGGTCCTTTGAAGCCATCTGTCGCCAGGTGGCAAATGACCTAAAATGTAAATCCACGAACAGAGAGAGAAAGGCAGAGGGATGGTTTAACAACGCTTGCTCCAAATCACATCGAGAACTCCATAAAGCACTGAAAAAGGTACCCCGTGATAGAGTGGAGGTGGCGAGGCTTAGGAAACAGTATAATCAGGATATCCTAACGAGGAAAAGGGAAATTAAGAAACAGGCCTGGGATGATTTGTATGAAAAAGCAACCCTGAGGGACAGCGCAAAATTCTGGACCATTGTTAATACACCTCTGTTCAATGGGAAAGAAAATGCGCCATTGGAAGTAAATATCCCTGAGAAGGAATGGCTGGACCATTTCCAAATAATTTATGGCAGTAACCTCGACTTAGGACAACCAAATCTAACACCGATTGACACACAAGAACCCCTTTCAAGTTTTACTATTAAAGAGGTACAGAGTGCGATTGAGGATATGTCATCACAAAAGGCCCCTCGGCCAGATGGCGTACCCGCCGATATGTACAAAACAAACTCAGCAATGTGGTCAGTTGTACTTACTAATGTCTTCAATGTAGTTGGTATAGACAAGATAAGACCCCCAACTACCTGGTCACAGTCTGTCATCATCCCCATATTTAAGAAGGGTCAAAGGGGGGACCCTAGATGCTACAGACCCATATCTCTGCTAGATTCTTCATTTAAAATACTTGGCAAAATAATACTAGAAAGAATCTCAGCTTGGACCACTGATAAAAACATCTTGTGTGAAGCTCAGTATGGCTTTAGATCTGCCAGAGGTACAGAAGATCAATGCCTTAATTTACACCTTATACTGAGCAAATATACTGTAGCATCAAGGGGGATGATGTATTTGGCCTTCATGGACTTGTCCACAGCTTTTGACCTAGTTAATAGGTCAAAGCTGTGGACAATACTCCTTGAAAAGGGACTGGACCGAGCACTCGTGGATTTTTTGGCGCGTCTCCACAGTGATTTAAGGGCAACTATCCGCATGTCTCAGGAAGGAAACTGTACCGCTTTTTTTAAATCGGGAAGGGGAGTGCGCCAAGGGTGCATTTTGGCACCTATGCTCTTCTCCCTTTATATTAACTCACTGGGCGAGTCCCTAAAAACTGCCTCTGCAGACGTGCCCCGTATGGGTGGTTCCGTGACGCCGGTACTTTTATATGCCGACGACACGGTACTGATGTCAAGGACCCCTAGGGGTCTTCAACATCTACTTAATACATTTGGGGCATTTATGCAAGATCTGGATTTGGTGATTAATGCAGGAAAATCGCATGTCATGGCTGTGGGTAATTGCAAAAGTAATACCAGAACCCTGTCCTGTAATGGTGCCGCACTTACCAAAGTTAAAACCTTCACGTACTTAGGAGTGGTGTTCGACGAGAAAGGGACATGGGCACCACAAATCCAGAATAAGACCGCGGCTGTAAAACGATCATCTGCTGCTATATTGGGGTTCGCCAAACGTCTTGGCGGCAAACCACCAGAGGCTATATTATCCATATATAAAGCCAAAACCCTGGCAATAGCCAGATATGGAGCCTCTATTTGGGGATATAAGAACACAACCCACATTCAAAGAGCAGAGAATATATTCCTGCGATCCGTTCTGGGCTTACCAAAATCCACACCAGCTTTCTCAATACATATGGAACTAGGTGTGGGTTATATTAAAGATATGTTGTCTCTTGCACCATTAAGGGCATGGATTAAAACTTGGCTTAATCCTAACTTAACACTTAATCACACGATCATTAAAGACTGCATGGGGCGGGATCGTGTGGCAGAGATTGAGTGGCTTTCATACATTAGGAAAATAGCAGAATATCTGGGCCGCCCTGATTTATATACCAACCCTGAAGCCCTAAAAAAAGATGATATTAGTTGGGCAAAACTGGAATATACAAAGAAAAGAGAAGCTGAAAGAGAATCATGCGAAATTATGAAGCCAACCGTGAGGTCACATTTTCTGACAATCACATCTCTAGCTATCGAACCATACCTGGCGTTAGTAAACAAACCTTTCCACCGGTGGCTTCTCACTAAATTTCGCTTTAATCAGGCTCACTTCTTTCTGGGTGAATACAGTAAATGGTGTAAACCCCATGAGAACGTCCCCTGCAAGTGTGACGATTTCTCAGATCAGGATTCTTTCCATTTTTTCTTTTTTTGTCCATTATTCAGAAATGCTAGAGAGAAATATATTAAGCCTATATTAAAAGATCAAATGTTTACCCAAGTCAAACCGGCTTTTCTGTTTTTACAGTTAATGGAAACACCTTTAATTATGTATGGGGTAGCAAATTTTCTCACAACGTCTATTAGGTCCCGACGAAAAAGACCTCAATCACTGATTAACTGATTTAGCCTTTGTTAAAAATTGTACGCCCAGTCGGGGTAGCACTATTAAATGATTGTATTATAGGTTTGTAAATATTACTGTAAATAGTTAATCTAACAAACCCCTTAGTACAAGCTGTATAAATGAAATGAAATTTGGTAGGAAACTATAGACAGTGTAAATATGATGCAAAATTCTTGATGCAAAATTTTTGTAAAACCTTTGTAAATATATCTTGGTATTAATGAAATTTGTATATAATGTCTCTTGTTTTAATGTTATTTATATAAAAATTCTCTTGTATATTCCAATGATCAACTATGAATGTATAGCATACTTTTATGATTTTAATTTAATCGAATAAAGTGTTTTTGACTCTGACTCTGACTCCTCGGCTGAGCCACACCGTGATAAATCTGTCAGGAATTTCTCCCAATGGAGAACAAATGGAGCGCACTCAGTGGAAAGCTTTTCACAAAAAATGGTCCATTTACAGCACACTAAACCAACGTGTTTCGAGCTCACTGAGCCCTTGGTCACGGTGGGGCTCAGGGAGCTCAAAACGCGTTGGTTTAGTTCGCTGTAAATGGACCGTTTTATTTTGGAATAAAATACTTGTGAAAAGCTTCCCACTGAGTGTGCTCCATCTGTTCTGATATATATATATATATATGGAAAAAAAAAGTTGCCGCTAGGTGGGGATGCACTTACAGGTAGGAATTTATGCCAGCACAAGGGCGCGAGCTGCGAACAGAGTCCCTTTCCTGCCAGACACGTTTCGGGCGAACGCCCTCTTCAGTGGCAGCACATGTGACATGACGGCAGGCTGCAGGCACCAGTAAATACCCTCAGTAATTATGCACAGGTGTAAAACCTGAAGCAATGCTCTCTGGGACTGGTGGTTCCGTAAAACCCAGGTGGGTAGCCGCCGCCATTCGCATGCATAAAAGTGTTAAAGGGATTGCCAATGTCCCCGCAAGCACCATGAAAATAAAGGTACCTCCTGTACCACAGAAAGCTGCCCAAGTAAGGCAGCTGTGGACCCGCAGTTGTAAGCGGTAGTGCAACCCCGCGACCGGGCAAGCCGCAAAAAAATGGAAAGAAAAAGTTGCCGCTAGGTGGGGACGCACTTACAGGTAGGAATTTATGCCAGCGCAAGGGCGAGAGCTGCGAACAGAGTCCCTTTCCTGCCAGACGCGTTTCGGGCCATCGCCCTCTCCAGTGGCAGCACATGTGACATGACGGCAGGCTACAGGCACCAGTAAATACCCTCAGTAAATATGCACAGGTGAAAAACCTGAAGCAATGCAATCTGGGACTGGTGGTTCCGTGAAACCCTAGTGGGTAGGCGCCGCCATTCGCATGCAAAAAAGTGTTAAAGGGATTGCCAATGTACTCGCGTTTCTGCGTTACGCAGATTAGAATCTTGATTTATTATGCAAGCTGGTTGTCCGATTCCCTATGGAAGGAACAACGACGAAGAACTATACACACATTTGTAGATATGAGGCAGTAATTCCAGTAACTTGCACAGTTTCCTGTAAGCTTTTTTGAACTACCACTAGCAGCGTCATTTTTTATTGTTGTTTCTTTTCTTTCCTTCCCTGGTGTGTGTGGTATGTGTGTGATATAAGAAGATTCAAAAATCCAAAAATGGGGGTCGGGGTACGCACTCCTGTGTGTGATTAAATTTAACGGTGTAGGTGGTGCCCGTGGGGTGAAACCCTCTGTACTGGGGTGAAGTTAGACGTTGATGCACTGATCTGTCAGGAAAAGTGTCTCCCCAGAGCACTCTGTTTCAAAGCGTTTCAATAAAGTTCAAAAAAAGTTGCACTGCATGTAGATCATTTTCCAAGTTATTCTTTACTTATGCATTTTTTTGTAAATCTTCTCATTCTTTACAATAAGAATATCGAAAACAAAAGTCAAGAGAATCCGTGATGGAGTCCGGTGTGAATGTTAAAGTTCCGACTTGTTTCCGCGTAACAAGTCGGAACTTTAACATTCACACCGGACTCCATCACGGATTCTCTTGACTTTTGTTTTCGATATTCTTTATATCACAGAGCGACCGGCAGACTCGCCTGAACAGGATTGTACAGGGCCCCCGAGGAAGGGCTCAGCCCGAAATGCATTGGGCCAATGAGTTCAAATACTTGTAAAGAATGAGAAGATTTACAAAAAAATGCATAAGTAAAGAATAACTTGGAAAATGATCTACATGCAGTGCAACTTTTTTTGAACTTTATTGAAACGCTTTGAAACAGAGTGCTCTGGGGAGACACTTTTCCTGACAGATCAGTGCATCAACATATAAGAAGATTCACCATGTGTGCTGTCTGCTCCTGAATTAATATTATTATTTTATTTCGCAGAATGAGGGAGGCTCGCCTTGCTGCATCAAACGAGAATGGCACCTAGGGAGTTAATATGCATGAAGAAGACTCTCTGCAAACGGAAACCTTTGCTTCTTATTAGTCGGTTCAGTGGAAGGAATGCCTGGTGATCATGTGGTCATTATTGAAGCTACTTTAGCTTATATGCTAAAATACCATGTGTATAGGATATGTCCTGACACACCCCTCAATACACATTCCCACATTCATCTCACCAGATCCCTGTTTGAAAATAAATGACATACATTGGGTACTATACCAATATTTGTGTCATCATTTTTTATTGACGTTCAAAGATAGGCAATTTCATAGGTTACAAAACAATATAATAAATATAAATCAGTATGTGACAAATAATACACACTTGTGATATATTAAGGAAGAGGAATAAAGGAGGGAAAGGGAAAAAGGAGGGACCCCTTTCTTTGCGATTCCTGAAATTCAAATTCTCTTTTCTTTTCCTCCCTATATATAGCTTTTTTCCTATACCAATATTTGGTGGTGATCCTGTAAATGAATCATTATCAATATTATACACATTATTGAATGGCTTGTGAAATATCATGTGATGTATTAATGAAATATCATGTGATGTAATAATGCAATTGTATATTAAACAGAGCCTACATATGATATTTTTTTTATTTTTTCTCCATGTAGGATGTATAGAAAATATCTGGACTAATTTTATGTCTATAATGATGGCGCACAGCATTTTGTTAAACGAACAAAAGATGAAGATTGGATTTCGAAAATAAATGAATAATGTTGTTTGAAGTTATGAATTTCTTCAAATATGTAATTTATATTGGATAAAATTCAAACAATTAACCTAATGTGGAAAAAAGAAAAGTACATTGTCTATATATATAGTGCAGAGTGCAGTTAAGCAAGGGACGCTGTCAATCGGCAGGCCGTGACTTCACGGATGAACTGGTGCACTGTAACCAGCCCACGACCCGGCGGACCTGTACCCTGCAGGTTGAAACGTTGTGCAGGGACCTGAGGGGTTTTAAGGATTACAGTCAGACTGATTCAAATGCGCCAAGCTCTGCTTACGCCTCGTCACAAAGATTGAACTTTGGATTCCTCCACGTCTCACCGACCCTGGTATGCAGCATTCTGGGAGTTGCAGTGTACATCAGCGTGGCAACTTTATGGATGGTCACATGGTTGGGGGAGGCGTTAACTCAGTCCATTGGGAGTGCTGCAGATAGCATCAAAAGGCTGGGCTCTACGGACTTTCAGTTGGGCAGTTGGCGTCTGAAGAAGGAAATGTCCGAAATGCATTATGCCTTACCTGCTCTTCCAATAAAAGAACCCTGTCTGAAATCCCTGCCTGTGGCTCCTTCCTTTGGCGTTGTTGGAGGGTGTGTTACTATATATATATATATATATATATATATATATATATATATATATATATGTATATGTATATGTATATATATGTATGTATATATGTATGTATGTATATATTCACTGAAAAAAACATAGGTTTAACACACGTTATAGTTCGGAGTTAACATTTAAAAAAACCTTGCAAATTCATTGAAAAAACCATAGGTTTCACACATTATAGTTAGCTGAACATTTCTCTCATACAAAACCTTTGAAATTCCTCTGTTATAGTTAGCTCAGCTAACTATAACTTGCGCGCCCGCAAGGCACGGCTGATGTCGTCAAATATCACATCTCTGATGACATCTCAAATGACATCCCTGATGACATCACTGATAACATCATCCAGTGAATGTGTGTCTTTCTGATTTTTTTTATATATGTATATCTAAAGGTCGATGGAAGAATAAATGGGTAAATAAGTGTCTAAATGGATGTTTTTTTTGTAAAATTGATTGTATAACTTCTTAGTGAATAGGTGTACTAGCGAGTAATCTTTAAATATTAAAATATCTGTAATAGTGTCTCACTTTGTATATAAGTGGCTGCATGGGTTGGTGAGTAGATACATGAGTGTGTATATGGGTTATTAGTTGTTTTTTTGAGTACCAAAATGAGTGTTTGTATGGTTCAGTGGGGAGTATTACTTAGCGCACAGATGCATGAATGACTGACTCACTGTTTGTATCTGTTTTGAAGACAGCATGTGTGCAGGACTGTATGGGTGGATGAGTGTGTGTATGGGTGTGTTAGTGAGTGAATGACTGTCTCAATAGTATCTTTATGAGTAACCACATATGTTTTAAACTAGTATATGTGAGTATTGATGTATATAAGTGAGTATATCTGAGAGTGACAGATTCTAAGACTTCCTGTATAAATAAGTATGTATTTCTATAAGTGATTGTTTAAGAGAGTAAGTATGTCTACCATTCTGTAGAAGTTAGTGTAGTGGTGGGTGTATAGCTGTATATGCAAGTAAATGGATACTTGATAGTTTATTTGCATGTGTGAGTATGTGTGTGAGTAACTCCATAGATGAGTGTCGGTGTATAACAGGATATATAGGTGTATGAGTACATATGAAGAGTCAGTACATGTATGAGTGACTATATAGAACTGTTGGTGAATGAGTGGATGTGTATGTAGATTTTGGGATTACTCAATAGGTTGTTCTAACTGGAATTTGTATCTCCATTTTTTTGAAAATTTTAGTTTCTATTTTTGATCGTGTGTATCAAAGGTTATATTACAGTAAGAGGAGGTTTTCCACAAGGATTATGTCATGAGTGATGTAATCAGGGATGTCATTTGAGATATCATCAGTGATGTCATGAATGATGTCACTGACCATGTCATGAGTGATGTAATATGTGACGTCATCAGCAGTGCATTGCGGGCGTGCCAGTTATAGTTAGCTGAGCTAACTATAGCTGAGGAATTTCAAAGGTTTTGTATGAGAAAAATGTTCAGCTAATTATAACGTGTGAAACCTATGGTTTTTTCAATGAATTTGCAAGGTTTTTTAAATGCTAACTCCTAACTATAACTTGTGTGAAACCTATGGTTTTTTCAGGGAATTTCATAGGTTTTGTAAATGATAATTTATAATTGTATCAATTATTATGTCTTTCTTTTTATACTAATTTCTTATATTTTTAATATAAATATTTATATGTATTTTATTTTTTAGATTATATTTCATATTCTTATTATAAAATAATAACAAAACTAAATTGCAAAGTAATTTTTCGATGAATTATTGCTAGACATCGTTTGCAAGTATAACACAGCTCCAGCAATTCTCTTGGGGCCCTATGCTCACAATGCTGTATCAATCCTTACACCTGCTTCAAGCATGTGCAAGGTTTTGACGCAGCATAAGCTCAAAAGTCACTGAATAAAATGTTATACATTTCACTCAGTCACTTTTAGGAGGCCTTGCTGCACCCCCTTCTGCACAAGAAAGCCTCTTCTGACGCAGCGCTTTACAATGTAATACACCCTCCAGATGCGTCACATTCTTAATAGCACAAACCATGGCACATCTTTTGCACCATCGCTGTGTCACAAAAGTGACGCAACTGCTGTGTAAAAGAGGCACAAGGGGATTGTAAATCCGCCTCTAACGCATACAAATTCACCTAGGCACTTTCACCAGCAGCGCAAATTGAAACATAGACTTGTAACATATTTATGTACATATGATACATTCAAGTGCTTTGGACATTCTACAGTATACCTTATAGATTTATGCTGCAGCAGTTCCTTATAGTTCTGCACTTTCACATTCTCTATGCACTAGTAACATATTCATTCATTCCTTTATGAACTACACATTCATTCTGACAAACTTTTAGGAACTAACATAGAAATATAGTTCTTTCTTTGACCACTGAAGGTAGTTCTAAAAAGAACTTTTTTTTTGTTTTGTATTTTTTTTGTTTTCTCAACATATTCCAAGCGGAACAAAAGAATGAAAAAAAGAACAACTAATGTTGAGGACAGCAATGATCCTGCATCCTGTGTTTCATCAAGTCTATAGACTGTTCCCTATAACACAAAAGTTTATCACAATAAATGCTTAGAATTTCAACTTTAGCAAAGTCAGAATCAATATGTGGGTGTGGACTGCTTGCTGAAAAATGCTGCTGCCGCAGTTGATGTGCTTGGTGCAGAAGCAGGTGGGTTCTCATGCAACCTCCGTCTTACAGCTCAAGCAAAGTTCTTGGGGGGCAAGTTCTTCACGTGTCGCACCATATTTGCTGTGCCAAAGGAGTATTTTTTACATGGATCACCCCTTGAAAGAGTTGTTTCGCAAATTTTAAAGGTTACTTTTGGAGCATTAACCTTTTTTTAACCTTCTGGAAAAGTGAATGAAATCTCCCTCTGAAGAACTGCTGGAAGATGACTCCATTGCTCTTATTATAGTGATCTTCCTTTTATTTTATAAGATTCTTTGAACAAATGCCTCTTCTTTGAAAGTCAAAGTCAAATAATTATTATGGGGCGGAACTTTTAACAGTCGCAATAGGAAAAGTTATGAACCAATCAAATCTCTCCTTTTAAAGTCACATGGCTTTGCGTACGCTTATGATGCGCTTGCGCAACTCTTTCAATACGAGTACGCATGATGTTCTACCGCGATTTGTGTAATTCTTTTTAAAAGTAATATATGATTATTATAAGAATTAAAAAAAATTCATAGTTATCCCAAATGTCCCTCTTAGTATGTACATTAAATACATACATTGCCCCCTTTCGCATACAGAACGCCGTACATGACGTCACACCGAAGCTTTAATGCGACGCGTAACGTCAAAGCATATTCGTATCGTATGCGTGGGTACACGTGGAGTATGATAAGCAGTACAAAGTATGGTGCGATCACCCTCTCACTGACAAATCAGAGCTCAGGGCGTGCTAATGAGAATGATTAGAAGTGCTGACTCATTGCAGATTCGATTCTGGGCCTGCCTATGCTTACATTATAACACCACCCCCATCTCTCTCTGTTAATTGTTAGTGTACACACTCATACTTGCACATGCGCAGTGCACGCCTGACCACACTACCCACATGCCACCACCTAGCATGCTTGCTATCATTTAGCCTGGAAACCAATACATTACCCAATGGCATTTTCCCCAAGGCCTTTATTCTTGCAGACCGCGAAAACACTACCAATGACAGCCCTGGGCTTGGTTTGGTCAGACCCCGCGGTTCCCATACAATGGGGGCACTGACGTGAGCACGCTCTATTTTGCCTGCCTCTGCTGCGATGACAGACAGACAGTCAAACACCCCAGACTCAGTGAAACCGCAGCCTTTCAAGACACGACAAAAGAGGACAGAAGCAAAAGTAAGAGAAGACGTCACAACATCAGCCTCCACTGTGAATTATATATGCATAATGCTATTTTTTTATCCTTTATATGGCTTTCCTACCCCACAATGGTTTTAAATTGTACTTACATAATTGAAATATTTCTTTATAAGTCACAAGGTCCTATACACCTCTAATCTTAAAAATTATGCGTGCATAAATTTCTGTGTTGTATTTCTGTACTACGCAACATGCTTAGGCCTCTATTATTATTAATTGGGCGTCCATGATAGTATTTTTTTTTCTGGGTCACGAGGCCGTCCCAGGCCTCTATTAACTTATTGATCTTCCTTTGTTTGCTTGAGCTGCAACAGTCTTAACTATGGAATATTAAGAACCCACATTAAAATTCACTTTTGATAGTTACGCAACTCAGTTTACGATGACTAATCAAAATGTCCTTTTGTTTCCTTGAGCAAACATCGTTCAGAAGCAACCACGGCCTATCGACAAACAGCAATGGAATTCTCTGCAACTTATTGAATATACTTTGACGTACAGAAGCAGAGTTCAAGTCGAATGGTTAACTTCGGTGGCCACACTCTTTATACAAGGTAAGCACAGCAGCCTACATATACAATGTCATCATAGCAATGCATTAGAAATAAGTCAGCATAACGGGCATCAGTAACGCAGTAGGCACTTCCATATAGACACCACTTGAACGCGGCACTATAACAACTGAAATATACCAGGTACACTGCACTCGTAAAACTGTAGTGTTAGCTTTATTTGTGAAACGAGAGAGGGCCATATTATCAAGCCTGGACGACTAAATTATCACCACTTTATCAGCAGGAAAGTGCCGCTAAAGTGGTGATAATGGGTTTGATAATAAGCTCGATGGAATTCCAATCGAAGCTCATGTTACATGTGAAGGACATCAGATGTTAGATGTGAAGGACATCTAACATGAGCTTCGATTGGAATTCCATAGAGCATATTATCAAACCCTTTATCGCCACTTTAGCAACACTTTCCTGCCGATAAAGTGGCGATAATTTTGTCACCCTGGCTTCATATTTTGGCCCACAGTGCGTACTGTATAGCAGCTTCTCTGCAAAATCTATAATTACCTCCGAGCAGTGACAACAGATAGCTTACAACAGTCTGACAAACAGATCCTCAACCTTATTACGCCACTTTTGAAAAATCTCAACTCCAGACTCTGCGACACAGTTTTAATGTTTTCTCTCTCTTTCTCTCTCTCTCTTTCTCTCTCTCTCGCTCTCTGTGACATCATTTCTCTTTCTCTCTTAAACTTAGACACTGCTGTCTGCTTGGACGTGTAAAACAATTGTTGAAGTGAAGTTGTGAACTCTACTTCCGTATGTGTTTGGCCGCAAGGTTTATACAACGGTAAGCACAGAGGCCTAGATCAACAAATCCTTCATAGGAATGCATTAATAATAATTCTGCATAACGGGCGTTAGTAACGCAGTAGGCGCTTCCATATAGACACCACTTGAACGCGGCACTATAATAAGCAAAATGTACCAGGTACACTGCATTCGTAAAACTGTAGTGTTAGCTTTATTTGTGAAACGAGAGAGGGCCATATTATCAAGCCTAGGCAACAAAAATATCGCCACTTTATCGGCAACAAACTGCTGCTAAAGTGGCTATAATAGGTTTGATAATATGCTCTATTCAATTCCAATCGAAGCTAATGTTAGATGTGAAGGACATCTAACATGAGCTTCGATTGGAATTCCATAGAGCATATGATCAAACTCATTACCGCCACTTTAGCGACACTTTCCTGCCAATAAAGTGGCGATAATTTTGTCACCCAGGCTTGATATCATGACGCAGAGTGCGTAGTGTACAGCACCTTCTCTATAAAATCTATAATTACCTCCGAGCAATGACAACAAATAGGTTACAACAGTCTGACAAACAGATCCCCAACCTTATTACGTCACTTTTGAGTCACTTTTAACATGGGTAAAGTGATGCAAGGAAGCTGGTAAATCTACATCTCACTTTTCAATAAAAAATCTCAACTCCAGGCTCTGTGACACAGTTTTAATGTTGTTTTCTCTCTCTCTCTCTCACTCTCTGTGACATTATTTATCTTTCTCTCTTAAACTTAGACACTGCTGTCTAGGACGTGTAGACGTGTAGAAGAATTGTTCAGAATAAGTTGTGACACCAACTGCCTGACATGTTTACCCGCAAAGTTTATACAACGGTAAGCACAGAGGCCTAGATGTACAAAGCCTTCATAGGAATGCTTTAGAAATAAGTCGCCATAACGGGTGTCAGTAACGCAGTAGGCACTTCCATATAGACACCACTTGAACGCGGCAGTATAACTGAATGTAGGCATTTCTGAACGACGACTGTGCCCCTGCTTTGTCCCGCGCTACCCTACCGCCATTTGCTGTTGTTGTTGTGTTTACCCTGTCCCCGTGTCTCCTCCCTGCTCCCGCCTCCCAGCCGACCCTCCCACTCACTAGTATCACACTGCAGGCCCCGTCCTCGTCTGCCTCTGTGACCGTCTGAATCTTGTACTCAGCGGCCGCTCCCACTCGCTCCCTGCCTGTCCAGAGAAAGTGCCTCGGCGATTTCCTAGCGCCTGGTATCGTTTGCATTGATTTCTTTATTTTGTCCAGAGAAAGTGCCTCGGCGATTTCCTAGCGCCTGGTATCGTTTGCATTGACTTATTTATTTATCTGTGCTCAGTGCTCCTGCGTAGCGGTAAAATAATTAATCAACTTGCGCTTAACTGAATTTAGGCATTTCTGAACGACGACTGTGCCCCTGCTTTGTCACGCGCTACCCTACCGCCATTTGCTGTTGTTGTTGTGTTTACCCTGTCCCCGTGTCTCCTCCCCGCTCCCGCCTCCCAGCCGACCCTCCCACTCACTAGTATCACACTGCAGGCCCCGTCCTCGTCTGCCTCTGTGACCGTCTGGATCTTGTACTCAGCGGCCGCTCCCACTCGCTCCCTGCCTGTCCAGAGAAAGTGCCTCGGCGATTTCCTAGCGCCTGGTATCGTTTGCATTGATTTCTTTATTTTGTCCAGAGAAAGTGCCTCGGCGATTTCCTAGCGCCTGGTATCGTTTGCATTGACTTATTTATTTATCTGTGCTCAGTGCTCCTGCGTAGCGGTAAAATAATTAATTAATTTGCGCTTAACTGAATTTAGGCATTTCTGAACGACGACTGTGCCCCTGCTTTGTCCCGCGCTACCCTACCGCCATTTGCTGTTGTTGTTGTGTTTACCCTGTCCCCGTGTCTCCTCCCCGCTCCCGCCTCCCAGCCGACCCTCCCACTCACTAGTATCACACTGCAGGCCCCGTCCTCGTCTGCCTCTGTGACCGTCTGGATCTTGCACTCAGCGGCCGCTCCCACTCGCTCCCTGCCTGTCCAGAGAAAGTGCCTCGGCGATTTCCTAGCGCCTGGTATCGTTTGCATTGACTTATTTATTTATCTGTGCTCAGTGCTCCTGCGTAGCGGTAAAATAATTAATTAATTTGCGCTTAACTGAATTTAGGCATTTCTGAACGACGACTGTGCCCCTGCTTTGTCCCGCGCTACCCTACCGCCATTTGCTGTTGTTGTTGTGTGTACCCTGTCCCCGTGTCTCCTCCCCGCTCCCGCCTCCCAGCCGACCCTCCCACACTCCGCCCCCCTCCACTATCCATTTATGGACAGATGGACCTACGCGCAGCGACCACGCGCTGCGGCCACGCCGAAGGTGCGCCAAAGGTAAGCCCGTCTACGCCCGTCCGCGCCTGGACCGCGCCTAGCGCCAGACCCCCTGCCCCTCGCGCCGCCCAGCCCTCCCGCATTACCTACGATGCCACCACCCTCCTAGCCCTTAACCCCGGCCGCTCCCCCAACTGCGTCCAAGCCGCTCCTGGACACACCCATGGACCTTTCTCCTGCTACTCCTGCAAATTCAGCGGCACCTACAACTACTTCGCTACGACCACTCCACAGACTCCCGACCCCAACCACCTACAATGCATCCTTCTCAACACCCGCTCGGTCCACAGACACGCCATTGACCTATGGAATCTACTAGACACCATCTCTCCAGACGTCGCCTTCCTAACAGAAACATGGATGAACGCTTCCTCCGCCCCAGACATCACCATTGCCATCCCTGAAGACTATAAGATCACATGCAAGGACCGTACCGGCCACACAGGAGGAGGAATCGCTATCGTCCATAAGAAATCAATCCGCATCTCAACCAGCTCTGACGCCAACCTCGCCAACTCCGAACACCTTCACTTCCAAATCCACATCGACCCCAAGACCACACTCAGAGGCACCCTCCTCTACAGACCACCAGGACCCGCGCAAAATTCAGTGAAGACATCACGGACTTCATCACTCCACACGCGCTCCCCTCCAAAGATTACATCCTTCTGGGAGACCTCAACTTTCACCTTGAAAAGATCAACGACCGCAACACCACCACCCTCTTAGACAACCTCGCCAACCTCGGACTTAAACAACTAGTCACTTCCCCCACCCACATCGCAGGTCACACACTCGACCCCATCTTCACCTCCAGCAATCATGTCTCCTTCAGCCACACTACGGGTCTCCTCTGGACTGACCACAGCTGCGTTCACTTCACCTACAACAAGCCGAAACCCACCAACCACCTCCAACCTACTCTGCAAAGAAACTGGAACAAAATCACCACCGACCAGATCTCCGCATCGCTCCTTCTAAACACCCCAGCCCACTCTTCTAATCCAAACCAAGCTGCCGCCAACCTCACCCTATGGTTATCCAACACCGCCGACACCTTAGCACCACTGAAAAAACGTCAAAGCAAACCTGGCAGCAAGAAGGCCTCATGGTTCAACGATGATCTTAAGAAGTCCAAGAAACTCTGCCGCTCCCTTGAAAAGGCCTGGAAAAAAGACCCAACCACTAGCACCAAGGACGCCTTCAAAAACGCCACCCACACTCACCACCAACTAATCCGAAAGGCCAAGAAAACAGCATTCAAGGATCGACTCGACAACAACGCCCACAACAGCAAGGAACTTTTCAACATCGTCAAGGAATTTTCCAATCCCTCGGCCAACTCCAACGACATCACCCCCTCTCAAGCCCTCTGCAACTCCCTAGCCTCATTCTTCCACAACAAGATTGCAGACATCCACAACAGCTTCGACAACCAACCCGGAGACCAACCCACCCAACCATTTGCTGAACATTCTCCCCCCGTGAACACCCTTAACGACTGGAATCCAATCTCCACTGAGGACACCATCCGCCTGATGAATTCCATCCACTCAGGATCCCCCACAGACCCATGTCCTCACCACATCTTCAACAAAGCAGACTCCGTCATAGCACCGCACCTCCGAGACGTCATCAACTGCTCCTTCAACTCCGCCACCTTCCCGGAAGACTGGAAACACGCTGAACTCACCGCCCTTCTGAAAAAACCCACAGCGGACCCCACCGAACTCAAAAATTACCGCCCCATTTCGCTCCTCCCATTCCCGGCCAAAGTCATCGAGAAAGCTGTCAACAACCAGCTCACCGCTTTCCTCGAAGCCAACAAATCCCTCGACTCCTCACAATCTGACTTCCGAGCAAAACACAGCACTGAGACCGCCCTCATCGCAGCAACAGACGACATTCGAACTCTACTGGACAATGGAGACACAGTCGCCCTCATCCTCCTCGACCTCTCTGCAGCATTCGACACAGTCTGCCACAGCACCCTTTTACAACGCCTCAATAACATCGGAATACAAGGAAAAGCACTTGATTGGATCACCTCGTTCCTCACCGGAAGAACCCAGAGAGTCCGCCTTCCACCATTCAAGTCCGAGGCCACTGAAGTCATCTGTGGCGTACCACAAGGATCCTCACTCAGCCCCACCCTCTTCAACGTATACATGAGCCCCCTCGCGGCCATCGCCCGCCAACACAACCTCAACATCATCTCTTACGCGGATGACACTCAACTAATTCTTTCTCTCACCAATGACCCCAGCACCGCCAAAACTAACCTACACGAAGGAATGAAAGAAGTTGCCGAATGGATGAAACAAAGCCGTCTGAAACTGAACTCAGACAAAACAGAAGTCCTCATCTTAGGTACATCCCCCTCTGCATGGGACGACTCTTGGTGGCCGGAAGCCCTTGGAAAAGCACCCATCCCGACTGACCACGCACGGAACCTAGGCGTCATCCTGGATTCTTCACTCTCAATGAACAGACAAGTCAGCGCCGTATCCTCATCCTGCTTCAACATTCTTCGCATGCTCAAAAAAACATTTCGTTGGATCCCACCGAAACCAGGAAAACAGTCACCCATGCTCTGGTCACGAGCCGACTGGACTACGGAAACACCCTCTACGCAGGTACTACCGCTAAACTCCAGAAGAAACTCCAACGAATCCAAAACGCCTCAGCCAGGATCATATTAGACATCCCGCGCAACGAACACATCTCTGGTCACCTGAAAGACCTCCACTGGCTACCCGTCAATAAGAGAATCACTTTCCGACTGCTAACCCACGCACACAAATCACTCTACGACATCGGACCGGAATGCCTCAACTCACGACTGTCCTTCTACACCCCCTCCCGCCAACTACGTTCTTCCAACCAAGCCCTCGCCACTGTACCTCGCATCAACAAGACCACCATGGGAGGCAGATCCTTCTCATACCTGGCTGCTAAAACATGGAACTCACTCCCCGCTCACCTTCGCCTTACCCAGAACCACCTAGCATTCAGAAAGCAACTTAAAACGTGGATATTTGACAAGTAATCCTCCTCCCCTTCCTAAGCGCCTTGAGACCCTCTGGGTATGTAGTGCGCTTTATAAATTCTCTGACTTGACTTGACTTGACTTGACTTGACTATCAGAACTGGAATGTACGAGTAACACTGCACACGTAAAACCGTAAAGTTACCAAAACTTGTAGGGACATAGTATCAAGAACGGCGATAAAATAATTGCAGTTTCAGCGGCAGGAAACTGCTGCTAAAGCGGCGATAATGGACTTGATAATATGCCCTTCTGAATTCCCATAGTAGCCCAGGTTAACATCAGAACCTGGACTGCTCTGGGAATTCACAACAGAATTTTATCAAGCCCATTATCTACGGTTTGGCTGCAATCTCCTGCCGCTGAAACGGCAATAATTTTATCGCCGTTCTTGATAATATGCCCCGTAATGCTTCAGCTCATTTACTCACATCTACATAATTCTAAACTCAAATTTTCTTTTTTCTTTTGCAGATTACCAATCGGACACCTTTTGGAATCCATTTCACAATTTGTTTATAACATTGTTTAAGTTATTTTTCCAGTTCTAATATAGTTTTAATTGAGTTTCATTTATATTTATTGTTTAATAAAAGTTAATTTAAAAAAACAACATACTTCTTTTATTTTGTGGGGAGGGGTTTGATGGCCCACAATAAAAATAATGTTGAAATACTATAGTAAGATATTCAAGACTAGGATTGAAAACTACTGAGTTCTAACTAACAGATATAATAAAAACAACGGTGAGAAACTACGAAAATGGCGATGGACGGAGTACATAATCAACGTTTGGTGCCTCGGCACTACCTTTCAAATAAATATATAAAAAATATGACTAATACTGTACAAAAGTACAGCAGCGGATGACACACACAAACCGGGAAAAGAAAGCGACAGATTTACTAACTGATACAAAGAAAGGTTTGCTTGTTGAACTTGAAGAAAAAGAAAACGTGGGCTTCGAAACGACGCTGAGCATGCGAAGAGAGTACAACTGCTACACCAAAAAAAAAGGAAAGCTTTACATACTATCATAGAAATGAAGGAGCATATTATCAACAAAAGGCGATTCATTATCGCCGCTTTTATCGACAGGAAGCCTAAGTTCTGGTGTTAACATGTGCTTCTATGGGAAATAACAAGGCCGTATTATCATGGTCATTATCGAAGTTTTATCGGCAGTATCTTGCCAATAAAACGGCGATAATTGTAACACCGGTCTTTGATAATATGCACCTAAGTTTACTGGTCAAAAAAAGAGCAATGAGCCATATTATCCACAAAAGGCGATACATTATCGTTGTTTTTATCGACAGGAAACTGCTGATAAAGCGGCGATAATGGGCTTGATAATATGCCCTTGTGAATAACCATAGGAGCCCAGGTTAATACCAGAACCTGGGCCGCTATGGGAAGTTACAAGGGCCTATTATCAAGCACATTATCGCCGCTTTATCAGCAGTTTCTATGGCAATTAACAAGGACGTACCATCAAGCCCCACTTCCATTAATAAAAAACCTGCCCCTCCCACTAGGCTACCAAAAGATTGGCATAACTGGGGGCAAAGCAGGTGCCCATCGACGTGCCCTGGGTCTGTTTGTATAGGGACCTATTGAACAGGAAAACGTTCTCCACTAGGCACAGTTCAACCATCTGCAATAACATCCTACAGTGTGCTTCAAGGTGTACACTTCTGGATTTCAGGAAATACATATATTCGCGTGCAGCTCAATTACCTTTCTATCTGAGACGTCTTGTTAGATGTTCAAAGGGTGTCCTACCTCGAGCCACGCACCGCCTACAAGAGCGCCGATACTGCCCGACATTGGACAACACTTCATTTTTGCGAGAGCACAAAGGGCAGTAGGCAGCCGCCAAGGACTGGACTTTGGTTTGGCCGCCAGCAACCTGAAAGTGGTATGCTAGGGGATTACTGCATTTTAAAAAGCAGCATTAAAGAACGGCATCACCCACTGGAGGGTAACACCATCACGGCAATCAGAATACTACAGAAACCAGCATGCTTTTAGGCATAGGCAGCCCGTGGGGGTGGCCACTAGATGGCAAACATCTTAAAGGAGCAAAGCTGACGAGTGGACTGCCCAGCCTGTGTGATGCCGAGGCCCCCTCCCCTGATGAAGGTCGATGTCTCGACCGAAATGCATTGGGACAACTTGGAAACCGGCCGTGCTGCAACATGGAAATAAATGCTTTTAAAATTACCTTTCTATCTGAGAGGCCTTGTTTGATCTATATATATATTATGAACAAGGTTACTCCTTCTCCAAGAAATCAACTACGCAGGACACCTCTGGATGCTTGACCAAGCCATAACTGGCGAAACGCGTCGGTAGGCAGCTTCGACTTTTTGCCAAATAAATTCATCTAAGCATCCAGAGGTGTCCTGCGTAGTTGCTTTCTTGGAGAAGGAGTAACCTTGTTCATAATTTTACGGGCGACCGGTACCCGCGCAGGACCGCCGCAAATGAAGCCAGGAGCAACTGGAAAACATGAGTTTTTGTAATATATATATATATATATATATATATATATATATATATATTATTATATATATATATATATATATATATATATACATATATATACACACACACAAGGATGGCGTGCTTAAGCCGCTTTGAACGGTGGGCCACGACGGGGTTCGCCAGCCCCTCAATGTGTACACACTCCTGGTTCACGATCCTTCCCACGGACAAAAAACAGAGTCGGAGCCCAATTGTAGTACGGTGCTTGTCAGTGTTTAATCTGCAGAAAAAAACGCCCAAAGCGTTTCGAGATCAGCCGATCTCTTGCTCACGGGTGGAGCTTACCAGTACCATCATTCATTTAAAGTAACACACTTAGTTTTGAATTGCACCACGTGATCATAAACATAAAGAAAACATTTAGGTTACTGCAGTGTCACCAATATTGTTTAAATAGACGTTTCATGTAAACATTCATATCGTATCATTGTACAGAAACAGAAAACCAATGGAAGTCACATTTCATTTGGCAGTCGTTTTTGAATTTGCAACAATCATCACAGTCTTATGCAGTGTTCCGCAAAGGTTTATAATGTAGCCATGTGAAATTTCACAATGTCATCTTGCTCGGGCCAATTTGTCCCCCGGAAACAGTTGCTTTGTTTGTGTTAAAGCCACACAAACAGTGAGCATGTAATGGTTCTTGGTTAGCGATACCGCCCCAGTGGGCATATGCCGCATAGTTCAATTTCGCCATTGAAGTGACCTCCCAAATTCAGCCCAAGTGGGCAAAATCATAATAGTTTTCTTGTTCCTGCAAGGAAAGAAGAAAGGACATTGCTGTATATGACAGTTATTTCTTTGCAGATCCGTGTACTGTTAAAAACATTGTTAAAATACCAGAATTCAGTTACCTAAGAAGCAGCAGCTTCTCACTACACCAATTGAACCTCATTTCAGATCTGGAGGTGAATTGCTAACTCTTACCCCAAATTGTGTCCTACAGGCTGCGTTGTATTGTACATTATAATGTACTTTGATTCTAGTTTTCTCAAATCCAGCGACCTGTTACCTCCCCTGTCGTTGCTCTCAACACTGTCCAGGACACAAAATTTCATCAAATTGGGATTTTTATTGTGTTCCTCTGCAAAATGCCTGGCTACGGGGTATTGCTGATTCACATTCCTGATTGCTCTTTGATGTTCCAAAATTCTAAGTTTCGCCTGCTTAGTGATCTTATGTGCACAGCGTTCTTTAGACAGTTGTATTGTTTTGCAATTGTTACTATATTTGCAAGCTTTGCACCTGCGACATGGATAAAATCCTTGTATTGTATTTGTCTTTTGGCTTTCTTTCACCAATGTGGTGCTCAATGCATCCTTTAAGGATTTAGCCTTCCTAAAAGTCAAAGAGGGAATGTCATGAATGGCTTCTCTTACATCTTTATCAAGTTTAAGTGTGTCCCAATACTTGTCTAAACATTTGCGCAGTTTCCAAGATTGGCTGTTATATGTAGTGATGAAACGTACTCTTTCATCAATTGTGTATTGTTTTGGGACTAACAGCCCGTTTCTGTCCATAGTATTGACCCTGGTAAGGGCCTGCTGGATCACCTTATATATATCTGTGACAGCGTCCCGGTTAGCACCCCGGTTCGCGTACCAGACGCGTAACGGAACTTCACGAGGAGAAGCGGATTGGCTCTCTGGTGACTCTCAACATTCTAAACAGTCCGGAGCGGCCGCCATCTTGTCTCTCGGTAGGATCGAGAGACAAGAGGTGGAAATAAACGAAGGGGGAAATGAATGAAAGGGGGCAAGGTAGACCCCTCCTGACCCCCTAGGACTGATGTGGGGGCTATTAAAGGGCCCCGCTGGGCAAAAAAATAAAATACATTTTTTTTCGATTTTTCGCGGTGGAAGCGCTACCCGGTACGCGAACCGGGTAGCGAACCGGGTAGCTCACCGGTAGCGTAAGGGGAGTCCGCCATCTTGTGTTTCGGACGAATTTAGTCACAAGATGGAGGATAAACAATGTTGGGAATGGGTATAAGGGGGCACGGGAGACATATCCTGACCCCTAGGTTTTCTGAGGGTGGCTGAGGAGGCCCATATATGCAAAAAAAAATTTGCACGGTTAGCGCCCGGTCCGCGCACCGGGTAGCGTTCCGGAAAGCGTAACAAGGGGAAAACCAAGGGAAATAGTAAAACAATATTTTAGAGTGCTTTGAGGTAGGGTAGCTCTGAATAGAGCTGTTGTGTTGTGTGGGTGATGTAAGTACCAACATGTAGGTGCCAATGAAGAGTCTAAAATTCAATGTACACCATCTCCTCTGTAGATATTTTGTATGTTCTAATATGGGCTATTTAAATGTAAATGTGTGGAAAAGCACTTCATGCTTTAAAGCAATTGTATTTTTGAACTGATTGTTCTTTCCTCTTAGTCCTCCTCTTTGTTTTTTTTTCCCCACACTCTTCTTCAGCATGATAGTTGATAAATTCGTTCCCTCAAAAAATTTATATACATAAAAAATTATATTAAATGCATATAAAATATATTTTTCCTTTAAAAGAAGAATACATTTTACAGCTTTTGATATTTGCTATTAAAAAAACATTGAAATTCACTGAAACAACCATAGGTTATAGACCATATATAGTTAGGAATTAGCATTTACAAAACCTTGAAAATTCACTGAAAAAACCATAGGTTATAGACCATATATAGTTAGGAATTAGCATTTACAAAACCTTATTTTACTCACACAAAACCATTGAAATTCGCATATATAGTTAGTTGCACTAACTATATATCGCGCACCCGCAATCCACTGCTGATCATGTCACATATTACATCATTCATGACATGGTCAGTGACATCACTGATGACATCACTGATGACATCTCAAATGACATCACTGATGACATCACTGATGACAACATCCCGTGACTGTATGTTTCTGTAAAGTTAAAATATGTCTTACATATTGAAGAATGAGTGGATGTATAAGTGTCTGGATGAAGGATTTAGTAGGTGCATGACTGACTGTATGAGTGAGTGATTAAATGTGTCTCACTGAGTGCATGGGTTAGTGACTAAACTGTCTTAATTTGTGCATCAGTATGTCTGTTGTTCTGTAAACTGCTGCATGTGTTGATCAGTAGCTATATGAGTAACTATATGGGTTATTGATTGGTTGCCCAAGTATTTGTATGGGAGACTGAGTGTGTGTGTGGGTGGCTGGGAGGTGTATGACTCTGTGCATAGATGTGTGAGCAGTTGATTCTCTAGATGTATGGGTTCAAAAGTGCATGTGGAAACAGCTGTATGGGCGGTTGACTGTGTGCATGAGTGTATTGGTGAGTGAATGGATATCTCAGTGCTACATGTCAAAGTAAGTACATATGTAAAACACAGTACATGTGAGAGTTGACATATATAAATAACTGTGCATAAGAGCCAGTGAATGTGTGAGTGGCTTTGTGAACTTGTATCAGGGATTGTATAAGAGAGTAAATATGTGTTAGTATATGTTTGAATAAGTAAGGTGTGTATAACTGTATAGTTGAGGAAATGGAGGTGTGATTGATTCTTTGCATGACTGACTAGGTGTGTGAGTAACTCCATGGATGAGTGACAGTCTGTGAGTGTCTGTTTACACTGAGTGTATCTAAGGTTATATTAGAGTCTGAAGAGGTTCATCGTATTATCACATGAATGATGTCATCAGTGATGTGATCAGTAATGTCAAATGAGATGTCATCAGTGATGTCATCAGTGATGTCATTTGAGATGTCATCAGTGATGTCATCAGTGATGTCATTTGAGATGTCATCAGTGATGTCATTTGAGATGTCATCAGTGATGTCATTTGAGATGGCATCAGTGATGTCATCAGTGATGTCACTGACCATGTCATGAATGATGTAATATGTGACATGATCAGCAGTGGATTGCGGGTGCGTGATATATAGTTAGTGCAACTAACTATATATGCGAATTTCAATGGTTTTGTGTGAGTAAAATAAGGTTTTGTAAATGCTAATTCCTAACTATATATGGTCTATAACCTATGTTTTTTTCAGTGAATATATAATATATATATATATATATATATATATATATATACCAATCGTACAAAGTCAGGAACTGCATGGACCATAAAACCTAGCGACGGAGTGTAATGCCCATTGGATAGCTGATAAATAAAGAAGTGAATGCAGTTCCTTCTCATGCCTAAGGTGATGGCAGCGGCGCAACCCTTTGATAAAATTCAAGGAAAATGAACGAAACATGTTAGGACTACCGGCTGCTTCTAAATAAAGGGATGTAAGCTTTGTCGCGGTGTGCGGCTATTTACTTTCCTGGTCTTAGGAAGGTGTTTGGTGGATATTAAACGGCGTGGTTCAACCGTAAGCGACGCACCGCCACAAAAGCGCCACAGCCTGCCCGGAACTGAACCACTTTTGGGGAACGCGCAAGCAACAGGTCAGGCAGGTGCCGCCAAAGACTGCCTTTGGTATTGGTTCCAGGGAAAGTTCAAAAATGGGTTTTCTGGGACACAATGAACTTTACATCAGGAAATTGGCATGAGATATTGACCCACTGGAGGGTAAAAACAATCGTACAAAGTCAGGAACTGCATGGACCATAAAACCTAGCGACGGAGTGTAACGCCCACTGGACAGCTGATAAATAAAGAAGTGAATGCAGTTCCTTCTCATGCCTAAGGTGATGGCAGCGGCGCAACCCTTTAATAAAGTTCAAGGAAAACGAACGAAACATGTTAGGACTACCGGCTGCTTCTAAATAAAAGGATGTAAGCTTTGTCGTGGTGTGCGGCTATTTACTTTCCTGGTCTTAGGAAGATGTTTGGTGGATATTAAACGGCGTGGTTCAGCCGTAAGCGACGCACCGCCACAAGAGCGTCACAGCCTGCCCAGAACTGAACCACTTTTGGAGAACGCGCAAGCAACAGGACAGGCAGGTGCCGCCAAAGACTGCCTTTGGTATTGGTTCCAGGGAAACCTTGAAAATGGGTTTTCTGGGACACGACGAACTTTACATCAGGAAATTGGCATGAGATATTGACCCACTGGAGGGTAAAAACAATCGTACAAAGTCAGGAACTGCATGGACCATAAAACCTAGCAACGGAGTGTAACGCCCACTGGACAGCTGATAAATAAAGAAGTGAATGCAGTTCCTTCTCATGCCTAAGGTGATGGCAGCGGCGCAACCCTTTGATAAAGTTCAAGGAAAACGAACGAAACATGTTAGGACTACGGGCTGCTTCTAAATAAAGGGATGTAAGCTTTGTTGTGGTGTGCAGCTATTTACTTTCCTGGTCTTAGGAAGGTGTTTGGTGGATATATATATATATATATATATATATATATATATATATATATATATATATATATATATATATATATATATATATATATATGACGGGAAAGTACCTCAAAAAGAAGAACTCAGAGGCCAGAGGGAATTCAGGGCAAACAGCTCGTTTAATGCACAGGTAAACAGTGGCGGCGAATGCATTTCGGCTCGATAGGCCTTCCTCAGCGCCCATTCACTGTGGCATGTCCTCCCCCAATAGTCATCTTCCTGCGTGAAATACCTTCCAGCACGTGAATCTCCTCCCCATTAAAGCAGTCGGCTCACCCTAAGCAGTTCGTGGAAAATGGTGAACCACAAAGCCCAGAGTGCACTGTGGCGGTCAATCCGGGAGGGTGGCGTGGAGGAGTAAGTTGAGCGGCAGGCTTGTGCTGGATACAGGAAGGTGGTGGTAGGCGCGCATCCTTAGACCCTGAGAATGTCCACGGCCGTTTGTTCCTGGTCCCTCGTACCACTACAGCCAGAGACAACACGCAGTGAATCCACTGAGCAGGGGCAGTCAATGCGGACTGTGCTCCCACGTCGGTACAATACCAATGTCTCCCCAATGGTGCCGTGTGTGTCCTGGCGGTCACAAAAGCTATCGATTCCTCGATGAGTAAAGTGCTGCAAGCAGCGTGTTGCCAAACTTTGCTTTTGGACACTTGAATGTAGCGGGGCCATCTGTGCTACGTCGTTAGGCAGGCGCAGAAAACATGACGGGAAAGTACCTCAAAAAGAAGAACTCAGAGGCCAGAGGGAATTCAGGGCAAACAGCTCGTTTAATGCACAGGTAAACAGTGGCGGCGAATGCATTTCGGCTCGATAGGCCTTCCTCAGCGCCCATTCACTGTGGCATGTCCTCCCCCAATAGTCATCTTCCTGCTTGAAATACCTTCCAGCACGTGAATCTCCTCCCCCTTAAAGCAGTCGGCTCACCCTAATCAGTTCGTGGAAAATGGTGAACCACAAAGCCCAGAGTGCACTGTGGCGGTCAATCCGGGAGGGTGGCGTGGAGGAGTAAGTTGAGCGGCCGGCTTGTGCTGGATACAGGAAGGTGGTGGTAGGCGCGCATCCTTAGACCCTGAGAATGTCCACGGCCGTTTGTTCCTGGTCCCTCGTACCACTACAGCCAGAGACAACACGCAGTGAATCCACTGAGCAGGGGCAGTCAATGCGGACTGTGCTCCCACGTCGGTACAATACCAATGTCTCCCCAATGGTGCCGTGTGTGTCCTGGCGGTCACAAAAGCTATTGATTCCTCGATGAGTAAAGTGCTGCAAGCAGCGTGTTGCCAAACTTTGCTTTTGGACACTTCAATGTAGCGGGCCATCTGTGCTACGTCGTTAGGCAGGCGCAGAAAACATGACGGGAAAGTACCTCAAAAAGAAGAACTCAGAGGCCAGAGGGAATTCAGGGCAAACAGCTCGTTTAATGCACAGGTAAACAGTGGCGGCGAATGCATTTCGGCTCGATAGGCCTTCCTCAGCGCCCATTCACTGTGGCATGTCCTCCCCCAATAGTCATCTTCCTGCGTGAAATACCTTCCAGCACATGAATCTCCTCCCCCTTAAAGCAGTCGGCTCATCCTAAGCAGTTCGTGGAAAATGGTGAACCACAAAGCCCAGAGTGCACTGTGGCGGTCAATCCGGGAGGGTGGCGTGGAGGAGTAAGTTGAGCGGCAGGCTTGTGCTGGATACAGGAAGGTGGTGGTAGGCGCGCATCCCTAGACCCTGAGAATGTCCACGGCCATTTGTTCCTGGTCCCTCGTATATATATATATATATATATATATATATATATATATATATATATATATATATATATATATATATATATATATATATATATATATATATATATATATATAGATATATATGGATATATATATATATATGTCCAAACGGACAAAAGCTTCGGCACTCTTCTCTTCCATGGTAATGGAATGTACTGACCCGCTGCATCCACTCTCAGCCTCTGTGCTTCAAACTGTGACTTCACGGAGGAGCTGCGATGACTTCATCAACGGATCCATGGCCCGGCTGAGAACGGACACACGCAGATGAAGCGGCTAGGGGACTCGGGAGGGGTTTTGTGTTTCACCTGCACAGCTTTGCCACAAGAATATTCCTCGCCCACACGAACTCAGGACCCTGCTTGGGACACTAGGACTGGGTGGAATCACTTACCTGCATGTCGTGGACAAGGCATGCTGGTACCTGTAGTCAGCTGACGCTGCTGCGGTGCTGTTCGTGAATCCAACCCCGCCCACCTGAACAGCCAATCCAGGCGGGACAGAAGGACATTAAAGATAGACTCTTCTGGCATTTTTAAAACTGTAGCTGGGGCTGGCATCTGAGGAAGGTATTGCACTGAAACGCGTCATGCCAGAAGCTCCGTGGAAATAAAGACCCTTCCCACACTCCCCTGCTGTGTCTCTCTGGTTCTTTCACCCCAAAGAATCATTCGTGGCATATATATGGATATATATATATATCACACAATGAATCTCCTACATTCGAAAGAAGACAAGAGGGACACAGCGGGCTTGTGAGAAAGCTTTAATATCCTTTTTGGCATGACACGCTTTGTTAATCAACCTTCCTCAAATGCCATGGGTGTTTAGATTAGCTATAAAAATGTCTCTTAAATAGTTCTGCTCCTCCTTTCAAAGTGACAGAAGCAAACTTGATTTGAATTCACTCTGGAGCCCACTAATGCAGTTAGATTGAAGAACTGTAATTCCCATAATGCAGCTTGCTGTTCAGTCGGGCAGAATGTCCACTTGGGCCTGGATTTTCTTTGGCTTACAGTGTGTTGACCGCCTATTTCGAGCGTAATCAGGTAAAACACTGATGTAAAGGCTGATAAAACTTTCTCCCTTGCCCCTACTTCCAGACTCACTTTCCAAATATCAAAGCTTGACTGGAGACGCTGGTGCCATGACCACGTCTCTCCATACAGTGATGGACATAGATATATATATATATATATATATATTTATATGCATGATGCATGACAGGATGATTAGGCCAGGAATGCACATTAAATTGTTAGTAGTAAGTGGCGACTATCCATTGTAATTGCATTGTATTGTGATTGCATTCATATAGCGCTTATTACCCCTGACGAGGCATCCAAGTGTTTTTTCGGCGAGTAGCACACTACTCCAGGACCCATAAAGGATTAGTGTTGAATTAGTATAGTGAAATATGAAAGTAATTTAAGTGGTGGATAGGTTAGTCAGTTATTTGGATTCGGAAGGATAGCAGAAGGATAGAAGAGGAAAAAAGGTGTGTATTTATATAGTGCTTGTTACCCCTGATACAGTGTTGAAGTGGTTTTTAGGGCGAGTAGCACGGTACTCCGGAAACTCATGAAGGATTAGTGGTGAATTGGTATGGTGAAATATGAAAGTAATTTGAGTGGTGGATATTAGTCAGTTATTTGGAGTGAGAAGGATAGCGGAGGGATATAAGGGAAATAAAGGTTTGCGTTCATATAGCACCTGCTACCCCTGATGTGTGTTGAAGCGCTTTTCTGGCGAGTAGCCCACTACTAGTGTTGAAAATTAGTTTAGTGAAATATGAAGAAATTTCAGTGGTGGATATGTTATTCAGTTATTTGGATAGAGAAGGGTAGGCGGCGGGATAGAAGAGGGAAAGAGTTTTGTATTTGTATAGCGCTTGCTACCCTTGATGGGGCTTTGAAACACTTTTTTTGGCGAGTAGCACACTTAAATTAGTATAGTGAAATATGAAAGTAATTTGAGTGGTGGATATGTTAGTCAGTTATTTGGATTCAGAAGGGTTGGTGAGGGGTTGAAAAGGGAAAAAGGTTTGCATTTGTATAGCGCTTTTAACCCTGATGGAGTGTTGAAGCGCTTTATTGGCGAGTAGCACACTACTTTGGAACCCATAAAGGATTAGTGGTGAATTAGTATAGTGGAATATAAAATTTGAACATGATAGTTTATTTTGATTGAAAAGGATAGTGGAGGGATAGAAGAGTGAAGGATTTGGATTTTTTTTTGGGAGGTCATAGCAGTAGGAAGAGGCTTTTGGATGAGTAAAAAGGGGTTGTGGAGAGAATGAGTCAGAGGGAAGAGTTTAGAAAGGATTCTTTTGGGGGGTTGGTATAGTAAAAGAGGTGTCAGATGATGCAAGGAGGGGTGGAGTAGGGGATAGTCTAGAAAGGGTTATTTTGGGGGTCATAGTAGTGGTATAGGTTTGGGATAAAGGAGAGAGTGGATGTAGACTATATATTGATAGATGTATAGGGTGAGAAATAGGGTAGTGAATTGGAAAGAGTAGTAGAAAGAAGTTTGAGATGAGTCAAAGTTGGGCTAGAAGATATATGGAGAGAAGTATAGGCTGAGAAATAGGGTAGTGCATTGGAAATGTAAATTAGAAGAACATGATAAATATATAGATCCATAAGTACATTGAAAGTATATAGATACATAAAGGAGGTAAATATATGTAGATTAAAGATATTGATAGAGGTGCAGGATGAGAAATAGGGTAGCACATTGGATATGATTTTTTCAGGAGAAAAGTAACAAACACACAGATCCAACTACATGGAAGGTACATAGATGTACAATGGAAGCAATTACATGTAGACCAAAGATGCACCAGATTAACTCCTGTTTTCAAGTGTTATTGTACTTTATTTTTTTTGTTAACAACATAATTATTCTACATGTTTTTTACAAAGCAATACCCAAAGATCGGTATCTATAGTGAAAATAAATGCTTATATACAGAGGGATATGCTGTAAATTTCTCTTTGCGTATGGTGCTTATGTGGGGAAGAGCCAATTCTTGAGTAGTTTTCTGAAGCTAAGGTGGCTGTCAGTGGAACGTATGTTGGGGGTAAAGAGTTCCATAGTTTAGCTGCTTGAACAGAGAAGTATGTGCCACCCATGTTTTTTTTCTTGTATCTTGGGGATTTTGAGGCGAGGTGCCCCTTTAGACCGGAGGTTCCTTTGTTGAATGTGTTTGGTGGTTTTATTCCTGATGAAGAGCGGTCCCATTCCATGTTTTGCTTTGTGGGTGATACAAAGCAGCTTCAACGTGGATCATCTGGCAACCAGCAAAAAATGCAGGGCTTTCAAGGCAGGTGAGATGTGGTCTCACGGTTTGATATATCTGGCAGCCGAGTTCTGAATCTGTTGTAGTCTTTTCGTGGTCATTAAAGGTGATCTGTGGTAGAGGCTATTGGCGTAATCGAGTTTGGAGCGAACAAGGGAGATGGTGGCTTGGAACTTGTGTGGAAATCCCAAATGATGAAAACTTTGTTGCATCGTATTTATAGTGACAAAGCTTGATCTTGCTAGTTTGTCCACTTGGGTATTCATCGATTGCTTGGAGTCTATGGTCATTCCGAGGTTTCTTACTTCCTTTGATATTTTAGGCGGTGATCTCAGTTCATCAGGCCAGGTGGCAGGTGGGTGATTAGGTTTCCAACCGCCACACGTGAGTATTTCCGTTTTGGAAGCATTCAATTTGAGATGGCTCTAAGTCATCCTCTGATCCACAGCTTTGAGACAACTGAAAATTGGAGATTTTCCAATGTCTTTGGGGCATTCCAGTTGAAGGAGTATTTGCGTGTCATCTGCATAGTTATGATTCAGAAAAGGGGGTGGTGATGAACAGAGTGTCTGAATTAAGCAGACCACTCTTACCCAGTCCAAAGATCAGGGCTTGATCCATCACCGTTTTTTAGCTCACTGCACCATCCCAGCTCAGAACTTGGCTATATGCAAATTAGTCTGACCCTGGCCCAGTGCATCATGGGAACAGGGCAGACCAAACTACCAAGCCAATTCTTATACTGGGAAGGAAACAAGCTACCGGGGACCGGTTTCTGGCATTTCAGCCGTCTTCGGCCCGGCTTGCTTGAATCCTGATGGTGCAATGAGCTAGGGACTCACATCTGAGTATACCCTTCCACGCTTATGGTGGACAAAAATGATTCAGAAAAGGGGGTGGTGATGAACAGAGTGTCTGAATTAAGCAGACCACTCTTACCCAGTCCAAAGATCAGGGCTTGATCCATCACTGTTTTTTAGCTCACTGCACCATCCCAGCTCAGAACTTGGCTATATGCAAATTAGTCTGACCCTGGCCCAGTGCATCATGGGAACAGGGCAGACCAAACTACCAAGCCAATTCTTATACTGGGAAGGAAACAAGCTACCGGGGACCGGTTTCTGGCATTTCAGCCGTCTTCGGCCCGGCTTGCTTGAATCCTGATGGTGCAATGAGCTAGGGACTCACATCTGAGTATACCCTTCCACGCTTATGGTGGACAAAAATGATTCAGAAAAGGGGATGGTGATGAACAGAGTGTCTGAATTAAGCAGACCACTCTTACCCAGTCCAAAGATCAGGGCTTGGTCCATCACCGTTTTTTAGATCACTGCACCATCCCAGCTCAGAACTTGGCTATATGCAAATTAGTCTGACCCTGGCCCAGTGCATCATGGGAACAGGGCAGACCAAACTACCAAGCCAATTCTTATACTGGGAAGGAAACAAGCTACCGGGGACCGGTTTCTGGCATTTCAGCCATCTTCGGCCCGGCTTGCTTGAATCCTGATGGTGCAATGAGCTAGGGACTCACATCTGAGTATACCCTTCCACTGGGCCAGGGACAGACTGATTTGCATATAGCCAGGTTCTGAGCTGGGATGGGGCAGTGAGATAAATAACGGTGATGGATCAAGCCCTGATCTTTGGACTGGGTAAGAGTGGTCTGCTTAATTCAGACACTCTGTTCATCACCACCCCCTTTTCTGAATCGTTTTTGGCCACTATAGGTGTGGCAGGGTATACTCAGACATGAGTCCCTTTCTCACTGCTCCATCAGGATTCAAGCAAGCCGGGCCGAAGACGGCTGAAATGCCAGAAACCGGTCCCCGGTAGCTTGTCTCCTTTCTGGTGAAGAATTGGCTTGGTAGTTTAGTCTGCCCTGTTCCCATGATGCACTGGGCCAGGGACAGACTGATTTGCATATAGCCAGGTTCTGAGCTGGGATGGGGCAGTGAGATAAATAACGGTGATGGATCAAGCCCTGATCTTTGGACTGGTCAAGAGTGGTCTGCTTAATTCAGACACTCTGTTCATCACCACCCCCTTTTCTGAATCGTTTTTGGCCACTATAGGTGTGGCAGGGTATACTCAGACATGAGTCCCTTTCTCACTGCTCCATCAGGATTCAAGCAAGCCGGGCCGAAGACGGCTGAAATGCCAGAAACCGGTCCCCGGTAGCTTGTCTCCTTTCTGGTGAAGAATTGGCTTGGTAGTTTAGTCTGCCCTGTTCCCATGATGCACTGGGCCAGAGACAGACTGATTTGCATATAGCAAGGTTCTGAGCTGGGATGGGGAAGTGAGATAAATAACGGTGATGGATCAAGCCCTGATCTTTGGACTGGGTAAGAGTGGTCTGCTTAATTCAGACACTCTGTTCATCACCACCCCCTTTTCTGAATCTGCATAGTTATAGCACGTAAGGTGAAATTGATTGATCAGTACCAGTAATGAATTTATGTAGATGTTGAAAAGCATGGGCGAGATGATAGAGCCTTGAGGGACCACTGCTTTTGTGGAGTATGGTTTGTATGAGAAAGGTGGTATATGGATGACATTTGTTCTGTTCCAAAGGTAGGACGCGATCCAGTCTAGAGCAGTCCCCTCTATGCCGGCTTCATAGAGTCTTTGTTTCAGAGTGTCATGGTCAACCGTGTCAAAGGCAGCTGAGAGGTCCAAGAGGAGTAGCGCAGCAACCCAGTTGCAGTCTACTGTATTCTTCAGGTCATCCCAGATGGCAAGGAGGGCAGATTCAGTGTCTCTCCCGTACAGAATACTGTTTGGAAGTCTAACAGTATGTCATTCTCTTCAATGAATTGTGATATCTGGGCGAAGGCTGCTCTTTCTATCAGTTTGGCCAGGAAAGGTCCATTTGTAGTGGGTCTGTAGTTGTCAGGGTTCAGCGGGTCCAAGTTTGTTTTCTTCAGTAAAGGTCATAAGTGGGACTTTTTGAGTTCTTCTGGAAATATTCCGGTAGTTAAGGAATCGCTGATGATTCTTCTTACTGGAGTGGCAGCAAAGGTTGTTAAAAGAATTGCCTTGAAAGTTTGCAATGGACACAGGAGAGAAGGCCTGCCGACAGGCCTGCTTGCATTGACCAGGTCCATACATTTATCTTGTGAGATATGTTGGAAGGAACGGAGAGTCTGGGATAGAGTGTTCTTGTATTGTTGTTTTGTACAGGGGTTAGTGCTGGTGCTTTGTTTCTGTTTTTAGTAGGATTCCAATGTATCTGCTTTTTTCGTGTAATGATTTGCCATTTTTTCTGTGAAATCTTGAGTAACAGGATGAGTTCCTTCTAGGCAATTTGCTTTGCACAATTCATTAAGTATTCTATAGAGTTCTTTATTTGCACATTTAGCATTTTGAATTCTGTCTGAATAGTACCTTTTCTTAGCTTTTTTCCAATCCAATCCAATCCAAAAATTCTTTATTTCGGCCATTTAGGCCATAAAAGATGCATAAAAAACATACATACATTTAAAATTCAAGCGTGTAAAAACAACAATAAGCAAGTGACAACATTCATGACATTTAAAATCAGAAATATGGAGTGCATAAAAAGAATAAGCAACAAAATTTCGTATAATTGGGAAGGAATAGGCCAAGTGTGATAGGAGACGTTGTCGGCAGGAGCCAGATGTTACAATGACACAGTGGTTTAGGCATACATCCTAGGGTGGCTTTGCCTTAATCAACTTGGACCTAATGCGCCACATGGCCAAGAGATATTTTGCTACCGCAAAGACAATGTGGGGGGAGGAATCAGTTTTCAGTATTCTGAAAGATGTTACACAGTTCCTTATTGCCAAATTCCTGCATAAGGGCACAAGCCAATATTTCCTAGGTGACTTGTAGGAAGGGCAGAAAAACAGAACATGAATTTCCTCTTCGTCGCAGGAATTACAGCCAGGGCATGTTTTGTCCCCTCCATTAGACCATTTACTGGTAAAGGATTTGATGGGAAGAGTGCCAAACCGCCACTGTAAGAATAGCTTCCTTGCCATAATTGGGTAAATAAAATCCATGAAGGTTTCGAACTTATAAGAATTTTTGGATTCAGTAAAACGATGTGTTAGGGTGCCGTTGCGGGGTGCCATCACATGAGAGACAAGATTTTGTTCCTTGTAAGCTACCACAAGTCTTTTCCGGGGGACCCTAATACAGCCAGTTTCCGGGGCCTCCCACAGCTCGTTAAAACCGAGCCGGAACAGTTCTCTTTTGACAAAGGATAGCCAAGGGATCTTATCACTGTGATTTAGATTCATGACATGCACAAGATCTTGCCTGTAGTGTCTGAGCTCGTTTGTTGACCAAAGTCTGTGCCAGAATCTTAAAGGTTTAGATTCAAGGTCCTCCCTAATAGATGGTAAGCCCAAATCTAGTCGTAGGGGAAACAGAGGAGTTGCAGTTGGGAGGGCCAAAAGGCGCCTCAAAAAGTTGTTTTCGACACGCACCAACTCATTTGCAGCTTGATGTCCCCATAGTTCACTACCGTAGAGTGCAGCTGATTTCGCTTGTGTTTTGTACATCTCGACTGCAGGAGCTATGGGTTTGTAGGTTGAGGTGTTCGTAGCCCTTAAGATAGCCCCAGAAAGTTGAGAAAGCCTCATTCGCGAACGTGAGATCTGTGGATAGGTTTTCGTGTAGGGTTACGCCCAGGTACTGAAATGTTTTGACCCTCTCTAACTCCGTGGAATTTAGGGATGGGTTGGGTCTGGTTGTGGGAGAGGGGTTGATAGCTGACTTGTATAATCTGGTAATTTTCTGTAGGTGAAGTTTGTCTTGGTTGGCGTTAGTTTTGAGCCATGTACGTTGCTACTTTCTAATTTGTTGTTTTATGTCTTTTATGTCTATATTTCTCCGAGGCACTTTTTTTTTGTTCTGTTGTTTGGTTTTATCAGGATATCAAAAGCTTCCTGTAGCCACTCATATACTTTTTGAACAGAATTTATTGAGCCATGTAACTTGAATGAGGTATGCACCAGGGTTGAATAGGAAAATTGGTGATTACATCGGCCTGTAGTGTAGATTAGTGAAACAAAGTTTGATTACATTGGCCTGAGGGTAGAGTCTACACTGGCAATAAATCAAGGTGTATTTAAAGCGTTGTAGTGAATGCCAGTCCTTTAAACAGAGGCTTGTATTGGGCACCTGTTAGAGACTGGAGAAAGGGCGTTTTTTAAAATCAAAGTGGTCATCTGGTTGACAAAGTTAAGAATAGCATAGTTAAAAGTTGCAAATAGGCTATTGGTAACTGGCTGCGAATAACAAAAGGTCTATGTTTATTTATGCACACAGATAAAGCACTCTGGACGGGACCACAGTCGTTGTTTATGTAGACAGAGAAAACTCTCGGGACTAACACTGAGCGAATTTATGTTAAATAAGAATACACACTAGATTTTTGGAAAGTAACTATATTTTTCGTTCTGGTAGGATTCCCACGGGGCTCGCGTGGGTTTAAGGGCCTGGCAGTGTTCCGAAAAAAGATTTTGCCTCATATGCTGTTTTCAAATACTTGTGTCAGGTAAAACAGTGAACATTCTGTTTATGGAAGATTAAGCATTATCCCAGTGATGTTGGAGTAGGTGATGAAGTCCCCCATAGTGTATGCTCAATTAAGAGCTGAGAAGGATAGCAATATCACTCATTATTTTGGTGTTAATGAAGATTGTTACACATTCCAGCATGGCATGCTAAAATAACTGTGAGGAAAAGATTTGAGATGTTTTCCTGTTAGGGTTAATTGTTTTTTTTGTTTCCAGAAAGTTACCACTGATATAGCGTAGGAGGTGTGTAATGTATTGGGTATAGTAATTTGGGTGCTGGATATATAGAAAATATCTATCATTTGCATTTTCTAAAAAAAAGGACAAACTTTTTTTGCAATGTGAAAATAAAAATGTACGATATGGAATGATACTGCAGGTAAGCTTTACAAAATGATGAACCAAGAGAATATGAGTAACAATAACAAAAATTATATCTTAAAGTTTATTTGAAATCTTTCATCATATAACCTTTCATTTCATATATGAATTCTTTCCAATAGGAAGGAATGTTAACATTAATTTCATTTTGATTTTTTTTTTAAAATGTATACAAAATTATTTTAATGTTAAAAAATAAAATATAAATTATAAATAGATATTTCCTTTTGAAATAATTCAATGACATTTTTATTTATTTATTTTATAGATGTATAGAACGCAAACCAGACCTGTGAGGGTATCACAGCGCTTTACAGGATTAAGGGGGTAGTATACAAGCGTAGGGACGGGAGGGATCAAATTGGGAAAGGTAGGGGATACATTATACAGGAAAAGCACGCAGTTTAAAGTCCAGGCTACTTGTGATTTAAAAATTAAAACAGGTAGATACATTATACAAGAAGGCACGCAGTCTCAGCTCTTGGGGGGGATGCCCAGGTATCAGAATAGGTATCAGAATAGGTATCATCCGTAGAGGCCATGGAGAGTGCTGAGGTGGAGAGTGGGGCAAGTCGATGCGGTGATTGTAAAGTATTCGTTAGGCGAGGTATTTTCCCATTAAGAAGGTTTTGGTTTCCTTCTTAAGGTGTGCCAAGGACAGAAGTCTTCTGATGGAAGGGTTTTAGGTTTCTTAGGTAACTCAGGTGGAATCCGGCTGTTTTGTCCATCGAGTTTATATGGCCGTGCATGTTCAGGCTGCCGTCAAGGGTTATTCCAAGAGATTTCGCAGAGTCAACAATTGTACGAGGGCAGTTTAGTGCTGTGATGGTCTTGATCCATTCCTGAAATACCTATTGCCACAATTATCAATCCAGGTTGTAATGACCTTCAGTTGTAATGGCTTTTGAACAAAATTGTAACCTCATGTTTCTTTGAGCCTGATAGGATGACAGTAATGGTCTGTGTATCAGCTATTACTGTTCACCATCATGCACCACTCAATCCTTCTTCAATATCTCAGATTCTATGCTAGCAAGCTGCATCTCTTGTAATTCAGCAATATCTGTAGATTTTGAGGCAAAATGCTTCAGTATCTTTTTTTGTTTGATGTCATGAGGTTGTCTACTGATATTAAGTGAAGTCACTATTAGAGGCTTTCATCTGTATGCTGTCTGCTTTATTTTAAGTTAGTGATTGGAACAGGGGATACGTCAGTGTGTGGAATATTTGAAGAAGAGATTGTCAAATGAGAGAAGCTGAAATGAAATGTACAGTCTAGGGTAGATTTAAGCGAAACCAGAGACAACGTGCAATGAAGGGTAATCCGTGGGTAATCCTCCAAAAATGGAGGCAATCAACAATAAGCAAATACATACTATTGTTTGCATGACCTGCATCCCTTTATCGGACTCTTCCCAAAGAATATATCCTTATTAATCCCTTACACAAAGCAGCATGCCCACCCATTTAATTCTATACTTTCTCATATGAAGTGCTCAATGTCCACCTACAGCTCGTAACACCTTCCTTTTTCCATACTTGTACTGACTAGCCTGCTCTCGATCAGTAATTATATCATCCTCTATCATATTTTGAGGGTGAAATCCCCTCCCCCAGCAAGCCTCTGGGCTGCGGTGTGCCACAGGGCTCTTCCCTGAGCCCTATGCTATTTAATATATATATGAGACCCCTAGCTGAGATTGTTCGTCCTTTCGGCTAGTGGTGGCTCTCAACCAGCCATACACTGCGCATAACAACCTGAGTGATTGCCTAGAAGAAGTGGCCAAATGGATGATATTCTCCTGTCTCAAATTGAACAGAGACAAAACTGAGCTGATGCTCTTAGGTAACACCCCCAAATTCACAATTGACTCATTGTGGCCTATCTGCCGTGGCCCTGCTCCTATACCAAAGGACACAATCAAAAGCCTGGGCATCTGGTTGGATAACTCAATTTAGTAGTGGATACCAACCTATTATGGGCGCACTACCTTAACATCAGGGTACAAAATTGTAATTATTAACAATAATCACAAAGGTGCTCCAAGAGGAATGATGCGTATCCAACATCAACTGGCTTCATGTGAAGCAATACTAAGAACAATATCCTCTGAGCACACCCACAGTTCACTCATGTAATTCCACCGTGTGTATGGCAAGCTACTCCAATCCTCAGGAGTCGGATCAAATTAATATAATCTCCAAGGTCAATGCACACAAGAGTCCACTTTCTGTATAAGAAGTCCTTATAATTTATTTCCAAAGTTGATTACACCAGCCAACACGTGTTTCGTCGTGCATATATTGTACCTCGACTTCTTCAGGGCTGTAATCAAACAAAACATTTCCTACAATCAGTATAAATGTTTTTCATGTAACTGAAATTAGATGTGGGATAGTACCAACCACCATCCAGTAAGATAAAAGCCTGCAGAGTGAAGAGTTTGAAGAGAGAAAATGAATTAACAAAAAGCCATTCCAGTCCTAGTAAGCACCCTGTGTAAGATAAAAGAGAAAGAACCCTACCACCAAGATATATAGGCAAGGTGGGGGTAACTTATCACCTCTGTATCTTTCCGTAATCTCTCTTTCTTATATGGTCCTCATAACGTGAACAAATCAATCAATCTGAAAAAAACAGAGGCGTATCAAATAATATATACCTATGATCCTGTCACTAATATCAAAAAGCAGCTGTATATCCCACTAGTGAATCCAAACAGAAATGATATGCCAGCTAAAAAATAAGCGTTCACCCCCTATGTTATGAATAAATCGGGTTTACCTTCAATATTCTCCTTGCAATTCATCCAGCAATATGCCAACAGTGTCTATCTCTCCATTCACCTATAATTTCCACCAAAGTCAAAAGTACTTATATTACAATCCAAGTATATATTGCTGGGTAGAATTGATACAAACATGTATCCTACAACACTCACCCAGTAAATATCATCTGGTGTGTTCTAGTATGTTATCATTTAGACTTCACTTGTCCAATGTATCCTAAACAATAGAAGTAGCACATGTCACACCCCAATTTACGGTCCATGTACCATAAATAAGATTATTAAACCATCCTGTGAGTAAAAACACCTGAGTCAGTGCATACTCCTAAACAAAATACCAAGTTTAAATAAAGTTATTTTACACAATCCTTTTATACACAAGGTTCCCCTTGTCTTCTTCACTATTAATGTAAAGTTCACTTCTAATGCAAGCGAGAGAGATCAGTTACTGTCAAAACACCAAATTATAATGCGCTAATCTATAATCTTCTCCCGCAATAATATAGAATACATATACTCACCAACGGTAACTATAAAATATATAATATGCACAGGGTCGTCTTCTCTTGGTCAATATACGGTTATCTGTATCAAAATAATGACTATAGTAAGATAACCCGTATAAAACCTCTAGTTACTTCAAGTCAATAAATTTTACCCACACTCACCAAACGTCGATATCTTCAAATATCTCGACTGCCTGGAATATATATAAGAGGAAACGGCTTTTAATATCTCATACCGTTTCAAAATTTAGTGTCTCTATAAGACCCCCGCCAACTCAGCTAGAAATTTACCTGTGTTCTGCTTATTAGCATCTCCTCCTAAATCGTCCGACCATATCCAATCATTGGCGTCTAGCATGGGCGCCATCTTAAAGTGTCCTTAAATATGCTGTTTAACGCGCGCCATCTTGTAACATGTTAATATTATTTCTACAATTCTAAGCACGCTGTTATGCATGTAAACAGGCAAAATAAATGTCAATACTCAAGTATCCAGCAACTTCATATAATTCTGATATATAGTATTTAAGCACGTTAACTGGACTAAAGTTCGAAATATCGGCATCACGCATGGGCGCCATCTTGGAATGGGCTAAAATGCGTTTGTGTATAAGCGCCATCTTTCAATATGTTCATATCGTTATTAAGAGTAAACACACGTTACTCTACATATATTTATGGGCTAAACTAATGTCACTGATCCGCTAACAGGCATCCTAGTGTAAGTGATGCATATAATATCCACGCACGTTGGCGTCAATAAATTCCATGAAAGATGAGTATCCTATCTATTCAATTGTCCGATTACGATCGGGTTTCCAAAGTCCCTCCTAAGTCTACAGTAGACCCTGCGCCCAAACATAAATCCTGGGATAATGTACTAATCCATTAATATATTAATGCATACTTAAATAACCAGATCACAAAATAAAACCATAATGTATATCCATATTGTGCCATAGGGAAGGGTGAGTAGAGTTCATGAAGGGTAAATGTTAGCCAGTTAGCCAAACGTAAGGCAACCGAGGGTGCAATATCATCTTAACTATTCAATCGCATGCCATCATCAAACATATAATATTTAGAAGGGAAGCGAAATCAAATCCTAGGGACAGTGTCCCTGTACAGTCTAGTGCCAGAAAACTGCTAGGTGTCAACAACAGTCATTTATATATTTACAGAAAAAATGCAAAATGAACATCAAATAGGTCAAAGATCAGCCAAATTCCTACTCATTGCCCAAGAAGTACTGGTATTCATTATCAATGTTAAGCCCATGCTGGACCGATTTCAATTTCATTATCCACAGTACTTCCCTACGTCTGAGTTTCAGAGTTCTGTTACCTCCCCTGGAATCCTGAGGTACATGCTCTATTGCATGATAACAAAATTGGTGATCTCCCTGATTATCAATATTCTGAACATAATGAGCAGCTATTGGGTATCTGGTGTCCCCACTTTTCCAAGCCCTAATATGCTCCATCATTCTGTCTCTTAGTCTTCTTATCGTGCTGCCCACGTAAATCTGTCCACATGAACAAACTATAACATACACAACAAAGGAGGTTTCACAGTTCATGAAAGTGTCTATTTCATGCATTACTGAATTGTTGTAGCTGAAACTCACAATCTTTTTACAGGCCCATCTGCAGCAATTGCAACGCCCACATTTGTAGAATCCCTTAGTCAAGCTCCTGGGCCAAATTTCTCTGTTTCTGATTGGATAACTTGGGCTTAAGTCACTCGACAAGGTTCTCCCTTTCCTAAAGGTCACAGCCGGTCTCTGTCTAATGTGTTCTGATAAATCCTTATCAGTTGATAACAAGTGCCAGTGTCGATTTAAAATAGAGTACAATTTATTAGACTCTGTGTTGTAGTTAGTCACTAGGCGTACCTCTCGTTCTTTTGTCTCTGTAATCTCCTTATCTTTCAATGTATGAGATCGTTCTAGTTTATGGACACGTATTTTTGCCTTCTCAATAACTGCCCGTTGGTAACCCCTAGCATGAAATCTGGAAGACATATCCTGTACTGTATCCTTAAATTCATCGTCCTCCGAACAGTTCCTCCTAGCTCGGACCATCTCTCCATACGGGATGGACTTTATCTGAGAATTGGGGTGGCAACTCTTAGCATGTAATAGTGAGTTACAACTAGTCTCCTTCCTGTACATCTTGGAACACAACTTATTTCCCTTTGTATATAGCTCAACATCAAGAAAATAAATCCTCTCCTTATCATATTGGGTTGTGAACCTCAAGTTAACATCATTGCTGTTAAGGTATTCAAAAAAACACAGAAGGTCCTCCAGACTGCCGGTCCAGATCATGAGACAGTCGTCTATGAAACGACCCCAATATTGAATATATTCAATCCACCTGACCCCACGACGACCCCAGATCCACTCCGCCTCGAACCATCCCATGAACAGGTTGGCAAAAGACGGAGCAAACCTGGAGCCCATCGCGGTCCCAAGGCGCTGTCGATACCAATTACGATTAAACACAAATACATTGTTACTGAGTACTATCTGTGTCATGTCTAGTATCATCTTTGTGTGCTCATAGTACTCAGCTGGTCTCCTGTTGAAAAAGGTCTCTACTGCATGAATTCCCAATGTGTGGTCTATATTTGAATATAATGAGACCACATCTAGTGTTACAAGAAACATGTCACTTTGCCAGGTCACATCTGACATCATATTCAAGACATGCTTAGTGTCCCTAATATAGGAGGGTAAGTTCTCAACAAACGGTCTCATGAATATATCAATATACTCAGATATCTTTTCAGTCGGACCCCCAATACCAGAGATAATTGGCCGTCCGGGTGGGTTCTCCCTATTCTTATGTACCTTAGGTAAGGTGTATAAACAAGGAGCTTTAGGTGTCGAGATTGTCAAATAGTTATACTCATCCAAATCCAATAGCGACATATCATACCAATTTCTAAGTCTCTCATTGATCAATATCATTAGGGATGGTAGTGGATTGTTAGATAAGGGCTCATAATATTTGTGATCCTCTAACTGTGTCATGATTTCTGCATTATATTTGGTGGTATCCATTACAACCACGTTGCCACCCTTGTCAGCCATTCGAATTGTGATGTCATTATTGGATTTAAGGAGTTTAAGTGCTTTTCTTTCTCCCTGTGTGAGGTTGTCTGATTTTTTATAGAAGCCACCCTTTGACCGTTTATCTATGAGTTTATCAATTTCAAATTCCACAGACTTGTGGAAAGCATCTATAGTATTGCCTGTGCCCAATTGAGGAGTCCACTTAGATTTTAATTTTAGACCGCTGCTTTGACTGAGATATCTGTTAATCTCTAAGTCCTCCAGGACTCTAGACAGTGTAATAGGGTCTTCCTCATTCTCTGTCAATGAAAGTAACAATTTTGTAGCATTAGCCCCTTCTATAGTCAGGTCACTCAATTGACCATGTAAAGTAGTGCTTTTGTCTTTCAATGGTGCATGAACAAAAAACTTTTTAATTTTCAAAAGTCTCACAAATTTATAAACATCAATCTTGGTCATGTACCAGTCCGAGATAACATTAGGACAAAATCCTAGTCCCTTTTTCAACAGTTTAATCATGTCATTGGTCAATTCAAATTCAGATATATTAATGATCTCAATCTCATTCACAGTATTGCTCTGCATATTATTCAATCCTTCCATGACCTCAGCCTCATTCCCCTTCTTGCACCCTGCTGTCCTCCTGCCCCTGGATCCTCTCCTAGTCTTGTATTTCCGCCACCTCTGCCCCTGATCGTGGAGTCCCGATTCCCAATTCTGTGACGCTTCACCTCTTCTAAAAAAGCATTCTCTCGTGTGCCTGGCTCGGCCACCGCCCCTCCATTTACCTCTTCACTCTCACTACTGACAATAGATGAGGCATCAGTTTCACTAGCTGCAGGTAGGGTTCTTTCTCTTTTATCTTACACAGGGTGCTTACTAGGACTGGAATGGCTTTTTGTTAATTCATTTTCTCTCTTCAAACTCTTCACTCTGCAGGCTTTTATCTTACTGGATGGTGGTTGGTACTATCCCACATCTAATTTCAGTTACATGAAAAACATTTATACTGATTGTAGGAAATGTTTTGTTTGATTACAGCCCTGAAGAAGTCGAGGTACAATATATGCACGACGAAACACGTGTTGGCTGGTGTAATCAACTTTGGAAATAAATTATAAGGACTTCTTATACAGAAAGTGGACTCTTGTGTGCATTGACCTTGGAGATTATATTAATTTGATCCGACTCCTGAGGATTGGAGTAGCTTGCCATACACACGGTGGAATTACATGAGTGAACTGTGGGTGTGCTCAGAGGATATTGTTCTTGGTTGGATAACTCCCTTACTTTTAATTATCAAGCAGCTAAACTTTCAGCCACCTGATACGGTCTACTCATGCTTCTACGAAAAATTCTCCCCCTACTGCCATTCCAAGCGAAACAGATCATTGTCCAGGGTCACGCCTGGATTTTGGGAATTCCCTCTACTTAGGGGCCCCTCAATCCACGTTGCGCAAGCTCCAGGTCATCCAAAACTGCGCAGCCCGAACACTCCTCCAGATTCCCCGTCGACTCTCAGTCAAACCCGGACTAAAGAGCCTCCACTGGCTTCCAGTTAGGGAAAGAATTGAATTCAGGGCCCTGTGCATTGCCCACCGAGCCTTTTGGAAGACCGGCACGGCCATCAATCAATCACTGATCACACCCTACTACCTGAATAGGCAGCTCAGATCAGCATCTTTTCTCCTCGCCACAGTACCCACGATTAAGAGAGCCAGATGTGGTGGCCGCTCCTTTTCCTATCACTCGGCTAAACTTTGGAACTCCCTCCCCCTCATCTGCGAGCAGAGCCCAATTTACTCCCCTTTCGCAAACTTAAAAAAACCCTGCTTTTTAATAAATCTGAATAGTCTTCAACTGTTCACCTGCACGCGTTGACTGTAGCGCTAGGACACCTGAGGGTAGCTATCGCGCTTAACAAATGGGCTTTTAATTTTATTTAATTTCATTTATTCAACCTACAACTGTTTCATGTGAACTAACAACTCCAACTCCCTAACCCCCAAAGCAATCACATCTAACCCATCTATCTCCATCTCAAACCTACTAATACAAAAATTACTACATTAACTGCTAACCATGGTTCTCAGAGTAGCATGCTACTCATGATAAAAGTACTCAGTGCCTCATAAGGGATAGTAAACACTTTATAATATGCAATTACAGTACAATTTATAATACATTCCTGAAAACATGTTAATTCTTTTGAAAAATGGAATGTGAGAAGTTAGCCTGGCATATGATGTCCACTATTCTAGTGGGCACCTTGCACCAGTCTAAATGAACATTATTGATGGTGGTTGTAAAGTCAACCTTATAGACAAACTATCCTAGTGGTAGCATGGACCAGCAGTCTTAGGCTAAAACTTCAGAGAGCATGTAAAGCAAGCTGTTTTACCAATTATAATCCCTTGAATACCAAAGGAAAGGACACCACACAAGGTATATATCAAATATATATGTATTTATTAAGTATGGGCGAAATTTGCGAATTTGCGTTCCGCGAATTCACGCTAAATCGAATTTGCAATCCGCAAAATCTGCAAATTGGCGGATTTTTGTTTTTTGCGTGTTCGCAGGTTTTTTTGCGTGTTCTCAGGGTTTTTTGCGCGTTCGCGGGGCTTTTTGCGTGTTCGCGGGCCGCTTACATGACGAAGTTACCCATGCGGTCGTGTATGGGCACAGCACCCTCTGGTTCACCACTGCCACCCTCTGGTTCATCACTGCTGCCCTCTGGTTCACCACTGCCACCCTCTAGTTCACCCCTGCCACCCTCTGGTTCACCCCTGCCACCCTCTGGTTATGTTATGTTATGTTATGTTATGTTATGTTATATGGTCTCTTTTATAGCGCACGGCTACTCCAAGGAGTGTCCCGGCGCTTTGGCAAAGAGAACTGGAAAAAGTACACAACACAGCAACTCACAGAGGCCGAAAGAAAGAATACTATTGGGAAAAAAGCCAGGTCTTCAACTCCTTTCTGAAAGAGAACAGACTGTTGGATTTTCTTAGGGAGAGGGGGAGCTCATTCCAGCATCGAGGTGCCAAGTATCGAAAGGAGCGACCTCCAATATGAGCGAGTCTGATGGGGGGAACTTCGGGTTTGGCCAACAAGGCCGACCGTAGAGTCCTCCTAGGCGCGTAGAAGGCCATACACTTCCCAATGTATTTAGGGCCAATCGAATAAGGGCCTTAAAAGCAAGGGTCAAAACCTTAAAGGTGATTCTCTTAGAGATAGGAAGCCAATGCAATCTCTTGAGCAGCTCCGAGGCTTTTGCCCTACGCTGAAGACCAAAAATAGCTCTTGCAGCAGAATTCTGCACAATCTGCAGACGTGCCAGAAGATATTTGGGCTGGCCGAGGTAGAGGGCATTCGCGTAATCCAAACGCGAGCCAATCAAAGCCTGAACAATGATTTTTTTATGTTGCAGAGACAACAGCTGAAGAACCTTCCGCAACATTTTCAAAATGCCGAAGCATTTCCCGGACAGCCCAATGATCTGGGGTCTGAAAGAAAGGCTGTCATCGCACAGAACGCCAAGATTTTTGGCTTTTGAAGAGGCAACATCAGGAGGAAACATGTCCTGCGGCCACCATGTCTTCCAACTGGGATCAGGCGGACAACACAAAAAGAGCAACTCCGATTTATCAGAGTTGCATTTCAGACTGTACCGCTGAAACTAGTCAAAGACAGCGCCTAGACATTCCTTGATCCGACTGCCGTCGAAGGCCTCACCCTTATTACACGTAAAAAGGAGCTGGGTGTCATCAGCATAAGATATGATCCTGGCACCAAAGGATTCCGCCACCGCCGCCAGAGGGGCCATATAGATATTAAAGAGGGTGGGGCTCAGGATGGACCCCTGAGGAACCCCCACCTCCAGCGGCGGCATTTCGGTGGAGAACAGAGGTGCCCAGACCATTTGTCGGCGGCCCGTCAGAAATGACTTAAACCAGTTCCACACCGTCCCACGAAAGCCGATCTCCCAGAGTCTTAAAAGGAGATCGTCGTGGGGAACGGTGTCGAAAGCCGCCGACAAATCCAACATAACCAAGATAGCCTTACCTCCGGAATCAAGAGTCTCCCTGATGGCATCGGTGATCTCAAGAAGGACTGTCTCTGTGCTGAAATTAGCACGGAAGCCCGATTGAGAATCATGCAAGATGTTATTGCTCTCAATGAAGCTGGAAATGGAGAGATGCACGTGTTTCTCAATCACCTTTGCCAGAGCAGGGAGAAGGGAGATCAGCCTATAGTTGGCATGGATGAGGGGATCTAAGGTGGGCTTCTTAAGCAGCGGCAAGATCAAGGCGTGTTTCCAAGCAAGAGGAACCTCTCCCGTGCTCAGGGAGGAATTAAGCAGCGGATTAAGCAAGGTGTTAACTGCTGGCGCTACTCTCCCCAGGCATTTCGCTGGACAAGGATCAAGTGGTGAGCCAGATTGAAGCCGAGACAAGAGATCAAGAGAGGTAGCAGAGGACATAGGAGAAAAAATGGAGAGAAAAGGACCTTTCCCTTCCAGTGAAAAGGGTAAAGTAGTCAGTTGGCTAGCAGCTGATATAAGGCCAGCATCAGGGAAGGAATCCTGAATGGTTTTAATTTTATTTATGAAGAAATCACCAAGCTGGCTAATCCAAGCTTCAGTGTGAGAATGGGCATACTCAAGGAAGGGGAGGTGAACTCTTTTACTATCCTAAAGATTTCTTTACTCATGTTTTCAGCTTCATCGATTCTACGCTCCAGGTATACTTTTTTTTCATCCATAATATGTTTATGGTAAAGCCTAATAGCATCCCTGTATTTTACTTTATCACCAGGGTCATACATGCGCCGCCAAGCTCTTTCAGCCTTATTACAGTCTTGGCGCATCTTAACAAGAGAGGGAGTAAACCAAGGGGCCGAGGCATGCCTACCCGCAGACTTAGCTGGCTTTCCAGGGGCTAGCTCCTCAAATCTGGCTATCAGTGTCAGGACCATGCCGGGTTACATTAAGAGACCTCTGTCAGTCCCTGCGGCTAAGAGAAGATTTCCAGCTTGCAACCATTTCCACTCTGGGGTTCCATCCAGAAATTAGTTCATGACCACTGTCAGATTGAGGCTTAGTACGCCTCGAGATTGTGCCACCATTTGATAAGGTTAGCGTTCTAGTCTTTCCTATCAGTCCGCCATTTCCTTGTCCCGCGCGTTCTATGTGGCGCACTTCAACTGTTCTATTCAAGCAGTTCGACGCCCTGATTTTGGCTCCCGTCAAATCACCGCGTATTGTCCTAGTTTTGCCCTTTTTCCAGTCAGTATTCACAGAGACTTTATTTTGGAACTTTGGGAGCGTGTTTTCGTTCCATTCCTGTCATACTCCTGCATTCCGGAGCTATCGCCGAGTCACCGCATTCCCGTGTTTGGCGGTACAGACCTTGTCCTTGTCAGCGGGCTATTCCAGAGAGCCATCCCAATGGGCAAGTAACTCTTCCGCAGTTCCTCAGAATCACGCGGTAAGAACATTCAATTCTTTGAGACTTTTGGTGGCGCTATCCTTGTCCGGTGCCCTTTGGTTATCTTAAACGTCAGAGTTTTCCTTGTCTGAAGTGAAGCCTGATTTTCCGATAAGAACTGCAATGTCGATGTCCAATTCAGAGCTACAGTATAGACTTTGAGTTTTCAGTCAGCTCCTGAGATTCAACAAGTAAATGAGAGTATATATTATATGCATATGGTAATACTGTTGTCTACCACCTCTATTCTACTCAACAATACTTTCGGCACTCAACACAAGCAACTACGAGTCCTCAACGTTTCATATAAACTTTATTGGACTCTGCAAGAGAGCGGCAATTTCCATATACAAACCAGGTATGAGAGAAGCGAGTTGAGTGAGTGAGTGAGAGTGGTTGTTCCCTAAGGGGTTAGAACGGTAGTAATGTTCTGTTAACTTTTGCAGGTGTTCCCCCGCTACTTATCCCAGAGGTAGTGACGAAGACACCAGTGTGGAAGCCTCTCTTTGTTGTTTGTTATCCACTTCCCCTTTCCCTTCCATTCCTGGGCTTGGAGCAATCCGGGTGCAGGGGTGTTTGGGAATTTGGAAATTAGCATCGAAGAAGACTTGGCCACTCGCTCCCATGGAAATCTGGACAATTCAGGTACTGCTTCTGACAATCAGCCACTTCTGGACCAAGACAAGATTTTCCTCCAGATTACCAGATGGTTGACAGGGATGAACAGAGGGTTCACCCCTGCCACCCTCTGGTTCAGCACTGCCACTCTCTGGTTCAGCACTGCCACTCTCTGGTTCACCCCTGCCACCCTCTGGTTCAGCACTGTCACCCTCTGGTTCACCACTGCCACCCTCTGGTTCACGACTGCCACCCTCTGGTTCATCACAGCACCTCTGGTTCACCACTGCCACCCTCTGTTTAACCACTGTCACCCTCTGGTTCAGCACTGCGACCCTCTGGTTCACCACCGCCACCCTCTGGTTCACCACTGCCACCCTCTGGTTCACCACAGCACCTCTGGTTCACCACTGCCACCCTCTGGTTCAGCACTGCCACCCTCTGGTTCACGATGCCACTCTCTGGTTCACCACTGCCACCCTCAGGTTCACCCATGCCACCCTCAGGTTCACCCATGCCACCCTCTGGTTCACCCCTGCCACCCTCTGGTTCACCCCTGCCACCCTCTGGTTCACCCCTGCCACCCTCTGGTTCAGCACTGCCACACTCTGGTTCAGCACTGCCACACTCTGGTTTAGCACTGCCACCCTCTGGTTCACCCCTGCCACCCTCTGGTTCATCACTGTCACCCTCTGGTTCATCACTGTCACCCTCTGGTTCATCACTGTCACCCTCTGGTTCATCACTGCCACCCTCTAGTTCACCACTGCCACCCTCTACCGAGACCTTGTGTGACGCAGCGGCAGCACAAAAGATGCGCCATGGTGCTGGGTATTAACAACGTGACGATTCTGAGAGATGCGTCACGTTGTAAAGCCCTGCGCCATCAGGAGGCGTTCCAGCGCAGGGGAGGGCGTTCCTGCACAGGAACGCCCCCTAAAAGTGGCTGAGTGAAATCTACAAGATTTCACTCAGTCACTTTTAGGCTAATGCTGTGTCATCTGTGCCGTTTTTGCCACATGGTGCGCCGCATTGTAAATGCGGCGCACCATGGGTGGTGGAGCTGCGGCGCACAATAACTGGCGCGTCCCTGGGGATGCCCCAGTTATTGTAAATCTGCCCCTATACCTTTAGCCAATGAGGGAGCACTTACTGATTAGACAGTAGAAAGTACTCCAGTTGAGTAGAGGTATTGCACAAAAAGGTGGCATCTTCGTGGACAAACACGCAGGGCGGGATTCATTCTGCCCCCTGTTAAACTAGTTTTTTGTGCCCTTCTGCCCCGTGTTAGATTTGTTTTTCCCATGTTTTTCTGCCCTTCTGCCCTCTTTTAGACTCGTTTTTCCCTTGTTTTTCTGCCCTTCTGCCCCCTGTTAGACTCATTTTTTGTGCCCTTCTGCCCTCTGTTAGACTCGTTTTTGTGCCTTTCTGCCCCGTTAGACTCGTTTTTTGTGTCCTTCTGCCCTCTGTTAGACTCGTTTTTCCCTTGTTTTTCTGCCCTTCTGTCCTCTGTTAGACTGGTTTTTTGGGCCCTTCTGCCCTCTGTTAGACTCGTTTTCCATGTTTTTTTCTGCCCTTCTGCCCTTTGTTAGACTGCTTTTTGTGCCTTTCTGCCCTCTGCATCACCACATCATCACTCCGCGCTACCCCAGCATCACTCAGCACCACCACATTATCACTCAGCACCACCACATTATCACTCAGCACCACCACAGAACCACTCAGCACCACCACAGCATCACTCAGCACCACCACAGCATCACTTAGCACCACCACAGCATCACTTAGCACCACCACAGCATCACTCAGCACCACCACAGCACCACTCAGCACCACCACAGCACCACTCAGCACCACCAAAGCACCACTCAGCGCCACCACAGCATCACCTAGCGCCACCACAGCATCACTCAGCACCACCACATTATCACACAGCACCACTCTGCACCACCACAGCACCACTCAGCATCACCACAGCACCAATCAGCACCACCACAGCACCACTCAGCACCACCACAGCACCACTCAGCACCACCACATAATCACTCAGCACCACCACAGCACCACTCAGCACCACCACAGAATCACTCTGCATCACCACAGCATCACTCAGCACACCCACAGCACTACCACAGCACCACTCAGCATCACTCAGCACCATCCCAGTATCACTCAGCATCACTACAGCACCACTCAGCATCACCACAGCACCACTCAGCACCACCACAGCACCACTCAGCACCACCCCAGCATCAATCTGCACAACCATTCAACAACAACTTGTTCAAATATGTTTCAAACTTTATTACAAATGTCACAAAAATATGTAAATTTTTCACTTCTGTTCTTGGATTTTCGTCACAATAAAATACACTGAACATAATGAAGCATGGGCGAATTTTGCGAATTCGCGATCCGCGAATTTGCGGATTTGCGAATTCGCGATCCGCAAAATTCGCGAATTTGTGCGAATTTGCGGATGTTTGGTTTTTTGCGTGTTCGCGGGGTTTTTTGCGTGTTCGCGGGGTTTTTTGCGTGTTCGCGGGGCTTTTTGCGTCTTTGCGAGCCGCTTGCATAGCGAAGTTACCCATGCAGTCGTTTATGGGAGAGGGAGAGAGAGATAGATAGATAGATAGATAGATAGATAGATAGATAGATGGAAAGAGAGAGAAAGAGAGGGAAAGCGAGAGGGAGAGAGAGAACAAGAGAAAGAAAGAGAGGCCGGATCTCTGAAGGGCCAGATTCCTGAGTTGCCTCTACAGAACATACAGCTTTTTATTTTTAGCAAAATGCATATGAAAATTGTGCTGTAAAGGTCTCTTTTAGTTTAATCCCTCCTGACAACTCAAAATGGGTGTATTTGCCTTCCTCTCCCTTCTTCCTGTTTTTTATATCTGTAAGTGCTTCCTGATGAGGTTTAATTCCTTGGACAGGTGCCTCGTTGCCTACTTGTAACTATTCTCTGACCCTGCTTCAAGGGTCAGAGCAGGGTCAGAGAATAGTTGCAAGTAGGCAACGAGGCGCCAGGAAGCAATTAGCAGCAGGTGTCCAAGTTGAAGTTAATTTGTTTGTAACCCTTTTGTAAAAGGTTACAAAGAAATTAGGTTCTACTTTTGCACCTGCTGCTGTAACCCTTGCTTGGCTTAGAATTCGTCCCCGCTGATTCGCGGATTTTACCGCGATTTCACGAGATTCGCGGATCGCGAAATCGCGGAAAATCCGCAAATTCGCCCGCGAAACGGATTTTACGCCCACCCTTAAACATAATCTTCACAAACGTTATTTACAAAAGTTTAAGCTATTGCCATTATAAATTAAAATCACTTTTATTTAAGTATTAATTATTTTAAAAAATTAAAAGCCATTGTAATTTGTAATATCAATACAGCTAAGTCACTTAAATACAAAACATGTTGCATTACAAATGCTATAGGTGTCACATTTGCGAAAGTTATAACTATTGGCACTGTAAATGACAAAGCTATTAATTTAGCTATTTTCAAAACCAACACATAAATAAAAAAAATTGTCATTTACAAGATCAATAGCTCAAACGTTCCTAATGCGAGACCTATTGCATTGCAAATGCTTGTTTTTATATCTGTCAGTGCTTCCTGTTGAGGTTTAATTTTCGTGACAGGCGCCTCATTGCCTACTTGTAACTATTCTCTGACCCTGCTTCAAGGGTCAGAGCAGGGTCAGAGAATAGTTGCAAGTAGGTAACGAGGTGCCAGGAAGCACTTACAGGCTTACAGCAGCAGGTGCCCAAGTTGTAAAACGTTACAAAAATTTTGCTTCAACTTTTGCACCTGCTGCTGTAACCCTGTAAGTGCTTGGCTGAAAATTCATCCCCGCTGATTAGCGGATTTTACCGCGATTTCGTGAGATTCGCTGATCGCGAAATTGCGGAAAATCCACTAATTCCACATGCTTAGTATTTATTTCTAACACAACCCCTCTGCACTCTTTATGAGGTCAGAGATCGAAATACATCTCAAGTTACTCAATTAGCATACTATAAGTTGCACAAATACAGTTATGCCCTAGGGGCCTCACAAACCATATACTAAGTGAGTGGTATAAGGACCACTTCAGAAATAGTGAATAGGCCTAGGGCCTAGGGAATCGCTGGGGCTACACTAGACAGCCAAAGGTTAGGAAGTAGGAGACCCACGGGAGACACGTGCAGTGTCTAAACACAGTCGTGAGTTACCATTGACATATTGGAGAACGTAAGAGTTACAAAGTTACAGTTTTAGGACACTTCCGGATGGACAACGGTAAAACCCCATTAAACTAGGACACTTCGAGAGTCAAGACCCACAGGAGCACCGGAGTACTCGAGTTACCTCACCCAGGGAATCTGGATGCATAGGTGTCTTTTCGTGTCGGGTTTCGTCAATGTTTTCTATGGAGATCTGCAAAGAAGTGCTGCAGGCGACCAGAGGAAAAGTGTTCGAGTAGATCCAAGGGTGGATCAAAGAAGTGAAGAACCTGAAAGCAGAGGGGACAGAGTCTGGGTCACTAGCCAGTCACCAGGAACGAACCAGGAAGGAACCAGGCGATGTTGAGGTGATTTCAGGTAAAGAGGTGAAGCTTGTCTCTGCAGCCACGAGGACCAGGAGGTGTCGATGACAACCAGGAGCTGGATTCGAGCTGTCCCACAAAGGATCTAGTTGACTGCGGCATCGTTATCCAGACTGGACCCAACAAGCCTTGGTAAACGCAATCCATGCAGGAAGTGAAGATTGGCTTCGGGGCAGACCAGCAAGGTCTGGTGAGCTTCTCCTTCACAGGAAAGCTGGAGCATGCCTGGAGCAACCAGGAAAGCAGTTCAGATTCAAAGGAAAGTCTTCAGAGGGCTAACCGGCCAGTGGGCTAGCAACTGGGAAGACGCTTTGAGCTCAAATGCAAGAACGGGCCCCACGCGGCACTCGTGGAGTGTGGAGGGCTGAGCTTCAGTGTAAAAGGAGCTCAGGTCTGGGGCTTCTCATACCCCAATGCACAACTGCAAGAGTGCCTCAGTAGTTGCACTGTTAGCAAAATGCAAGATGTCCATGGTGTCCAGTCTCACGTCTCTCGTGTCCGCCACGGGTCTCAGCTTTGCTGTGAATGTGGGTCGGAGTCAGCGAAGTCTGAAAGTCCAGTTCCTGTGTCACTGAGTCTTCGGTTCCGGCAGGAGCATCAACAAAGCAGACTGGCAAGTTACTGGTTGTTCCTGTTTGCACAGGGTGGTCACTTCTTGACCACAAGGGAGATGTGTTCAGTCTTCTAGTCGGTATAGAACGTCAAAGGTCCAAGAGTTTCATATCAGATTTTCATTCCAGGATTATCTAAAGTCCTGGGGACACAGCACCTATCTTTATACTAAAGAAATGGGCTGGATTACCTACTAAGTCCCTCCTATGGGTGGACCTGGGAAGGGGGTGGGTACACCCCTTTCCCTTTTTCCAGTTTCGTGCCAGAGATCGGGGCTGGAGTGCCCAGGAACTGGTTTGAACCGGGCTATGCATGGAGCACCTTTTGTGCCCCAGGCAGTGTCTGGAAAAGCATCTTTCCATTCAACCCACCCTGCCCCAATACACTACAGGCTGTCTGGGGAGGTGCTAGCACCTCCCTCAACAGTAAACCTATTTTCCAGGCCTCCGTTGCTGGAGTTTCCCCCAGCAGCAGGAGGCTAGACTCGTGTCTGTGGCAACAGCATCCATTTTGTGATGCTGAGGCTCTGTTTAAATTTAACCGGGTAAAGCAGTAACTACATGTCTTTTCCCTCTAGAAGGGTGGAATGCTACCCCTGCCACCAGAACTGGCAGGGGGTAGTATTCCAAAGTGTTTGACACCTTACATGACATGTTTTGATAAAGCCAAACCAAAGTTAGCATTAACCGCAAGGATTATAATGCACTTAAGAGTATATGGTATGGATATATCATAGAAAAGCTATAAGGAGATGGTTCCGAAAGCTGCGGAGGGGCTCAGCTCATGCTAGGGCACCCTCTCACATAAAACCAAGCACTCTGCCTTCAGGATTGTCAAGGCCTGCAATAGGAGTGACTTATGGGTGCATATGTGTCCATATATATGGGTAGATATAGGTATACTATATCTAAGTAAGGGGTGATTACACCACCTTACCCAGGCTGAGTGATCAGTCTGTGGTGTCAGTTTGGATGGCCTGCCAGGGGTGGCATAATACATGCTGCAGCCCCTGGTAGGCCTTGGATGCACCTATGCCCTGGGTACCTACGGTACACTATACAGCGGCTCACAAAGGTGACCCAATACCCAACCTGGTATGTACCTAAAGTACATGGAGTCCATTTTATAGGGAGAGCAGATGGCCTGGGGCCCTGAATAGCAGGATCCCAGGCCAACTAAGTAAAAAACCAGCAAAACACTAGGCAAAAAGTTGGGGTGACCATATATTCAGATATCCACCTTCCTACAGTGAACACCGCCCCCTAACTGACAGAGGTAGAATCAAATGAACCTAAATGCTAATCCTTTCCAACTATGTTATTTAGAGGTTTTACACATGTGTTCCTTTTACATTGTTTGACAATGTGGGTTTATTTGTGGCATCTGGTAATCCCAGAGTGCACTATTCTGCCCACTCTCAAGAAATCTGGACCCTTCCTTGAAAATTAGGAGCTTGGTAGCCCACCTTTGAAGTATGGCTACATGTGGGCTACACACCCATTGGAAAACTGGTTTGGGCACTGCTCTTGACTCTGCGTCTCTGTCTCCAGCCCATGTACCCGAACAGAGGGCAGCCTGCATGTGTGTGAACCCATTTGCCCACCAAAGGCGACTTTGCCTTTGAAGCTCACCTTTTGGGCTAAGACCCTGTGAGAGGGAAGTAATTCCTTGCCCTGTAGTAGGCAGCTATTGTCCTAAGCCTGGGAGCCATCCACACTACTTCCCAGGTGGGCAGAAAGTTGTCTGGTGGCAGTGACTGTCTGAGGCCACTAGACAAACTGGGTAACAGAGTAGCAACTTTTTAAAAAAGTTGCATTTCTATAATAGTGACAGTAATTTTGACTTGGGCATCAAGTGTGGTTTAAAGCCACAATTAATTTGATACCTTATGATACCCAGCTGGTAGTCCCATTCAGAAGTTAGCCGGGCTGAGGGGTCAGCCAGTAGCCCAGCCTTAGCCAATGGGGCTACTAGCCTTTCCACAGCAAAACGACAATTCAGAAGTGTTGCTATGAAGACATATATAAAAAATACATATCCTACTTAGTAATATAGAGTCCCCTGCCTTAGGGATCACAAGGTCTTCTTTAGGAGAGACTTGTATACATTAGTTTAAATGGAAAAGTTGAACTAGCAGTGTTACGACTGACCTTCCAGTCTGCAGTGGCAGGCTGGGAGCTACTTTGTACATTATCACACACAGGTTGGCACAATCAGTGCTGTAGCCCTGGGTTGACACTCTGTCTTGCATGACCTGGGTACTTTGGAAAAAGAAGAACAAAATTGCACCGGGTTTTGTGCCAGTTGTACTTAAGTGAAGAAGAACGTTATGCTAATGACTCAACTCACACTATGTTTTTTCCTGATATATTTTAATATTTTATTGATTATTATATCATCTTTTTTGTAGAAAAATATTTTTGTATTATTATAAGTTAGTACATACAAAATTCTAGTCCATGTGACATAGATGTCGTGAATGAAATTACAAAAGTGGTAACAAACAATCCAATTAATTTATAAAATACAGAAGTGCATTCCCATTTCAATGCGTTTCGGCGTGAGCCTTCTTCAGGAAGTCTATATTCATACACAAATACGTTAACTGAAAGTCGGGAGTACAGAACTGATGACTGGAATCCGTAGGTGTGTCAGGTATAAATATCACCAAGACTGTAGTGTATGTTGCCTCATGTCTTATGAGAATATCCTCATCGTGTAGATAAAACAATGAGTAGTTGCAAGGGTTTGTTAATGAAGAGGAACAACGACGCCCGCTCAAGATCACTTAATTTGATACTTGTCCCAACCGAACATGGAGTTCTGATTCTACTTGGGATATCTGAAATCCGTCATAATTCCTGCACAGGCACCATTTGGAGATGTATGACTGGGTACGTGGAGCGGGCGTCCTCCATCAAGTCCCTTACATGACCTGGGTATCCTGGGTACCATATCCTAGGGACTTGTAAGTAAGTCAGTCCGTGCTAATTGAGGGTAGCCAATACAACCTATGCATTTTAAGGGGTTAGAACACTGGCACACCATACTGGTTAGCAGCCGCACTGCACTCTCAGAGTCGATAAAACCAGCACCATCTGCCCAAAAAAGTGGGGGTGAACATGCAAAAAGAGGCATTTTACAGTTTGCCTAATTATACTTTCATTGTTGATCTGGCATTAAAAAAAAACCTTGAAGTTCCATTCCATTCTTTCAACTTTTCTTAGCCAGAGAAGGTTAGGCACTACCTTGCATGCAGCCTTGCTACATGGCAGACTTTGGCAGGTGACTTGTGGCACTCTACTAGAGTAATCCATTATGATGATAAATGTTAAGGTTTATTAAAATCCTAATTTGCCGCAGTAGCCTTGTTGTCTGGGACATCTAATTCTGTGAGTCATCTTCAATACCATTGATTATAGAGTATGAGCTAAATCCTCCCTTCAGTTTGTTTATTTTCTGAATGCGGGGTATTTATGTTGTTTGACCTAACAGGTAACCAATATCAGGTTACCCCTGTCCAGTTATTCAAATATCTTATGATCTGGCACTGTATCTACACTTATTGGTAGGCGTGTTCGCTACTTCCGCTCATGTTTTTTAAGTATTCTCTACAGACACCTTAGGGATGTCTGTCATCAAAAGATTTCATGTGGACCATATCAAAAACTTAAAGTGGGCTTTGTGGCAACCCATTGTTTACTATTGGTTGGTTTTCTTGTCACTCTCATTTCCATACTTATTTGAAGGCTTTCCTTCTTGGTATCGTTTGCCCTCCCCTGAACCCTATCTTTTATACCACAGCTTTGATTGGATGACTTTATACTTCCACTGCTCACATTAAAGAAAGTGTTTTTTCTTTTTCGTTCATCATTCCATGAGAGTGCATGTGTTTTCGTGCTCTCTCCCTCATGTGCTGCTCCCCCTCAATTACCTGCCTTGTGCTCTCAGTGTTGATTCCCACTGTTTCTATTCTGTCTGAAATGCACAGCAATAGTTATATTTTTGTCCGGGTATCACTAAAGAGCAGGCTTCAAGCATTGTTTTTGTTTTATCTTCTGCATTGTACATATTGCATGAAAGCACAGACATTGGCACACAATTACTTTTGTGGCACTTGGGGAGGGGCTAGCTGCTGCCCTCATTCAGTTTGCCTTTGAGGGAGAACCTGTACTTAGATTGAATAAAAAGACACATAAATCTGCTCCCTGAGCTACTGCTGAGTCAGATGATTAAGGCATGGGCAAAGAGGTCTCTGGACCAGGGCTCAGTCTTTCAAGGGGTCCCTGGATAGAGCTAGCTATTTTCTGCAGAGAGTCTTGCCCTGATGACCTTGAATAATTCTTAAACAGATTGTTTTAAAAACCGTTTTCCTTTCATTCGTTTTTCTTGCAGGTGATGTGTGAAAGCCTATTACATACATTTTGCAGAGAAATGTTGTGTCTATGTTTCATGCAGCAAGCAAAAAAAAGTTTCTTTCAGATTAAATCAGGTCTGATCTCACATACACTATAGCTGAATACTAGATGGAAACGCATTTAGAATTTGGACAAGTATTCCTGTGTACTCTCAGTGACCTTGGCCAAAGAGGGCATGAAAGAGCTGTAACGATCATACATTCAAAGCTGTCTTGAACAGGGGCCCCAGAAATCCTTAAGATGTCCCTGAGAGAAAGGCAACTCTATAAAGGGAATTCAGTCAAGAGTGTGTCTTCTCAGTAGGTCAACAGTTCTTCTGGTACTAGTGAGATTTGGCTCTATATTGGTCAGACCCCACAATGTCTATATGCTTCTCAAGAATATTGCAATTGGGATAGAAGCAGCTTGTCATTGCTCCAATCCTTTCCTGAATGAATCCAAATTATCTTCAGAATCTGAGATCCAGGCCACCTCAGCATTTGGACTTCAACTTTTGACCTCCTTTGAGAATCCGGTCAATCTTTTGGGCCATGGAATTCCACAGTGGCCACAACAGAGCCTCAGATTCTGAGTTTCAGCAGATAAATCAAGCATATGATTTATTTTGTCTCAAATTATTGAATTTATGTTGACATTATATAGCAATTACCCAAAGTGTTCTGTTAAAGATTAATACAACTTCATAGACACAGTCAACGAACTTTATGAAGGAGATGAACAACATATAAGTTACATACGGATGTGGTAGGATCTTCACCTTGTAAAGACAGTACAAGACTGATAGTCCAGTCAATCCACTGTAATGATGGAACTAGAATAGAGACAAGAGTTAGCTCATGCTAAATATATCCCTTCATATATCTTTAGATTTCACGAGGTGGGGAAGTTGGGAACAACTTAGCACAAGTACATTAGAGAGTCTGGGCACTGTGATTCATGTTGTTGTTTTGTTTTACAGCATAAAGAGTGCTTAGTAGAACAGAGATTCACTACAGCTGAGGCTCAGTGATTGCATGTTTAGGTAACACATGAGACAGATGTTAGTCTTGATGTGATTTGTTAGCAGTCATCATGCTACTTAAGTGTCATGCTAAGTGTCATCAAACACTGTAGCAGATTACCAACCAAACTGAAAACACCTAAGTCATTCTGACAAGACAGTCATATAGCAGACACAGATCACACAGCAATCCAGCTGGCAATGCTTCTTTGTCCATTAGCTTTTTTCTCCTTGCACCTTGTTCGTCTGACTAGTTTACTTCTGGCTCTTGGCCAAGATAGCTGGTGGAGTGAATGAACTGACAGCAGGATCAAGGTACAGTGGTAAATGAAAGATACACCTTCACTGCTGAAGATGGTTAGAAAATGTTAGACCTGACATCCTCCGCGTGGTATTCACCCAAACAGATTGCCTTCACTCCTGTTTGCTGATTTCATTTTTGTTGGCTTTAGGATTCTGTCCACTTTACCACTGCTAACCAGTGCTAATATGCTTGTGCTCTCTCCTTCAAACATGGTAAAATTGCCCTACACCCAATTGGCACTTTTAATTTACTTGTTAGCCCCTAGTAAACAGCACTTTATGCACCCTGGGCCTGTAAATTAAATGCTACTAGTGGGCTTGCAGAACTCATTTTGCCATCCATTAAAGTAGCCTTTTAAAACGTGTTTCAGGCCGCCCACTGCATCCTGTACTGCAGTTTAAACTTCAATTTTGACCTGGCAAAAAAAACTTTGCCATGCCTAAACTTTCCTTTTTAATACTTATAAAACACCCCTAGGTCAGGCTCTACCAGCTCCTATGGCATAGTGTATGCTGTTTAAAAGGTAGGACATATGGGTTTAAGTTTTGAATGTCCTGGCAACAAAAAACATCTAAAGTAGTTTTTCACTGTTGTAAGGCCTATCTCTCCCAATGACTAACACTGGGTTGCCTTATTACATTTTACAAGTGCTGAGTTTAGATTGGGAGCAGGTGAAGATATGCTGTTTATACTTAAATGAATTGTTATGTAAAATCCTTTCTAATGGTTAAGTCGTATTTTAAGTCACAATTCTGAAAATGCCACTTTTAGGAAGTTGGAGTTTTCTTGACCCAAAAAGTTGCACCTTCTGCCAGCGTCCCAGGTCACATGACTGTGAATAGCACTGTTGTTGGGTTTTGTGTGTTGCAAAACTCTAGACTGTAACACAAAGTGTGGTGTGGACAGGATGGACAGGATGACTGGGAGGGGCTGTATCCAGCCCCACTTACAGTTTAAAGGACATTTTCTCGTGCACACACAAAGAAATATGACACCAGCCCTGCCCCACCTTTTGTCACCCCCAGACAGTTAGGGCCTTGACAGGGGAAGGTAAAGAACTTTCCAGAACCAGATGTGGGGGTAGGAGAGTGAGTCAACCCACACAACAGGTGGCCCCAGGTTTACATACTGGACCTCTAGAGCCACTCTTAAAAACACTTCTGTGCCTATGGAAGTTACAGAAGAAGGACTGCCCTACTACAAGAAGACTGCTCTGCTGCTGAGGACTGGTTTGCTGTCTAAGAAGGAAGACTGGACCTGCTTACCTTCATCCCTGGCTTACCCAGAGTGGCTCCAGGGGTTGATTGGCACTTGCCTGGACCTGCATGAGCCCCGCTGGAGTGAGTTCCTGATTCCCAAGACATGCCTCTCCTGGCCCCTTGAATGTCATCAGAGTGTACTTCTGTCTACAGAAAGATGATAATCCTGAAGTTTGGGCTTCTTGTGACTCTGAATGGGCCTGTTCACACTGAGACCCTGCCACCCGAGATGAAGGCCAATGCAGCGCTCCTGTGAGACCTGCCCTTCGTGCTACATCCAACATCAACGATGACTGGCAATGCAAAAGCCGCACTTTGAGCTACAGGAACAACAGCCTGGGGTTGGTGTCAACACAAAACTACAGCAACGAACGGCGCCATCACTAAAACGTTGAAATTGCATATCTCCCGTTCTACTGATTGTATTATTGTCGTTCAGTTATCACCATTTTATTGATTCAAATGTACTCTTGTTTCTTAAATTTGTTTGGTATTTTTAATGTGTGGTGTTTTCAATGTATTTCTGTTTGTTTTCTGCATAAATATTTTACACATTGCCTCTAAGTTAAGCCTGACTGCTCTTGTATAAAGCTACCAGAAGGTTAAGTAGAGGTTAATTTTGTGGCTTTTGTGATTCACCCGGGCAATGATTGGGGTTGTTGCCTGAGTGGGGCTTCCACCCCACAGAGAAGAATAAAAAACACACAAAATGAACAAAAAAATGCCTACTGAAAAAAAAAACAATGGGCAAAATAGAACTTTTTTTTCTTTGCATCTCTCTTCTTTTTTTTTTTATTTCAAATCGTTTTTATTGAAGTAAGAAAACAAAGCAAAAGACATTACATTAAATCTTCCATCAAAAGTGAATTAATACAGATGTTGTCAGACCAATACAGAAACTACAAATGATAAAAATAAAGAGAATAAAGAGAAGAATCACTCTTGCTTGTCACATGGTTATTGATCAAGTTGTTAAACACTTGACGTGTGGATGAATGGGGATAGTTCTGACATAGCAACTAGGATCACACCCATATATCTAAGATACTACTACAAGGTCATATTGCTTCAAGGCGGTTCAAAATGGAGGGATGAACTGTCTAGTGACTTCCATAATTTCTTATTTGATGGACACCACGTAGAGGACTGTAACGCCTGATTCGTGGCACCTCTCAGGAAAGACAGCCATTCCTGCCAATTTTTGAAATTTACTTCCTTAGCACATTTCCACTTGCACAAAATAACCTTACATGCCAGTGTCAACATTAAATCCAAAAGCTGGCGATCATGCTCATTTGTTAATCGCGGTTCCAACCCCCCTAGAATGACATATACAAATTCCTTCATTGGCTTTATCTTAAACACATGATGGATGCATACAAATATTTTCTCCCAATATTCTTTCAGCAGTGGACAGTTGAATAGCATGTGAGGAAGATCACCAGTCCCTGATTGGCAATTCCAGCACTCCGGAGAATCACGTAATTTACATTTAAATAGCTTTTCCGGAGTCCAGAACGACCTATTTATGAGCATATACTTCGTCTGGAATAGGATGGGTGATACTTTGTGTGCAAGTGCTGACTTATGAATCAATTCCCAATCCCACTCTATTCCTGTGGAGTTAGGTTCCGCTTCCCATTTCGCTTCCACTTTTTTGTGAGATTTGCTGGGCAGTGGTAGCAACAGTTTATACACCTTGGAAACGAAGTGACCTGAGTGCAGGATGCGTGGGAGATGTGTTATCAGCCACGGAGTGTAGGGTGTGAAATTACGGTTGGTTAATGTCGCCTTAACTTTTAGAAAATTATAGAAGTCTATCGGGGCCAGGTCAAACTTTGTTTGTAGGCTTGAGAACGGGATTGGTTCGCTGTTGTCATACAAGTCTCCGGCCAGGTTAATACCTTTTCCGGACCATGACTCCCAGAAGAGTTCCACACCCGTGTATTTAAGGTAGGGGTTTCTCCATAATGACATGCATGATGATTTAGAGAATGTCAATTTGGTTTTATGCGTTTGGTCAAGTCTAAGTAGGGCCCTTCTGGTATTTAACAATATGTATCTGGAGTGAGGGAGGTGTGACAGATCCATGGTGATTAAAGACTCAAGAGGAGCCTTGCCCACTATTGATCTCTCAATGTCAATCCACACAGGAGTGTAAGTTGGTGATTTCATTAACCATTGAGCACCTTGCTTACACAGAAAGGCTGTCTGATAGTTCCTGAACGATGGTAGCCCCAGGCCACCTTTATCTTTTGCCAGTTGTAATTTCTTTAGAGATATCCTGGCTTTCTTGCCCCGCCACAGGAAGTTACCAAACAGCTGGTCTATTTTTAAGACAAAATTATTAGAGAACGTCATAGGGAGCATACTGGCCATGTAGTTAACTAATGGTGTTGACATCATTTTGAGAGTTTCTGCCCTGCCCCACCATGAGAGAAACTTTGGGGACCAACTTTCTAGAAGAGTAGATATTTTTTTCAAAGTCGATTCTTCATTTATTTTTAGAGTGGAGACTAAATCCTTATCGAAGTCCAACCCCAGGTACTTAAAGCATTTGGGCTGCCATGTAAGACCAGAATCCCCCAAGATCCCTTTATCCCCTATATTATTTAGCAGCTTGACCTCCGTCTTGTCTTTATTGAGCTTATAGCCCGAAACCCTCGAAAAGTCTTCAATGTCCGACATGAGTGCAGACACTGCCTCATCCGCCTTTTCAGATAGGACAAGCACATCATCTGCATATGCTGTCAATTTAACCGTGCAGTCTCCAAAGGGTATACCTGCAATTTTAGGATCTTCCCTTATATGATGCAAGAACGGTTCAATTGCCAACAAAAATAACGAGGGTGATAAAGGGCACCCCTGCCTCGTACCTTGCTTTAAGCAAAAGGAAGATGAGAACGATCCACCCGCTCTAACTCGCGCCGAGGGGCAGCAATAAAGTGACATCACTAGCCGTGTAAATGTTTCCCCCAAATTAAATTTATTGAGGACTGCTTTGAGAAAGACCCAATCAACCTTATCGAAGGCCTTTTCGGCGTCTAACGTTATTGCTACTGTAGGGGTATCTAGAAGTTTAGGTTTCTCCAACACATGCGCCAAAATCCGTGTGTTATCACTGGACAACCTATGCTTTAGGAAGCCCGCTTGAGATGGATGGACTAGTTGTGGGAGCACCTTTTGAAGACGTGCGGAAAGTATCATTGCTAGAATCTTACAGTCAATATTAATTAGCGAAATTGGCCTGTAGTTTTTTGGGAGCGATGGGTCTTTCCCTTCCTTCGGGAGTACTGCAATTGTTGCCTCCGCCAGGGTGCCTTTTACTTCACCAGAGCTATTTATTTCCTGGAATAGGTTTATCAAGGGCCCAGTTAACATAGTTGGGAATGTTTTATAGAATTTTGCTGTAAAGCCATCTGGGCCTGGTGCCTTCCCTGTTTTCAATTTTTTAATCGCGCTTTCCACTTCTTCAGTACTGATTGGGCCATTTAGACTAATCTGGTCTTCAGCGGTCAGCCTTGGAAGGTCACACTCATCCAATTAACTCTTAATTTTATCTTCCTCCACCTTTGTATTTTTTGCATACAGGTCCTCATAGAACACTCTAAATACCTCAGCTATCTTGTCTGGATCAGAGTGTGAGTTCCCTGAGGCGTCCTTAAGGATGTTAATACAGTTTTTTTGCACTTTAAATTTCAAATATGAAGCGAGACTCTTTCCCGCTTTATTGGATTCACAAATCTTAAACCTCTTTCCTTTGTCTAGCCAAACTCCCGCCCTTTCACTTATTAACTTATTGTGTTCATATTTCTTATTTGCTAGAGCATAAAGAGTCATATCGTCTCTTAACCTTAAATGCTTACTTTCAAGATCTCTAATTTCACTTTCAAGGGATTCTAATTTCGCGTTATAATTTTTATTCATGGCAGACCTAATCTTGATACATACTCCCCGTAATGTACTTTTCATAGCATCCCATCTAATAAGATCAGATGTGTCCCCTTCTTTATTAATTTGCAGGTAAGAGACAATGGCAGCTTGTATCGTAGATCTGTGTTGAGCGTCGCTTAATATCTCATCATTCAGGCGCCAAGACGTCTGACGGGGAGATGATTTGGCATTTGCAATGGACAGGGAAATACAAGAATGATCCAACATCACACGAGGCTCTATGTTGGTAGACTCTATTCTGGGTACCCCGTTCTGTGTTATGAGGATGTAGTCAATCCTGGAGTATGAATCATGCGGTGTAGAATAAAAGGTATAATCCCTCCCTGTAGGATTCTGGAGCCTCCACGCATCCACTAAATGAAAGCGTTCACACAGATTATTGAAGGCTCTATGAGATTTGTTTGGTTTGAAAGGGCAGTGGGAGTCCCTATCTAGCGTTGCGTCTTTTGGAAGATTAAAATCACCACCCACTATGTGAACAGCGCTATCTGGGATATTTTCCATATGTTTATTTAAGCCCTCCCAAAACTTAAGGTCACTGGTGTTAGGGGCATATATGTTCGTAACATAAAATTCATATTCATAAAATTCATATTCATATAAAATAACATAAAATTCATAACATAAAAATGCATCTCTCTTCTTATTAGTTAAGTCAGGTATATAACAGATGAAAGAAGAAGAATATTTAGTTGATACTACTGCCAAAAGCTATGGGCTGGCACAAACCTCACTGTGCACAGGGATTGGAGAGTTGCACAGGCTTTTGGGTGCAGAGATTAGTAGCAGCCTAGGCCCTCTGGTCAAATCCGACAGCACAGGGTCAAAGACCATGTCCAGAGATGGTTGGATGGTCACATTGCCTGGTTGCAGGTGCATGAATGAGTGCTCCAGGGTTGGCTACCTTCTAGGTTGTGTGATGGTCCTCGTTACAGGCTAAACCGGAATTCAACCTCACTATGATTGGCTAAAGGCTATGGGCAATTGAGTTTAGGTGCATGGGTGGTTGTGCTCAGGGCTTGTCAGCAAGTCATGTCCTGCACCCAAGATCACTTTACATGGCCGAAGTGATCCGTCAGTGGTTGGCTGCAGGAGGGAAGCTGACAAGATCAGGATAGATGTTTTAGGCTAGGATACACAGGAGATGCTTATATGGTTTAGTTATTGCTTCTTCTACGCAGAAGATATTAACACGTTTAAAGAACCTTTGAAATTTCCTCATAACACAAAACAAAAATGATATGGCATTGTGATTATGAAACAAATCCTAGAAAACCACTGAAATCTTTCAGTGATGGTTAGCTGTCACATCCAGACTGAACGAAGGCTGCGAGAAAGCATCCCATTTCTAAGGCATTGTCCCACCTGGCTACGCATCGGCTACTAAGCGCCTCGTAGCCCCTCCATCAACACCACACATCTTGTGGTTGTCTCTCCAACATGGATAAGGAACTGACATCATCGGTATTTGAAACAATACTATCCCTCAGTGTACCTGGCTGGGCACACACTAAGTACCTTTTAATCTACTCGCACGGTTTACCATCACCACTGTCCCCGGAGCTCGCATAAACCCAGATGTCCCACAACCCCCCTGGTCCTGAAGAGACCCGCCATCCACCCCCTGGTCGAAACGCCGTTGACGCCATTGGGGAATGAACCAGATAACCAGTGTCTATGATTTGTAATAGCCATTGTGAAAATTATCATAACTTTATTGTTCATGGTCATTGTCCCTTTTCCTTGTACATATCCCTTTCTGAAACCTTGTCAATATCTCACCTTGTGTCACGAACGTGCTGTTTAGGTTCATGATAAAACACCTGGGACTCCACTGCACCTTGTCACTAGTACTATGTATAAAATGTTAACAAATGATTACTACCTTTATTGAAACAATACAACTTTACTATTTATGAAACAAACTCTGATGTTTGGAGCCTTGTTTTCTTATCAGACATCCCTCAGGAATCCCTCAAAATGTTTTATTGCTATTAAGCTGCGTATCAATTATTGTGTGTACATTGATTGCTCCACTGGAACCATTGTTTTCTCATATATAGTTTGCACCCTGGTTCCTCGTGAGTAAGGTTCCCTTGTTTCTTTTGTGACTTATGTACATAGGAGGCAGCGCCAAAATTAAGACCAGGAAAACCCTGGTCTTAAGGTGGCGACATGAGGAGAAATGCATTATTTCTCCTCGTTTTTGCTTTTTCCACGTGTGCTGCCTTATGCAGCACACATGGAAAAAGCAAAATGCCATGGTTTGTTTATGTGCAGGAAGGTGCTCCTTTCTGTACATAAACAACCTTTTTAAAAATGCCATTTTGTAACTTTCTTGTCTGCTGCATGTAGCAGCACACATGAAAGTTACAAAATGGAATTTTTGGATTGTTCATGCGAAGGAAGGGACATCTTCCTACACATAACCAACCCTACCCTGCACACAGACACCCTTGCGCTATGGTGCCTAGGTTTTAAGACTTTAAAACTTAGAAACAAATTCTAATCTGATGAAGTAGTGAACGTCTAAGTATGACCGCCTTAGCAGTTTTACAGCTAAGGGACATATTCTCAAGGATTTATGGCCGAGTTTTCAGCACTTTATCACAGCCAAAATCGCAATACATCTATCGCCCCATTCACAAGCTGGTGCTAACAGCCCATATCACCAGGTTACCTGCAATAGCAGCCGCAAAAAACATTGCCACAGATGACCCCAGCAAGTAACGCTAATGAAATGCAGAGTAGGCGTTCCTGTGCAAAAAGCTGCGAAAACACAACTCCGCAACATTCTCAACGACCAGCCAGATCAGCGATAACATCCTGTTAGATTTGGGGGTCTCTAGTTGGCACAGGTAGGTGCTTGTGACAAATAGGGACCCTTGCCTCCAGCCAGGGTAAGTGGGGTACACTCCTAAAATAACCCCTGCTTACCCCCTTTGTAGCTTGGCACAAGCAGATAGGCTTATCACAGAGGCAGTGTGTAAAGCATTTGTGAACACATACAGTAACCAAGGAACACCACTACAGATGGACACCACACCAGTTGTATATTAAAAATAAGTATTCTTGATATAGATTTAACCCAAGACCATAAACAACATAAATCCACAATACTGTACTTAAAATGATAGTTTTAGCTTAGTTCTGTTCAGTTCTTAAAATACGACACTTTGAGTCAATGTACCTTACGATGCGTTACGCTTCCACAACAAAAGTGTTGCAGCGATGGAAATGCAGCAAAGTTCCGGTGTAAAGAAATAAAGACGTGAAGATCTTCCAGATGTGGCACGCTTCTCCGATGATGCGAGAAGTCTCGGTTCGATGCGTCAGCCGCAGTGATGACACCCTTGTTCCGCGATGCGACAACAACAGCTTCGGCTGCGACACTCTTCTCCGACGTTACGAGACGCTTCCGCACAATGCAACAACTACAGCGGCGACATTCAAGATGCGACAGCAGCAGCTCCGATGGTGGCACTCTTCTCCGTGGATGCTGGTCGCTATTCTTGATGCGGTGCAATACGACAGCTACAGCGGCAGCATCTAAGATGCGACTGCAGCAGCAGCGACGGCGACACGCTTCCTCTTCGCTGCGAGACGCTTCTCTCGATGCGGTGCAAAACGACAGCTACAGTGGCGGCAACCAATATGCGACGGCAGCAGCAGCGACGGCGACACGCTTCCTCTTCGTTGCGAGACGCTTCTCTCGATGCGGTGCAAAACCACAGCTACAGTGGCGTCATCCAAGATGCGACAACAGCAGCAGTGACGGCGACACGCTTCCTCTTCGTTGCTGAACGCTTCTCTTGATGCGATGCACTATGACAGCTACAGCAGCAACATCCACGATGCGACGGCAGCATTAGCGACAGCGACACGCTTCTTCCTCTTGAGTCGCTCTTCCAGCTCCTTGCGACACGCAGTCCCTCAGAAGGCCCCAAACAGCAGCAGGTACTTTCCAAGGAACTCTGGGGAGCTGGGTGTTGAAGTCTGTTGTCCTTGAGACTTCAGCAGGAGGCAAGCTTTGTTCCAAGCCCTTGGAGATCCTTACAGGTTCATGAAAGTACACACAGTCCCTTTCTCCTCTCTTTGGCAGTCAGGCAACCACTGCAGGCCAATCCCCCAAGCAGCACTTCAGCTTAGGGATAGTCTCTCCTAAGTTTCTTCTGGTTAAACTCCTCAGCAAAGGTTTCTTCTTGTTTGTCCAAAAGTGATCTAAATTCTTGGGATCAGGGTCCCGCTATTTATACCCCAAAATCCTTTGTCCTCTGAGAGCGGAGGGGCCTTTGCCTAATCCAAACCAGTTCTGGTCTGTCCTGGAGCACTCTGTTTACATGACTCCTTCTTTCATTTCACAGTGCAGGGCAGAAACATCAGACTCACCAAAGGGAGGTGGAGCCAGCATTGTGGACGAAAGGCACAGCCCTATTCAGGTCCCAGGTGCAACTCCTCCCTCCCATCTAGATGCAGATCTCTATTCACCACTGGGCTGACTCATTCTGTCTCCTGGAATACCCCAGTCCTGTCACTCAAACTCCAGACAAGGAATACGCAACCTAGCAGAGGCAGGCTTGGATAGTTAGACAAGAAAATACCTACTTTCTAAAACTGGTATTTTCAAACTAAGAATGTTAAAACCAACTTCACTAAAAGATGTATTTTATCATTCTGAGTTCAGGCATACTAAACTCGAATTTCTACCATGTTTACTGAGTCGGTTAGGATGATAAAAAGTAATAATCTAACTGTCCATTCTGGCCTATGGAGAACAGGTAGCCGTGCAATAGTGAAAAATGAAAATGGCTGTAATTCACTACTAGGACATGCCACACACGCCAGGGCATGTCCTACCTTATCCTTACAATGCACCCTGCCCTTGAACCTACCCTAAGGGTGTCTGATATAAAGGAAAGGGAAGGGTTAGGGACTGGCAAGTTTAGGGACTGGCAAGTGGGTGCACTTGCCCAGTCAGCATGGCAGTACCAGACTGCACACAGGCTCTGCAATGGCAGAGCTGAGACACACTTTTACAGGCTGCTTCCGTGGGTGGCACAATCAGTGCTGCAAGCCCACTAGCAGCATTTGGTTTAAAAGCCCTGGGCTCACTCAGCGCACTCCTTCGCTGGAGTCGCTGTGCGCATAATAAATTAATATAACATAACATAACATAACATAACATAACATAACATAACATAACTGTACTAGGATCTGACAAGTAAACCAAATCAGCCAATCATGGAGTCACTAATCCATACATCAATTTATAATAGGGAGAGCATATGCACTTTAGCACAGATCAGCAGTGGTAAAGTGCTCAGAGTCATGAAACCAACAAAAACAGGTCAGACAAAATACAGGAGGATGGCAAAAAGTTTAGGGATGACCCTGCAAAAAGGGCCAAGTCCAACACATACAAAAACATTTTATAAGGCACATTAGTAGCAGAGATTTAACACCTGCTCCTACCTGGTACAAAGTCGGAGGGCAACCTGCACCAGAAAAGGGAGCCCAGAGGCACAACTGAAGAACAACAGATGCCATAGAGCTACTGGTCATGAAGCTCGAAGCCCCAAGAGGGCCATAACACCCACCAGGTAGAGCAGACAAAGACAGCGGACTTTCAGAAAACGCACCAGGCTCACAGACCTAATACCAGAGTATGTCATTGTCCACTACAGGCTCAAAAGGACAGCCACCCTCCGCATCATTGCCCACAGGCTGACACAGCAGACAACCAACATCCCTCCGCAGGCAAAGCTGCTGGCTGTGCTGAATCTGTTGGCCTCTGGTACCTTCCAACCAACAACTGCCAGAGTCGGAGGAGTCTCTCAGCCAGCCCTATCAAAGTTCCTCACAACTGTCTTGGATGCCATCATCAGCTTGGTTCCCCGGTACTTTTACTTCCCCCACACTGCGCAGGAACAGCTGGAGACCAAGCAAGGCTTCTACGCCATAGCTGGATTCCCGCACGTGTTGGGGGCAATCGACTGCGCACATGTCCTACTTGTGCCCCCTGCCGTCACTGTACACAATTACTGCAACAAAAAGCACACACATTCCATCAAGGTGCAGTCAATAGTGGACCACCGGGGACTCTTCACCAATGTTGTCACCAACTACCAACTACCCAGACAGTGTGCATGATTCCTACATCTTCCGACAGTCCATCAACCGCACTTTCAGGATGGCACCTACGGAAATGCTCTGCTCATTGGTAATTACCAAATGAACACACCACACATCCCCACTCCACAATCATGCAACTCACAACTCTGGTAATGCACATGTTACAAACTCACATACAACATGACAAACAAAATGCCCACCCACCAGACACGACAGAACAACTTACTGTGGTAAACTGGGCTAACCATGTACATGAGTCATCAACGGCATGGCACCTCAGCCACACAATAGCAGAATGTGGGGAGAGGTGGAAACCAGGCATGTGCGAAGGGGGCAAGTGACCCATTAATGAGAATGTACCCAATGCCAAGTGTGACGTGGATGTGCTGGCCAGACTACAGTATGCATACCACACACATATCCATGTCATCATACACTGCTGGTGTATGGCGTGTAGTGGACAGTGACACAACCGTGTCACCCCAGCCAGTGGGAAAGTTGGCGGAAATGTAGCTTGTTACGTCTCCCCTGTAAGCTTGAGCGGAGTGGGCTGGCCCGGCGTACACCAGGGCAGGGTAGGGGTGTGAATAAAAAGCACATAGCCCTGAGCATGGTTCTCTTTCGGAATAGCCAACGTGTCTGCCAGCGTGGTGCCTCTCACCCCACCACGAGGCCGGCGCAGTCGCCGTGAGCGGTATTGCCTGCAATCCTGTGCGCCGGCTGCCCCCCGGGCCTCTGTATTCTGGACCCGTCTTGCCCACCCCTGCGGACCCAAGCCTCACTGCTCACCTGCTGACCCCTGTGTGTGTCAAAGAGGGCCCACCACCTGCCGGCACAAACTCCAAGCCAGAGGCCCGTGACCTTGGCAGCCTCCTCTGACCATCACGGCCTCCGCAACACAGCCCCACAGTACTCCTTTCTCATTGACGTACTGCACCACTGCCTCCGGCATACACTACGGTCAAGTAGGTCACACATTTGAAATTGAGTCTTGATTTCTCAATGGCAGAGTACATATCATTGCATGCAAGGAGAGGCGTAAGAGGAAGACGTGTTTCAGTCCTGAGATGAAAAGGACCATCGTTACGGAGGTGATCAAACACTACAACAACTACTCTGCTGTCACTAACTCTGTGCATTTGCGAGCCAATGACACGTGGCTGTCTGACCCTGCTGTCCGCTGCCTCCGGACTACACTGCGGTTGAGTAGGTCACACATTTGGAACTGAGTCTTGATTTATTTATGGCAGAGTTTATATAATTGTACAGGCCTCATCGGAGACTGCATCCCCTTTGAGCTCCGGTGCCACTAACTCTGTGCCCCGACATTCATTGAAACTCTCTGGTTGAAATTTGGTGGCATCTGAGTCCATGGCCTGAGGGTTGTCTTCCTCATCATGTAGGTGATACTGACCTGGTGGCAAAAACGAGGTTGTAGCATTCCTCACCTCCAATTGTCTATTTCTGCCAGCTTCTGCCCTCTGCATCATGCCTAGGGGGACACCTTCCACTGTCCCTCGAGACACTCCCCGATGTTCTCCTTGGACATCAACGAGGACCCGCTCAGCTCGTGTCGCCCTACCTCAGTGCAATGCAAGTCACTGCCCCGTTTCGGTGTGCCTGTGCCGGCCGCAGTGCTTCCGGGGCCACTAACTCTGTGCTGCTCAAGTAATGGACACTTTCTGTTTAAACTTTAAACTTCTGATTGTCTGATCACTGTTGTAGTTGTTGCCAGCACCAACCAGCACCTGAGGGGAGGCTTACACTCACCCCACACCCATCCAGTACAGGCGTCACTGGACATATGACCCTGGCAATAAAAGGGGCCGGGCATGCGTGCCCATAGCCAGTTCCACAAACTATATAAGTGTGCCGTGTGGTTAGTATGTATGCATCAGGACCCCAGGCCCTGCCACATTACAGTGTGCTGTGTACACCAGATGCTAACATGTCAACCTCAGGCGGTGGGGTAGACCTGGGCCATGTAGCTGTGTCGTACCCCTCTGTGAGCGTAAGCGGAGTAGACTTGCGTACGACAGTCCAGCGTAGGGATGTGGTTAATCAACCCGGGGCTCTGGGAGAGGTTAAGTTTAGGCCTTGCCAAGGAAGTAACTAATGCATGTATCTCTGTTGTAGTGTCAGCGCCATCTGTACCCCAATATACAATGTTGCTATGTAGCATACCCACGCAGTGTGGGCTCGGCCAAAGGGGTAAATGAGGGAGAGTAAGCCCGCTTGGGGTCAGGGATCATACATTCCAACTGTTGTGTGTGTCGCTATTCCCTCAGCATAAGCCAAAGGTCTACCCTCAACCGCATCGCGGGTTTAGCCAGCCATGTACTCTATATATGTGTCTGCCCTATCCTTACCATAGGCATACACAAATGTGGCAGCCCACCTCCAGGGCACAACACCACTGTGTCGTTGTTAGCCTTGTGGACATGCTCGAACAGGCATGACAGCGGTGTGCCGTGGGAGTGCAAGTGATGCAACTGCGCTACGCACAATTGTAAATAGGCCCGCGGGGATGGAGGATCAGCAATGAGGCTACGAAATACACATTGATGCCGCACATTTGCTACATGCAGTACATGTACATACAAGATACACGAAGTCACACATATCACACACCAATGTACGAGTGAGCCTGCCAATACATCATGCAGAACAAACTATTGACTCATGTCTCTCTGCACTGTCACAGGTAATCAAGGATATGCATTCTGCGCTTGGATGAGGACACCCCTCCGAGCCTCAGACACACAGGCAGAGAGGCAGAACAATACGGCCCACAAACGCACCAGGGGCATCGTGGAGCGCACATTTGGCGAGTTCAAGTCAAGTTTTAGGTGCCTGGACATCACAGGTGGTAGGCTCCTGTACAACCCAGGCAACATTTGCAAGATGATTGTTGCATGTATCTTGTGTGTTCCACAACATATGTGTACGCACTGATGCCCCATGGATACAAGTGCCAGATGCACCGTACGATGATGAGGAAGATGAGGCAGGTGGACTACACCCCACTGCAGCTGCAGCAGTAATAGCCCGTAGGAACACCATCATTGACAATTTCTTCACATGATCACGTCACATTGTGACAGTCTTTAGCAATCATGGGTCAGTACAAAATGACCACAGGCACAGCATGTGCAAATAAATGCATTCCAAGACACATTCCCTGAGTGCATGTCACTCATCTGTACAAGCACATCACTCAGACAAGTGTAAGTGCGACATGTAGTGCTATTGATTTCATAATTTGATGATAGATGGTGGGTGTATCACCTCTGTACGGAGAGGCTGTTTAGGATGTCACGTATTTGAAATGCCAGTTCTGTTTGTGACACTGATAGTACGGAATCCCACTCTTCGGCGTTTCACATGTGTCCCAAATCATTACATATTGGCTGTCATTTGGGACCTACAAGTGACAATAGGGCTTCTTTTGGGGTTAATGATGTACCACCATGATGCAGGGATGCACCCTGTGACTCATTTCCCACAACATGAGCAACATGTACGTAACGGAGAGTCACTGCCCCTGCATTCGTCCATGCTTTCACACTTGATTGATCATGGACATAACACGTCTGTGTGTAAGAGGTGTTGATTGTCCCACAGCAATGTGAAGGTGAGATGCGGTTTCACAGTGTGTTCCATGTATGTTTCCGCATTTGCGCAGTTTACATGCAGACTGCATGTCAATGTACATAGTGACTGTTTGTGAGGTGGTGCCTATTTGATGCAGGTCAATGGACTACATCACGGATGTGGGGTTGTACTCGTACATTGTCATCTCACCGTTTTTTTTCACTGCTTTTCTGGTGCATTTTCTGGTGATTAGCAAATTGCGAAAATTTGCGAATCGCAGTTTGAGAATCGCAGAATGGAATTCATGTACAAATGCGATCAAAAAATGCGAATCGCAATAGATCGCAGTTGCCGATTGCGATCTTGCCGCAATCGCAAAATAATCGCAGAATCTGCAATTTCCTATGTTGAAACTGCGAAATCGCAAATTGCGATATCGCTATTTGTGATCTTGCTAACTGCAAGATCGCAAAAACGGGAAGTCGCATTTCGAGCCCACTGATGACATCACAACCAGGAAGTAGGCTCACCACACCCACAAACAGAACACAGAGCCAGGGAGTGGCAGCAGGATACTGAGGAGCACCAAAACCTACACTGTGCAGCACCCCAGCCAGAAAAAAAATATCCCAAGATGTCCCAGGATGCAGCAGGGAGCAGTGGGCAGGAGAGAAAGAGGAAAATTAAGTTTTCTGAATTGGAACTGGAGCACCTAATTGAGGGGTTCTGCAAGGATCATGCCCGGCTCTTTGGAAAAGTCTCCCGGAGGGTGCCAGAGGCAGAGAAGTGCAGGATCTGGCAGCGCATCCGCGCTAAGGTCAATTCTGTTGGTGTGACCCAGCGCTCAATTGACGACCTAAAAAAGCACTGGTACGACCTGAGAGGTCGTTCTAAGGAGCGGATTGCTGAGAGGCTTGGGGAGCGACTGGCCACCGGTGGAGGGGAACCTGTAGCCACACGAATACCCCATTGGAGGACCTGATTGAGGACACCATTGCGCCAGAAGCCTGCGTCGGGGTCCTTCAGCTGGACTCATCTTGACCCAGCCAACAACCTGAAGGTAAGTGCCATGCGACTGCGACCCAGTCCCCCAACAATGCCCTTAAGTCCTGAGCTAGCAACATGACATCCCCAAAAATGCAGCCCAAGCTCACCAAAAAAGCCCCATTGCATTGTGGAAGTTGTAGTGTAATCATGTCCCCCCAGTTAGCCCAACACTGCCAGAGCAGTCAATGCAAAGTAAATCCAAAAGCCAGTCAGGGAAAGCAAGGCTGCATGCATGTATCAAAATTGCTTGCGCAAGATACATAACAATAATCATGCACCCTTTCACATTACAGGTGCATGTGAGCAAGCCAGCACAGACAGCGAGGCCCTGCACATCGCCGAGAGCCAGGAGGACACTGAGGGTGAGGGCAAGTCCTCCCAACGACCCGGCCCATCACAGCCACCAGCAGTGCTCCCACCACCACCACCCCGTGCGGACAGGGCCACCCCTGCAGCCACAGCCGTGCAGCTAACACCCCAGCAAACAGCCACAGCAGTGGTACAGGCTCCACCACCAGCGCCTAGGAGGCAGACGAGGTGCACAGCTGGTGCAAGGTCACACACCAGCGCAGTGGGGCGACAGCAGCGCCAGGGCCCAGCAGGCACCGGCAGGGCACTTGAAACACTAGATCCAGGCCTGGCCATTGAACACCGCATGCTGGCGATGCATCGCACACAGGCGCGTCACATGGCAGCAATGCTCACCCAGATGCGGGCGAATGGCCAACACATAGCCCAGATGACCGCTGCAGTCCGTGAGAACAACCAGCTGCTGGTAGCCCAGCAGGACATGACCTGCCGATGCCACCGCCAACTACTAGCCCGCCTATCGGCCTACACTAGGTCCAATCATGTAGTTGGTAATGCTACATCACAGATGGCACGCAGGTCACTCGCCATGCAGGCCCAGATGGTGCAGTGTTGCTAGGATGTGGCCAGGTCACTAGACCTTCTCACCGCAGCAGTGCTCGGCAGCCAGGCCACTGCCCATGGAGAAGCAGAGGGGGCTGATGACACAAGTGAGGCTGCGTCAACCAACAGCAGTGCATCATTGCCACTGATGCCTGCACGTCGCCGCAGCAGCAGGCCAACATCAGCAACTAGGGCCAACACCGTCCCTCAGGATGCGGAGAGACGACTTGGGGCGTCTCGTCGTCACCAACCGTGAGGACTCAGACACTCTGAGGGAGGCCATGCAGTCAACCCCTGCAAACCCCCTACCCCAGCATGGAGAGGTATGGAGCAATACTCTCTCCATCAGACAGTTGAATAATTAAAGGCCAATTTATTGTGCATAAACAATAAAGAGTAATGGTCAAACTTGATTCACACTCATGTCATTATTACATTTGTCATGCATGGGTGCAGTGTTGTGATAGGGGAATGGGTGCACTAGAAACAGTTATTAGTGATGTGGTTGCGGTGCCTGTGTCCCTCAGCAGGATCTTCTCCGCGTGCATGACGTACATGTGGAGGCGGCCGGTTGTCACCTTCAGACTCACTGCCAGATATCTCCACTGGTATCCTGAGCTTGGTAGCAATGTCGTGGAGCATTGCACACACGGCCACGATGCGGCAGCAGACCTCAGGTGTGTATTTGATGGCCCCACCAGTCTTGTGCAGTATGCGGAAACGGCTCTTCAATAGGGCCAAATGTCCTCTCTATGCAATTTCTTGTCCGTATGTGTGCAGCATTGTAACGCCGTTGCTGTGGTGTGGCAGGGTTGAGGTATGGGGTGAGGAGGTACTCACGTAGACCGTAGGCGCTGTCACCTGCGGGTAATGAGCACAGGGTGAGTGCCTATTCTGCGCAGATACATGCTCAAAGTGTAGTATTTGGGGACCCAGTAGGTGTCCTTCGCCAAAGTCTCCCCTTGCCAGTCGTGTGTGAATGCCGCTGTGCCGGAAGATGAAGAAGTCATGTGTGCTGCCCGTATATTGTGCCACTATGTCCGTGATGTAATTCTTTGCGTTGCACACCATCTGGATATTGAGGGAGTAGTAGGACTTGCGGTTGCGGTACATGTATTCCGTGTGTGCTGGTGGGCAGATGTGGATATGGGTACAGTCAATGCATCCAATAACATGCAGAAAATGTGCAATGTTGTAGAATTTCAGCTTGGTGTCATTTATGTCCTGTTGGGTGGTGGGGAATGAAATGTAGTGGTGTAGCCCGGTCAGCATTGCATCCAGGAAACTCCTTAGGCAGCGGGACATGGTGGGCTGGGATATACCCCCAGCGACAGCAACTATCCCCTGGAAGCTTCCGGAGGCCAGTAGGTGCAGGCTGCACAATACCTGTACATGGGTGGGAACGGCATTGGTTCTCCTTGTTGGATGCTGCAGCAGGGGGTCTAGGTCCTGGATCAGCTTGATAATCATTGGGCTACTTAGCCGGTACTTGGCATAGATTTGCTCCCTGGTTTGGCCCAGAAGGGTGACCCGCTGCCGGAATATCCGCTCCTGGATCCTAAGCCTGTTCTGTGCTGCTCGCTGCAGCCTACGCCGCCTGACCACCATGTAGAGTCCTGGCATTGTGAGAGTCCTCAGTCTCCAGCTGCATGTCCTTTAGTGTGTTTGGTCAGGCCAGCACCTGTATGCAGTTAACTTTAATCAACTTTTTTTTTTTCTTTGCTGGTTACCACCTGGTTTGGGTTCTCCTTAAATTGCGCGTCGCTAATAGCGATTTTCGTGTTTTTCGCAATCTGCGATTTTTCATGAATGGCAATAGCGATTATTTAGCAATTTCGCTAATGAATTTGCAGAATCCGTGGTTTCTCGCTATTTCTAATTTGCAAATGGGCAGGTATCAAGATTCTGCACATTTATTTGCGAATTCGCTATTTTTATTTAGCGCTTCCGCACTTTTGCGACTTTCCCTGTCATGAATTGCTTTTACTCAATTTGCAATCGCAATTGCTAATTCGCAGCAATTGCGATCGCAATTTAGCTTCATGAATCGGGCTGTAGATGCCTTAACAAACCCATTACAGTGTAGCTTATTACTGCTTCGATGGCTATGATATATAAAGTATTGTCGTCTACTACATTTCTAGACCAACATTACAGTATTGCATGCTTTTATATTATGATGGCCTAATGGGCTAATACGACCTAAAATTCCTCTCTCGATACCCCAGATGTGGGGATGGCAGACAGTCTGCTTGCGTTCGCAGATTATCACTAAATAAGAGGATTCTGGAATAATATTTTGCTATTTTATTGAGCCGACCATCAGGCCTAGACATTTGATCCAAAAGACATATTTATTGGTCTAAATAAGGATTGTTGCAATAATTTGTTATTTCCCTCCAGGTTCACTGTCACGGTATTGCCAGCTGCTAGAATCCATTCTGTTCCCCACCGGTCACACGCAGGTGGCATGATATGTTGGATTTCTAAGATATGGGAGAGTTTGTGGCATCAAACAGCCCTTCCTTTTCTAACTCACTTCAGAAGTGGTCCACTATCCAACCAGACATTCTTGCAGTATCGAGGCAGTATGTGTTCTGTATGCTGAGGGACTTTTATTGTATTTTTTGATTTGTTTAATTTAATGTGCACACCACAAATATGGATATCTCTATTTGCAGAAATAACATAAATAAATCACATTTCATAGCTAGAAAGAATCATTATATCAGACATGTTAATGTAGACCATTTTACCAAAATTTTAAAACTCATTAATGTAGGCTTTCTTGAATACCTATTGCGAGGAAGTTCCCGATTTTTGGACCTCATAGTGAAACTTTAGTTTAACTTTTCTAAGAAGACAGGATCGTAGAACATTGTAAAGAAGAAAACAGTTCTCTTTACCCAGTCCTGCACCTCTAACAATCACCAGCAATAGCTATTCTAGACTGGTGATTTATTTCATAATGTCAGCTGAGGTTTGGATGCCCTCTTAAAGAAAGCCATGATGACCTACTCTGAGATTCCACGTTGTGTTGCACATTTCTCCCCTGTGATAACCTGGCCCAGTTCCTCTGATGCACTTAAACATCATAAATGTTAGTTTGAAGGTAATTCGCTTTTTTACAGGCACTGTAATAGATTCAGCCCCACTGACCCAGTGTTCGAATTTTCCTATATTTAAGCCTAGTCTTGTTGATGAATTTTCTCATACTTTAAACAGGCTATTTAAAGTTGCTAGAAGGCCACCCAGCACATCTTTGGCATAATTGGACTTTGAATTCATGAATAGGACAAAGATTGCTCTGTGTTGCCCTTTTCAGAGTTTGATAAAGCCTGTTTTAGTTGCCTTTGGCAGCCAAACAATGAAAGCACTACCAAACGGGGCCATATCATTATAACTGTTTTTATTAGGTCGAGCCTAGCGCAGCGCGCAAGTGCTGCTCAAGGAGATGACCTTTAGAGATCTGTCTGCACTTTTCAAGAACTTGTACTTGTACTGGTATCCACTTTGCGGGAGCGAGCATCAGCGCGCAGGGACCATTTGTTTGAAATTAGCGTGGCCGCGCAGCTTGTTGATATTCCTCTACTTTCACTCCCCTGCCTGTCTCACCCTCACCCTCCCTTGTTTTTTTTAATAAGCACAGCTCTCCTGCCGGGCTTCCCTTCCCTATTCCATCTCGTCTCTCAGCCCACAGCAGGAGGCGCGTGCATCATGTTTTCTTTAATAAACACTATATGTGTTTATTTTTAACCTTTAAGTCCACGTCAAGCGCTGATCAACCACAGAGCCTGAAAGAATGCTGCGCGCCTTAGAACAGCGGCATTTCCTGATTGTGCAAAGGATAATGCCGTAGAAAGTGCCAATATTTTCTTTAATACAGAAAGGAGGTCAGTGGTTCCGAGGTCCTGACTCTGTAAACAATGGACCCTTGTCTAATTAGGCCATGAATAATGGTTTTTGTAGGATGTCAGTCTTATTTCTGAATGCTCAAACCCTCTGTCGCCATTTGTTTGTAATTCAGAAAAGTACCGGTTCACCACCTCCAAGCACACATGCTCTCCCACTCACCACACACACACACTGTTCCTTGCTACACATGTATAGACACTCCCCTAACCCCCACACACACAAGACCACACCCCTCGCCCCACACAAAGACACACACATCCGTGATTATACGCATAATGGCACTAACGCACCGCTCCCCCCACTCACCCACAAATATATTAACACACGCCCCGGGCACTCTACACACCAACACACACACACACATACGCTGTGCTGAGCTGAGCACTGACCTCTCAATCTAGCAGCAGATATGACCACAGCCACAAACTATTCCTCCCAGTGCCAACTGGCTGGCTATGCCATAATCTAGGAGATCCAGCAAATATTAACAGAGCATCTTTATAACGGAATCAAACCACCCTAGCCTCTGGGTATCGGCCAACATTAAAGGTCACCTACAAGAAATGCATAAAACACAAGCTATGGTTTTGCTGGAAGGTTGCCTTCAATTAGTAAATATTCCACAATGCAAGATCTTGTGCACTGAAACGATGAAAAATTGTGGTACTTTTTATTTTCATTTACTAGACGTTTTCCATCTAGTGGTGTCTGACTGTAGATCCCACAAAGGAGCCAACTTAGCACTTGCTACCGTAGCCCTAGACCCGGACTAGCTTGATGAGTGGCAGAGCAGGGCACTGATGGACATGCAGAGGCAATTTAACCAAATGAGTGTCCCCACTCACCCCCTGTCCGGCTAAATCAGTCTTATTTTTTTTAACTCTTCCCATGGTGGAAACATTTACAACGGTCTCTCCATTTAAATATAACATTGCCTCTTAAGTACTCCCTGAGACAACCGAAGGAGTCAGGTCCGTAGCGGGACTGAGGGGAGCTGGACCGTAATATAATGAGAAACAATAGAAAATGCCCACACCTCAACAATTGGAATTATTTAGAAGAAGACAAGTGTAAATCAATAACACCTGAACAGGTAATTTTATTTATACCCATTTACTCATATTTTTGTTTTTTTATGAAGTTTCTTTTAGGAACAGAAAAAGATGCACTAAAATGATCAACACAATGACTGGACAAATTATACAAAGTTCTAAAGAAAAGCAATCAATACAATACGTGAAAACACAGAACAAATCATATTCACACATCAATTCATTAATATTTACAAATGAATTCTTATTCCATGACAATCAAAGCTAAGTGACAACAAGAGCACAAGCTGTGCTTATTCTTTTGCACAGAAACACTTATGGGTCCATTAGGATAGCGGGCGGTGGCACTACCGAAACGATGGCGGGGCGGAAAAACAGCTTTTTCCGCCCGCTAGCAGTGGAAATCACGTCCGCCACATTAGGATATGTAAACACAGGTCATTTCCCGTCCGCCGCGGAGCGCCTCGCTCCGCCATCAAGGTGCGCCCGCCACCGCGGCGGCTGCAGCCAATCGAGACCCTCCGCCGCGGTCGATGACGTCCGCCCCGCTCGACATATTAGGATGGGCCAAACAAGCTGACGCACCGCACCGGAGACACCGCACAGCTCTAGCAGGCGGAAAGTCTACAGCGGAGCACGCACGCCGAGATCCGACATGAACCCCATGGACCCAGCCCTCCACATGCATCCGGTCATGTACCTGCTGCAACACTATCGCCAGATGGGCCGCCGCGGACGCCGCCGCAGGTACGTCACTACACATATACACCACACAACACACATGCCGACACAGGTCCCAAGCACAACACTGGCATCCTGCTGGGGGGCACAACACATCCACATGGGCACACACACATCACCCACCTCAGAACAAGGCACCCCACGGCATCCGGAACACACAACGTCGGCCAACCTGCAGCAACGTCACGGTCACGTCACCGCCGCGGTCAACACATGCGCACAATGCAGAAGGCAGGGCAACAGCAAGGCATGGACACATTCCAAACATCACAGCGACACACCACCCCGACCAACACTGCACACCACCCGAAGTAGTCACAGGCCAGGTGCCAATCCCGTGCACCCCCTTGCACATCAACAAGCACTGTAACAACAAGCACAATACACACACACTGCGACACACAACCAGGGACAAAGGCACAGCAGGATTGCCTGACAACGGACACACAACACCAGTGCACTCCCCACAGCCCACACAATTGAATACAAACATCCACACAGGGCAAGACAAAACATACAACAGGCATAATACTCCTGCCTGACACATGTGTGTCTCACACCATACAGGGGCACACATACATACACTACAAACTAACACCCTTCACACTGCACACCTCTGCCACACACATGCCATGTAAGCCATGCCACCAGGACCAAGGGCCAACACAAGACGACCATACACATACACGCCAGGGCACACAGAATGGGAAACACACACCTCATCACATCATAAACATCTACTACACCACAGCACAGCTGCACACCCTGTGCTGCCAGTGTCCCCCAAGGTGACCTGTGAACAGTGTATGCAGCAATAGCAATTCACCCACACGAAAACTGCATGGCCTGCCAAATAACCATCACAGAGTACAACATCAGCAGGGCCACAATGTACTGAAGAACCTGTCCCCCTGTCTAAAAATCATATGGCCACATACAACCTTGCAATGGTGATGTACAAAATAGACCATGGAACTCAGTCAAACAAGAAAATGACTTTAATCAGTAAGGAGACAGAGAAAACACACCATAATGTACTGTATTTATTCACATATTGCACAGATGTAGCTACACAACATAAGTAGACAACAGCAACTCTCAAAATCATGTGCAAATGCCATAGACTATGCACTGGTGAATCACAATCGGGAAGTGCAAAGTCCTTGGCAGGGCAGGGTACAGCACATCAGAGCAACAGGCCCAGAGTCCTTGGCAGGGGAGAGCACATCAGAGCAACAGGCCCAGTGTCCTTGGCAGGGCAGGGTACAGCACATCAGAGCAACAGGCCCAGAGTCCTTGGCAGGGGAGAGCACATCAGAGCAACAGGCCCAGTGTCCTTGGCAGGGGAGAGCACATCAGAGCAACAGGCCCAGAGTCCTTGGCAGGGCAGGGTACAGCACATCAGAGCAACAGGCCCAGTGTCCTTGGCAGGGCAGGGTACAGCACATCAGAGCAACAGGCCCAGAGTCCTTGGCAGGGGAGAGCACATCAGAGCAACAGGCCCAGTGTCCTTGGCAGGGCAGGGTACAGCACATCAGAGCAACAGGCCCAGAGTCCTTGGCAGGGGAGAGCACATCAGAGCAACAGGCCCAGTGTCCTTGGCAGGGGAGAGCACATCAGAGCAACAGGCCCAGAGTCCTTGGCAGGGCAGGGTACAGCACATCAGAGCAACAGGCCCAGTGTCCTTGGCAGGGCAGGGTACAGCACATCAGAGCAACAGGCCCAGAGTCCTTGGCAGGGGAGAGCACATCAGAGCAACAGGCCCAGTGTCCTTGGCAGGGGAGAGCACATCAGAGCAACAGGCCCAGAGTCCTTGGCAGGGCAGGGTACAGCACATCAGAGCAACAGGCCCAGTGTCCTTGGCAGGGCAGGGTACAGCACATCAGAGCAACAGGCCCAGAGTCCTTGGCAGGGGAGAGCACATCAGAGCAACATGCCCAGTGTCCTTGGCAGGGCAGGGTACAGCACATCAGAGCAACAGGCCCAGAGTCCTTGGCAGGGGAGAGCACATCAGAGCAACAGGCCCAGTGTCCTTGGCAGGGGAGAGCACATCAGAGCAACAGGCCCAGAGTCCTTGGCAGGGCAGGGTACAGCACATCAGAGCAACAGGCCCAGTGTCCTTGGCAGGGCAGGGTACAGCACATCAGAGCAACAGGCCCAGAGTCCTTGGCAGGGGAGAGCACATCAGAGCAACAGGCCCAGTGTCCTTGGCAGGGGAGAGCACATCAGAGCAACAGGCCCAGTGTCCTTGGCAGGGCAGGGTACAGCACATCAGAGCAACAGGCCCAGAGTCCTTGGCAGGGGAGAGCACATCAGAGCAACAGGCCCAGTGTCCTTGGCAGGGGAGAGCACATCAGAGCAACAGGCCCTGGAACACACCCACATCGCTAACAATGGTGTACTGTAGCACACCTATGTGTGGCACAGGCGTCTGAGGGTGTTGACAACTCACTCCTGGCTGTCATGTGGAGTGGAACCTGGCTGTGTGTCAGGGACTGCAGGTCGACTTGACTGGTGTGACAGAGGGACATGTGGTGTGGCTATAACAGAGGGCCTGCAAGGTGGAGGGCTGTGCGGACCAGGTGGCACCGTGGCACGTGGAGGTGGAGTCATGCACGCCCTTGACACAGTGTGGGTGGGAGAGGTTGGAGGGGTGCCCTTCCACTTCTTAGGAATATGAATTTGCTTCCCTGTCATGGGGTTGATGGGAAGTGGCGTTGACACCACCTGCACACCCCCCAACTGTTCCACTTCAGGGGCAGACACTGCCACTCCCTCTGGAGAAGTGCTTGATCCTGCAGTACGCTTGTGCTGGCTACGCCTCCGGGCCACTTTAGCCTCTCTGGAAGGTGTACCCCCCACAGTGACCACCTTCCCACTTACCCCAGGGATGGCCATTACACTGCCCTCCTGCCCCTTCTTGCCAGGGATGGCCACTACACTGCCCTCCTGTCCCTTCTTGCCAGGGATGGCCACTACCCTGCCCTCCTGTCCCTTCTTGCCAGGGATGGCCACTACACTGCCCTCCTGTCCCTTCTTGCCAGGGATGGCCACTACACTGCCCTCCTGTCCCTTCTTGCCAGGGATGGCCACTACACTGCCCTTCTTTGCCACAATGACTGGGCTGGTCACAGCAGGGCTTCCCTCCACCTGCCTCGATGTACTTTGTTCTGGGGTTGATGTGGTAGGTGGGTGTGTCCCTGTGTTCACCCCAGGTGTAGTCATGACATCCCACACATCCTCTGTGGGCATAGCAGAGTCAATATCTGGTGATGGCTCAGCAGCATGTGAGCCTGAAGTCTGACACAATGTTGTTCTGGCCTTGCTCTTCTGTGACTCCACCTGGTCTGTGCATATTGGGGGGTCCCTGCCCTTCTTTGGGGATGGAGTCTGTGGACGGGATTGTTTGCTTTGGGTCTGAGCTGTGCTCCTAGTGTTGTAACGTTTACTTGATGTATGTCCCAAGTGCTCACTGTCATCTGATGTGGCCACTGACTGGGTGGACGTCACAGGCACCTGAGTTGCAAAGGGGGCATGTTGGAGGGCTGACGTCACTGTACCTGACAATGACAGGAGTGTACGATGTAGGCCACCCACGTCAGAGTGTATGCCCTCCATGAATGCCAGAACCTGCCCTATTTTGTAATCGTGGGCACTGAAGGCATTCAGCAGGGCGGTCTGGCCCACGCAAAGTTGCCGCAGGAGCTCTACGCACTCTGCACTGAGGGCAGCAGGGGGGACAGGTGCAGGTGCTGCGGTGCCATGTGTGAATGTCACACGTCCCCTCTTAGTGACACGGATACGGCCAGCCCCAGAGGAAGTGGATGGGAGGGTGGGCAGTGGCCGTTGGTAGTCAGATGCAGCAGCAGAGTCCCCATCCCCTGTGGCTGCTAACAGGGACTCATCCCCCCTGCCATCAGATGAAGTGGTACTCTGTGTCTCAGCCACAGATTCCTCATGCATACTCCTGTCACCCTCAGTAGCGCTGGTGTGGTCAGTGTCACTTTGCTCCGTCTCACCCTGCTCTGCTGCCGCTGTCGTGCTGGTCTCCCCACCACTTTCAGGATCATGTTCCGCCGTGGTGTCTTCCGAATCTGCATTAGTGACAGAAACATGGTTGTATAAGTGTCATAGTCTGGTCACACGATATCAGAGCAATGCAGCACATGAGAGGCCTAGAGCTACATGGTAACCATCACACCCTCAAATCATTGTGCTGCTACACACCAGTTACACCACAACTGAGCCTGTCATGCGGACAAACAGGCAGGAGTGGACCAATGTCGATGACACACAGCACTACACCCTGCCCATGGATGGTGTTCCCCTAGCCCACATGGACCTGCCCCACGGACATGATGTAGCCACAACTAACATCACCACTTCCAGAGCCTAAAGGGATCCAGAGGGGAATACACACACCTGTTTTGTCTACACATGCCACATTGTCAAATAGGCCATTACAATCACCATGTGCCAATGTGGGTTCACATTGTTGTCAGATGTGTGGGCCACTACCATGCAGGTGCATGCAAAGTACACTGACATGGTGTAACACTCATTAAGTGGACACAGCTGTACAGCATAATAGGGACTACACCCACCATCACAAAGAAGAGTGACCATGTGGACAACAAAATATATGTCAAGGACTGAAAACTGCAGCCAGGAGATGCAGAGTAAGGCCATGGTGGGCCAATGCCTCATACAGACACACATCACAGTTGCCACTCACATCACATATCACAGCATGGCAGCACACGCACATCACATGTGTCACCGCAGACACAGGCACTCTACACATGCATCCACTCCCAGACAAACTCTCCCTCCCCGGATACTCACCATCGCTGTCTTGCTGCTGAAGCCCCTTCAGACGTGCATCCAGGTCTGGATAGGTCACTGCCAGTATGCGTGCCATCAGCGGAGTCATGGTGCGGCGTGCCACACGCCCTGTGCGTGGTACCATCCCCAACTTCATCTCTGCCACTTGCTTAGCCAGCCGGCTGATGTCGTCCCACCTCTTGTGACAGTGTGTGTGTCGTCTGTTTGATACCCCCAGGGCTCGCACCTTTGCTGCTATGGCCCTCCAGACAGCCTTACGTTGGTGTACTTTGAGCTGCAGGTATGAGAGTAAAGAAGGACTAATGAACATTTACACATTGTCATATGTCAGCATCTATCAGTACAGCAGCCAGACACTGAATCAGGACGCACAGTGACCCCCCTCCCTCCAGAACTGGGGGTACCCTCACAAGGCCACTCTGCATGGCATAAACATTAGTGAATGCATGCACACATTGAGCTTCGTAGTCTCCATGATTATCACACTGAAGAATGATGATTCAACACAAATGCATCGACAGCACTGTATAAATCATAAATTGTACAGGGCATTGATGTGGCATATCCACTAATCAGTGTGCAGCAACTGTAGCATGTAAGTTGGCTGATGGACAAACTTTGGAAGGGCAGCCACTGAACCTACTCTGTGGGGCACACTGACTATGACTACAGGGGCACCCTGAAATTACATCACAAGCGGACACTGTCCAACCAGCTACAAGGCAAACAACCGTTGGTCATGTCTGCCCCAAAAAGTAGCACATCCCACTCACACATACAAGTATTGGCCTAGGACAGAGTCATAATGCAAAACACACACTCCCACCACCTGCAAACATCTTGTCTGTCAGTGTTTGTCAGCACCACACATCCAAAATAACATACAGCTGCATCATGAATACACGTCTGACACCACCTTGCCCTACAGCTCCCTACATGGTGACTTACCACGACATTGGGGCCACCAAACAGCCGTGGGTACTGTGCCAGCACCTCGTTCACAAGGACATCCAGCTCCTCACTCGTGAATGGACTGGCACGGATCTTATCTGTTCTTGACATCCCTGTGGATATGGCAGACCTGTGGCGGAAGTGAGTTGTGAGGTGTCCCAGGCAGCAGGCTCTGTGAGCAGCAGGAGAGGGTCCCAGGCAGCAGCAGGAGAGGGTCCCAGGCAGCAGCAGGAGAGGGTCTCAGGCAGCAGCAGGAGAGGGTCCCAGGCAGCAGCAGGAGAGGGTCCCAGGCAGCAGCAGGAGAGGGTCTCAGGCAGCAGCAGGAGAGGGTCCCAGGCAGCAGCAGGAGAGGGTCCCAGGCAGCAGCAGGAGAGGGTCTCAGGCAGCAGCAGGAGAGGGTCCCAGGCAGCAGCAGGAGAGGGTCCCAGGCAGCAGCAGGAGAGGGTCCCAGGCAGCAGCAGGAGAGGGTCCCAGGCAGCAGCACGAGCGGGTCCCAGGCAGCAGCAGGAGAGGGTCTCAGGCAGCAGCAGGAGAGGGTCCCAGGCAGCAGCAGGAGAGGGTCCCAGGCAGCAGCAGGAGAGGGTCCCAGGCAGCAGCAGGAGAGGGTCCCAGGCAGCAGCAGGAGAGGGTCCCAGGCAGCAGCAGGAGAGGGTCCCAGGCAGCAGCAGGAGAGGGTCTCAGGCAGCAGCAGGAGAGGGTCCCAGGCAGCAGGCTCTGTGAGCAGTGGGAATGTGTGGCTCACTCCCACAGATTTATAGGCCCATGGGGTCGTTAGGAAGCTGATAAGGTGCTACAATTGGTTGTCTGGGTCAGCCTTATTCAAAAGCATCCAATGACCGGCTCCGCGGCGGCGGCGCGCCGCTTCCGCATTATTCAAATCTGCATCATGCCACATTGAACACCCATGCCATTGGCTGTATGCAATGCACCATGGCGGTGACGCACCGCGGGTGTCCGGGGTGCGCTACCGCGATGGTGCATCATTCAAAAGCATCCAATGACCGGCTCCGCGGCGGCGGCGCGCCGCTTCCGCATTATTCAAATCTGCATCATGCCACATTGAACACCCATGCCATTGGCTGTATGCAATGCACCATGGCGGTGACGCACCGCGGGTGTCCGGGGTGCGCTACCGCGATGGTGCATCATTCAAAAGCATCCAATGACCGGCTCCGCGGCGGCGGCGCGCCGCTTCCGCATTATTCAAATCTGCATCATGCCACATTGAACACCCATGCCATTGGCTGTATGCAATGCACCATGGCGGTGACGCACCGCGGGTGTCCGGGGTGCGCTACCGCGATGGTGCATCATTCAAAAGCATCCAATGACCGGCTCCGCGGCGGCGGCGCGCCGCTTCCGCATTATTCAAATCTGCATCATGCCACATTGAACACCCATGCCATTGGCTGTATGCAATGCACCATGGCGGTGACGCTCCGCCGGGGACCGGCGGTAGGTACCGCGACTGATGCGGCGGAGCCTAGCCAGCGGCATGGACACCAGTCCATGTGCCAATGGCTACCTTGGCTGGGTAGATGGTGGTGCTGGGGTCACACCGCCAGGGACTGGCGCTAGGTTCTGGCATTTTCGTACACATTGCTGTGTATGTCAATCATGGACAATGTATAAGTGCCATGCAGCAACATGGTGTAGGGCACATCATTGTACACACGATGCCACAGAGCCATTGCATCCACAGGAGGACGCACGTTCAGTCTGAGCCACTTTAGCATGTGTTTGTGCCATTTTAGTAAGGCTTTTGATGGGTGCTGATAATTGACAGACGTCAGGTGCTCTACATAGATGTAGTGAGGTTTAATGTGTTGTTGGTCAGTGCAGACCTTGACCAGGCTGGTGGCACTGCATTGTATCGTACCTGACTTGTGCATAGGGTGACCAACCGTCCGTAAATTTCACGGACAGTCCGTAATTTTGGCTGTCTGTCCGTTGTCCGTGAAGGATTCTTTAACGGACGCCATTTGTCCGTAATTTTAACCGGGCACAGCTTTCCCCCACCTCCCTTCTTGACTCCGATGCTGCATGAAAGCTCAGACCCCCAGCAGCACTGTAGAGGCACAGCGGGATGGCAACCCTCACACCTCCAGCCCTTGATGAGCTGTTAAGAGGTGCTTGAAGGTGACAGAGGGAGGGGCGCAGGTTCAGGAGCAGGGGGCATCCATTCACATGCAAACAGCCCTGAATGCGTCTTGTATCTGCTATTTAGAAGGGGCCTGCACATTCCTTCTCTACCCAGGGCCCCAAACATCCGAGACTCGGCCAGATTACACCCCTGATTACACCGAGGCAGCACCTGCTTCTCTTCACCGAGCTTACTTACTGGCACTAATTTGTAAGCAAACCTCGGTTCTTCAAACATGCATAACGTAATACAATGAAGAAATGGCACAATCGCACCCACACTGATTAACAAAGTATGGAGGACAATCAGTTCTCTTAGAGTATCTCCTGTGAGTACTGTATATCCCTGTGGGGGATGGCATTTTGGAGCTTGTGCAGGAGGGGGCAAGGAGCCCAAGATGATACTAGAATACTGCATGCCCACCCCTGTGCCCACCCTGGTGGATCACGTTCCCTCTCCTGTGATGACTCCTGCTCCTGTCCCCCATGTTGTGGCTCCAGTCCACCCCCTCCTGTGATGGCTCTTGTCCCCCCCTGTGGTGGATCCTGTCTCTGCCCTGGGTGGCTTCTGTACCAGTCCTGGAACGGCCCCTGCAGCGAGGGTGAAGTTCTTGATGGGCCTCTTCTCAAAAGGGCTCAGCTCAAAATTAATATTGAAAGGTGGGCGAGTAAGTAAGTGAAGGGATGTGTGAATGGCTGGATGAATTAGTGAAAGGGTGAATGGATGAATGAAAGATTGACTAAATGGATAATGAGAGAGGATAGATGGATGGATGATGAGGGGAAGGATGGATGGATGGATGATGAGGGGGTGGGTGAAAGGATGTATGGATGGATGATGAGAGAATGGATGGATGATGAGTGGGTGGGTGAAAGGATGGATGAGTGGGTGGGTGGATGATGGGGGGTAGGTGGATGAGTGAAATGATGGATGTATTGATGTATTGATAAGTGCAAGGGTGAATGAATGGACATATGAGTGAAAGGGTGGGTGTAAGGATGGGTGAGTGAAAGGGAAGGTAGATGGACAAAAGGATGAATAGATGTGTGAAGGAGTGAAATGATAGATGGATGAGTGATAGGGGCAATGGATGGATTCATGAGTGGATGAGTAGATGGATGGATGGATGGGTAGTTGGATGGATGGATGGAAGGCTAAGTGAAAGGGTCGATGGAGAGAGAAAGGGAGGATGGATGGATGACTAAAAGAGTGGATGGGTGGAAGGATTAGTAAGTGAAAGGATGGCTGGATTGGTGAAAGGGTAAATGGCTGAATAGGTGAGTGAATGGATGGATGGGATGAAGAGTGGATGGATAAGTGTACAGATGGATAGGGTGAAAGGGTGGATGGATGGATAATGGAGGATGAGTGAAAGGATGGATGAGGGGATGGATGAGTGAAATGATAGATGGAAGGATACATGATGGGTAGGTTTGCAAATGGTTGAATATGTTTGGAAATGGCTGGGCTTACTTATATACTATTGCGCGACCTCTGATGTGTCTGTAAAACGTACCTATTGTCCTGAAGTTTAGTCCTGAATTTTGACCTCCTATCCTGAATTTGTGTCCTGAATTTTGACCCTTTGTCCTGAATTTTTACACTCACCGTCCTGAATTTGGACCAATGCCAGTTGGTCACCCTACTTGTGCATTCAGAACTGATCATGCACACAACCAGAAGTGTCCCTGCTATTGTGATCATTGTGTTGATGAATGCCTTCACAATGTACATGATGCATTGAGGTCTGGCAGGTACGGCAGATGGGTATGACAGACATGTTAAGTCACATTAGATTTGTGGCTCTTGTAGCTCCATGTCTGCGCATGTCACTCGTTTAATCATTGTATCCACATTATTGTCACTTGGGTATTGTCACTGGAGAGGCCTGCCCTCTGTGTGTAGCTATTGGGCAGCCATGTAACCAGATGTGCCATGCAGCTTTCTGGCCATTGTTTTTTACCCATTACATCAATGATGTTTTGTGCTATGGCCATCTCATGATGCTTGTCATTGACCTATTGTTTTTAATCCTGAACTAGGAGGAGGCCAGATCTCCTACGTCAGGTGATTGTGCTTGAGGACATGGACAATGAGGCAATCATCAGGAAATTCCGGTTGGACAGACCGACATTGAAGATCTTGTGTGATCTATTGGAGCCCCACCTGCAGCCTCGCCGTCACTATCCTACGGCATTCACACCCGCCCACAAGGTAATGGCAGCACTACACTTCTTTGCAACTGGTTCCTTCCAGGAGACCGTGGCTAACGCTGGGGGAATGTCGCAGCCCATGTTCAGCATGGTGCTGAGGGATGTACTCGAGGCCATGATGATCTATCGGAATCGCTACATCCATTTCCCCCGGGGACATGAATTGGCTGCCGTTAAGGGGGACTTCTATCCACTTGGGCACATCCCACATGTAGTCGGTGCGATAGATTGCACCCATGTGGCTCTGGTGGCACCGCAGGCGACGGAGCACATTTTTCGAAACCGGAAACACTACCACTCCATGAATGTGCAGGTGGTGTGCCTTGCAGACATGACAATTTCACATGTGTGTGCTAAGTATCCCGGTTCCGCACATGACTCTTTCATCATGAGGAACAGCATGGTGCCACGGATGATGGAGAATCTGCATCCCGAACGTGCCTGGATTGTGGGTGAGTTACACAACTGCTATCGCGTGCTGTGTGTCACTGCCTTTACTGTGGCCGTACAACATTGCAATGTGTATTTTTTTTCCACAGGGGACTCAGCTTATCCCAGTAGGCCATGGCTGTTGAGCCCACTCCGTAATCCCCAGACACCTGCAGAGATCCGCTACAATGAGGCCCATGGCAGGACACGACGGGTAATTGAACGTACTTTTGGGCTGCTGAAGGCAAGGTTCCGGTGCCTTGACAGGACTGGAGGCGCACTTGCATACTCGCCTGGGAAGGTGTGCAAGATCGTTGTGGCATGCTGTATGCTACACAACCTGGCCATCCACAAGGGGGTCCCCCTGCTCCTGGATGACGGTGAGGAACCAAGGCCACAACCTGCTCAGGGACCTGAATCCAGTGATGAGGAGAGTGGAGAGGAGGAAGGAGTTGACCAACGGCAGCAGCTAATCCAACGCTACTTCACTTGAAGGTGTGTGACGAGTTACAACGTCTACATAGTGTAGTGTCTTAGCTTATCTTATGAATGGTTATGCGCAGATGTTCCCAATAGCCACATGTTCTGTCACCTATGTATGGGATTGTTGGAATGGACGTTACGTCCGGAGATGTATTATGGACGGCATTACAGCATTTCAGATAGACACTGTGTAGGGTACCTGTGATAATTAGGATATTTGTGGATCAGTGATCTGTGTGTGTTGCCACGATGAGACCAGTGACTGTAGTTCTGTTGTGTCTCCCTAGGTTCTCCAGCGTGTTCCTGCCCTGCATACTGTACATCATGTTTACATATCATGGACATAATCATCATTGTAAATTATGCACTAAAGAATTCACTACACAAAATCTGGATTGTAAGGTATTTTATTTACGGGGTGGACATGTGAATTGTGCGTGAATATTTACAGGAAGGTGGGGAATGAGCAGTGAGTTGACAGTCATGGTCGCTGAGATGCAAGAGTAGACACCACATGAATGTGGTGACCCAGTCCAACAGACAGGTGCCATTGCCAAGGCAATGTGGGGAAAGATAGTCCAAAAGAGTCAATGCAGTTGGGGAGAGGGTTGTCTTCAAGGCTGGCTCCGTGACTGGCGTGTGGCAGGTGCTTGGCTTCCAGAGACTCCCAGGCTCTTCTTTGGACGCCCCCTAGATCTTTTTGGCGGTGGGGGGCCTGCTGAATGGCCAGCGGCGTCAGAGGACTCGCCCCTCTCTGTTGGCGCAGGGGAGGTTGGTGGACTGGCATCCTGCTGCACAACAGGAGGGGATGTCGGTGATGGTTGGGACACAGGCCTGTCCCTCTGCAACGCCACTTGCTGGGCCATGAGGTCCACCATCTGTCCCATGTGGTTATTGATGGACCTCATCAGCAGGATGAGCTCCCTGAAAAATTCCTCCGACCGGCCACTTTGTCCCTGGACCTCTTGATAGGCATCCACAACTCTGGTGAAGTGGTCCAGGGATGGTGTCCACTCCGCCTGAGGTCTGGTGTTGGCCCTGGCCCTCCCACCTGCTCTGCTGCCACGAACCTCTTCCCTCGCCACTGGTGCGCCACGCACTGGCTCCCTGCCCTCCACAGTTGTTTGTGTGGGCTGGTCATCCCTAGGGACAGGGAGGGTGCGGGAGGTGGTACTGGTGGTCGTGGTGGTGTTGGTGGCAGTGGCTGGGGTGGTGGTTGCGGTGGAGGCAGAGGCTGTGACAGCAGGGGTCTGCTGCGTTGTCGTTGCAGCAGAGGTGGTGGTGGGGAGGATGGGGGCCTGGGACCTCTGGGTGTGTGGTACACCGGATGTGCCGGGCTGGAGCTCATCGTCCATACTGTCCTGGGAGTCAGCATCTGTGAGTCCATGTGCCGGAGGTGGAGACTGGCTCTGCGGGTCGTTGGTGTTGTCCCCAGCAGCGAGTTCTTCATCACCTGTGGAGTAGATGGGGAGTGGTCAGTGTTTGTGTCATCTGTGTATCATCAGCTGTCTGTACACTAGTGCATTGTGCTGTCATCCGTTGTACAAATCATGGCAACATCGTGTTACATTACATAGTGGATAGTTAGATCATGGTGTCCTAAAGGTTGATTGTCTATGCATTATGTACAATAGTAAATCGATTAATACACACACACTTCATGAAGATAAACGGTAGTTACATACCTGTAAGGTGAGCGTGCAGGGTATAATGGCTGACACTTTCTCCTGGGTGGGGCAGGCCTCCATGCTGCTGGGCTGTGGGACAAGGGGGCATGCTGGGAGTAGTGAGACAGGCCTCCCTCCCTCCCTCCCTCCCTCGCACCCACAAACACCCTCCAAGTGCAGATGGCTACCTACCTGTAAGTTTGTTTGTTACACAGTGCAATGGCTGACACTTTCTCCTGGGTGGGGCAGGCCTCCATGCTGCTGGGCTGTGGGACAAGGGGCATGCTGGGAGTAGTGAGACAGGCCTCCCTCCCTCCCTCCCTCGCACCCACAAACACCCTCCAAGTGCAGATGGCTACCAACCTGTAAGTTTGTTTGTTAAACAGTGCAATGGCTGACACTTTCTCCTGGGTGGGGCAGGCCTCCATGCTGCTGGGCTGTGGGACAAGGGGCATGCTGGGAGTAGTGAGACAGGCCTCCCTCCCTCCCTCCCTCGCACCCACAAACACCCTCCAAGAGCAGATGGCTACCAACCTGTAAGTTTGTTTGTTACACAGTGCAATGGCTGACACTTTCTCCTGGGTGGGGCAGGCCTCCATGCTGCTGGGCTGTGGGACAAGGGGCATGCTGGGAGTAGTGAGACAGGCCTCCCTCCCTCCCTCCCTCGCACCCACAAACACCCTCCAAGTGCAGATGGCTACCAACCTGTAAGTTTGTTTGTTAAACAGTGCAATGGCTGACACTTTCTCCTGGGTGGGGCAGGCCTCCATGCTGCTGGGCTGTGGGACAAGGGGCATGCTGGGAGTAGTGAGACAGGCCTCCCTCCCTCCCTCCCTCGCACCCACAAACACCCTCCAAGAGCAGATGGCTACCAACCTGTAAGTTTGTTTGTTACACAGTGCAATGGCTGACACTTTCTCCTGGGTGGGGCAGGCCTCCATGCTGCTGGGCTGTGGGACAAGGGGCATGCTGGGAGTAGTGAGACAGGCCTCCCTCCCTCCCTCCCTCGCACCCACAAACACCCTCCAAGTGCAGATGGCTACCAACCTGTAAGTTTGTTTGTTAAACAGTGCAATGGCTGACACTTTCTCCTGGGTGGGGCAGGCCTCCATGCTGCTGGGCTGTGGGACAAGGGGCATGCTGGGAGTAGTGAGACAGGCCTCCCTCCCTCCCTCCCTCGCACCCACAAACACCCTCCAAGAGCAGATGGCTACCAACCTGTAAGTTTGTTTGTTACACAGTGCAATGGCTGACACTTTCTCCTGGGTGGGGCAGGCCTCCATGCTGCTGGGCTGTGGGACAAGGGGCATGCTGGGAGTAGTGAGACAGGCCTCCCTCCCTCCCTCCCTCGCACCCACAGACACCCTCCAAGTGCAGATGGCTACCAACCTGTAAGTTTGTTTGTTAAACAGTGCAATGGCTGACACTTTCTCCTGGGTGGGGCAGGCCTCCATGCTGCTGGGCTGTGGGACAAGGGGCATGCTGGGAGTAGTGGTACAGGCCTCCCTCCCTCGCACCCACAAACACCCTCCAAGTGCAGATGGCTACCTACCTGTAAGTTTGTTTGTTACACAGTGCAATGGCTGACACTTTCTCCTGGGTGGGGCAGGCCTCCATGCTGCTGGGCTGTGGGACAAGGGGCATGCTGGGAGTAGTGAGACAGGCCTCCCTCCCTCCCTCCCTCGCACCCACAAACACCCTCCAAGTGCAGATGGCTACCAACCTGTAAGTTTGTTTGTTAAACAGTGCAATGGCTGACACTTTCTCCTGGGTGGGGCAGGCCTCCATGCTGCTGGGCTGTGGGACAAGGGGCATGCTGGGAGTAGTGGTACAGGCCTCCCTCCCTCGCACCCACAAACACCCTCCAAGTGCAGATGGCTACCTACCTGTAAGTTTGTTTGTTACACAGTGCAATGGCTGACACTTTCTCCTGGGTGGGGCAGGCCTCCATGCTGCTGGGCTGTGGGACAAGGGGCATGCTGGGAGTAGTGGTACAGGCCTCCCTCCCTCGCACCCACAAACACCCTCCAAGTGCAGATGGCTACCTACCTGTAAGTTTGTTTGTTACACAGTGCAATGGCTGACACTTTCTCCTGGGTGGGGCAGGCCTCCATGCTGCTGGGCTGTGGGACAAGGGGGCATGCTGGGAGTAGTGAGACAGGCCTCCCTCCCTCCCTCGCACCCACAAACACCCTCCAAGTGCAGATGGCTACCAACCTGTAAGTTTGTTTGTTACACAGTGCAATGGCTGACACTTTCTCCTGGGTGGGGCAGGCCTCCATGCTGCTGGGCTGTGGGACAAGGGGGCATGCTGGGAGTAGTGGTACAGGCCTCCCTCCCTCCCTCGCACCCACAAACACCCTCCAAGTGCAGATGGCTACCAACCTGTAAGTTTGTTTGTTACACAGTGCAATGGCTGACACTTTCTCCTGGGTGGGGCAGGCCTCCATGCTGCTGGGCTGTGGGACAAGGGGCATGCTGGGAGTAGTGGTACAGGCCTCCCTCCCTCCCTCGCACCCACAAACACCCTCCAAGTGCAGATGGCTACCAACCTGTAAGTTTGTTTGTTAAACAGTGCAATGGCTGACACTTTCTCGTGGGTGGGGCAGGCCTCCATGATGCTGGGCTGTGGGACAGGGGCTATGGTGGGAGTTGTTGTACTGACATTCCGGCCCCATACAGGCCTCCTCAGCAGAATGGCTGGCTACATCTTGTTTAGGGATGGACAGTGTATTGGTGGTTGGGTATTGCAAGGAGGTAAAAGTCAATGTGGTTGTCTGTACTTACCAGCCTCCACTCCCCCGGCTACTCCTGTGTAACTCTCAGGTAGCAGGATACCAAGCACCTTCTCCTCCCATGGTGTGAATGTCTTCATTGGGAGGGGAGGGCCACTGCCAGTCAAGTTTGCCACAGTCCAGTTCTTACTCCTCTTCTCCTTGACAACCCTCTTGAGATCATGCCACCGCTTCATGATCTCCTTCTTGGATCTTGGGGTGTCCCCAACTGCATTAACCCTTTGGACAATCCTTTGCCACATTTGTGCCCTGGTGGCTAATGGTGTCTGTTGGACTAGGTTCCCAAATAGTTGTGGTTCTACTCTCACAATCTCGTTGACCATGACTGTCAACTCACTCTCTGTGAATTTGGGCATTTTTTGTGAGGTCATGGTGTGGGGGTGTTTGTGGGTGCAGGGGTGTGTGGGTGCAAGGGTGTGGTGATGAGGTGTGTTCTGTGCTGGGGGTTTGATTGTGATGGTGTGATGGTGGTGTTGATGGTGGTGGTGGGTGTTGTGTGCGATTTTGCCTCTCTCAGATGTGGTGTGTGGCCTTCTGTTCTGGGAAGATGCAAAGGATTGTGGTGAGTGGAGGGTGTGGATTTGTACTCAGCTGTGTGGGTGTGTCCAATTGGATAGTGGTTGTCAGGTGTGTAGTGGGTGTGGTTATGTAGTATTGTGTATTTCTTTGCCATTTCTGTATCTGTGTGTGTGTGTTGTATGTATTTGTTGCTGGGCTACTTTGTTTATGCAGTATTTTGCATCGCTGCGGTGCTTTGACATCGACCGCGATGGATTTCGTGTTCGTCCGCTGCGGTGACTTTGCTGGTGCTTGTCCGTCATTTCTCCCATGCAATCCTGCCTTCGACCGCGGCGGTCGGTGCCTGCCGGTCCGCCCGCGCCACCCTCGGGGATATCGTAATTTCCTGTGCGGTGTCTCCGCTTTCCCTGTGGGCGGTGTTGTATTTCCAGCTGCTTTTCCGACCGCCGCGGTCGGAGTTTTGTCATCACCGCACACGTCGGGCGGTTTCATTTTCACCGCTACCGCCGCGGTCGGTCTCTAGTGGCGGTCGATCCTAATTTGTCTGCCGGTTGCACCGCCTCCATGGCGGGCGGTTGTTTCCCGCATCCATGGCGGCCGGGGTGGTTTTCCGCCCGCTATCCTAATGGGGCCCTTAATGTTGTGATTAGCTCTTGCAAAATGCCGACGCGTTTCAGGTTCGAATGACACGTTTTCGAACCCTCATCAGGGCTTTGTGAGTTGTCTGTGTAAAACATAAAACAACAATGAACCTTTGTTGAAAGCCAAAAACTGACGTGTGCGCCTCAAATCAATAAGATTGTAAGCAATTGTACCTGTATGTATCAGGCTCCTAGAGTTTAGATGGTAGACAAGGGGGGCGGCACCTCGATAGTTTGATTCTATAATAGATAGAGCATACACTGTTTGAGAATTTGGTTGTATTCTCGTCTAAAAAGGGTGGCGTATTGTCATTAAATACCACCTACCTCTCGTGCACCGTCCGGCGCCTCTTAAAGGGTGGAGGTTGTGGTCACTGGTCTTGAAATCCTATTTGACAAAACAATAGGCTAGTACTGTGCAATGATATCAAACTTCATAACAATCGGAAAATTATTATGAAAAGACCCCGTACCTCCCGTCTTGAAACTGCGGTGGAAAAATGAATTCAATCTGTAGTAGTGATTTGCGTGATACTCCCAATTGTCAACACTTGTACGTGTAACATAAGGCTGTCTAAATCGTTTCATGCAGGCGGACTGAAGCCTACCTGGGTTGGCGGCGTGTGTCTCTGTCACCCAGGCGTTTATGTGTGGAGCACTTCAATGCGGCTCCGTAGTTCGTGGCGCACTGTGTAAAGGAGAAATAGACGGCGTGACTGCAGGAGCCGTGAGAGATTGTTTATGGAACGCATAGGCGACCAAGCGAAGCTTGTTCTTACCTGTCACTGGACAGTCGATGTCCCCAGTGTGAGGCTTCGGTTCGAATGCCTGACATAACGCGGGGGCCATCTTGGTTTGATTTAAGTCGAGTGTAGTTAGCGTCCCAGTGCATTCTGGGATATGTGGTTTCATACCTAATGGTGAGGGCGCCGAATGTTTGCTGAAAGAAACTTCGTGCCTACTCAGATTCATAATGAGTGATACAACGTTGTGAACACTCAATGATAAGGCAAAGAAGGGCGCCATAGTTTGGGGCTGAGATATGAAGAACGTATTTACAAAACAGGAGTGTCCACCTTATTTATGTAAGGGGAGACTGTGTGCAAGACTGGCAGGGGGTCATTGTCTCATTCAAAGCAAGCTATTGTCGAAAACAGCAGTCAGATCCTTGATAATTCAGACATACTGTTCAAACCTGTGGATGTGCTATTAAATTTGAGAATTAGGTAGGCTTCCTTTTGGAGTAACGCCTTGTCGACGTCCGTTGGGCGCTGTGCTGTACCAATTCTGAAAACTACCGCCTATTTGAAATCCAATTCTGAATGGGATTTCTCAATGAAGTGTTCGACCATGGGAGCCGTTAGCACTTTCCTTCTTATTCGGGACTTGTGCTGACTTATACGTAAGTTAACTTGCTGGTTCGTTTTCCCAATATAGATCTTTTGGCATGGGCACAGGATGACATATTTGACGTTTTTAGTTTTGCAGTTAGAGAAGCCGGAATGCTTCCATTTTATCCCCTGATGATCAAATTCATTGCCTTCAATTGTGCTGGAACACGCTACACAATTGCCGCATCTATGACGCACGTCAATTGGTTTCCTGTTCCAGCAAGACAAGATGTCATGTTTAGGTTTTGGCAATGTCACATCTGCTCTGACAATTTGTTGTCCGATGCTTTTGTTCTTTCTGTAAGCGAAAATGGGGCGGGGAAAGGGGCATTCCAGCCCGTCTAATAGGTGCCAATTTTTGGAATTGTTTGTCTCATTTTATGCGTGTCAGGACCGAATGTGGTCACGCACACCAAACGGTCAAGTTCTTTCTTTTCTTTTGTTTGCAACAAACACTCTCTCGGCGTAAAACGTGCACGTTTGTAAGAATGCTTGAGGAGTTTCTTTGGGTACCCCCTATGTGTCATCTCTTCGCAGAATGTTTTTGCATGGTGGTCAAAGTCACTAATCTCCGTACAATTCTTGCGTATCCGCAGTAGTTGTCCATAAGGTAGATTAGTTTTTAAATTTCTTGGATGGTGGCTGCTGTGGTGCAAGATTGTATTTTTGTCAGTGGCCTTCCTCTATAGAGAGGCCTTCAGGGATCCATCCAAGCAAGTGACTTCTACGTTCAGAAAAGTCATTTTAATGTTGCTCGCTTCCATGGAAAATTTTATGTCGCTGTGTCTCATGTTGATCCATTCGTGGAATCTATTTAGATCGGTCTGGCTCCCCTGCCACAGGAGCCAGACGTCATCGATGTAACGCCACCATTGAATGATGTTTCCACTGAATGGGTTGTTGTTGTCAACAAATCTCATTTCGTATTTTGCCATGTAGAGCACTGCCATTTCTGGGGCATAAGGACACCCCATGGCAGTGCCCTTCACTTGCATATAGAATTGATCATCACATACAAAATAGTTCTTCTTAAGGGCGATTTCAGCCAACTTTAGAATGAAGCATGTAGGGGCCCTATGGGGACGCTCTCGCATCTCTAGATACAGCTCTATCAGAAGTGATAGAGCTGTATCTAGAGATGCGAGAGCATGAAACCAATTGACGTGCGTCATAGATGCGGCAATTGTGTAGCGTGTTCCAGCACAATTGAAGGCAATGAATTTGATCATCAGGGGATCAAATGGAAGCATTCCGGCTTCTCTAACTGCAAAACTAAAAATGTCATATATGTCATCCTGTGCCCATGCCAAAAGATCTATATTGGGAAAACGAACCAGCAAGTTAACTTACGTATAAGTCAGCACAAGTCCCGAATAAGAAGGAAAGTGCTAACGGCTCCCATGGTCGAACACTTCATTGAGAAATCCCATTCAGAATTGGATTTCAGATGGTCGGTACTTTTCACAATTGGTACAGCACAGCGCCCAACGGACGTCGACAAGGCATTACTCCAAAAGGACGCCTACCTAATTCTCAAATTTAATAGCACACTCACAGGTTTGAACAGTATGTCTGAATTATCAAGGATCTGACTGCTGTTTTCGACAATAGCTTGCTTTGAATGAGACAATGACCCCCTACCAGTCTTGCACACAGTCTCCCGTTACATAAATAAGGCGGACAGGCCTGTTTTGTAAATACGTTCTTCATATCTCAGCCCCAAACTATGGCGCCCTTCTTTGCCTTATCATTGAGTGTTCACAACGTTGTATCACTCATTATGAATCTGAGTAGGCACGAAGTTTCTTTCAGCAAACATTCGGCGCCCTCACCATTAGGTATGGGACCACATATTCCAGAATGCACTGGGACGCTAACTACACTCGACCTAAATCAAACCAAGATGGCCCCCGCGTTATGTCAGGCATTCGAACCGAAGCCTCACACTGGGGACATCGACTGTCCAGTGACAGGTAAGAACAAGCTTCGCTTGGTCGCCTATGCGTTCCATAAACAATCTCTCACGGCTCCTGCAGTCACTCCGTCTATTTCTCCTTTAGACAGTGCGCCACGAACTACGGAGCCGCATTGAAGTGCTCCACACATAAACGCCTGGGTGATAGAGACACACGCCGCCAACCCAGGTAGGCTTCAGTCTGCCTGCATGAAACGATTTAGACAGCCTTATGTTACACGTACTAGTGTTGACAATTGCTCTGATTTCACATGTACAAGTGTTGACAATTGCCTCGATTTTTTAGGTCGGAGAGTATCACGCAAATCACTACTACAGATTGAATTCATTTTTCCACCGCAGTTTCAAGACGCGAGGTACGGGGTCTTTTCCTAATTTTTTCCGATTTTTAAGAAGTTCGATAATATTGCACAGTACTAGCCTATTGTTTTGTCAAATAGGATCAGACCAGTGACCCCTCCACCCTCTAAGAGGCGCCAGACGGTGCACGAGAGGTAGGTGGTATTTAATGACAATACGCCACCCTTTTTACACGAGAATACAACCAAATTCTCAAACAGTGTATGCTCTATCTATTATAGAATCAAACTATTGAGGTGCCGCCCCCCTTGTCTACCATCTAAACTCTAGGAGCCTGATACATACAGGTACAATTGCTTACAATCTTATTGACTTGAGGCACACACGTCAGTTTTTGTCTTTCAACAAAGGTTCATTGTTGTTTTATGTTTTACACAGACAACTCACAAAGCCCTGATGAGGGTTCGAAAACGTGTCATTCGAACCTGAACCGCGTCGGCATTTTGCAAGAGCCAATCACAACATTAAGTGTTTCTGTGCAAAAGAATAAACACAGCTTGTGCTCTTGTTGTCACTTAGCTTTGGTTGTCATGGAATAAGAATTCATTTGTAAATATTAATGAATTGATGTGTGAATATGTTTTGTTCTGTGTTTTCACGTATTGTATTGATTGCTTTTCTTTAGAACTTTGTATAATTTGTCCAGTCATTGTGTTGATCATTTTAGTGCATCTTTTTCTGTTCCTAAAAGAAACTTCATAAAAAAAACAAAAATATGAGTAAATGGGTATAAATAAAATTACCTGTTCAGGTGTTATTGATTTACACTTGTCTTCTTCTAAATAATTCCAATTGTTGAGGTGTGGGCATTTTCTATTGTTCCTCTTATGTACTCCCTAGCAAACAGTAGAATGAGATTCTATCCAAGTGATTGCAGTATGGCAACTTAGGTCTGCGCCCTTGGAAAGGACTTGCTTAAGCCACTGCCAGTTTCCACTAACCTTATGAAGAATTCTGACATAATACTGGATTAGAATACACATCTCTTTTCACCAACCCATCTTTCTAATGTTTGGCAGCAGAGAGAGCGCACCAAAAAATTAATATGGTACCAGCCACCTAAAAATGTAAACAAAATGTAAGCAAAGCTCCTCTGAAGTTCTTTTCACAACCTATGAAAACTTGGAATGGAAGTTCAATAACTGGTAGGGCTTGTATCAGATCCATGCACACATACGCACTGTAAAGCTGTTTGTTTTTCTTAATTTGTGGTTTAAGTGTTACTTAATGAAATTCACCCAGGGTTCAGACCTTACATCACATGATTATTACTGGGTGCAGTGAAGTCTGCACAACTCACAATTCCAAAACCTGCAATTGTCCCAGTTGTAATCAGATAGTTAAGTGAAAGCCATGTCCTAATGTGATAATATTAGTAAAACATCAGCACCGGGCTTTTATTTTGCAATCTGATATCCAAATTAAATTCATTTATAAATCAGAGTGCATTGTGTTTCACAGGACCTTGAAATGCGTCTCAGTGACATGGTGGCGCACCCAGGATGCATGTGCATTAAGCACAGTTTTCGTCTGTGTCCTAGATTTTCCGCTTTGAAAGTCAATTTAGCGTGTTTGTTTTTTATTTTGATGTGCATGAGATTTACCGAGAAATCTTTGTTATTCTTTGGATGTTTGTTAATAATTATGTGTTAATGCTATTGTTAATTGATTTTAATGTATGCTCTTTTTAAATCTTGTAGATTTTATGTGATGTGTAAATTATTGATTATTGTGTGTGTGATATAGTTGGTATATATTTTATCATCTTTGATGTGGGAGTTTTTCAATCTGATATATTTTTGTATGTTGGTGTGTATGAAATTTGTGATTCATTTTGATGCACATTCAACCCATTCAGATGTGTTTAATTACTTTGAGTTTATGGAATTTCAGTTTTGATGTGTCGTGTGCTGACAGTTTTGAGTAAAGGTTGTATTTATTTTAGTTATTGTATTATTAATGTTGGCAATTTATTGGTTTTAGGGTGTTGTAAAACAGTCAAATTATTATTTCTTGTGATCGGTTGCCCCCCTCAAGGAATAACGCAAACTTGTCATGGCGAACCTCAAAAGTCACAGCTCAACCTCCAGGCAGCTATAGCATGGAGTGGATAGGCTTAATTTAGAGGCATGTATGATAGATTATGCAGTACCCAAACAGAAATAAAGTCAAAACATCGAACAATAAAATTCCCAAACCAAATTTGAAAAAATAGTGCATTTTAATAAAATGAAGGACATTAGCAAGCCTGTTAATGCACTTCTATTCAATTTCAACCTTATTTTAACGCTTTTTACACGCTACTTATTATAGCCCTATAGCCCGCCATAGAGGCTATTAAAGGCCCTTCGACTCGGGCCTTTAACAAGGGAGAGGGACTTTAATAGCCGGTATAGCCCAGCTACGAAGGGCTATAAGGCTATTAGAACATTCTGCCACTAGAGGGCAGAATGTTCTAACAAAAAAGAACAAAGCCTTATGGGAGCATGAGGGGATTGGAATCCCCTCAGGCTCCGTGAAGCCTTTGTTCACAGCCAGAGCTGTGAACAAAGAAACATTGGAATGTTGGAGCTCAAGGCTTATACCAGCCATCATAAGCCTGGAGGACTCCATTGTTTTCAATGGAGCTCCCAACATTCCAATGTTTTAATCACCCTTATAGCCTTTTAATTTTGTAGATTGGTGTATAACTACTAGCCTGCGCCCTTTCATTATTGAGTTACAGGATGTGTTCTCTTTTCTTTGTGATACTCACTGTCTTTGCCACTTCGGCAATGGCACGCTCCTCTTTCTTCCCGGCTATTTTTCTGCCCTGAACTTGCTTCCTCCCGTTCCGCCGTGGCTGTGTGCCATTTGTGCAGATGGTGCTGCGACGCCTTACAGGTTTCCCCAATCACTTCCGGCCTTGCTCTTGGCACTTCCTGTGGTGTGCATTCTAGTGTTTACCACCACTCTACTTAATCCATGCCGAAGCAGACGTGCAGCTGACTTGTGCGGCGGGCCTTCTTAAGTACTCAGGTAAGGATCTGCTAGACCTCGCTCCAAAGATTACTGTCCCTGTTTGCTACCGCTTCAGATTGAGCAATGGTCTCATACAAGAGAATCGGAGCTGTGCATGTGGATTCTATCTTCCGGCAGAACAGATGGTTAGGGCATGTCAGACCGCATACACTGGGTGTAATGTGAATTGCCTAGAGACTCAGACCTGTGCTGCAGTCTTTATAAAGTTAGATTCCTAGCCAAACATAAATACGAAACAGCTGACCTCATCTTTCATTATAATCTGGATGTGTTATTTCTCACTGAAACCTGTGCAGCGTCGAACCCGTATTTTGTGACAGCAGTACCCCCATGGATTTTTTATCTTTCATGGTGGATAGCCCCATTAAGAGGGGAGGTAGGCTGGTTTAATCTATCATGGGAAATTTGGAGCCATTTTCTCTTCAGCTCCGAAACCCCACTGTGAAGCACTTCACTTTGCCCTGGAAATAAATCCAAAAAAGACCTTCAGAGGCATCCTCCTGTATCGCCCCCCAGGTTCAAAAAGCAGTTTTGTTAACAACTTGGATTCTCTTTTTGAATCCATATTATTCATCACAATTGAGTTTACAATTCTGGGCGACTTTAATGTCTACTTAGAAGATAATCTTGACACAGACACAATTACTCTTTTAGATACCTTAGGGACTCTAGGACAATCACAGGTGGTGCACATATCCACACATGAAGCAGGACACACGTTAGATGGTATATTTACATCGGAATCGACCCTGACAGTAAAGGATATTTATCCTCTAACTTGGACAGATGATTCTATAATTCTGTTTAATCATACTATCCCAAAAGGGGCGCGGCCGGCAGCCAAGGGAAATGGCTGCCACTTAGAGCAGCTCTGTATCGCCCCAGAATTTCCCCCTAAAATCCGAACACTAATCCACAGGTGAAGTCCCAAAAAAGAGGTGGGAGAAGCATCAGGCCCAGCAGGGTAAGAATAAACTAAACATCCCGGAAAAAACGACGGAGTAACTAAATACGTCATCAAGATCAACTGCGGCCTGCACGACTGATTGAAGCCGGGGCATTGCGTGACGAAGAGCCACAAATCCAATAGATGGCTGGCTCCCCCCTGGGGCAGGATAGAGTGGGGTCGGCTCCGATGGTGGAATGGAGGAACCCCACAAGATCCTTGAGTAGATCTGATACCCAGCAAAGACTCCCACATACCAGCTTACGTCACCTGTGTGGGTGAGGCCCAGCTGATGTGGAGAAGCCGGGCCTCAATTGACTGTAAGGCGCATTGAGGTAACCCCGCTGGTGCCAAGGTCGAGTGCATCCCCGCTCGACATGACGCAGAAGGAGCCCAAAGACCTGGGGGGGGGGCAGCAATGAGAGCAGGCCCCACAATTGTGGTGTGACTGCTTTAGGGGGCTCCGTGGCCAAGGGGGACTCCCCCTTCCCCCCTCTCTCCAGCTACATAATTATCCGCATCCAAGAAACAATGGGCAGCTATGGAGCAGGAGGGTGCAGTGAGCACACAGTGGCTCTGCAGCGTCACCTTTCGTGGGGGACTCAGCACACAATAAGCCAGCCTAGAGAGCGCCCACAATCAGGAGGCCGCACCGAAAACTGGGCAGTGAGCCCCTCCCAATATATCAGAAGCATGGTGCAGGCTCATAGGCAGTGAGAACCAAATCATAGACACTACCAAGAAAGTTAAAGCCAGCACCACGGTAAAACTCGGGGGGGGGGGGGAGGGGCAAGAATCTTAGAAGACCACCCAGCATTATCCGTATACAGTGACGAGATCCGATCCTATCCCGGCCATACGGCACTCGATCAAAGGGGGTGAAATACATGGAAGTCCAGAACTGAGGACGGGCCACCCGCTGCGTCCCGGAGCACGACTTTCTGCTGCCACCCTTCGCCACACACAGGCCTGTGCACCGCCAACCAGGATTAGGAAATCCGAAAGGCCGAGTGGGGTGTTACACCATACAGTCAGGTTGCGGTGGCTACTACCACTTTTCCACCTCACATTGCGCATCGTAGCACAAGGCCTGAAATGACGGGGAAGAGGCCAGCGTGACACGCACCAAACAAAATTAGACAAGTTTGCATGCCCGGGATGTGTCAGGGATGAAAGTTCCAGCAGCTACTAAAACAGCAGATCGTACAGCACCGGAGGCGAAAGACGTCACACCTCAGTGGCCACCTTGAATAAGGTGCATACGTCCTTGGAATCACATATAGGTATGGTCTACATGGAAATTTCACTAATCCGTGCCGACCTTAGAAATATGAACACGGGGGTGACAGAGGTGGAAACCGCAACAGCGACGCCCGCGAAGACTAAGCCACCCTCAAGCGTCAAGTAAAACAATTACAAACTGAAAGTAAAGTGATGGCTGCAAAACTGGAGGACTACGAAGACCCTCAAGACGCAATAATGTCAGGATTATTGGCGTGCCGGAGGGGGCGGAGGGGCCGGCAACGGACCTATTCATGGAAGACCTCATATAAAAACACCTACAGCCACGAGGTCTCTCCCACTACTTCTCGGTAGAAGGGGCCAACTGGGTCCCGGGTGGTAGACCTAGACTGGAGCCCTCCCCCAGGCCTATACTGGCCTGCATCTTTAATTTCCGAGACCGTGACCTAATTCTCCAGACGGTCCGTATGGCCCTGCCATTGAGCTTCAAGCACAGTACATTAACTTTTTTTCTGGATTACATTGAGGCGGTAACAAAGCAAAGGCGCAGTGTCTTTGACATAAAAAAGGAACTGAGGAACCGCAAACTCAAATACTCTATGCTATTCCCTGCTAAACTGAAAGTAGAGGCAGAGGGAAAGGTATGGGTCTTCATATCACCAGAGGAGGCCAAGGACTGGCTTGAGGGAAAAAACAGAGCAGACAATCATCGACGGTGGCGCAGTTAGAAGTGGAAGAGGCAACATCAGCAAATGTGGTAGAGAGCACGGGTGGCTCGGAGTGAAAGCTCACTCTCAGAAGACAGAGGATTATAGAAACAAACCACTGGTGCGACGGACTTCTCCCCAACTGAAGACAATACAAGTCTATGACAACAGTGCCAAACTTAAGGAGCAACGATCACTGCCCAGGTACTCACAGAAACCTGACACCACCCCAAGATTGACAAAAGACAAGATCTGGACTAATGTACAGTCTTATTGACTGTGCTGTTTTCTCCACCCCTAGATATTGGATAAATTGATCATCTCATTGTCAGTCCAATACGCTAGAGACATGGGGATGGATAAGGGGAGATACTGGAAATGCTCCCCCCACAGACGTACCGGGGAATGGGTAACATGCGCTCTGCACTGTTGGGGAGGCGGGTAGTTTCAAATCCATCATGCAGGGAGGGGGGTGGGGCGGGTAGCAGGGGCATATATTTATTTATTTATTTATAACAACATTTGTAAAGCGCGAACGAAGGCCCTTGGGCATCTCGGCGTTAAGGTTACTGCAGTGTTTAACCAACAAGGGGGGCTGAGGTTCATTTATTAAAAAGCCAGGTCTTAAGTTGCTTGCGGAAAGACCAGAGGGAGGTGCTGGTTTTGATTGAATGTGGCAATGTGTTCCTCAATTTCGGTGCGGCTACAAGAAATCTTCTGTCACCCCATGTGACAGATTTGGTTCGGGGGACCACCAGTTCATAAGAGCTGGATGAGCGCAGTGTTCTGGATGGGCAGTAGGGGATGAGATTTTGGGTGAAGAACGCGGGTCCAGCATTATGTAGAGCCTTGTATACCAGGCACAGGGACTTGAACTTGATCCTCATTCTCACCGGTAGCCAGTGAAGCTGTCTTATAGTGGGTGACACCGGTTGGTATTTGGGAATGCGCCCAAGGAGCCTGGCGGCTGCATTCTGAATAGCCTGCATTTTCAGTAGCACTCTCTCCTGGGCACCTAGAAAATAGGCGTTGCAATAGTCTAGGGTAGACAAGACCAGGGAGCTCACCAATGTTTTGCCGGCATTCTCGGGTAGGAAAGGCAGAATTTTCTTAATAAGCCTTAGTTTGTGGAAGGCTGAGGAGGAAATCTGGTTTGCGTGTGGTAAAAAGTTCGGACTATTGTCGAACATGACTCCCAAGTTCCTCACCTTGTTGACCGGGTCTGGGGGCTGGCCCATGGATGAAGGCCACCAAAGGGGGGACCACTCCGGGGATAAGTTGCCAAAAATTACAACTTCCGATTTATCGGAGTTTAGTTTCAGGCAATTATGAGCCATCCAGCTCCCGATTGCCAACATGCCCTGATTGAAATTGTTGGCTATTTTAAACCCGTCATTCTTGACGGCGAGGACCAGTTGAGTGTCATCTGCGTAGGAAGTGAGGCTCATCCCATGTGCCCTGATGACTTTGGCAAGGTCCGACACATAAATGTTGAATAGTGTCGGACTTAGGGATGAGCCTTGAGGAACTCCACATGGCAGTGACAGGAGGGAGGATTCAAAAGGTCCGACAGTGACGACCTGGGTCCTGTTTGCCAGGAAGGAGGCAAGAAGATTCTTAGCATTGCCTCGGATGCCTACGCTCTCGACACGGTCGATCAAGGTGGCATGGTCGACCGTGTCGAAGGCCGCCGATAGATCCAGAAGGATCAGAACAGCTGTTCCTCCCGCATCCGGGATGGATCTGATATCATCCGTCGCTTTGACCAAGGCGGTCTCTGTTCCATGGAATTGGCGGAAGCCAAACTGAGATTCATCCAGGAGTTTGTTTTCCTCGATAAAGGAAGAGAGTTGGGAGTTCATGATTTTTTCTACTATTTTCGCTAGTAGTGGGAGACTGGCAATAGGGCGGTAACTTTTAAGTTCTTCCTTGTCGAGGGTGGGTTTTTTGAGGAGCGGTTTTATAAGGTTTTTTTTTAATGTCTCTGGGTAAATACCTGTACAGAACATGGAGTTGCAAATAGCAGTCATGGCCGGAAGAACTGTCTCCATGATCGGAAGTAGGGCCTTCAGGGGACATGGGTCTAGGGCCGAGCCCGATTTGATGGACGATACGATGTTCTGTACCTGTAAACAAGTGACCTCTCTAAACTGCGGAAAGATGGGACCCTGATGGTAAGTTGAAGGCCTTTGGGGAGGGGTGGCGTTGTTGGCAAAAATCCGATAGATATCATCAACTTTGCTAAAGAAAAATTTGGACAGAGCATCGCAAAGAGCTTGGGACGGGGGAGGTGTAAGATCGACAGAGAGACCAGCTAATTGTTTAGTGGTCTCGTATAGAGATTTATTCGAGTTTTTAGCCGTTTCTATTTTATCACAGTAAAACTTTTTCTTAGCGTCAAAAATAAGGTTTTTGTATTTTGCCACTGATTCTTTGTACAAAGCTTTGGCTTCGATATAGTTATTGTTTATTTTGTTATGATTGTTCGATATGGTTTATAGTACGACTTGAAAGCTTTCACTTAATGCTTCAACTTCGATATCCTATTCAACCCACTCGTACAGACAATTCACATGGCATATTCGTCCGCACTGATTAATTGCACTGCATCTGCATTCTGCATCCACCTTACACCCTCTGAGTGGTCAACACCTACCACTTATTTAATGGAATGTAAATGGCCTCTGAGACTAATTGAAGAGGGGACACATCCTACAGTATCTCAAACGCCAGGCACAGGTGGTGACCCTGCTCCAGAAGACCCACCTGGTGGGAACAACGTGTAAAGCCCTTGATAGATGGAGCTTTCGTTTAGCGGCACACTCGGGGTTTACATCAGGTTCACGGGGGTGGGGATCCTGGTCAGAAAGCAATTCCCACTCATCATTTAACAAACTCAGACGGATGACCAGGGATGGTTTGCAGACATTTCGAGCCCATTGGGGGACGTATCATCAATATAGTCACAGTATACATCCCCCAAGCACTCCACTCGGTAGCATTACTGGCGCTAAGCGCGTTTCTCCTTAAATTCCCAGAGGGAGAACTAATAGTGGAGGGTGACTTCAACACTACGGTAAATGACTCAGTAGATTGGATGCCCCCAGACTGCAACACCAAACACATTCCCGATTCCCAGATTTCCTGGATGCACTAGGTCTGGTAGACATTTGGCGCTCCAGATTCCCCTAGGCTTGACGGTACACATTTAATTTGGGCGCACACAATAGTCTCTCCAGAATAGATTATGTGCTCACACTGGCAGATAGCGTGGGAAAGTTCAGTGAAGTGAGTCACCTAGCCAGAGGCATCTCAGACCACTCCGCCATCCTCATTAAATACACTACACATGCCCCAGCCCAGCGCCTCATATTCCCGATATTCCCTGGACACCTGAAGAACCCCAAGGTTTGGAAGGGTTTGATCACAACCACTCAACATTAGTTTGAGGAAAATGAGCGTTCGGTCTCTTCTCCCTTTGTCCTATGGAAGGCATATAAACCAGTCCCAAGGGGGCAAGCAATTTACCTTATTTCTTGCCATAACAAGGAAAACAAAAAAGTAGCTGACACTCTTGAGCAAGAAGTATATCAACTAGAAACTGTACACTCCCGGGATCCCTCCAAACCCAATACGACTCATCCTAAACACAAAGAAACAGGAATATAAAGAACATATGTGGGAAGAGGTGAAAACCAAGCTAGCAACCACCCGAAACAAGATATTTGAAGCTGGGGATAAAGCCAGCAAACTCCTTGCCTGTCTAGATAGATGAGAACGGGCTGATCGGTGGGTGGCTGAACTCCAGCTCGATACCCGAGAGTTCACGACGGACTCACAAATATAGTGGACGCATTCGTTCTTCACTACAAAAAGATTTATGCCCCAGTGGCCACGGCAACAACAGGGGAGGCTGCAGAATTTCTTAGAGATATCCATGAACCCACGCTTACAACAGATGAGAGGCAATCACTAGAGACTGACTTCACATCAGAAGAAATAGCAACAGCCTTAGGAGGAATACAGTCTGGGAAAGCCTCGGAGCTGAACTGCATCCCCATTGAACTATATAAAAAAGCAGCACCAAAATTAACTCCATACCTACTGACTATGTAGGAGACCAGCCTAGAGGAGGGAGAGCTCCCAAAAGACCAGCGCATGCTGACAATAGTCATCATCCGCAAGCCGGGGAAGCCAGCCCAAGACTGCACATCCTATTACCCTATATATTTGCTTAACGCGGAGGCCAAATTCTGGCCAAAGCGTTGGCCAACAGACTGACCCCCCAACTCACCAAACTAGTGCATCCAGACCAATCTGGGTTTATGCCGGGCAGGAATACAGCACTCAATCTGCAACACCTGCTCGGTGTGCTGGGCCGTAGACACACTATTCAGGAAGATGCCATCCTCCTCTCTCCCATGGCCTTCGACACAGTCGAGTGGCCCTTCCTTTTCGCCGTCCTCGTACAAATGGGGTTTTGGCCTAAATTTTTCTCCTGGATACGGCTATTATAATTAAAATCGCTTGCACAAATGGTAGTAAACAGCAGAATCTCAGGCGAATTCCCCTTGGGACGTAGATAGATAATTAAATGTGCAAATAAGTATATTTATCTAACATCATTGCAATTCATACAAAAAAAGAGATAAAAAGACACTTTCAGGTCTCAATTTAAAAGAAAAAGAAATGCAAGTTCATATCTGACACAGCAAAGGGTGGTATCTGCCGTTAGAATTGAATTAATCTTTGTCATACATTTTACAAAGCAGGCGGACATTTGTGCTGATTCCCCCTTCATGCACTACTCTAAGGCTTCATGGCAGGTCCTCACATTAAGAATTCTCCAGATGGGGCGCAGCCAATAAGTTCGAAGGGGGAGTAAAGTTCTGCAAATACACAGAACGTGTATTACATTTTCTTCCCCATTGTTACATCAGCGGCACTGGGAGGACATGTCTGACTTGTACCTCTTTCCATAATTGTACCCCACCAGGGGGATTAACCCAAAACGTAGTCTCATTAAGTGGTGTTTCACTAATGAGTTCATAGAAGATGACATGTAGTATGGTATCGTTTTCAGATCATAGAGTTTTGACGCCCAGCTGCCATGTGATAGATTTTTCACGGATATTACATTGTGTTCCATTGATAGTATTTTTGCTTATTTGGTCAGGACTTTTGTGGCAACCCCTATGGGTAGCGAGCTTGCCCATAGATCATGGGCTATTAAATCGTCCAAGCAGAATGTGAAAAATGTATTCCAAGAAGTGCTGGGGTTATTTAACAGTGACCAGAGGCAACTCTTTAGTCTGGAGGCTTGGGCCATTTTTGTTTTTGCACAGTAGGCAATTAATCTTGCTTTCATGGTTCAATGTTGGGAGAACAAGCAGAAATACCTGCAGATTTGGGCATGAGAGGTCGAATTGGGTAGGCGAAACACTCTGCGAAAACAGGCTGATTGCATTCTGTCCAGCCAAGTGAACATTTTACCTTTAAAAGTAGTGGCGCCAAAGGCTATTGTTGATAGTAATTTGGCATCTATCACTCTAATTAGCGGGGTGAAGTCAGGGGAATGGAGAGCTTTCTTAGTTCGTAGAAAGGCCCCCTCCAGGCTAGGGGCCACACTTTGCATTGCCGCAATTTGCGGACCCGAGCTCCCTCTGGGGTCTATCCAGACTCCAAGATATTTATAAGTGGTGACTACCTCAATAGATCTCCCAGCAATGTACCAGGGACGCTGTTTAGCTCGGCTTCTCGAGACTATCATCACCTTGGTTTTGGAGACATTAATCTTCAGCGCATTGGTTTCACAGTATGTTGCCAAGGAATCAAAAAGTCGTTGAAGGCCCACCTATGTTTGACCAAGTAGAATCGTATCATCTGCCTATTGCATTGACTGGATTTTAACAGATGCCATTCTTGGTGGGAACGATTCAGAAAAGGGGGTGGTGATGAATTCTTGGTGGGAAAGCATGAGAGCGGGCCAGCCACTCCAGTAAATCTGCGAGGTACAAATTAAAAAGTAAAGGGGCCAAAATACATCCCTGCTTTAGGCCTTTGTTGGTCAAGACGTGGAACATGGCAGGGTTGCACTCTGTTTCCACTCCTTTTCGCCCTGGTCCTGGAGCCACTGGCGGCGTGGATAAGAAGAGACCCTATTGTGCGCGGGCTCTGGTGGACGGATGAGTGGGAGGACAGGATATCCTGTTATACATGGCATCCCCAAAACGTTCGCTACCTAGACTACTAAACATCTGTGAGGCGTACGGGAGGTACTCTGGGTATACAATCAGATGAAACAAGTCTATCCTGCATGCATTGAGTTGCCCCCCGCCAGTCATACCTAAGGGCTGCGAGGTGAGAGTGGTAGAAGAGGGTTTTAAATACCTGGGGATTTACATGACAGCGAACTCAGACAATGTTATGAGCAAAAACCTCCTAGAGCCCCTGAAAAGATTACGTTGAGATACCAAGCATTGCCAATCTCTACTGTTGACTCTACTAGGGAGAGCTGCGGTCTTTAAAATTATGGCACTCCCCAGATTCCTTTATGCCTTGCAGAATACACCATTTCCGGTTCCTCTATCGTATTTCAAGCAATAGAAATGGAAGTACGCATCTTCTTTTGGGACAGGAAACCTGCCCGGATAGCCATGAGCAAGTTGGTTAGGGGTTGGTACGATGGCGGCATAGCACTTCCGAACATACAGTTATACTACTGGGCCTCCCAACTTATTGCATTCAACCAGTGGCTTCACCCACCTCAAACCGAACCCGAATTCCGCATGGATAGGCACGTCCTAGGAGAGGGAGGGCAATTACTGTCCATTGCCAGGCTGCCATTCTAAGCCAAGATAGTGGAGAAAATTATGAATCAGCAGCTAGCTCAATTTGTCCAAGATAACGATTTACTTGATTCCTCTGAATTTGGTTTCCATCCAGAACACAGCACATAACTGCCTTAATTAAGGCTACTGAGGAGATTAGGACAGTGATGGATGGAGGTGGTGCAGCTGCTCTAATTCTCCTAGACTTATCTGCAGCATTTGATACTTTTGACCATAATCTGCTACAATTGCGCCTGAAAAAATTAGGTGTTAAAGGTTTGGCACTCTCCTTGCTAGCTTCTTTTATAATGGAAAGAAGACAAACAATGACCCTTGACCATTTTAAATTGCCCCCCTATGTTCTGCCTTGTGGGTTTTTACAGGGCTCATTGTTAAGCCCATCCCTTTTTAATATCTATGTGTTGGAACTTACTCCTTTGATTTAGCAATTCAGCTTTAGCTTAGCTTCAAATGCTGTTGCAACACAGATTGTGGTAGCTGCTTATAAAGATCAAGCCTCCCCCACACCTCAGTTTCAAAATTGTATGCTGGAAATTAATAATTGGATGGGCGAACATTGTCTTACAGAGATAACCTTCGCCCTAAATGGGACGGCTTATAGAGGACGATTGAGATGAGAGAATTACCAAAAACTGTAGCAAAAGCTAGAAATCTAGGGGTACTGATTGATAATAAGCTATCGTACTCACAGCAAACTAATGCTATTGTTTCTGTTACCTTTCTTTTGATCAAGAAACTGAAGAAGGTTCTTCCGTACATTCCTAATGATTCTAGGAGGACGGTTGTGACTGCACTTGTGCTATCAAAACTAGACTACTGCAATGGATTATATTAGAATATGCAGAAACAACATCTAAAAAAGCTGCAGAAGGTACAAATGCAGCCGCAAGACTCCTAAGTAAATTCCGAACTCTATTGGCTTCCTGAGGCAAGCTGCGTCAAGTTTAAGACGCTATGCCTAGCTTATAAAGCCTTGAATAACATGGGACCGTAATTCTTAAAAAGTAGTTTTTATTGACATCATCCTGGTAGACAGCTACGCTCTACAGTGACGCTAGGCTCATGATGGTTACCAGGTTTTGCACCTCCAGTTGGTGGGGCCGAAGAATTGGTTATGGTATGGCCAAGTTATGGACTACGCTTCCAATGCATATTAGGTCAGCAAGTTCACTATCCTTCTTTAAAAATATTCTTAAAACCTGGCTGTTCCAGAACTAGATCACGATCCCTTGGGCTTACTTTTAGTTTTAGGACCAAGACACCTCTGGGTATTCGCGTGCTCAATAAGTTAAATTAACATAACATAACACCAAAATGACAATGATACAATTATGAGAACCAAGATATGAACTTTTAAATATTTAAGTGAAAATAGCACTAAAAAGCTCTTAGCACTAATGACAGTGTACAGTAGACCAGGACCTAATTGAAATTTCAGGCAAACTGCAATGGAACACAGGTTGGATGCACTAGACAAGTATGTCCTGGTCAACTATTTTGTCTTCTGACTAAGGGCCCAATCTATGGGGCTCATTATGATGGCGGATGGAAGTGCGACCTCAGCCCTGGAGTACGAGGAAAAAGCCGTTTCTGTGTCCGCCTGCCGCGGTCACTCCGTCCGACATATCAGGATAGGAAAGAGTGTCAAAATTCCGTCCGCGACAGAAGAGCAAGCACTGCCGCCCAACTACACCCGACCACGCGGCGGACGTAACCAATCCAGAGACTCCGCCGTACGGACTGACGTCTACGACCGTCGCCCAAATCAAGATGGCGGAAAATACACATAAAACCGCTGCGGAAAAACAACCTGTCTGAACACTGCGTATTTCCCACAGCGAAGATACCATACATAGCAGAGATACCTACCACAAGCTGCTTGCCGTCATGGACCCAGCACTACACGCTTACCCGATACTCTTCGCGATCCACCACGTCCAAGTCTTGGCCCACTATCGACGACGACGCAGGTATGCTACAAACCATTCGCTGTCTGGAGGGGAGTACCTGCAAGGGTCGTGATGTTGGGAGGGGGAGTGTCATGTGTCAGAAACCACTGATTTGGAGCAAATACAAATACACAACTGTAGCACACAAGCAGGAATGACTACGACAAACCACGACACATGATTGACTTGCTTTATTACACATAATCAGGGTATGATCACAGTGTATGCTTGAGCATGGGCATTGTGGGCACCACAGCAGGTATATCAGAGGCAGTACATGAGAGGGCAAAATGCAGTATCAGAACAGCAACAGGGCAGTGTTCGTAACAGAACAGGGACATCAGAGGCAGCACATGAGGTAAGACAGCAGTATCAGAACAGCAACAGGGCATTGTGGCCAACAGAGCAGGTACGTCAGAGGCAGCACATGAGGTCAGACAGCAGTATCAGAACAGCAACAGGGCATTGTGGCCAACAGAGCATGGACATCAGAGGCAGCACATGAGAGGGGCTAAGTGCATCAACAATCCATTGCACTGAACAGGTACATCAGAGGCAGCACATGAGAGGGCAGAATGCAGTTTCAGAACAGCAACAGGGAATTGTGGTCAACAGAGCAGGTACATCAGAGGCAGCACATGAGGTCAGACAGCAGTATCAGAACAGCAACAGGGCATTGTGGCCAACAGAGCAGGGACATCAGAGGCAGCACATGAGAGGGGCTAAGTGCATCAACAGTCCATTGCACTGAACAGGTACATCAGAGGCAGCACATGAGAGGGGCTAATTGCATCAACAGTCCATTGCACTGAACAGGTACATCAGAGGCAGCACATGAGGGGGGCTAAGTGCATCAACAGTCCATTGCACTGATCAGGTACATCAGAGGCAGCACATGAGAGGGCAAAATGCAGTATCAGAACAGCAACAGGGCAGTGTTTGTAACAGAGCAGGGACATCAGAGGCAGCACATGAGGTCACACAGCAGTATCAGAACAGCAACAGGGCATTGTGGCCAACAGAGCAGGTACATCAGAGGCAGCACATGAGGTCAGACAGCAGTATCAGAACAGCAACAGGGCATTGTGGCCAACAGAGCAGGGACATCAGAGGCAGCACATGAGGTCAGACAGCAGTATCAGAACAGCAACAGGGCATTGTGGCCAACAGAGCAGGTACATCAGAGGAAGCACATGAGGTCAGACAGCAGTATCAGAACAGCAACAGGGCATTGTGGCCAACAGAGCAGGGACATCAGAGGCAGCACATGAGAGGGCAGAATGCAGTATCAGAGCAGTAACAGGGCATTGTGGCCAACAGAGCAGGTACATCAGAGGCAGCACATGAGAGGGGCTAAGTGCATCAACAGTCCATGGCATCCAACATGTACATTAGAGGCCGCACAAGTACGTGGTGCAAGGTACCCCTCACAAGGACAAGGACAATGCCAAAGTCTTTTACATGGACACACCAACTCCAAATAGATGTGAGTGAAGGTAAACACACCGCACATCACAGAGCACTGCCTGAAGTACCTGCCCCTGAGACACTGGTAGCACCAGAAACAGGAGTGTGAGACACAGCCACAGCCCTAGTGACTGACACATGAGCCGCAGACCCAGACGCACTGCCAGCACCAGAACCGGGAGTGTGACACACCGCCACAGATGTAGTGACTGACACATGAGCCATAGACCCAGACACACTGTAAGCATCAGACATAGGAGTGTGCGACACAGCCACAGCTCTAGTGACTGACACATGAGCCATCGACCCAGACAGACTGCCAGCACCAGAACCAGGAGTGTGACACACAGCCACAGCTCTAGTGACTGACACATGTGCCATAGACCCAGACACACTGCCAGCACCAGAAACAGGAGAGGGCACAACTGAGACAGTGCCACAACATGATGCATGACAGCAGACAACAGACACAGTGCCACTATCTGACAACTGAGAATGAACCTCTGATGCACCACTGAGAACACCGGATTGATGAGCCACAGGGCTGTATGGGCCAGGTGTCAGGGTGGCTCTGGGAGCTGGGGATAGCTGGACTTGAGCCACATCGGTGTGGTCATGTGTCAATGGTGTGTGTCTACGTTTCTTTGGGATATGTGAGGGCACCCTGGACATGACAGGACTGGCAAGTGGTGTGGACTCCAATGAAACATCACCCACCAAAGGTGGAGCATCTGCTGCTGGGGCTCGGCTCTCTGGGGACGTGCTGGACCCTGCATGTCGTTTGCTGTGTGCTTGCCGCCTGGACTCAGCATCATGTGTAATGGGGGATGCAACAACAGGTGACTCCTTCCTCAGCTTCTGAGGGGCCAGGATGGGAGTGGAGGTATGGGGGTACTCCGCCGCGGAGACATCTGTTTTCCGTTCCTTGCACTAGATAGCTAGTCTGAATACTAGGTCCCTTCACAGTCATCATGTAGAGATCTATAACCTACTTCAGGATAGAGAACTCGATGTCCTGACACTCTCAGAAACCTGGATGGGTGAAAACTCCATGCCGGATATTATTGCTGCCCTCCCTAATGGCTATGACGCAATTTGGCAGAACCGTGCAGGGTCGGCTCGGGGGGGTGGGGTAGCGATTCTATTTAAAAAATCCTTATCTGTGGAAAAGATAATTTCAGAAACAGTGGACCTAGCTGATCTAGTAGGAATAAAGATTTCTTTCAACAATTCTTGCTGGGTGATTTTGTCAATCTACCGCCCACTCAACTCATCTCCACTTTTTAATGACTTATTTACACCTATTATATCAGATCTATGCACAAGGTACAAAAAAATTGTGATATTAGGAGATTTTAACTTGCATTGGGACAGCCCCCAGTGGGATCTACCTACACGCCAATTGGACACTACCATGTCCGCTTTGAGTTTCAGTCAACTTGTGAAAGTACCCACACATATTAAGGGTCATACCCTTGACTTAGTATGGTCCACAGACCCAAATGTCCTTCTTAAGGATGTGGTTCCCTGCATCTGGACTGACCATTACCTAGTGATCTGTGAGGTAAACATAAAAGATCATTTAAAACACCTACCCCGAGGTATTAGAAGGACCCGCAAATGGGCTGAGGTTGATTTAGAAAACCTGACCTCTGTGCTTCCGGAAATGACTTCTCTGACGAATTCTGATAAAAGCCTGGACGTAGAATATACAGTTCTAACTCAGAGCCTGAACACAGCTTTTGATCACATAGCACCAGAAAAAATTCAGTCAATTAAGGGTCTTGGTAAAGAGGCCCCATGGTTTACCCCATCACTAAGAGAACAAAAAAGGAAGCTCCGAGCTCGGGAGAGAATCTGGAGGAAAACCAAGCAGGATACTGCAAGGAACCAATATAAAGACTCACTCCACTTGTATAAAAAACTTATTTCACAAGCCAAGGCGGAGTACTATGAGTCTCGCCTACAGAAGGCTAGGAATATCCAGAAGGAGACCTTCCAAATCCTGTCGGAGCTGAGTAAAAAACAGGAGAACTCTGATTCTCCCATAAACTCTAACACCTTTCAGGAATATTTTTTAGAAAAGGTAAAGACCATTATCCAGGACATCAAGAGTAGTGTGGTGAATGATGACACTATACAGCCTGAGGTTCAAAATCCTACTCACTGCTCTTTAGTACAGTTTCCTGAGTTGGACGAGCTGAGTCTAGAGCAGCTAATGGGGAAAACTAAATCTGGCTCCCCAGCGGACCCATGCCCCCCGAGTATCTTTCGTGTGGCACGCCCGCTACTGGAGGCTCGGATCATCTCTCTCCTAAATAGGTCCCTAGAAACAGGGTATTTACCCGGTGACCTTAAGGAGGCGAGAGTTAGACCTCTATTGAAGAAACCAGGCGCAGATCCGGCTGTCCTGAAGAACTATAGGCCGATTTCCCAGCTGCCTTTCTTTGCTAAGGTCCTAGAACAACACGTGCGGAAGTCTTTATCACTGTACCTCGAATCCCATGGCTTATTGCATGAGCGACAGGCAGGGTTTCGAGCGCACCACAGCACCGAGCTAGTGATGCTCTCGTTGTTGGACGAACTGAGAGGCATGGCTGACGGTAAAAGGCCGAGCGCCCTGATTTTACTAGATCTGTCAGCGGCGTTCGATACCGTCAGTCATGACCTGCTCCTGGGAAGGCTGGAGGCCTTTGGGATCAAAGGCTTGGCCCTCAAGTGGCTGCGATCCTTCCTTTTGGGAAGGACTCAGAGGATACAACTTGGGGAGTCAATATCTGAAGTGGGCCTCTTAGAGTGCGGAGTCCCACAGGGCTCCGCACTGTCCCCACTTCTGTTCAATCTTTACTTGCAGCCTTTGATTGCATCCCTGGCTGAGTTGGGCTGCAGAGTTTACAACTATGCTGACGATACTCAGCTAGTACTGAGTATCGATAACACAGGGACAGCACAAACCCAAGCCCAAAATATCCTGAGGTACACCGTAGGCTGGATGACGAAAAACCTACTAAAGATCAACCCGGATAAGACCGAGGTATTGGTAATTCCATCTACCACCTCACCGTGGAGTGATCTGTATTGGCCTGCTGAGCTTGGATCAGCCCCAAAGCCTAGTGCCAACGTAAAGAGTCTGGGGATTAAATTAGACTGCGACCTGTCAATGTGCAGTCAAGTCTCCGCTGTTGTTGGAACTTGCACGAACATCATCAGACAATTGAGAAAGATAGCCCCCTTCCTTTCTCATTCGATGATGCGTTCAATTGTAGCAGCAACTGTCATCTCCCGGATCGACTATGGGAACTCCCTGTACCTTGGCCTCCCAAAAATGTCGATAAACAGACTCCAGGTTGTAATGAACGACGCTGCACGGCTAATTTTCAGAGTGCCCAGACGAACAAAGGCCTCCCCTCTTCTTCAAAACCTTCACTGGCTCCCTGTTAAGGAGAGGGTTGAATTCAAGAGCCTCTGTATAGCGCATAAGGCGATTTACGGCCATGCGCCGGCCTATATCAAAGCCCGCCTGGAAGTGTACAACCCGACAAGAGCACTCAGATCATCAGACGCTCAGTTACTGGTCTGCCCCCGCTACAAATTAGTGACTAAGGGAGGGAGAGCTTTCTCCGTCCTGGCCCCCCAATTATGGAACAAGCTGCCTGAGGGGCTACGCAGGGAGATGAATCTCCTACGGTTCAGGAAATCTCTGAAAACCCTGCTGTTTAGAAAAACCTTGACCACAGTGTAGTCCTGTAGCTGCATCTCTCTTAGAAGTGAACCGAGTTATTGTATGACATCGATTTCCACGCGCCTAGAGGCCTGCAGGTGATTGGGCGCGCTATAAGTCGAAATTAACAATAACAATAACAATAACAACAACATCAGCCTCAGTGCAGCCAGGGGTGATGTATGCCTGTCCTTGATTGCACCAGTGTCCATGTGAGAAGCCTTGTCCCCTGGATGTGCCTTGTCTGCGGACATACGCTCTGCCCTATCTTCACCTCCAGCAAACACATCTCCTTCGATCGCACCACAGCTCTCCATTGGACGGACCACTGTTGTGTTCACTTCAGCTACAAAACCACCTCGTCCCACAACCCCCCACAACCGATCCCCCGAAGAAAATGGAACACCACCGACCAACTCCTCTCATCGCTCAACCAAAACCCACCCGCCCTCTCATCGGACCCAAACCAAGCTGCCATCAAATTCAAACAATGGATCACTCACAGCGCTGACGTATTAGCACCCTTGAAAAACCATCACACCAAACAAAACAGCAAAAAGGCCCCCTGGTTCAACGATGACCTTAAGAAATCCAAGAAGTTATGCCGTACTCTCGAGAAAACATGGAGAAAAAACCCAACCACCGACAACATGACCACCTTCAAGGCAGCCACCCGCAAACACCACCAGCTGATTCGATCCACCACGAAATCAGCATTCAAGAATCGACTCGACAACAACGCCCACAACAGCAAGGAACTATTCAACATCGTCAAAGAATTCACCAATCCCACCGCAGCATCAAACGACATCACTCCCTCCCAAGACCTCTGCGACTCATTATCCTCCTTCTTCTACAACAAAATTGCCGACATACATAACAGCTTCGAAAACAGTTCTAACGAACAATCCTCTCCACCCCCCTCAGAACCCAAACCGCCCTCTAACAACCTCAGCGTCTGGAACCCAATCACTACTGAAGACACCATCCGCCTAATGAATTCCATCCACTCTGGCTCGCCAACCGACCCCTGTCCCCACCACATCTTCAACAAAGCAGACTCCATCATCGCACCCCATCTCCGTGATATCATCAACTGCTCCTTCAATTCTGCTACCTTCCCGGAAAGTTGGAAACATGCCGAAGTCAGCGCCCTCCTGAAGAAACCCACAGCAGACCCCTCTGAACTTAAAAAACTACCACCCCATAACCCTCCTCCCATTCCCGGCCAAAGTCATTGAGAAAGCCGTCAATAGCCAACTCGCCGCCTTCCTCAAATCCAACAACTCCCTCGATCCCTCACAGTCCGGCTTTTGAGACAAACACAGCACCGAAACCGCCCTCATCGCAGCAATAGACGACATCCGAACACTACTGGACAACGGAGAAACAGTGGCCCTCATTCTACTCGACCTCTCCGCCGCCTTCGACACTGTCTGTCACAGCACCCTCATACAACGCCTCAGCAACATCGGCATAAAAGGAAAAGCCTTGGGCTGGATCATCTCGTTCCTCGCCGGGAGAACCCAGAGAGTCCGACTCCCCCCATTCAAATCAGAGGCCACCGAAGTCATCTGCGGAGTACCACAAGGATCATCACTCAGTCCCACCCTCTTCAACGTTTACATGAGTCCACTCGCTTCCATCGCGCGTCAACACAACCTTAACATCATCTCCTACGCTGACGACACCCAGCTGATCCTTTCCCTCACCAAAGACCCCAACACCGCCAAAACCAATCTTCACGAAGGCATGAATGAAGTAGCCATATGGATGAAAAACAGCCGCCTAAAACTTAACAGACAAAACGGAAGTGCTCATCCTAGGATCATCCCCCTCTGCCTGGGACGACTCATGGTGGCCTTCGGATCTGGGCTCAGCACCCATACCCACAGACCACGCACGTAACCTAGGCTTCATCCTAGACTCCTCCCTCTCGATGACCAGACAAGTCAACGCCGTCTCATCCTCCTGCTTCAACGTACTTCGTATGCTCAAAAAAATCTTCCATTGGATCCCCACCGAGACAAGAAAGACTGTCACCCACGCACTGGTTACGAGTCGACTAGACTACGGAAACACCCTCTACGCCGGAATCACAGCCAAATTACAGAAAAAACTCCAACGCATCCAAAACGCATCGGCGAGACTCATTTTGGACATCCCTCGCCAAGATCACATTACCGGCCACCTGAAAGACCGCCACTGGCTTCCCGTCAACAAGAGAATAACGTTCTGTCTCCTCACCCACGCACACAAGGCCCTCTACAAACTAGGGCCCGAATGCCTCAACACTCGACTATCCTTCTACACACCCACCCGCCAACTAAGATCCTCCAATCAAGGCCTCGCCGCAGTTCCGCGTACCCAAAGATCCACAATGGGAGGTAGATCCTTCTCCTACTTGGCGGCCAAGACCTGGAACTCACTCCCCACTCACCTCCGCCTTACACAGAACCACATCTCCTTCAGAAAAGAACTTAAAACCTGGCTATTCGATAAATAATGAACCCCCCCACCCGCCCCAAGCGCCATGAGACCCTCTGGGTGAGTAGTGCGCTATATAAATTCCTGAACTTGAACTTGAACTTGAACTTTCCCTGTTCCCTGGACGGTGCCCTGTTCTTGGCAGCAGACTTGTCGTCTGTGGTGTACCTGTCTCCATAACACACCTTCTCCCTGTGTGTGTCCCTGCCCTTGGGAGTGGCCCCTTCCTTAGCACTGTCCCTGCCCTTGGGAGTGGCCCCTACCTTACTAGTGTCCCTGTCCTTGGGAGTGTCCCTGCTCTTTTGCTGTGCCTTTGTCTTAGGACTGTCCTTGTCCCTGCCCTTGGGAGTGGCCCTTTCCTTAGTACTGTCCCTGCCCTTGGGAGTGGCCCCTACCTTACTAGTGTCCCTGTCCTTGGGAGTGTCCCTGCTCTTTTGCTGTGCCTTTGTCTTTGGACTGTCCTTGTCCCTGCCCTTGGGAGTGGCCCCTTCCTTAGTACTGTCCCTTCCCTTGGGAGTGGCCCCTTCCTTAGTAGTGTCCCTGTCCTTGGGAGTGTCCCTGCTCTTTTGCTGTGCCTTTGTCTTTGGACTGTCCTTGTCCCTGCCCTTGGGAGTGCCCCCTTCCTTAGTACTGTCCCTGTCCTTGGGAGTGTCCCTGCTCTTCAGAGGTGTCTTCGTCTTTGGACTGACCTTGTCCAAGGGAGTGTCCATGGACTTGTGAGTATCACTTGCCTTGGGAGGACCTTTAGTGTGGGATGCCTGTGTAGCATGTGAATGCATTCCCCCCACCACCACTTGTGGATCCTGTGTGTGAACTCCAGTGTATGTGACATTGTCTTTGTGAACAGATTTTGCTGACCTAGGGGATGTTGTGTGTGCCCTCCGTGCCCTGACGTGCTGTCTGTGGCTGCTTCTAGTGCAATAACCTGTATTAGAGTCCTGGTCCGAATATTCACTCCCCCCTGAGACAGCCAGTGGTGTAGATGTGGGAACAGAAGTAGCACCCTGTCCATGCGACTGTACAATGGCAGACGACACACTGCTTGCCAATCACTGAACTGTCCTGTGTAGACCAGCAACATTGCCATGCATCCTTTCCATGAATGCCACCACCTGCCCCAACTTCCTATCGTGGTCTTGGAAAGCATTGATCATATTGGTCTGACGAACACACAGCTGTCACAGCAGATCAACAGCCTCAGCACAAAGTGCATTTTGGGTCACCAGGGCAGGGGCAGCGTTGCCTGCACCGAAGGCCACTCTGCTCCCCCTACTTCTGCGTGCACGAGCAGTACTTGGTACAGGTGGCGGCAGTGTGAGCCCTGTGTGCTGTGTCCCGACCGAAGATGTTGATTGCCCACTCCCAGTCTGTGACAACAGTGCTTACTCACCGACACTGTCGGAAGATGAGGACGATGGTGTCTCGACATGCGAGTCCTCAGGGACGGTCCTGTCCCCCTCTCCGGGGCTGCCCTCTTCTGTGTCAGTCTGCGTGTGCGTGAAGTCAGATCCGGATGCATTGCCACCACTTATCTCCGCCGTCTGTGGCTGAGTGCCCTCTGCCAAAGCTGAAATGCACAGAAAAGAGGTGTAAGTCTTGGCCACACTCACGTACAGAAGGAAATGAAATCCCTAATTCCATTGGTGACAGTACACATCTATCCATCATCCTGCACACGGCCCACCCCTACCAGTCATCCTCACATGATTTTACCGGTAATGGCCGTGAAACACGTACAGCATGCGAACAGAGCAGGAGCATGTAGTTATGCACACATGTCATCCCATGGGGCCACAGACCTCTACGGCAGGTGGTTCAACACTCCACTACTAAGCAAGTGGCGTGTCAACATGCCGGACCTGGATGTCAAATTACACTCCGCCAATGGCACCAACATGCCATTGCTGTGATACATACGCACCACGGAAGTCACTACAGTGTATGAGCACCAATACATGCATTGCACTCCCAAGTAACATGCACAGACAGTCTGCTTACCGCTAGTTTGCTGTTGATCCACACTCAGCCGGTCGGAAAGGTCAGGATGCGTCACATCAATGATACGGTGCATGAGAGGGGTCATGGAGCGTCGGGCCAGACGTGGCGTTCTTGGAATCATCCCCAGTATCATCTCCGCTACATTCTTGCTCAGCCTGGAAATGTCGTCCCAGTGTTTGTGGCAGTGTGTGTGTCGTCTATTGCACACCCCCACTGCCTGTACATCACGTGCTATGCTCCTCCACACGGCCTTGCGAAGGTGCAGCTTCACCTACCATGATGGGAGACAAGAGGATAACGTTAGTGGACAGTATGACATGCACATACTACGTAGATAGACGTATCTACATCCAGCCATGCCCAGCACAACACATGTTAAGGTCCCACAGCACACCGGCAGCCCGACATTGACCACCTCAGGGCCAACGGCATGTACACCACTGCACTTACCACCTGTCCAGGTGCACCGTACAGCTGTTCGTAGTGGCTGAGCACACCGCCCACGAGAACATCTAGTTCTGCGGTGGTGAAGGGACGAGACCGCATCTCTCGCACTCTCTGCATGGCAAGGTCTGGACTGTGGCACTACAGCAACAGTCAGTGTTCAGCTCAGCAGCAGGAGGTCGAGGAGATGGTCACAGGCAGCAGTCGGTGGTCAGCTCAGCAGCGGGAGGTCGAGGTGATGGTCACAGGCAGCAGTCGGTGGTCAGCTCAGCAGCAGGAGGTCGAGGAGATGGTCACAGGCAGCAGTCGGTGGTCAGCTCAGCAGCGGGAGGTCGAGGAGATGGTCACAGGCAGCAGTCGGTGGTCAGCTCAGCAGCAGGAGGTTGAGGTGATGGTCACAGGCAGCACTGGTGCACAGCATAGAATTTGTGCTTCTGGTAATCACACATATATAGGGGCCTGTGCCCATGTCAGTGGCATACGTCGGCAGCAATTGGTCACCCCTAAATGCGTGTTTGTAAAAGGGCCAATGACTGGCCCTGGTGTTGCGGTGCACTGCTTCCGCTACTTTTGATTGGGCATACTCGGTCCGTGTTCCCTCTTCCCATTGGCTGCATGTGCACGGGCCGTCACACGTCGGCAACCGCATGTGCAAGCTTCCGGGACGGATGCTTCTTTTGCAACAATGTTCAATCACTGGCGCCACGATGGCGGTGCACGTATTCCGCGGGGGGAGGTGCAGTCCAACACATCCTTCAGATGATGTCAATGGACATGGCAGTTCATGACCCCCCTTACAGTCACATTGCATCATCCACCGTACACCGGCCGGCCAAGCCCGGCCCAGAACCGCTGTGCCAGGCCCCGTCCACAACCGACGGTCCTGGACCGCCGAGCCAGGCCCGGTCCAGGACCGCGGTGCCAAGCATGCCACCCACGGCCTGCACAGCCCCGTCCACAACCGCCGGTCCTGGACCACCGTGCCAGGCCCGGTCTAGGACCGCGGTGCCAAGCATGTCACCCGCGGCCTGCACAGCCCCGTCCACAACCGCCGGTCCTGGACCTCCGGCCCGGTCGTAGACCTGCGCCTCTGTATCTCGTGCTTTGTCCTTGGCACGGTCCCTGACTCATTCACCCTACTTAGATCCTGTCCCACATGTGATTTTTGTGAGCCACGGTGGTCTGCTGGACTAGTGCCCCGAATATGTGGTGTTCAACACGGATGATTTCATCTACCATTACCTTCAACTCGGTCTCTGTGAATTTTGGGTTTTTCTTGGGTGCCATGGTGTGTGGTGCTCAGGGTGTGGGTTGAGTGAGTTGGGAGGTGCAGGTGTGTGGTGTGTAGGAATGGTGTGGTGGGTGTTAGTGTGGTGGGTGTGTTTGGGTGGTGGTTGTATGTCTTCAATTGGTGTGTGCTGTCGGTCGTCTTGTGCCTCTTGCTAGCAGCTATGCTGTGATGCAAAGGATTGTGGTAGTGGGTGGGAGTCATTTTATAGTGTGTGTCGTGGTCGTGTCCCAATGGTTGTTGGCAGTCAGGTGCTAGGTGGGTGTATTAACTAGTGTGCATTGGTAGGTACTTGGGGGGGTGTCATTGTGGCTTGTGATTGGTGTTGATGTTTCAGGTGGGTGGTAGTCCTGTTTCATGTGTTTGCTATTTCCTTCCGCGACACTTTTTGTCATTGGTTTGACGGTAGGGATGTTGTTCGTGTTGGCCTTCCGCTGAGATGCACCGTTTCTCGTTGCATTGTTTCCGCTGCGGCCGTGGATTGAGGTGCGTACCGGGGTACAGGCGGCGTTATCCTAATCGCGGACACGGAGCCTTCGCAGGTATTGCGGCAGATGTGGCTGTTCCCGTGGTCAAGTGCGTCCGCGGCGGGCGGTGTTTCATCGGTTCCGTCCACGTGCGGCAGTCTCAGGTGTACTCCGTTCTCCGTGGACGGTGTTTGGTGAGGTCCGTCCGCTGCGGTCATACTTTCGTCCCATTTGTATCCTAATTGCAACGGAGGTTTATCCGCGGTGCGGTCTGGAGTAACTTGGCCGCTTCCTTGGCGGACGGAACCCATTTCCGTCCACGATCCTAATCAGCTCCTATATGTTGGCCGAGAGGGAACTCCACTGCAATGGCGATGGAGTTCCTTCCCACCAATACAGTGGTCCACCTGCCCAATTTAGAGGCGGGCGGACCTTAAATTTGGCCTTGGTGGTGATTACTTTTAAACAGAATTAGGGCTGTTGAAGAATTGACTACATGCCCACTGGCCCTATTAGGATGGATGGACACATATCTGGTTTGTTACTGCTCATCACAGCCAGGCAAAAACTGGAAGTGAGGGACAGTAACAAAGAAATTGTGTTCCCCTCGCCATGGGAGATGACACCCATGGCGAGGGGGAACATCTTCATCAGGGCAACAGAGAAATGGGCCATCTGCCAGGATCAAAATCAGCCCCTTAGTCTTTTTTATGGAGCTCAAAATTATTCGAGGGATTAGCCTGAATCTGTATCTGAAGAACTTGCATCGAAATTTGGTGTCTTTGCCATGAGGTCCCACTGACAGCTCTGAAGGAGTTGGAAGTCAAAAATAAAAGTCCCACATTTTTTAGGGTTTCTGAAGCAGCTCCTCTGGGTCACTTCTAAGGCTCCCAGGACCTCAAGCACAGGACTTAGGGGCCAGGACTCACTCAAGCTAAGGCCACTAGTAGGGTCTAGTCCAGGTCTGTTGGTACTGGTCACTTTAGACCTCTTGTAGCTTTTTGTGTTCCTGCATCCACACATGTGGTCAGCCACAGATCCTTGGGGTCCACTTTGTCTTGCGTACTTGAGGGATCAGGTCCAGTCCTTAAGAGATCCTCCCAGGTTACAGACATGCAAGTCCACATCTGACTTTCTGCAGATCCAGAACATGTTCTGAAGAGCTGAATTCTGGACACTCCCTAACCAATTGGGAAAATGTTCCTGGGCATCCCCACCATTTAAAGGACATCCTGTTTGCTTTACTACAAACTATTCCAGAGAGGACGATTCTTTTTTTTCTTTTTATTGAATATTCAGTAGGAACAACCGAGGCACTACAATTCCAGATAGCTCAGCGCCACCCCCACCCCCAACATAAATCCAATAGTGAATATATTTGCCACTTATGAAGGAGAAAACAAGAGAAAAAGAAGGAAAAATTAAGATAAAACATAAAAGAAATAGTCCATATAGATTATGAGCACAGTCATAGTGTTTAGACTACCACTCGTTTGGCGGCTTAAAGCATGTAAACACAGCTTGTGCCTGAGGCAAGTACATACATAAAGTGCCAGTACATTGATTGTAAGACCATAATCATAATGCACACTATCTCAAGGGACAGAGTGCGGCAATTAAAGTGACTTGTGCTACTATATGAAAAATGTGCAAAATAAGCAATATGACCCGGCCGTCCCAGGTTAACAATGGAAAAACAAGAACTTGGCCAGTTGTGACGAAGCAAGAGACAATACCAATCCAAAACTCATTTCATCAAAGTACAGCCGTAAAAAAAATAAAAAAAATATATGAGGAGTTAAAACAATCCTCATCTCAAAGTTCATGTCCATATTAAAGTGTTCCTATTCAGACCAGAGGTTCATTAATCATTGCTCTGACTGGGTCACCTGGATAAGGGCTCACATATTATTGGACCCTTCTTTTTGGCCTGTGGCAATAAGTCGAGCTAGCCATTGAGAAAATGAAGGAGGCTTAGGGTCTATCCAAGCTGATGTGATACATAGCCTGTAGATCAGCATGGCAACAAATAACAAAGCACCACCATTCTTCCTATCCACAGTAACTTGAATGCCCAGCAGGATAGTTGAGGGAAAGTTTGGAATATCTCGTTTAAAAAAATCCTGGATTTGATCAAACAGGGGTCCCAGTAATGTGCAAGAGGTGGATGGAGTCTGCTCCAGATTCCACACATCTGGGGCATAGCGTTCCCCGGCCTGTCCCCCATTTCGCAATACTGCTAGACGTGATATAAAGAAAGAATCCAGTTTTTAAAAACTGTGCCTGAAGTTTGGCTGAGAGTAAGTCGCTCAGAGCAAAAAGTAATGCAAGGCTAAAAAACATTATCTGTAGTATCTCATTTTTGCTGCCACTTACAGGAGACTCTGTCCAGGTCGTTGTCATAAGACCATTCAGAGTTGAGGAAATATACCTGATGCGAGGCATAGGGAATCCACTTAGTTTGTTAATTAGATTGTTTGGGGCAAACCCCGAGGGACTGCCGGCCTTACGAGCCAAAAAATCTCTAACTGCTAGATATTTATAAGCCTTATTATGGCTCAGATTATAACAGGTCTTAAAGACTTCAAAAGTCAAGATACCTTCAGTTGAAAACAAAGCCCCCAACTTAAGAATAGCCAAGTTGACCAACTCTGAAGATAAGATCTCCCAAAAATAGCGGGCAAATTAGGGTTATGATTAATAGGAGTATAATTTTTTTCAGCCTACCTAGACCTAAATGTTTCCGAACAGAGGTAAATAATTTAAAAGTACCCATCAGGGACTTAAATCTGTCCTTTTTATAGTAGCCATATTCCACCTGATGCCTTAGGCCCAAGTAATAATTCAAGCTGGGACGGGAGTGAAGTTGTTTTTGGATCACTGAAACAATATCGACGGACCGAATATCGAGTACAAAAATTATCGACGTTATTATATTGAATACAAAAATATCGACTCCCAATACTTAAACATAAAAATACACAAATATCGACTAAACAATATCGCAAATAAAAAACATCGAAAACAACATTATCGACCCTAAAAATATCGCAAACAAAATATATCGACTTTCAACACACATAAAGACTAAATCAAAAATATCGAAAACAAAAATATAGACCACTAAAATATCGCTAAATTAAATTACCGACTGCACTATACATGATAAATAAACAAATATATCTGATAAAAAACACAGTAAATCGTAACATAAATCAGCATACTTATATAAAATGTAACATACTACAAACAAACAAGAAATAAACAACAACATTTATAACATATAAAACATTTTTACAATACAATAGGTTCACATAACATAATGATAAAAAACATTATACAGCTCACATTACAAAATAATATTAAATAAAAAGAATGAAAAATAAATACATCACAATATAAAACCATTACCGAGCATCTACAAAACGAATCACATAACTATCAAAAAAATTCAAAATATCTCTAACAACCAATAAAAAACACCAAACAATTACATTGACCAATCAAATCAACCAACACATAATTCAAACACTATATAAAGAAAGAAAACACACAATTAGATACCACTTGGAGCTACAAATCGTGAAGAAGGGGAAACTCTGCCAAATTTTCACCAGAACAGAATGCTGCTACCATCAAACAAAGGATAAAGAAAACAAAAGTAAGTACCTAACATTAACTACTAGGCTTAGCACTACAAGCTACAAATAATAAATTAAACAATAAACTAATCATTTTCTTTCAATTTTACCATTTTCTGCAGATATAGCACATTTAAAGAAAAAAAAGCCAACATTTACAAACCTATCAACTCTAAAAACAAAGTAAGTATACAAACTAAAATAACAGACAACTTATAAAATGAAACTTAGAAATAAAACTTCCAAATGAAAAGGAATCCAAAAATTGTAAACAAAACATATACAATAATGATTTAACTTTTACCAACAGAGCCATCAACAAAAGAAACAGAGAAGAATACCATCAAAAAACAAAGCACAGCCCTCCAAACAACTGAAAAACTGGTAAATATAATGGGAAACTGTGATAAATGTTATGATAAACGTAAAACAAATCTAAATTTCTCTATGTAACATTTATTTACTGTAGAAAGACACCAGAACAATGACAGAAGAGGCTAAATTTGTAACTTCACATAAAGGCAAAATGCTTCTTTGTTATATGGGCTATACATATACCCAAGAAAAAAAGACATCCATTGAAAGTGTTTTGGAAATGCAACAAATATTACAGTAATAAATGTTATGGTCGTGCTATAACTCATGAAACAACTGTAACTAACACAACTAAACATAACCACCCTCCCAACGTGACAGAAATAGAAATTAGAAAAATGCTTGACTCACTAAGAGAAGCAAGCACTAACACAGACCTCCCATCTACAACTATTCTTAAAGACCATCTAAGAACTCTCCCCCAACATGCAGCTAGCCAACTCCCTTCTATAAATTCTCGAAAAAGGATAATAGCTAGGCAAAAAAGAACAACTACAGCTACACCACCTGCCCCAAAAACATTTGAGCAAGACCAAATTCCCCCTGAACTAACAATAACCCATAATAACGAACCTTTCATCATACATGACAATGTATCTAAAGAAAAAAAGAATTACAATGTTTGCTACAGCAGACAATTTAGTGAAATTACACCAATGTGAAACATGGATGATGGACGGCACATTCTCAGTGTGCCCAAAACCATTCTACCAATTATACACCATCCATGGACACTATCAAAACTGCAATATCCCCATCATATATGCCCTACTACCCAACAAACACCAAACAACCTATACTGAGGTACTAAATAAAATAAAAGACCCAACAAATAATTACTTCCCCCAAAAAATTATCATTGACTTTGAGAAAGCAATGATAAATACAATTCTAAAGACCTTCCCTCACACAGCAATCCAAGGTTGCTACTATCACTTTAACAAATGTATATGGAAACACACATAAAAATCTGCCCTAAGCACCCAATACAGTACTTTTGCCTACCAGATAAAAAAATTAATTGCACTGGCCTACGTTCCAGTTACAGACGGAGCGGAACATTACAACCTACTAATAGACAGCCCCTATTATAAAAAAAATGAAACAAAACTAAGCCCTCTCTTAGATTATTTCGAAGATACATGGGTAGGGAGACTACACAGATCAGGACACAGAAGGCAACCTAAATTCCAAATCCCCTGGTGGAACGTCTACCTAAGTACACTAAATAAACAAGCTAAAAGCAACAACACTGCCGAAGGATGGCACACTGCTTTCCAAGCAGGTACAGGCAGAGGTTCCCTAACCCTACATAAACTCCTTCAAGCATTACAAAAGGAGCAAAGCTACCAAGAACTCTGAATGGAGCAATCTATAACACAAATGGGCCCTAAACTTACTAAAGTAACGAAAAAAATGTACAACACCTTACAAAGCCAAGTAACCCTATACCCAACTACCAGAGACCTACCATACCTATCTACCATAGCTAAAACAATTCTTTAAATATAACTCACATACATACACTATTCAAATAGTAAACATAAAATATACATATTAAACACATTAGAAACTATAAATAAATTATTCAAATATATTTAATATATTTATTTAAATATATCTAAATAATTTTCTTACAATTTCTAACATACACCATAAAATTACATAAAAAATAAAATGACAATCCCACCCAAAAAAACATTGAAAAATACTTACTCACTTTGTTGCTGAAGAGAAACCTTTGTAACAAAATAAATCATTCCTTAGAAGTAATCCACCCAAACAATCCAAACGAGATCATCCAAAAATAACACGAAATGCAAAAAACTTCTTCTCCAACACAATCCACTCGAAAACCCATAAAAACCCAAAAATAGTTCACAAAAACAGAAAAAAGGCTCCATGGAAATGTAATGTAAATAAAATTAAAAAAACACATCCATAATGATTCTTCTCCATTATAGATCCAATGATAACCCATTAAAAACCTGAAAATAGTGTTAAGTATAAAAAACGCTCCTGGAAAAAACTAAAATGTTAGAACGTGTGTCTCTAATATATTAAAAAATAATAGAGACCCTTCTTAGGATCAAAAATGCTATCTTCTCCTGAAAACGACATCCACATGAAGTACCTGTAAAATAGAAAAAAAACATACCCACCGCACACAATGCACCCCAACATACAATATAAAACATTTTTAAACATAATACAAAACATTAAGTTACATTTCTAATCCTATTCCTACCTCATCAACAAACTAACCCAAAACTAGTAAACCAGAACCAAAACGATAACCGTAACTACCGCCTAAAACACACACATCCTACAACTACCAAACAATAAAAAACCTACACACACTCCACAAACACTCAAACTAAACATATAACTTAAATAAAGTTCTAAAATTAAACTTACCCTTCCACACGTGAAGCAGCCTCCAACCACGAGCTCTTCGTAGTCAAAATGACCCAAAATAACATGGCGCGGTTACAAAATAGTTCCAAACAAACAAATAGTTCCATTTATATTAACATTAAATAACATTCTAAAATTATTTTACATGTTACAATATACATTATATAACTATTGTATTTTTTTTAATGACACAAAAATGTTACATTGTTATAAAAATTATTTCAATGTACTATATGTTATTTTCAATGACTGTACATTAAATAAACAAACATTTACCTTATTAAAAATTACTTACCTAACTGTATGAATATACAATACTGTTATTAAAAGTATTATTATTTACTGTTTGTATAAACCTATATTTTACCTAAAAACATTAGCAATGTATCTGCAAAAATTATTATTATTAATATTTTATATATTAATAATGATAACTTATTTCAAAAATCTAAAATGTAAATATTATATTAATGTTAACAAAACCTACCTTTTTGTGTTAATGTTTATAAATATGTGTACTACAAATTTTTTTTACAAATACTACCACAGTGTAAAAAATTATAAAAATAATTGTTGTATATGACTTGTCTAATTAATCTTTATTTTTACATTAAATACTGTGAAATAAACAAAATAATGTACACTTAATACATATTATTTTACTTAAAAATAATTGTACTAAATTATGTTTGCAATAATAATTTTTGGAAACAAATGTACAACCGTGATGAAAATATCAATATTTTTAATATATTTCATGAAAATAAAAATGTACAGATAACATTTAAAAATGTAAATACAATTATTTTCTGATTTCTTATTTTATTACCTACTGTTTGAAAATAATAAAATATTTAAAACATGCTGTGACTCTGATTAATTGATTTTTAATTACTGACAATTACAATAATTAATTAATATTATTATATTAATGTCACCATACAACATGAGTTAAACATACTCAATATCATTACATATACTATTCCCACTTCATCAACTATATATTCTACCAAAATGCTGAACAGTCAACTCAAATAATTTATCATTCCCACTCCACAAAGTATAAAGTCAGAGAAGGTGCTAAACCCTTAACCCAAATAAATTACTATTCCCACTCCACCAAGTATAAACTCAAGGAAGGTGCTGGACACAAAACCCATATAATTTACTATTCCAACTCCACCAACTATAAACTCATGGAAGGTGTTGGACACTCAAACAATATAATTTACTATTCCCACTCCACCAAGTACTAACTCAGGGAAGGTGCTGGACACAAAACCCATATAATTTACTATTCCCACTCCACCAAGTACATATTCAGGGAAGGTGCTGGACACAAAACCGATATAATATACTATTCCAACTCCAGCAACTATAAACTCAGGGAAGGTGTTGGATGCTCAAACAATATAATTTACTATTCCTACTCCACCAAGTACAAACTCAGGGAAGGTGCTGGACACAAACCCATATAATTTACTTTTCCAACTCCACCAAGTACAAACTCAGGGAAAGTGTTAGACACTCAAACAATATAATTTACTATTTCCAATCCACCAAGTACTAACTCAGGGAAGGTGCTGGACACAAAACCCATATAATTTACTATTGCCACTCCACCAAGTACAAATTCAGGGAAGGTGCTGGACACAAACCACATATAATTTACTATTCCTACTCCACCAAGTACAAACTCAGGGAAGGTGCTGGACACTAAACCCATATAATTTACTATTCCAACTCCACCAAGCACAAACTCAGGGAAGGTGCTGGACACTAAACCCATTTAATTTACTATTCCCACTCCACCAAGTAGAAAGTCAGGGAAGGTGTTGGACACAAAACCCATATAATTTACTATTCCCAATCCACCAAGCACTAACTCAGGGAAGGTGCTGGACACTAAACCCATATAATTTACTATTCCCACTCCACCAAGTAGAAAGTCAGGGAAGGTGCTGGACACAAAACACATATAATTTACTATTCCAACTCCACCAACTATAAACTCATGGAAGGTGCTGGACACTCAAACAATATAATTTACTATTCCCACTCCACCAAGTACTAACTCCGGGAAGGTGCTAGACACAAAACCCATATAATTTACTATTCCCACTCCACCAAGTAGAAAGTCAGGGAAGGAGCTGGACACTAAACCCATATAATTTACTATTCCCACTCTACCAAGTACAAATTCAGGGAAGGTGCTGGACACAAAACCCGTATAATTTACTATGCCAACTCCACCAACTATAAACCCAGGGAAAGTGTTGGACACTCAAACAATATAATTTACTATTCCCAATCCACCAAGTACTAACTCAGGGAAGGTGCTGGACACAAAACCCATATAATTTACTTTTCCAACTCCACCAAGTACAAACTCAGGAAAGGTGCTGGACACTAAACCCATATAATTTACTATTCCCAATCCACCAAGTTGAAAGTCGGGGAAGGTGCTGGACATAAAACCCATATAATTTACTATCCGACTCCACCAACTATAAACTCATGGAAGGTGCTGGACACTCAAACAATATAATTTACTATTCTCACTCCACCAAGTACTAACTCAGGGAAGGTGCTGGACACAAAACCCATATAATTTACTATTACAACTCCACCAAGTCCAAACTCATGGAAGGTGCTGGACATTAAACCCACATAATTTACTATTCCCACTCCACTAAGTAATAACTCAGGGTAGGTGCTGGACACTAAACCCATATAATTTACTAATCCCACTCCACCAAGTACTAACTCAGGGAAGGTGCTGGACAATTAAACAATATAATTAACTAATCCCACTCCACCAACTACAAAGTCAGGAAATGTACTATACCCAAAACCAATGTATTTTTCTATTTTTTTTTTAATTTGTTAATCAAATTTACAAATTCAAAGTTTTTTACAACACACTTTTCCCCTAAAAAGCCACATCCCATTCCTAAATTTAAGTATAAATAATTAAATTATTTTTTTGAAATTTTAAATGTAGGAAAAAAAATTCAAATTTAAAATTTTAAAACAATCCCAACCCGATTACCCTAAAAACCCACATCCCATTCCTAAATTTTAGTATATATTTTTAAAATGTTTAATTTTTTTTTATAAAAATTAAAAATAATTATTACAAATTTCAAATTTTATAACAATCCCCACCCTATTCCACTTAAAAACCCACTACCCACTCCTAAATTTTATTACAATTTTTTTTTACAAAATATATATATATTTTTAAAAACTTTTTTTTACAAAACACATTTGTAAAACACTCCCCACACATTTCCCTAAAAACACACATACCACTCCTAAATTTCTTTATACATTTATTTAATTTTTTTATATATTAAAAAAAAACAATTTCAATTTTCACTTTTTAAAAACAATCCCCACCCTATTCCCCTAAATACCGACATCCCGCTCATACATTTTCTTATACTTTTATTGAAATATTTGTTTAATTTTTTTTTAAATCTAAAAAAAATCAAGTTTCAATTTTTTAAAATACTCCCCACCCTATTCCTCTAAAAACCCACATCCCGCTACTAAATTTTAATATACTTTTAATTTTTTTTGTTTTTTTATAAAAAACAAAAAATTCAAATTTCCATTTTTTAAAACACTCCCCACCCTATTCCCCTAAAAACCCACATCCTGCTACTAAATTTTATTATACTTTTATTTAAATATTTTTAAACATTTTATTTTTTTCCCCCAAAGAAATTCAAATTTCACTTTTGTAAAACACTCCCCACCCTATTCCCCTAAAAACACACATCCCGCTCCTAATTTTTATTATACTTTTATTAAAATAATATATATTTTTTTTTATTAAAAAAAATTAAATTCCAAATTACCTTTTTTAAAACACTCCCAATTCTATTCCCCTAAAAACCGACATCCCGCTCCTAAATTTCATTATACATTTTTTTCATTTTTTTTAAATTATTTATTAAAATTGTATAAAAATATATATTTTTTATAACTTAAATAACATATTTTACAATCTAAAATACTATTATAAATATTCTTACACTCTATATTAATAATTTCGATATTCTAACTTTCTATATTTTTACATTCGATATTCTAACACTCTACATTTTTACATTCGATATTCTGACACTCTATATTTTTACATTCGATATTCTGACACTCTATATTTTTACTTTTGATATTAATTACTTACAAACATAATCGATATTACATACCTCGATATTACTTACCTCGATATTATTGCAGACTCGATATTCCTGACTCGATATTATGTCCACTCGATAAAAAAAACTCGATATTTAGACTGCATATCGTTGTTTTTAGTCAAAGGTTGTTCTTGAAGCAATATAGTACAATTTTGCAAGACCGTGGCCCAGTAATATATTCTTATGTTAGGAAGTGCCCAGCCCCCTCTTTCTTGAGGAAGGGATAAAAACGTAAGCGCTCTCCTAGGCTTGGAATATGCCCAAACAAATTGAGAATATAGGCGTTCAAATTCTTGCAGTAGTATATTTGGGCACTCTAAAGGAATGGCTCTAAAGAAATAAAGTAGCTTGGGAAAGAATATCATTTTTAACAAATTACATCGTACAACTATAGTCAGATGTAAATTGTTCAATCTAGTCAATGCTCTTTTTGTCTCTGCTGCCAGACGTACCAAGTTTTCTGAGTCAATAGATTCAGTGTCAGCAACTATATTTACGCCCAGATATTTTGCCCTAGGTATGACTCTAGTATCAGTCCATTTGACTCTCTCGTTGACAGTAATCTGAGTTTTGTCCCTATTTAGAGCATAGTCAGAGATTTTTCCAAAAGCTTGTATTTCTATTTCGATAGCGACAATGGCTTTTTCCGGGTCAGACGTCACCAAGGCTAAGTCGTCGGGGTAAGCCACAATCTTTGTTTCTAGACCGAATTGATTGATAACCATGAAATCAGGATTGCCTTGGAGCCTTTTTATTAAGGGGTCTATATATAAGGCAAAGAGCAGCGGGGAGCAGGTACAACCCTGCCATGTCCTGCGCGAGATCACAACCGGCTCTGTGGACTGCTCATTTATCAACATACTCGCTGTAGGGCTACGATATAGGGTTTTAATGGCTTGAATAGCCCTGGCCCAAAGCACATCTTCTCCATAACTTTCCACAAAAACGTCCAGGAGACCCGATTGAATGCTTTTTCAGCAACAAGCAGTATTAATGCCATCGGGTCCCCTGTAGTTTGAGTCACATCAAACAAAGTGATAGTTCGGCGGATGTGGTCGATAGTGCCTTTTCCTGGGATAAACCTGTGTCGCCATTTTGAAACCAAATGCTCGATAATAGAGGAGAGTCTCGTCAAGAAAATCTTAGCATAGATTTTAGAATCCCCCTTTTTGAGGGGGAAAAAGGGCCATAGGAGCACATATGTAGGGGTGATTTATCTTTCTCAGGAAAAATAACTATCTTCGCTGTTGCCCAAGACACAGGTGGAGAAGCACCATTGAAAATTAACTTGATTAGGTTAAAAAAGAAATCTTTTAATTGTGGAAAAAAGATTTTTAAAAATTCCACTGGAATACAGTCAGGCCTGGTCGCTTTGCCATCAGGCAGATTGAACAAAGCTGTGGGGACTTCTTTCGATGAAGGAGGTTCTTCCAATACGTCATGATCCCCAGGAGTAAGCTGTGCTAAAGACACCTTATCTAGGTAATTGTCCGTCTCCTCACATATTCAGTGCCTGAGGACCAACTTCTTCTTCGGAATATAATTTCTAATAAAATTTGGGAAATGCTGATCGTATTTTATTGGGGTGGCTCGTAGTTTCCCCTGAGGAAATCTGTATTACCCGAATTTCATTAAGGGTTACCTTTTGTCTTGTTCTGACGGCAAGTTGGTGGCCGATAAGCTCGCTAAATTCATGGATTTTTACTCTTGAGGCAGCCCATTTAGCCGCGTCTTTCTCAGCCAATATCGTGCCGATTATTGCTTTTATGGCCAAAGCTCCTAGTTGTGCCACCTCCACATCAGCACCCTTTTGATTTTTTTTAAAAATTATTTTTATTAACATTTTACAACAATTTTAGCCCCCACCCCGCGCCAGACAATGACTGTCATTTCTTGTTTTCAGATGGTACATAATGCATTAATTTCATTTCTTACAAAATATGATATAAAATAACAGCATAGAAAAAAAAGGATCCTGACTGGACATACCAACTAAAACATTAGGCATTTGAGAAAGAAGGAAAAAAGAGAGACATTAGACATAACTTTAAGTATAACAGTCCATAAACCCAAGACCCCGACCACCCAACAAGGAAAAAGAAAAAGGGACCGATATGCACTTCTTCAAAACCTGCTACCTTACATTACCCCCTTATACATTTAACATCCTATCTTTCCAGTCGGCAATCGGCTTCCACAGCTGTAACCCAAATGCTCTCCTTTTTTCCCCTTTCTCGCGTAGGTAGCCTTCTCAAGGTTATGCATATGCAATAGCCTAGCCAGCCACTGCTGGAAAGGGGGAGCCAATTTATCTTTCAATGCAGCCGCTATACAAAGGCGTAGCACGGCCATTGCCACAAATATGAAGCCTCCTGCAGTATGTTGTTGTGCATTACAATCCTCTAGGCCTAATATTATTATAACAGGTGTCAGTTTCACTTTGAAGGCCAGAGATTTATCACAGAACATTTTGATACTATTTATGAGTGGTGCAAGGATTGGGCACCCTGCGAACATATGAATTATGTCCGCCTCCGAGCTATCACATCTCGGGCACCTTACCCCCTGTGTTCCTCCCCACTGGGCAATCCTAGCTGGGGTGTAGTAAAGTCTGTACAGAGTTTTGTAGTGTTGTGCTTGTAGTGACGCCAGACATAAGGTCTCATGCCCTAAGGTTAGTGATTTTGTGAATGTCCCCTCTGAGATTCCTAACCCCTCCATCCATTTAGTCTCATGCTTCACTAGATCGTCCCCTCTATGTTCTATCAATTCTGCGTACAGCCGTTTAATTGTACATGGCCGCTCTGCTTCGATCATCTGTAATATTGGGTTCCCCTTAAATCCCGCCTGGCCCCCACGTTTATTACCTAGAAAGCTTCTTACTTGTAGATACTTAAAGAAAGTCCTATTGCTGACCCCGAATTCCTGTTGAAGCTCCGTGAATTGGCGTACCCCTGATTCCCCCATCAAGTCTCCCATATTTCTGATACCTTGTCTGACCCATTCTTTAAAAATTACATCAGAGAAAATATCCGAAGGTAACGTTAAGTCCCCCGCTAATCTTGTGTGTCCATGAAGTCTCCCCAAACCAAAGCTTTTTTAAATGCCTTCCAGATTTTATCGGCGGCTTCTAGTGTCTTAAACCTAGTTCGCTTGAAGTAACTTGGCTCCGAGTATCTTAAGAAAGCATTGTTGGTTTCGTCTCCCAAAATTAAACCATACACTTCTAAAGACCCTGTGTGTAGTTCCCCCTCTCCTTCCGTCCCTCCCAGCAAGCAGGTCATTTGCTGCAAAGCCGCAGCCCAATAATACATCCTGAGGTCTGGTAGAGTCCACCCGCCCTTATCGTGTGGTAGTGACATATATTTCAGTGCCCTTCTAGTCTTCCCTTGCGCCCACACGAAACGATTTACCATATTTTCTAATTTCTTAAACCAGATCAAACTAAAGAACAGTTGAATTGTTCTAAACAAGTATAGCATTTTGGGCAACAGGTTCATTTTCATGTAGTTAACCCTTCCAACAAGTGTCATGTGCAGATTGTGTACCCTATCCAGGTCTTTTTTTCGTTTTTGTAATAATAGGGTTGATGTTGATTTGCACCAATTTACCCATTCTTTAAAAATTACATCAGAGAAAATATCCGAAGGTAACGTTAAGTCCCCCGCTAATCTTGTGTGTCCATGAAGTCTCCCCAAACCAAAGCTTTTTTAAATGCCTTCCAGATTTTATCGGCGGCTTCTAGTGTCTTAAACCTAGTTCGCTTGAAGTAACTTGGCTCCGAGTATCTTAAGAAAGCATTGTTGGTTTCGTCTCCCAAAATTAAACCATACACTTCTAAAGACCCTGTGTGTAGTTCCCCCTCTCCTTCCGTCCCTCCCAGCAAGCAGGTCATTTGCTGCAAAGCCGCAGCCCAATAATACATCCTGAGGTCTGGTAGAGTCCACCCGCCCTTATCGTGTGGTAGTGACATATATTTCAGTGCCCTTCTAGTCTTCCCTTGCGCCCACACGAAACGATTTACCATATTTTCTAATTTCTTAAACCAGATCAAACTAAAGAACAGTTGAATTGTTCTAAACAAGTATAGCATTTTGGGCAACAGGTTCATTTTCATGTAGTTAACCCTTCCAACAAGTGTCATGTGCAGATTGTGTACCCTATCCAGGTCTTTTTTTCGTTTTTGTAATAATAGGGTTGATGTTGATTTGCACCAATTTTCCTAAATCTGATGTAATAGTGATACCCAAATATTTCCCTTCGTTAACCACCCGTGTGTCTGTACAATCCGTGTGTATATTTTTGATAATTTGCGTCTTACTTTTGTTCAATGCATATCCTGCTATTCACCCAACTGCTCCGCCTCTGATTCGATTTCCCTTATCGCCTCCATTGGGTTGGGTGTGATAACCGCTATATCGTCTGCGTATGCTAGAACCTTTATATCTCCCCTCCTAGTATTTAGTGGTTCGATTCGTGCGTCTTGTTCTAACTTATATATCAATGGATCTATATACATTGCAAACAACAATGGTGAACAGGGACACCCCTGTCTTGTGCCCCTGGTGATGTTGAAGGGTTTCGTATGGCCTGTATTTATCCTGACACACGCTGTTTGGTTTGTATAAAGAGCTTGTATTACTTTAATAAACGTTTCGCCCACTCCCCCTCTTCTCAAAACAGCCCATAAGTACTCCCATGCCACCCTGTCAAATGCTTTCTCAGCGTCGAGTAACAGGTTGGCCATTGGGTTCCCTTCCCCTTCCTGAATATCAAACAGTGTGATCATTTTCCTTACATGTGTTGTGGTGTCTCTGTGAGGTATAAACCTGTGTTGATTGACACTCACCAATTGAGTGATTACCCTAGCGAATCTGACTGCCTGTATTTTTGAGAATATTTTTGTGTCAGCACCCTTTTGAACTGCTTCAGTCAGTTTTTCTTCAGCCTTTGCGAGTTTGCCCTGAAACTCCAAGATTTGTGTTTGTTCCTGTTTGTTTTTCCTCAAGGAGTATTGCAAAGTTTCCCCTCTGACACATTCTTTCAATGTGTCCCAGACACCCATTGCGGGGGGAGACCCAATATTTTCAGCCAAAAACTCCTCAATCCGTTTCCTCATGTAGATTTGATACCCATTATCATAAAGAAGCGCTCGCTCAAAACTCCAATACAAGGCCTTCCTACAAGAAGCTAACCCTATTAGGTTTAAAATGAGTGGGTTATGATCTGATAAAAAAACGAGGAGCAATACCTATATCTCATTCCCCAATCAGAGAGGATGAAACAAAATAATAATCGAGCCTTGCTAAAGAAAGATGGGGGGCAGAGTAGTAAGTAAATCCCGGCTGACTCAGTTTTAAGTAGGCCC